>NC_064618.1:155964547-156589547 GCF_023898315.1 Schistocerca nitens | reverse complement strand
GTTTAAACTGTGCTTGGAATCCTGTTCTCTCCCTTGTCAAAAAACAGAAGGATAGTCAATGTTACCTCACCTGCTAGTTCTTAGTCTCCCTATCGATCTCTGACTCTGGTCATCTTTGGTGGCCCCAGTGTTCAGTGTGTGTTATCTCTCCTGCATCAGTCTGAGAACTGAGGTTTTACATCTGCTTGCACATCGCTTGTCCGTTGCAGTTTGCCTTGAAAATGGCGATGTGTACTCCGCCGAAATATCGGCGGTCGCTTAAAATATTACCCGGCTGAACGCCCGTAAGTTGTCTGAAAATTGTATACACCAGGAGAAACTCAGGTCTCACAAAATATATTATGCTTACAAAAGCGGATTGTAGTAGAAATACTGAGAGAGGACAAGTTACTCTGTCACCTATTTGTCATAAAGATTTTGTTACAATGTTACCATGATTTCAGGGCTCTGGTAGAGAGTAAGTTGTGATCCGTCTCCCTGATCGCTAGATCGTGAGATTTTGCATTTCACAGGTGCCGCCTTACTCCTCCCCACTGCCGCACACGCCTCACTAGCTTCAAGTTACACCGTGGCGCCAAGCAAACAGGGTAACATACTGCTGCTCCTGCCTTTAGGGCGTACATATCCCAACCATCAGTTGTCTCAGCTGCACCAATATTAACTTCTTTAGATCATCGATCAATATCTGCTCAGCGTCAGATTAACACAGATAGCGTTATCCATATTTTTTAGGACCAGATTACTTACTTATATCACCCAGGATCCTTGTGCATTGTGGTCTTAAACCACTTGTTAGTTGGTTACGATATTCTAACATAATTTATTTAACTTTAATTATGTCTGCATTTTTTTGTTTTTGGAAAATAAATGTCGTAAGTAAACTAAATTTTGCTTACCTTCTCAACCAAATCACCCTGCTAGAATTAATTTTCATTGTGTATGACCCTGCCAGAATAACTTTCATTGTGGCGACCCTGCCTGTTTAACTTTCAATACTAACGGTAAAATTAAGAAAAATTAAATGATGTGTAAAGGGATCTTACATAGGAGAGCAGATCCTGAGAAAAAGTAGTGGAAGATCTATAGGGCGAAACACTGTATCAGTAACCTAATTTCGTTTATACACTACCTATACATAAGCACACTTTGGTGCGAAAAAATGCGCAGATAAGATAAAGGAAAGCTGCTACTTCAGAAGTATCGAAAAGGTCACGGCAGTATTGAAAACATGCATTAAATATTAAAAGACCAAGGTGTCTAATTCTAGCAATACAATGGAAATGCAGAACATGATGGTGGCCAAAGTACTGAAAAGGGTGTGTGTGGATTTATCTGGCTCCCTTCTAACATCACGAGGTGGATATGAATATCTATTTGTGGTGTTGGATATGTTGTTAAATCATGTGAAATTGTATCCATTGAGAACGGCCACTGGTAATGCGGTAACAGACAAAATAAAGAATATCTGTGTTACCACGGTAGGGAAACCCGAGAGAATCATTAATGATAACGGAAATCAATTCACTTCAGTATACTGGAAGGGAATGTTAAATGACTTAGATATAAAACGTATTTACATTTCAAAGTACCACCCTCAAGCCTAAATGAGCGTGTGAGTGATGAGAGAGATTTATAGATTATTTAGAACCTACTGTGCTGTGAAATATTATACATGGATAAAATATGTGGAAGAGTTTGAAAGAATAATCAATGAATTGCCTCACTCGATCACAGAACTACCTCCACAGGAACTGATGATGGGAGAAAGTGCGCCTAGTATTATAGAGCAAATAATTAGCTTTCCACCCAGACATGAATTATATACTCAAGAAAAAAGAGACCTGGCATCAAAGAGGATAAAGGAAAAGGCGGCTAAGCATAAGAGTAAACATGATCAGCAAATCAGACAAGTATCATACAAGTTCATGAATTGGTCCGTATAAGATAACTAGATTGGCTCGCCCTACTGCTGTGGAGGTGGCCAACCCAAAGACAAAACACAGCAAAGGATATCAAAAGTTTCATCAGAAACAGAGAAACCTCAGAGGGCAATAGCACTCTTTGCATTGCTAGGCAGCTGATGCCTACCAGGTATCCGAGTTAACTAACAGTTTATTTCCTTTCTTATTACTATGTAGGTTCTTCCCTCTTCTTCATTCTGAACTAAAATGTGTCATCTGTCCTTCTTTTCTACTGAAAATAAAAAGAGAAAAACAAAAAGGAGCAAAAAGGGATTAATTGGAACAAAGTTTACAAAACAAGCACAGAAACTTGGCTATAAGATCTAAAATCATCATCCATACAGGCAGGAGAATACCCTATAAACTGCATACAGAAACTTTATATATATGGTATGAAACACGAAGAAATTAAATATGCGTGTATACAGAGAAGACAATCTTCTATATTTCTTTATTTAGCTAGCTTGCAGCTGATGTAGAGGAAGAGGACAACGCCAAACCAAGTAAGGGGACAAAATTAGAACAAAGAATACGCAATGTTCCTGAGACGATTAGATTAAACTTTATTAGCAACAATGGGTAGATGGTTTGCGAGTGATTACAAACAGTGATGAGGTTTCCGCAGCAATACGTATATATTTAGACTAGAATTAGTCCAGCCGCATTTAAAGTGATGAAAGAGTTTTGGATCGACCAGCGAAGTCGACCTCTCATATATATGATAATGAAAGAAATTTGGATCGACCACAGGAATCGAGCAGCAGTTAGGGAATAGGAAGGTAACAGTCGATGTGAGAGTTGGTCACACATTTAGGAATCAGTAGGTGAGGTATTTCCGCCGAAGCATTGTTATTAATTGTGTGGAGAAATGTTACCCACACAGCTAATGAACACAAAACATGACTCTCACATAGGACACACACAATAATTAGTACTGAAGTACAAATGCATAAAGCACAAGAGAAATATTTGTTATATTCTTAGTGTTTATATGTTTGTGCAGCAAAGTCCATAATAAGCTACAAGCGAATAAAACCAACAGGATTTGTTTCGCTATATTTATCTGTCATCACGATTTATGTTGTCTTCAGTTCTCTCCAAAGACCTGTGAATCTTGTTCGAATGTCCAGTTAAGTTATCGCATAAAACTAAAATAAAACCTGAAATATAAAATAAGAGCTACTCTCATATCATTTCCATTTTAAATACGTAGACGTAAGATAGCGGTGCGTCGAGCGCCGGTTTGAACTAGATCGCTGACTGGGATGAGTCACGCCAGATGTGTAACAGCAAAGTATTAAAGGTGATGCGAGAGTGCACTGATCGATGAGTCCAGGTTAGGAAATCAAAACATTATCCACGCGAGGAGACAATTCCAATGCAAGCCCTGTAGTCACCATAGGAGTAAACCAGACTTTGTAAATATTATTATATTATGTTCAATGCAACTTCGTGTATATTGTAAAATTATGTAACATCTATGTACGAATTCTATGTAATCACACTTATATGCTGATATAATTTAGAGTATTTCTGAGCTATGCGATAGTAAACATCATACATTGACGGCCCAGTGCTGGCATAAGTAAAAAAAAATGATGGCATTGCACCGATATTAGATGAAAAATGTGTTGTGTAAAGATGGACGGCATTTCGCCGACAACATATATTGTTTAGTTCCTGTCATATATAAACATCAATAAATGTAGTGAGTATTTATGAGGAGTTTTAAAGGCCCAGGTACTCAGGTTTATTGTTGAATAACAAGACTACAGGAAATTAAAAGGAGAGCTTTATGCTGAAAATCATAAATGATATTTTGTAGTAAGAAGAAGATCATGATGTAATATGTGCTTAGTTAAGGTTATTTGATAGAATTAAGATGTCATAGTATATGTTTAGCATTAGTAAGTAAATGGTTTTGTGTAATTGAGATGAGATTTTAGGAACAATTTCTTAGTTGTTGTTGTTTTTTTAAAGAATTTCCTTGAATAAGAGAGTAGGGGAGCTACTGAGAGAATGGAAACTTCAATATTTTCTTCAAATTTGTGGCAAATTTTTCTCATTTCCGTACTAGTCAGTTGTTTTCGTGAACCGGCCGATTCTGGAAATCAAAGGGGGGAGATGTGTGATATTCCTGGCTGTGGCCGCCAGTATTTTATCTTGCTAGAAGCTCGCCTTGATGCAGCTTGATACTCGTGAAGTAGCATATGATACAAGAGTGGAGTGAGGTACAAGCGACAGTCACGAGGTGGAATCCGCCAATTTTACTGAACTTGCTTCCGATTGGTCGGCACAATCGGGTACTACAAGCCAGAACGCCTAACTACTCTTATCAATTATTTATATACATTTCTTGTATTTAACCCAGTTTTTTGTATGACAATCTCTCATGGTTACCGTACGAGTCTATGTTTTTGTTTATTAAATTTGACTACTTTTAAGAAACATAAGAATAACGATATTGCAACCGAAGTGCTTTGGACACCTTCGGGTCGCTTTGGCGCGCCTGGAAGACGAATTATTTCGGCTGCACTAATGAGATTGTTTCGGGTGTTCTTCAGAGCCTGACGTGTAACCCTGTTTCGGGCGTTCTAGAGGGACGGATGCATAAATATGTTTCGGTCGTTCTTCAGAGCTGGACATGTCATACTTTGTATTGGAAACTGGATGGAACAGCTACTGTACAATTAAGGAAGCTGTGTGGAGTGTTGTAAAAGACAGCGTAAAATGTGTGATTATTTAAAATATAAACAAACAGAAAATATTAATGAGAGGTGTCGCCTGCCATTTATTGTCAGCACTACGGATCTTGCCATCTGTAGATACAGAGACTAACCTTGCAAGTGGCCTGCCATAAAAAGCACAGTCACAGGTTCAAAAGTTAACAGTGTAACAGCCTCCGCCGAAGAAGATCCCAAAACCGACGAGCTGTCCTCTGCGCTGGGGACACAACTTTAGAAGACGGCATGTTGGTGGAAAGAATTGTTAGGGACTCTTATTCAATCTCTTCAGATCTCTCTAGGTTCTAGATCTGACTTCCAAAGAGGACACATGATTTATACGATGATTATTTGTATCAGCATGACAGTGCATCTTGTTATAAACCAATATCTGTGTGGCATTAATTTCTGGATAATGATATTCCTGAAATGTACTGGCCTACCCAGGATCCCAACCTGAATCCAGTGAAGCACATTTATATTGAACGTCGATTTCTTGCTTGTTCGTAGCCTCCAACATCACTACCTTCCCTCGTTTCAGTTCATGAGGATAAATTTTGTGAAGCGATAAAGTTAGTGAACTGCTAATAGATGTTGACTCTGAAATAATTTGACAATTCATAAGCTTCGTTTACCACGATACAGATTAGCTGGCTGTTTCTCAGGGAGTTCCTTGGGGGTGAGGGAGTGGCTATGTACGTAAAAACCGGTATTCCATTTGAGACCATAGACGTATCTCGACACTGCACTTAACAGATATTTGAATGGTGTGCTGGGGCAGTTAAATTTAGTGAAAGTAATCTTCTAATGGTTTATAGGTTCCCTAACTGATTTCAGAGCATTTCTGCTCAAGCTAGAGATGGTTCTTGATTCACTTTATAGGAAGTACCAGAAATTATTAAATGTCGTGACTTCAGTATTAGTTTTGTATGAGATTGTGCAAGAAAAAGAATATTGAATGATCTGCTAAACTCATATGATCTGATGCAGACCATATTTTTTCCAGCTATGGTACAGGGAAATAGTAGCACACCGATACACAATATTTTTATTCATTCTTCATTATTAGATGGGCATCTGTTAGTAAAACTGTGAATGGTCTTTGAGACCATGATGCACACATTTTGTACTCAAACCAAAGTCACATTTAATTACGAACTTTGTAGGAAAGTTAATACAACAGCAATAGAGAATTTTTTAAACCTTGTCAGGGAACAAGAGAGGCAGTATGTTTATAGTGCCAATAACATAGATGATAAATACAATACTTTTCTTAACACATTTCTCATGCTCTTTGAGAGTTGCTTTCCATTAGACCATTCTAAACGGGGTACTAGCAGTAATAGGAAGCCCAGGTGGCTGACTAGTGGGATAAGGATATTTAGGGAATAATAATGTGTTCAAGGTTACATGTGGCTGTAGATATTGCAGTAGTGAATACAACAACATTGGTTCAGCAGAGAAGGAATAGAAACGTCTAAAACAAGAAATACCAGAAGTAGGCTAGACATATAGACGTATGAGAAAGGTAACTGGGAAGAAATCTTGATTAATTGGAGGATAATTAAATTGTTTGACACAAGACCAAGATACCATAAAATTTAGGTGTAGAGAAAAATAGAAGCAATTAAATTTGAATGAAATCAGTTGGTAAAGCAAAGGAATTAAAATGAAATGGAAATATGAAGAAGGTCAAGAGACAGAAAAGAGAATAGCTGTCAGAGGGATAGATTCAAAGTACAGAGACCCCACAATAAGTTTTGGAGAATGTACAAAGAAAGGTGTCAATGTTATAAGTGCTCAAACATTTCCACTGTTAAATACACAGGAAAGGATGGAGAGGTGAAAAGGAAACAATGAGGTCATCGTTGATGGGAAGGAACTATCTGATGTCATGAAAGAATAAGCAAAGTGTGTCGATTTAGAAAAGTTAGAGGATCAAGTATTAATGTTATACAGACTTTTAGAAGATTTGTGATCAATTTTTGCCATTCTGTACCTTAATTGGTAAAAACTAAACACTTATAGGATTACTGTATTGTCCCTTTGTCTGACAGTGCACCCCTATTTCTCAGGAAAGGGTGGAGATATCAAGTTGAAAATTATGTCAGGTACTAACATCTATGATCCTTTCACAGTGTAAGAAATTTAAACTTGTAAGTCCATGCTATCGAAAGACATGGCTATGTATTAAGACCCCTTTTCCTCAGAAGGGTAGATGTATTCTTCACACACTCATCGATCGCCCAGAGTATCACAACAAGACTGTACATTTCACTGCCCAATCATTTCTGGAACCATATCAATGGAAGTGCTGTACACTTCACATTGATGTCATCTGAGTAATAGGGCAGAGCCTGTGCTACGCCATTTTGTTGAGTCTGCCTACATCCAGCAGCAAGCATACATTCAGTGGCAAATTAACCCCGCCTACCTCCCCATAAACTATTGATTTATGACCCCATGAGACTTGATTCATGACTCCCTGGAGATAATCCCTTCTTCTGAGAACCCTCTACCCCACCCCTTTCCCCTTCTCCTCCCCATCCCCACTGGGAATTACCAAACATCCTTCTAGCCCTTGTCCATATATGCATTGTTTTGATGCCAAATTAATTGACGAATTATATTTATCAATTAACTAACCCTTCTCCCTATGGGAAATACCACAATCTTACCTCCCCTTGCCCACTCCCCATTCCCTCACCCATCTGGAAATTGATAAGAAAAAGACTCAGTCTGTGCTGGAGAGGAAGGATGTCATGACAAGAAAGTCAAATCATTATCAACAATGCATAGATGTGTATTCCTTATTTAATCAGTTTTCAGGAGACAGAGCTCTGCCACCTAATTAGAGCTCACACCTGGCTTCACTTCCCATGATGTAATAAATGTAACCACCAAGCAATGGAATGAAATGAAACACGGTATATTAAATTTTTTATTACCCACGTGTTTGTCTACTGCCAAGGCATCGAGTACACGCATTCGCACACCCAGAGGTCAGGTCTCCACTGAGGCTCTAGTTCTATGTATCACCACCAGATGGCAACAGCAAATGGCTCAAATGGCTCTATGGGACTTAACATCTGTGGCCATCAGTCCCCTAGAACTTAGAACTACTTAAACCTAACCAACCTAAGGACATCACACACATCCATGCCCGAGGCAGGATTCGAACCTGCGACCGTAGCAGTCGCGCGATTCCGGACTGAGCGCCTAGAACCGCGAGACCACCGCGGCCGGCGGCAACAGCATTCCAGGTGACTCCTACCTGTAAACTGTTTAGTTTGTGTTGAGATGTCAGGCAAGACAGATTCGTTATAGAGCGCTTGTATGGCACGGAAAAAATGAGAGGTCTGGTTGTACAGTATGCATTCTGATTATGCATTTTGATATTTTAGATCAATCTGGAACCATGTTACTGCAGTGTCTTAGCATGTACTGTCCTCCTGAGAAGGTACTGTCATAATGTGTGTTGAGGAAATGTTGGTGTTGGACACAGAGGAGTTTAATAAGAGTATTACCTGCTCCTCAGCTGAGGACTGCATCCATAGCCTCCTACACGAGGAATGGAAGGAGGTGACAATGGATGAGCATGGGGTGAATACTTTTCAGAAAATTTAGTTGTTTTACCATCCTCACGAACTTAGTGCTGTTCCTCGTAAGGTTGAATGTAAAGCATTATTTGCGAGTATCAACAATAAGATGCATATAGCAAAATGCCATGGTTATTTTGACACTCGAAAATAATGCGAAAGGTATTGCCTTCTGAAGAAGAGCACTAATTTTCCGAAGCTGGTAAAGAAATTAAATTTCTATTACGCATCTGGCTGCCGAATATTTCATTATATACTTCCTGGTAAATAATGATGATGCAGCGTGATAGGTTGAAGATCCATTTCACTACTCATAGAGACTACTGCCTGAGCTGGAGCTGCTCTTGATTTTTTTTTTTTTTTAAATGACTGGTCAATGTACAGTTGAGGAGGTAATGTCGTCGTATTCTACTACCCCAGACAGAATGAACCAGAGGTGTTCACCTTAGCTTACGGACCTCGACTGAGCTAGTTCATGAAACTGCCACAGAGTATGATGGAAACAGGTTTCTTTTCCTCCCCTACCACGGACCTTGGGAACCAATACGAACAGCATTCACTCCCTCACCCACCTGAAAATTTGTGGCAGCCAACAGGAGCACAGGAACGCTGCATCCGATCACGCGATCATGATATAAGAGGGAAGCACGCTCAGTCACAGTCAGTGATTGGAAGCAACATGAAGTGACAACAGCAGCTGAGATCCTCATCTGTCTCCGCATGACAGAAGAAGTACGAAAGTAAGTCCTCATACGTGTAAGAAACGAGGGCTACCTTCAGTTTAGCTATCTAGTTTTGGCTACTTTTCGAGGTCATTACACTACGCACAACCTATACACATATATCATCGTAAGTAGGAGGCACTTTTTTTTTTTTTTTACTTTTGTTAGGTTAGCCAATAAGACAAGATAATATGTTTGTACAGATACAGTATTAATTTCTAAATACACATTTACACACAGAATACAATCCTTTCTTTATGCTTGTTTGGTGTAGTTTTAGTAACATCCAGCTTACTTTTTAACTTACAATTTAAATCTACATTGGAATCTTCTAATTCTTCCTCCATCTGACAGGTAAGAAGAAGCTACACTCTCAAATTGAACTATATATCTAAAATTCTTCCTATAAACTATATCTTTTATGCCTTTAACGGTTAGCTCTGTTCCCTTCAGCAGTTATAGACGAGAGCATTCGGTGATTTTAATTTCTTGCATAACGCTATGGTTATAACACCCCATGTCTTCCTGGGTGGGCATTGCTGTCTTTTTTGCTGTATATTCCTCTGGAATTTCCGTATAGAATTTTAAGTTTACAACTTTTTCAAACGAATTATCATTAAATGTTGTCATTCCGTCGGTTTTAAGCTCTGCAAACGGTTGTTCTGTTGGTAGGTGCACAACACCCAGTCCAGCACATTTAGACACGAATAACCATCCCTTTTAAGCAGATCCAGGTGAGAATGGATCTTTACAAAGAGATTTTTTGTGCTCTAGTCCTTCAGTTTTGGCCAGGTCCCCTACATATGGCCCATTACTGTTGCTGATAACAGTAAATACAGATATTCTGTATTCTTCAGTTGCAGCCAGACTTCGTCACACGCTGTACTCAAACCAGTATGTAAACCTTTATTGTGCATCTGCAATATCTGTTTCTACTTCCAATAGCATTTCATATTCGTCCTTTTCCGTGAATTAGCATTGACTACAGTAATGTGCGCTGCTCGACCGTTGTATCCCATTACTTTAAACTGCCTGGTACAGTCATTTTGCTAGATGGACTGCTCGTGGAACTTCGGTACTCACGAGTGTTTCCTTCCACTAACTACGTGATATTTTACAAACATCCTACACGATACTCGACTGCCCCTGTCAGTGAGTACATAAGGTCTACCTGCTCAAGGTTTATCTGTGGTTGTTCCTAAGCGTTTCCAATTCATAGTGACATCACCTAGAGTCATCTTTGACAGCGTTAGTAGGATTGAGATGTTGCTGAGGGATTTGATGCTCACGTCCAGTGAGGAGTCGAGGTTCGTAATCACTGAGTCTTCTGATCTTCCCATTCTGCTGTTGCTGCTGCAATATCAGCAATACAAAGCTCCCCACCTCCTGTTGTGGTTCCGCCTCTGCTGATAGCTAGGGGTCAATTTCGCATTACTTAGGGTAATCTGGCTACTTTTCATCATATAGTGTATAATTCGTGGCAACCCACTGCCGCCTAAACTTAAGAAGTTTTACATTGCTCTACTAACAACGTGGCTGTAGGGGTCTACCTCATCGGCCCAAGACAAAAGACTCAGTATCTAACTTGCAATTACGTTCTAAACTAGTATTTCCGTACATAATACAACCGCATTCGATCCTGGTTGTAACTGATTTCCCATTAATATTCACCAAAACCTTGTTGTTGGCTTCACACCTGACTGTTTAATGGTGGTACGATGTTCATGATTGGGAGCCAAGTATTAATAATATGCTCAGTGTGAGGAATCCAGCTGAGCCTTGAATCCAACCACATGCCCAAGCATAAGGCCTTCAGCTTTACATGGAAATGATAAATTCTTGCTAGCATTTCACTACGGGAAACGTAGGATAAATTATAGTGTAAGACTTGTCCGAATTGGTTTCAAGGTGGTTTGTGCACGACCACTTGTCCAAATCTATTACTGCCTCTGTTTGCCGACTGGGGATCCCCTGAGGAACCAGATGAGTATAAACATCCCTTTGTATTTCAGCATTGTGAGTAATCATTTCTTCGCGATCCCTCGATTAACGATGGGCTAAGGATAGCGGCACAATGTAAGTTCCTGGATAGAACTAATGATCTTATAAGTGGGTCAAATATCTAATTTTTATGTCTCTTTTCTAGAAGAAAGTAGCAGTACATACGCCAAGCTAATTGGAATGCAGTTACCCTCGGTATGTCTGAAAGAATGGAGATTTTGACATTATTGTAAGCTGACAGCATGTCTGAGAATAGGGTTGTTACGAATTTCATTTTGTAAAAAGGTTAGGAAACATCAGTGCATAGGATTTTTATACGTACATCTTGTGTAGACCTTTAATAACGCCAGACTGCAACCAGGCTATTAATTCACTACTTTCCACACATGGCTCAAGACATTCATTGGCAAGTCAAGAGTTCTCCCTTCACAAGAGGACAAGTCAACTAGTCTATATTATATGGGTTTTTGAGGTCTCTCTTCGGCTTCAATACGGGGCGTAATAATCTTTGTAGTCGAATCACCCTTATGTATGCCAATTTCTCACGTTTCATAGAATATCGAAAGATGCTGCTGCGGGTTATCATATTTTAAAGAATACAGTGAAATCCTTGTGAGAGCTTGGCATAAATCTTCATATTTACATCCAACTTATTTCTGGTGAATGGAACTAGTAGAGGATAAATGTAATCTGTTTCACGAGGATCTGCCACGAGAACTCCAGGGTAAGAGGGGCAGCTACTCCTTTCTCGAATTCTACCCAAGGAGGAGCCTCTCTTGTCATGATAACTACATGGGATGCACTACTGGAGACACTGCTTAAAATATTTTAGGGGTTGAACTTCTATACCCATGAAATGTTGGAGATATCACTCAAACTATTAGAGCAGTTGTCTCAGATTCCCATTTTTGTTTTCTTCTGGATCACCTTGCGTTCATTTCGAGCCTTCTGTACTGCAAGAGTGACTCGAAAGTCTGTTCCCCATGATATAAGCTAGGGTTAACGTTCGTCTGCCCACATTTTGGAGCAAACTAGGAAAGACATGGTTTGGTAGACCAAAGCTTAGATTCCAGCTATGGGATTGTGTTTCTTCCCCGTAGAACTACGGCAGACATAAGAGTGGTGTGGTTTTCGCTTGGCGTCCATGCAGGAGTACTTTCTCCGAGTACTTACTGTGTGGTATTTTGATAAGTTTTCAGAATTTTCCATGGGCTGAGAGCATAATATGCCTTATTATTAACTCCAGGCTCAGTAGTCTTTTTGTGCTTTAGTGTTCTGGACCCAAGGAATGTTCAGGATCTGTTAATCAGAAATTTTATGAAAGTGGAGAGAGCTTGCCTCAAATGTAACAGAATTCTTTAAAATAAGAAGGTATCATTGTTGGAGAGTCGTTACTCTGACCAAATTTCGATCTTAATTTGCACTACAGAACTGATATCTTTCTAGGTCGTTAACTGCGTTAACCCCAGCTGCTGAAATATATTCCCACTGACAATAAGTTGGGATTGGAGCTGATCTGATGCAAAACATCAGTACTTGTCACAATGATAAGGGGTTCATACATGGGCACTATACTGATGCTCGCCCATTCGGGGCTTATATTTCTAGGGTTACCCCGCGAAATGTCTGCTTACTAAAGTTTAATTTTATTTCTTTGCAACTGATAGTGTTCTTTGTTAATAGTGGCGCTCTTCCTTTTCCATCTGGTCTCTCTGATCCTACTACATCGTTTCCTTTGAAAATAACTGTCATTTGGTGCTAGTCCTAATTTCGTTAAAAGCTGCTACGGCAATGTCATGTTCTCCTCACCTCTTTTTTTGCTACTTCCCCGTTCGCTTATGCCTAACTAGCATTCCATTCTAATACGTGATGGGCCATCTTGGGATAAAGCTTTTGATTTACACACTTGCAATTACTTTCCAAATTCACCCAAAGGTCTGCTTAGTCAGGAATATCTCAGACGGCTCCAGACTTGTTCTAAACTTAAAACGTTGGCCAGAAGTGACTGACTGAGCATACCAACACACCTTATCACAGTCCACTCTTGCACAATCGTGATGTCACTTCTAGGTAGGTCTCCTAAATTTAGAAGAAATCTCGACTCGTCTTATAGCTTCCTGACTAAGCATGCATGTGATACCAGGGTGGCGGTGATAAGATCTATTCTTACTCTTGTGCTTAGTCAGAGAGCTCTCAGACGAGTCGAGATTTGTTCTAAATTTGGTAGTCTTAACCAGGAGTGACATTATGATTCTTTATAAGTGGACTGTGGTAAGATGTGTCGTCAGCAAGCTCTCAGACAAGTAGGAACGTTAATGCGGAAGACGAAAATGTTTTGTACTGCGTGGTACAGTTATTACCTCAACACGGGACACTGCAATGTTTGACTATCTGTACTCGAATATAAAGTATCGACATGTGGGTAATTCCCCTCAGCTTTATTCCATGCTTAATTCGAACCTAAAGTAAAATGGCTGTATGTGGAGCAATTTGTTACAATTTCATTTAATACTTATCTACAAAAATTACAGTGTATTGGGTGATTTGTCAGAACTTCATTGTGGCTGGGGGCCTAGTTGTTACAGTATAAAAATCTGACCCATTTCAAAGAATGTATTAAATTCAGATGTTAATACTAATTTTCACGATGTTACTTCATTGAAGTGTCATGTATTCTCCATAGCATACTACTAGCAGTAGAAGATTACAAGAGTATTTTACTGATATAGTTCTTACCATACGATTTAGAAACTATAATGTGTATCTGATTAAAAGTAGTTGAAAGCAACTAGCTGAAAGCATAGCAACTATACAAATACATGAAGTTACTCTGATGAAATATATTTCATCGAAGTGTCTTGTAGTTTCAAATTGGAACAACATTCATATAATTACAATTTGCAGTGATATTAATCTACCCTTAAAGTGTTGGAGAAAATACATGTTTAAAGTCGGTGGCAGGTGAAAATCGTCCTGAACGCTTTCTCCAAAAATTACACTGGCGTGCAAAACTTAAGGACCTAATAAACTTCTGCATCATGTTTCACAGGCAAAGCACATAGTTCGATGAAACTGGTCCATACGTAGAATGAAGTCTTACAGTATGGTACCAAGTGGAACTGAAAGAGTTATGGAATTGGACTAAGAGAAATGGCACATGTATTCAAAGACAATAGTTACACAGGTGTATATGATAGTCTTCTGGAGGTTACAAAAGGTTGAGGTAATTTAAAAACATGGTTTGTGATCACAAAAAATTACAAGCCATGGCCTGCAACGTGCTCCCATGCTGGCTAGATGGCTGGTAATGACATTCATGGTAGGTTTTTAAAGTCCTTCGTCAGCGCGGTTCATGAACACTGGATCGTTGTTGGTGCATGTGGAATTGCGGCAATACGTCTCCTACCACATGCTACTCGTGCTCGGTGGGAACGGGGCAATGGGCAGGCCAGTCAATTCGCGGAATATCCTCTTGTTTCAAGAGGTCCTCCGCCTGTTCTGTGAAATGCAGTTACGCTGTCATCCATAATAATGCTTCTTAAGATCACGTATTCACTGGATATCATTTTCAATCAATCGGTTGTCCTTTCATTGATAGGACTAACTATCCAGTGTTCTCAGCTTAGCAAGTTGACTAACAGCCGGAAGTTGACGTACCAAGTGAGAGTACCCATTAGAACGTTAGCGTTCTGTGACTCCTGCGCAGAAAAAGACAAGACACTGCAAAAGAAAAAGCTTCTCAGGTTTCTCAGATAAATCAGTACACCCAAGTGTACTGATCCGAATATCGCAGCTGATTAGTGTGATACATCGAGCGACTAATGGTATTATTTTTGGCGCGTTTTGGACAACTAAATAAAATGGCCACTAAATGCACAAGAGGCGTAGACACTGAAGTAAATACCATCGATCATTCCAGAATGAGATTTTCACTCTGCAGCGGAGTGTGCGCTGATATGAAACTTCCTGGCAGCTTTCAGGAGTGCTAGTTCTGCAAGGTTCGCAGAAGAGCTTCTGTAAAGTTTGGAAGGTAGGGGACGAGATACTGGCAGAATTAAAGCTGTGAGTACCGGGCGTGAGTCGTGCTTCGGTAGCTCAGTTGGTAGAGCTCTTGCCCACGAAAGGCAAAGGTCCCGAGTTCGAGTCTCGGTCGGGCACACAGTTTTAATCTGCCAGGAAGTTTCATATCAGCGCACACTCCGCTGCAGAGTGAAAATCTCATTCTGGAAACATCCCCAAGGCTGTGGCTAAGCCATGTCTCCGCAATATCCTTTCTTTCAGGAGTGCTAGTTCTGCAAGGTTCGCAGAAGAGCTTCTGTAAAGTTTGGAAGGTAGGAGACGAGATACTGGCAGAATTAAAGCTGTGAGTACCGGGCGTGAGTCGTGCTTCGGTAGCTCAGTTGGTAGAGCTCTTGCCCGCGAAAGGCAAAGGTCCCGAGTTCGAGTCTCGGTCGGGCACACAGTTTTAATCTGCCAGGAAGTTTCACCATCGATCATATTTCCTGGTCTAATGGCTGTAAGAGAACTGAAGCGAGATTTATGTATGACTGATTAAGTAACAAGGAAGACCAGCAACTGACCAAAGAATAAAATGTAACGGCTTCTTTGACATACAGTGGTCCCTTTAATAACGAGGTCGTGAATCGATTGAAGAGTGTAGAGGTAGATTCGGGTTTGCGGACTTGTGAGGTACTCGGAAGAATATTACGGCACACGACCATAAGTAAACAAGACAAAAATGCTAGCACGGGAGTGTATAAAATGGAGTCGATGTACTATACATATTATTATACACACAGAGGTGAAAAAAGTCATGGGATACCTACTAACATCGTGTCGGACCCCTTTTTGCCCGTAGTAGTGCAGCAATTCGACGTGGCATGGACTCAACAAGTCATTGGGGGTCCGCTGCAGAAATATTGAGACGTGCGGCCTTTACAGCCGTCCTCCGTCCGTATTCGCAGAAGTGTTGGCGATGCAGCATTTTACGCATGAACTGACTCCCTGGTTACGTCCCGTAAATGTTCGTTGGGATTCATGACGGGCCAAATCATTCGCCTGGATTGTCTATAATGTCCTTCAAACTGATCACGAACGATTATGGCCCGGAGACATGGCGCATTGTCATCCATAAAAATTCCATCGTTTTTTGGGAACATAAAATCCTTGAATGGCTACAGACGTTCTCCACGTAGTCGGACATAACTATTTCCAGTCAATTACCGGTTCAATTGGACCAGGAGATCCAGTCTATTTCATGTAAACACATCCCACACCATTCGCTTGCATTGAGCGTTGTTGTGTACTGGGGTCCATGGCTTCGTGGGGTCTGTCACAATCGAGCCCTATCATCAGCTGGTACCAACTAAATCAAGACTCATCTGACCAGGCGACGGTTTTTCAATCGTCTAGGGTCCAGCCAGTAAGGTCACGAGCAAAGGCGAGATGCTCTGGGCGACGTCATGCTGCTAGCAAAGGCAGTCGCGTCGGTCGTCCGCTGCCATAGCCCGTTAACCCCAAATTTCACCGCAATGTCATAACAGATACGTTCGTCGTACGTCCCACATTGATTTCTGCGGCTATTTCACGCGTTGTTGCCTGTCTCTTAGCACTGGCAACTCTACGCAAACGCCGCTGACTTCAGTGGTTAAATGCAAGCCGTCTGCCACTACTTTGTGTACGGTGAACGGTAATGTCTGAAATCTGGTATTCTTGGCATACCCTTGACAATCTTGGAGTACTGAATTTCCTAACGATTTCCGAACTGGAATGTCCATGCGTCTTGCTCCAACTGCCATTCCAGCTACCATTCCAAGTTCACTGATTGCTAATTCTCCTAGTGCGACCAGAATCACGTTGGAAAACTTTTCGCGTGAATTATCTGAGTACAAATTACATTCCCGCCAGTGCACTGCCCTTTTACTCCTTGTGTACGCGGTACTAGTGCCACCTGTATATGTTCACATCGCACTCTAGTGACTTTAGTGATCTCAGTGTAAGACATACTGGGAGAATTTTTAGAAAACGATCCTGGGGGACCTCATAAGATAAAGAACAACACTACACTGCATTATGCGAGCAGTTCATCACTTTCCCCAACTTTCAATTACGGAACCTAAAGGGCATTTTCTAAATATTCTCGAACAATTGGAAATTTTTTACAATAAGTGCAAAGCTTATTTGCAAAACGATCTATAGGATTACAGGAAAGACTGACTTTTTTATCTTTTCGTCGATGATCTATGAACGCTCTTGTGAAGCATAGTATGGCATAGCGGAGTGACACAGTGTATGACCCTGGCTCTGTGCAAATATCTTTTATAGTCCGGAGTTTCTAGAACAATTCTTAGTTAAATGACCATCGTTGAGTATCTTTGCCTCTTTCTTTGTACTCTACTGTCGTGCTTCAAAAATCATTCAAATGGCTCTGAGCACTACGGGACTTAACATCTGAGGTCATCAGTCCCCTAGAACTTAGAATTACTTAAACCTAACTAACCTACGGACATCACACACATCCATACCCAAGGCAGGATTCGAACCTGCGACGGTAGCGGTCGCGCGGTTCCAGACAGAAGCGCCTAGAACCGCTCGGCCACACGGGCCGGCTGTCGAGCTTCCATGCAGGAATCACAGAGCGCTAATGCAGTGGCGGGTGATCGCACTTGTTACGTTAATCTCCAGCTGTAGGCCAACACGCTTAGTTAGAGGACTCTGGATGTTTCGCCCGCCGCGGTGGCCGTGCGGTTCTAGGCGCTCCAGTCCGGAGCCGCGCTGCTGCTACGGTCGCAGGTTCGAATCCTGCCTAGGGCATGGGTGTGTGTGATGTCCTTAGGTTAGTTGGGTTTAAGTAGTTCTAAGTTCTAGGGGACTAATGACCACATCAGTTGAGTCCCATAGTGCTCAGAGCCATTTGAACTCTGGATTTTTCGCCTCATCAGGGAGACCGCGACAAAATGATAGACTGTAATACTAGCCTCTGACTTTGTTTTTACCGCTCATCAGAGATTACTTCAGGCCGTTTTGACTGTTGTTAGGATGTATGTGAGCATTCGTAGTGCAAGGAACGACGTACTGGTGCGGAACGTGTTATACTAAAAACTGATACAGTGCCTACCAGTTAACGTTTTGTATGTTAGCGTGATCTGGTGGAGCTGTTTCCGTTATCATTTCACAGCCACAGGTAAGCCTCTTTGCACTTACGCTTCATGTGATTAACTTTGACGTTGCTGTATCAATAGCATGTTGGTAGAGGCAAGTTCTGGTGTGTTCACCACGTATTCAACTAGGAGATGAGTTATGCCAATTGATATTGGTAGAGACTGTCCTCTGTTACCTGTGGCAGTTACCTAGCAGCTGCTGCAGTCGTTTCCGATCAGAGTGAGCGACGTATCCGCATGCCTTGTTTAGCACAGCTCACAGCCGAGGCTGCCGTTCGTTCTGTTTTGAAGCTCGGACTGAAGAGGAGAAGAATGAGGTGGCACAGGCAACGCAGACTAGTAAGTGGAAGGTGGTCCTCTGGGCATACTGCTTTCGGCGAGGACACATGGTAGCCCCAAAGCACGGGCCAGTAGCAGGCAGAGGCCGTACAGACTAAAGTACTTGGCGCTGCCGACTCCGTCTCAAGTGCCGACTGCCATCATCAAGCAATTAAAATGGGTGACAATGTTTCGGAATATTCTCTTTCAGCGTCTTCATGTTCCGCTAGTAGTGCCTGGTATTTTTATGAGACTAATCTTGGCTAGTGTCGTTTGGTTACCAAGTTTCATTAGCTTCTGTAACGATAGGGAAATGCGATCTAGTCTCAGTACTGTTTCTGACATTGCATGAGGTGTGAGGAACGGTTGCTCATTTTATTTCTTTTCATAATGGAGGCCTTCTGGACTTTCGTTTGACTGAGGCCCGTTCTCTGATTTTGGAGCTTAACAAACTTACCAACCGCACCTCATACTTTCTAAGGTTAATAGGTCTAATTTCATTAATCTCTGCTCTCCGTTTCCGGCGGCTTAATCACATAATTAATATTACTAGTGAAGATTCATAGTGTTATTAATGTTACTCGTCTAAGGCGCTGCAGTCATGGACAGTGCGGCTGATTCCGGCGGAGGTTCGAGTCCTCCCTTGGGCATGGGTGTGTGTGTTTTTTTCCTTAGGAGAATTTAGGTTAAGTAGTGTGTAAGCTTAGGGACTGATGACCTTAGCAGTTAAGTCCTATAAGATTTCATACATTTGCATTAATGTTATTAATGTCTGTTGTGTATCGTGAAGGGTAATGGTCTTGGTAATGTTTTAAAATTTTCCGAGCTCAGTTCCTTCTGTACTTTAAATGTTTGTAAGAATATTGGTTCAAATGGCTCTGAGCACTATGGGACTTAACTTCTAAGGTCATCAGTCCCCTAGAACTTAGAACTACTTAAACCTAACTAACCTAAGGACATCACACACATCCATGCCCGCGGCAGGATTCGAACCTGCGACCGTAGCGGTCGCGCGGTTCCAGACTGTAGCGCCTTTAACCGCTTGGCCACCACGGCCGGCTGTAAGAATATTTTGCATGTTTTTGACACGAAAGTTGTCTTCTCGTTGCATTTTTATTTTAAGAGTCTTGGCAAGTAATTAATAAACTTCAGTCTGTTAGTGGAATTCTGGCCTTGGGAAATAAATTCATTTTCTTTCGTGGTAATTATTATTTTCGAGGCTTGGAAAACCAGCTCGCAGCTCATTACTCTAAAAATGTTTCAAATGGCTCTGAGCGCTATGGGACTTAACTTTTGAGGTCATCAGTCCCCTAGAACTTAGAACTGCTTAAACCTAACTAACCTAAGGACATCACACACATGCATGCCCGAGGCAGGATTCGAATCTGCGACCGTAGGGGTCGCGCGGTTCCAGACTGCAGCGCCTAGAACCGCTTGGCCACTCCGGCCGGCGCTCCTGACTCTACTTTTGGGTTAACTGATATATTTCTCGTTGAATTTTTCTTTTCCTTTTTCGTGTAGTTCCTTAAAAAATGACTTAATGCTGAAATGCATAAGGTTACAGAAGTATCATACATGCGTGTCAAGACGAGAGGCTTATTGTTCTAATCTCTGTCTTCTCTTCATCACCAGACGACGTAATTTTCATCATCCTCTTGTTAACGTAACATCTCAGGCGTTGCGATACTCTTCTAATATCGCGAAAGTCCATAGTACATTTGCATATGAAGCTGTACTCCAGAAGTACATTCTCAGAAAAATTATTTTCTGAAATTAAGGACTGGAAGACTTCGTTTACTGTAAATTGATCGCTTATACTGAGTCACTTAGTTTCTTTTATTCTTTCTGCTTCCACGGTCATGCTTTGCTTGTTTCGTCGGCAGACTAGTTCTTTCACCTCGTCTGCTTGATATTTTACGGTTTTTAAGTATGTCACTAATAGCATTTAGGCCCTTCTGAATAGTTTAGGCTTTTTGTAGTTTCCTGTCAATCCATATGCTGTAGTAAGGAAGCTTGTCGCCCTTTGCACAGATCCTGCTATTTTTCCTCCATCTCAGGGAGAACAGACCCGTTATCGGCGAGTTTTATCACTGATATCATTTCTAGCCGAACTTTTATCCCACATATCCAGGTTTTCCTTTATTTCGTTCGTTCGTTCCTTTAAGTACAGTATAGGATCCCTGCTTTATGGCCTTTTCGACACAGGCACTTATCCCTTAGCATTCTATTCTTGTCGTTCGTTCTTGGCTCTTGTATATATTATATATTACAACTATTTCTCGACAGTATACATCAATGTCTCTAAGGATTTCACTCGTACTGCAGCACTCTGCACAGTCGAACGACTTTTGTGGGTCATGAAATTATATGAAACTGGTTACTTATGTCTTAGTCATTGCTTCTAGTATTGGGTATCTTCAGAATTTCCGCTCTCATACTTTTAACTCGTTATGCAGGGAAGCGCCTTAGACGCAATGTAATGTTTTCTGCCTGAGTGTTCTTTGTTTATGTTAATGTGAAATTTGTTATGCAGTAATATGGACGAATTGTTTATAAGTAATGTATATTCTCCTAAAAATCTTGAATATGCCTATTAGCAGCAACAACGAGTAGGTTTTCAGTCCGTAACAGCCAGTCAGTTGCCAGTTACTTATATAGGGCACTAGACGTTTGCTGTTTCAAAATATCATTCTCTGTCGACAACAGCCTACCAGCGTAACACAGTTCAGGTTCTGAAAAGCTAAATGCGACGCTTGACCAGCATTTTATAGCAGACAAACGGGCCCCCATTTCAGTGTTACGTAGATATGAGGAACATTTGTCCGGGAAGAAAGGTACATTATCCGTAATTCTACATTCGCAGAACATTCGTCAACATCAGGCCATAGTCCGAATTGAGTATCACAAATCGTGATTTTGCATGAAGAAAAGAAATGGTGCAGGTGGGATGTATTGGGGAACTAGAGATTTTCAGACATGCGATAAGGAAAGATGGCCTCCTCTTAAACAAACAGTTGAAGTCAAGAAACAGAGCTTTCTTTGACAGTTTGAACCAGATTCTGGCGCCCATGACATATCTTGCCGCGTTACTTTGTGTATTATCATCTCCTCTTGAAGCGCTGTTTTCCTCACATATATCTTGTAACACTTCCCTTTATTTTCACTTGATGGCGCTATTTTTATATTCTAGTTTATCTCAAGAGGGCACTGTTAATTACTTCCTATAACGTCGTTTTCAGACCAAAATGTCGTATTTTTCAAACATTTTCTCTAGAGACACTGGCTATTTATGCCCTCATGTTAATAAAGTTTCTGTCTCGTCTCATACGACGATAAAAATGTGGAGATTATCCAATTATATTGTACAATACTCTTTCCACTTCTCCTAATTTTATTTGATTTACTCCATTGCTGTTATTTTAACTTGGTTGCAACTTATGTTACTGTTACTGTTTTTTATGTTACGACGGTATATCACAGCAGGAAAAGTTAAATATTGTACAATAGAGAGCATATCACGGCATCAGTCCCCGACATGTGGTGCGCTCTATGCTATTTTACGTAAGCACTGTTGCTAGGTGCTGTGTGCTTAGTCTGACGTTTGTATGTTCAATACCCTCAACTGTTTCTAAGTTAGAATTTTAATCGATTTTTGTCATAATGTCTGTATCTGACTTCAATGCTTTTGCTCGTGAAGGACCTATTATGTTTTACGTAATGTAAATCGAATAAACAGTATTTATTATTCTCCATTTACGAATTTTAATCATTTTATATTTACAACTGGGAGCAAGATAGAAATTGTCATTGTTAAATTAAATTCAGATAACTCCTTGTTTGCTGAAGAACCTACACTTAATGGTAACAAAACCTGGGTCACGTCAAAATATGAATAAAACTTAGCACCTGACTAGCTATTTACTAGATCTTTTGAAAATACCATACATTTTAAAAACTGCATTTTCTGAGGCCTGAAAATGATGGAAACGTGTATAAAATTTTCAGCTGATCCGCTATCCAAATATTACGTGGACTAACAAGATCATCATGTATAAATGCCAAGGGAAATTTTAATTACGGGTTATGCCGACAAGTGTCGAAGTATTCTGTTTTTAAATAATAGTGACACGTAAATACCAGCCCATAGCGATTGGTACTAATGATTTGCTAGGTACGTCATGAAGTAAGCAACAGTGAGTGCTGCCATTGCGACCACGCATAATACTTCCCCTACAGGCGATAGAGCGCTGCTCTGTTTTGCCTGTCACCCGCTCGCCATTGCGATCGCAAAATTTTTCTTCTTTTTGCGACAAACGAGCTGCATTGCTGCGAAAGACAAACACTTAACGCAGTGGACAGCGCGCCGCGAGGACGGTGGCGGCTGTTGGAGTTACTGGCGCCGCAGCGTGTCGACGACGGCAAAGGCGACGCCGGCAGCGATTTTTGCTGTCGCCTGGAAAATGAAGCGCCGTGTATGGCCACCGGGAATTGCAAGGACGATGGACTGGCAGCGATTGTTTGTGGAGGTGAAAGGGGAGAGGGAGGGAATTGCACGAAAAATTAACGATCCCTGGGACGCTTGTCTGGTTCCAGCCGCACGCCGCCCAACGACCTGTTCATCGTGTGTTCCGGCCTGCCGTACAGGCGATAGTTTTTTGTTTGTACAAGAGAAAATGCCATCCGGCGTCTGCTTTTATGGGCACCGCCAGGACGGACATTGAGTTCCGGTGGCGGCGACGCGGATCAACTATTTATTTCGCCACCGCGCACAGTGATTGGACAGCTCTAACTGGAAAACTACGGTCACGTTGCTGTAGATACCCAGCGGTATAAAAACGGTACATTACCAATATTATCATAAAGTAAACGCTAGGTCATCTGTAACTTATCAGCGCATATATTTTGGGTTTTCACATTTTCCTTACTTCAATCAGTAGATCAAAATGCTAACATGTTACGACTGAGTAACCGAAAGAATGTACCTATCTCACGCACAACTGCTTCCCAATCATCATCATAGTCAAAAACAATAACAGGACGTCTTTTTCACTCAGTGGAGGAAACGTATTACCTGAAATTTGAAGGAAATGACACTCACACAACACCGAACATATTAAATGCAAATAAATGCGAGAATTCTGGCATAGTTAGCTTAACTGCGCATGCATCGAAGTTACTGAGCCGGCCGAAGTGGCCGTGCGGTTAAAGGCGCTGCAGTCTGGAACCGCAAGACCGCTACGGTCGCAGGTTCGAATCCTGCCTCAGGCATGGATGTTTGTGATGTCCTTAGGTTAGTTAGGTTTAAGTAGTTGTAAGTTCTAGGGGACTAATGACCTCAGCAGTTGAGTCCCATAGTGCTCAGAGCCATTTGAAGTTACTGACAACAAGACAGAAGACTGGAGACGAAAAGAGGTGACCTGGTAGGTGATGTGTAATAGTGTTCCCTTTCTATATGTTACTAAGACGACTACTCGAATTGTCGGACTGTGCGCGAAATGGAAACTATAATCGCCCTTTTAATTGAGAACAATATTATCAGGCTTATTCTCATATATGGGAGAGTGATAATATCGGAAATAAATAATAGCACTGAAAAGTTTTAATTAAAATTATCGATACCTAATCTCTCATAAGAATAACGCAAAGTGGCGCCTCAGGGAAGTAAAAGAGGGTTTAACGCGGCTACTTTTGTTTCTAAATTCTACTGTGTAAACCATGCGCTGGTACTGTTAGTTCTCTTGTCATGTTTCTTATTCTCTGAATAAGTCTACATTACTGCGGCGTGCGATATGGCTGGCATTTCCGTGTGATATGCAACGGAAGTGATCAGGACACTTCTGTTAAACAGCAAGAGAAGAGAACATAGTTAACTTACACGGGAGTATAAGTGCCGCAGTGGTAACACCGGTTCACGTCAGATCACCGAAGTTAGGCGCTCTACCGAGCGCTGTTGGCTAGCAGTGTGCACTAAGCCCCTGTGAGGCAAACTAAGTGACTGAAAAGTAGCGGCTCCGGTGTCGTAAACTGACATACGGCCGGTAGAGCGGTGTGCTGATCACATGCCCCACCATATCCGCATCCAGTCACGCCTGTGGAATGAGGATGACACGGCGGCCGGTCGGTACCGTAGGGCCTGCCAAGGTCTGTTCGGACGGAGTTTTAGTTCATACAGGAGAGACTTACACTGAAACTTACACTGAGCTCTAGGTAGATCCTTGCCGTAAAGCCACGGACTAAGAATATCTGAGATATTGTGTTCGCGTGAGAAAGTAGAGCGCAGTATTAAACTCTATTACATGCCGAATAACCAATAACACGATCTGTAGACTATAGTAAGGGACGTTAAATTTAATATAAGAACGGAATTGGACACTTAGCTATGCGAACGTAAAAGCGTCAGAAGTTTGAATGACTGTATCGAAGTATAGTAATGGACCATAGTCCTTGCTATAACATGTAGAGTGACGAACTATAAAAATCACAGACATTTTAGCTAACGTAATTGCTGACACTGATTGTAGGTTCAACCCTACTTTTCTATGTATACAAAACGCAGTCATTCACAATCATTTAATCATTATTAAATGTTGTTAATAAAAAACTAAAGTGATTTCCACAATAGTGTGTATATTAGTCAACGATAATCATAGGCAAGCTGCAAACTGTATCTCTGGATGACGTAAGCTTCGATTATGAAGTATTACGAAGTGTAAAAAAAATTGTGACTTTAAGCTATTTAACATTTCATTTCTAACCGGACAGAAATAATACAAAATCAGAAGCACTTCTGATACATAGTAACGTCTGAAATAGGAAATTTAAATAATAGCTAACACCCAAAGACGTTATTAACTATCTTGTCTTCGGTAAAGCAGCAATAAATGAAGGGTGATCGATTGCGCAAAAAGTCAACATCAATTATTACTATGAAATCCCGAAATTTAGTCACCGATACAGCAAAGATGTTTGTGGCTGCTCCATGTGATGTGTAGCTATAACGAAAAGTCGGGCGTATACAGTAGATAACAACATCAATATCTTCCGTCAAAGAAGTCGACGGCAGCTGCTGGAGTGGGGGGGGGGGGGGGGTGTACAAAGTCACAGTAAAAATTCCGATGATTTTCACGGGTATGTTGCGCAGTGTCCCCAGTAAGCCCTTCGATTGTGTCACGAGGCTCTTTTCGGTTCTAAGCGCGCAGTGAGCACGTAAAGATGCCTATAGCGATAGTGTCTCTAACCAAGTGTGAGTGCCTGGTGAGGGATTTCGGTCTATGTCATGCACCCCACGTTACGTAAGTGTCAAGAACTGCCCTCTTCATGAAAACTCTCAGCCGCCCTCTGCAGGGGCAATGAAGATACTCCCGCAGCGTTTTCGTTGGGAAGTGTCTCGTTACCTACAATGCGACCCCTAACTGGCTCCCCCTGAGTTTCATCTCTGACCACATCAATAGCCGGCTATGAAGAGAGTATTTTGGTACAGATTAAGAGCTGAACACCAGCTTAGAGAATTGCGGGAAGCACATGCAGCTGCCTTCTATGACAAGGGTTAATGAAAAGTTGGTGCAAGGTTGGCGTGTCTAGGTCGTAGCGGCCACAATATAGAGATATAGCTGGAACTGTTGCAAATATAACATTTTTGAAACTTCCTGGCGGATTAAAACTGTGTGCCGGACCGTGAGCCGAACTCGGGACCTTTGCCTTTCACAGGCAAGTGCTCTACCATCTGAGCTACCCAAGCAAGACTCACGCCCGATCCTCACAGCTTTACGTCTGCCAGTACCTCTACTCCTACCTTCCAAACTTTACAGAAGCTCTCCTGCGAACCTTGCAGAAGGAGCACTCCTGAAAGAAAGGATATTGCGGAGACATGGCTTAGCCACAGCCTGGGGGATGTTTCCAGGATGAGATTTTCACTCTTCAGCAGAGTGTATGGTGATAGTAAATTTCCTGGCAGATTCAAACTGTGAGCCGGACAGAGACTCGAAATCGGGACCGTTGCCTTTCGCAAAGGTCCCGAGTTCGAATCTCGGTCCGGCACACAGTTTTAATCTGCCAGGAAGTTTCATATAAGCGCACACTCCGCTGCAGAGTGAAAATCTCATTCTGAAAACATTTTTGATTTTTACAGTGCTTTCCATTTCACGACTGCTCGGATCTTACTTTCTGAAAAGCGCTCGTATTACCTGAACACATAATGAACTGGAAAAGTGATATTTTATCTTTGACAAAATAAACGTAAAATGCCATTAAGTAAATCGTAACAAAGCTGTAAATCAATAGAGGTACCAAATATTTTAAAATATTTTAATATTTTAAAATATTTTGAAAAAGTATTGGATAGTAATAATATTAGGAACAAAACAGGGACAAGGCCAATATCTTTTGTCATGATCATCAGACTATAAGGTTTATGTAATCCCAACATTTTGTTCATAAAAGGACCAGCAGCTTTAGCTTGATTCTTACTTACTGAAGTTTGCATCTCACTTACGTACAATTTCTTGCAGGTGAATGGTTTCGAATGTTAACATTAATCCTCAAGCCATTATTCATAGCAGTTATAAAATTATTAAAGACAAAGAAGGCAAATTATTGCAACAGTTATCGATATGCCATTTGTACAGCACGATGTAATGCAAATATCCAATAAGACATATCTGGTGTTTCAGTTGTTGTTAGAGATATTTCCATTTCTGCTCTTACGTGAAGTCTACATGATACAAAGAAATGTGGTAGGACCATAATTCAGAAACTATACTTCCAGTTCACTAGCTTACACTGAAACTCATTAATATAAATGTGATTACAGACTGGATAGAAGCCACTAATTGCTCATCACGTATTCGTGCCTGCAGTCTATGTTTGCAATAGCATTCTACTGTTACATATTCATTATGCGTGCACATGCAGAGACTCTTATTGCAACATATAGTGCACCACAGTTCCTAATTACTTTCTTCATTGAAGAACTCTCTAAATAATATTTTGTCCTTACAAAGTTCCATTACAAAATTTTAACCTTCCATAATTGTAACTGTATTGTAAAACATCGTAAAAGGTAAATAACAAAAAGGAAAACTGTACCAATGGCATATAATTTTTGTGCTGCAGAAGGATTTTGTCTTATCTGAGGGTGAGTCAAATGAATACCTGTAATTTGTAATAACAAATCGAAATTTCGCGCCGTTATCGAGTAAGTGCTATAAACAGCGCGTAGAATGGCCTGTAGGTGGCAGCATAGTGCAGATGCACGCATACCGTCGCGGTATAACTATAAAGATGACCTTCCGAATTGCGACTTGCACCAAGGAAGAAAAGCGTTCTGTTATTCGATTTTTGCGTAGTGAAGGTGTTAAACCTATTGAAATTCATCGACTAATGAATTTGATGCATGTTTGTCACAGCAGCAAGTCTACGAATTGAGTAGGAAGTTCGCAAATGGTGTGAATTCAGTGGAAGATGTTCCTCGTCCAGGTCAGGCACAACGATTTGGACTCCACAGAACATTGCAGCAGTTTAAGCCATAGTGAAGGAAAACCGCCGAGTGACACTGAATGACATTGGAGCATGTTTATAGATTAGTGATGGGTCAGCACACCACATTGTGCATGTTGTGATCGAGTTTCACAAAGTGTCTGCAAGATGGGTGCCACGGCAGCTGACTTCTGAAATGAGAGAACGACGTGTTGATGCTCGTGAAGAACTTCTTCGGCGCTTTGAACGAGAAGGTGATGGTTTCCTTGCAGGAATCGTTACGAGGACGATACCTGGGTTCACTTCCACCGACCGGAAACGAAGAGAGCGAACAAGGAATGGCGCCATAACCCAAAACCAAAGAAGTTTCGAACAGAACCATCAGCAGGGAAGGTTATGCTGACTCCCTTTTGGGACGAAAAAGGCGCCATTTTGGAGCATTACATGCCTAGAGGGACCACTGTCACCACTGCATCATACACAGATCACCTAAAAAATCATCTGCAATCAAATCAAAGCGATGTGGGTTGCTGTCAGCAGGTGTCCTTTTGCAATATGACAATGCAAGGCTCCACACTGCCCGTACGACAGTTGCTACAATCACAGACCTGCATTTTGAGTGTCTTCCTCATCCACCATACTCACCAGACCTTGCCCCAAGTGATTTCCATATGTTTGGACCACTCAAAGACGCAATGAGAGGAAAGAAGTTCCGTTCTGATAAAGAGGTACGCCACGCGGTGCATGAGTGGCTACTCTGACTACCAAAACAATTTTTTCTAAAGGAATTTATGCACTTTGTAAGCTCTGGAGGACTTGCATTGAGCTTGGGGGAGATTATGTTGAATAGTGATACAGCTTTGTTCCACTTCTGCACAATAAAAAAAACGATTCAAATGGCTCTGAGCACTATGGGACTTAACATCTATGGTCATCAGTCCCCTAGAACATAGAACTACTTAAACCTAACTAACCTAAGGACATCACACAACACCCAGCCATCACGAGGCAGAGAAAATCCCTGACCCCGCCGGGAATCGAACCCAGGAACCCGGGCGTGGGAAGCGAGAACGCTACCGCACGACCACGAGATGCGGGCTTCTGCACAATAAATAATATTTAAAAATGTATTTCAGGTTTTCATTTGACTCACCCTAGTACATTTAAATTTTATAACGGTCTTCCAGTCGAGCTCTGAGCGGAGTAGGTTAGCGCCAGGCTGGTGAGCCAGTCGATATGTCACAAAAGTGTCCTGCCACTGCAACAGACCACAGAGCAAGGCGGGCGGAAACCCTAGCGTTGCTGCGCTACGTGAAAAGGAACTTTGAAGAAACGCTAAGTAACTTCACCGCCTGAGAGCCACTACAAAATCAAATGCAGGCGGACCCAGGACAACTGCTGGAGTGCCATAGCGAACCAAGGAACTCTGATGTCCCCGATAACTGAGGTCAAACGCGCTCATACACTCAAAGACACCTTATCATAGGTGCAGGCTCAGGCTCAATAACGCATTCTGTCATGCTGCCATTCTCCCCGTGTCACTACCATCAGAGAACCAAAAGCTGATTGATAATGACCAGCCTCCTACCTGCTTGCTTACTTCAACAATGAGATGCAGCCAACATGATGTATACCCCAGCTGTGGTCTGTCTTTACCGCCTACTGGATCACTGTGGATGAGAAGACTGAGGTGCGGCCAGCGCTCCTACACTATGGATCACTGTGGATGACCTGCGAGCTGCCATCTTCACACTGACCAGCCGTGGTGCACCCACGCGGCCTCCTGGCAGCCTTGTGAGCATTTGCTGCTGTCTTAATCGATCCAAGGTGGATACACAGGACCTATTCTTCACTGCAGCGACATCCAGGACCACGGTAAACAGTATCCACCTAAGAACATGATGGGCTGTCTGCTGAGGTGGGAGCCACAGAGGAGCATCATGGGAGGGGGTGGGGGGGAGGGAGAGGGCAGCGCCTTCATCGCCCCTCTGCCACTGCCAGCACAGCACGCGGCTATGGTAGTAACGTGTGGGAGGAACGTCATAATGTGCTTTATGAGGCATTAGGACGTCCTCGTTGCATAACCACTTACGCCCGGCTGTCGGGGGACTGATGACCATAGATGTTAAGTCCCATAGTGCTCAGAGCCCGGCTGTCGACTGAGGCTCTGAAGACACTAATGACTCTCTACCCCTTGCTTGATAAACGAATAACATTGCAGATAATACTGTGTTATTCACTGGAACGTCGCTCTGATCTCGAACTCTTCTTCACAACCCGATCCCATCAGTCGGGTCGGAATAATGGTGTCAGGAAGCGGGTCACAATATTGGCTTCAGGAAGTAATGGTCTCACACTGACACAGCAACATTGGTGTTAGGATTGGCTGTCATCCCAGGACTCCTGTGACTTTGGAACCGCGCCATCTGCTGCCATTCCTGCAAAGATGGCTTGACTACTGCAGGGTTGCAGTTTCGTCAACGTGAGATATGATGAGTGCGGTATTTCTTTCGAGATTTTGTTTGACTGCAGTGCCCATGAGGAGTTAACGAGTTTTTGCCAAACGTCTAGTTTTACAGATATATAAAATAGGAGGGCAATTGATGCTCAAAAATTGGGTGTATCAGTTTCTACCGTTTTCAAGTGGAACTGGGTTTTCTTGTAAACTTAGCTTGCTCATTGGCACAGTAAGATTCTCAGACATGAGCTAGTCTGGCTGATATACTGTTACGGGCTGACTGGTGGGTTCATTAAATAGTTCCTAATATAATTCCTGGTGGATATCGTCATAACATAGTGTATTTGTAATACTTTCATTGGACCCATGCCAGCCTGCGACCAGGATTCAGGTCCCTCATGTGGTCACTCGTTTTATCGTTCAGAACTGGTAGAAATGTTAATAACCTTTTTTACCCTTTTCTCCAGACCCCAAGTGCTCGGGCTCTGATTTTGTGTCTCTCCTGCTCATGACCTAGCCATCCGTTTGAATTCTCATAAACGTTGTCTCTACTTCGTTCTGCCTCGATGATACTAAGAGTAGATATACAAATTGTAAGACAAGATCTGCATCTCTGGAGTTAGCTTAATCAAGTTTGATCATATACTTATCGTACATTTAAGCGCCAAAGGAACTGGTAGAGTCATGCGAATTCAAATACAGCATACAGGCAGAATACAGCGCTGCGGTCGGAAACGCCTGTATAAGACAACAAGTGTCCGGCACAGTTGATCGGTTACTTCTGCTGCAATGGCAGGTTATCGAAGTTTAAGTGAGTTTCAACGTGGTGTTATGGTCGGCACACGAGCAATAGGACACAACACCTCCGAAGTACGACTATTTCACGAGTGTGCCGTGAATGTCAGGAATCCAGTAAAACACCAAATCTCTGCATCGCTGCTGCAGGAACAGGACCAACGACGACTGAAGAGAATCGTTGAGCGTGATAGATGTGAGACCCTTCCGCAAATTGCTGCAAATTTCATTGCTGGGCCATTAAAAAGTGTCAGCCTGCGAACCATTCAATAAAACATCATCGATATGGGCTTTCGAAGCCGGAGGCCCGATCGTGTACCCTTGATGACTGCACGACGCGAAGTTTTACATCTTGAATGGGTCCCTCAACACCGAAATTGGACTGTTGATTACTCTAAACATGTTTCCTGGTGAGACAAGTCTCGTTTTAAGTTGTATTAAGCGAATGGACCTGTACGGGTATGGTGACAGCCTCATGAATCCATGGACCCTGCATCTCAGCATGGGACTGTTGAAGCTGGTGGAGGCTGTGTAATGGTGTGGGGCGCGTGCTGTTGGGGTGATATTGGACTTCTGATACGTTTAGATACGATTCTGACAGGTGACACGTACGTAAACATCCTGTCTAATCGCCTGCATCCATTCATGTCCATTGTGTGTTCGGACGGACTTGAGCAATTCCAGAAGGACAACGCGACACCCCACACGTCCAGAATTGCTGTAGAATGGCCGCTGGTCTCCAAACTTTCCACGCATGAACATTATTGAGCATATCTGGGATGTCTTGCAACGTACTGTTCAGATCTCCAGCCCTACAGGATTCATGGTGTCAATTCCCTCTAGCATTATTTCAGACATTAGACGAGTCCATGCCACGTCATGTTGCGGCACTTCTGCATGGTCACGGGAGCTCTGCAGGATATTAGACAGGTGTACCAGTATCTTTGGCTATTCAGTATATTACTGCTCTGCCTTGAGCTTTCACCCAGTTTTGCTCTAATAGTCTGAGTGCTCAATGTTAACATAGTAGGATTTTTCATTTTCCTCAGTAGTTTACTTGTAGATACTATTATTTTTTTAGAAAAAAGATGTTCCACTTGCACTTCAGAATGTTCGAGGTTGAAAAATGCTGTTCGGTGTTTCTCTACAGTAGACGCCATTATGTTTGTATTTTTGGAAACTGAAACTAGAATAATTATGAGAGAATACTTAGTTTATTTAGTGAACAAAATGTAACATTTTTTACTCTATTTCATATTATGTGGCAAAGACACCAAGCACCCAAGGATGAAAGGAACCAAATAAAGTAAAGTTGAGCACGATGTGGAAGTAGAAGAATCGTTCTCTGTAATAAAGAAAACGGTCTAACCGATGGGGGAATATTTGAGACACCAGGTCTTTTGAGCTGGTTAGTGATTACGGTCCTTACTTACATAGGCGAAATGGTGCCAGCACAGACTTAGATACCAGGTCTTGTTTCCGAAATTACTCAAATACAGACCGGCATAGCAGAAACTGTTCACCTGTCAGCAAATTACCAGGTAGGGTGAATAATATTTCAGTATAACAGCTGTCGTCAGAAATAACTTTGGCTCTGTGTATTAACGTGTTCAGGACCGTTCCCAATAGCGATCAGTGTGCTTCGGATTCCTGTACTGATCATATTTGAACGCCGATAGTTTTCACCACCCTGTACGTAAGAAAGCGGTCCTGAACACGTTAATACACAGAAGCAAAGTTATTTCCGACGACGACCACCTACAGTCTAAATTTCACACGTGTTCAGAGAGAATGGTTGCAGCAAAATAAACGTTTCAAACGCTTTCTGGTGTCACCGAAGAGGGACGCCTTGTGAATCAGCAGAAGGAGCCAAGGTGGCGGCTTTTCTGCCATACTGTGTGGCTACGAGCAGCAAGTTATTACGTGTACTGCAGAGACTTGGAATGAGACTTGATGTGTCGGCAGCTGGGCCAACACCTTGTAAATAGAGGTGGCTTAATAGGCACGCGAGACTAACGCAGACGGGCGTGAAGTACTGGAACAGGATACGTAATTAATGCTATGAAGAAAAGAACGGAGTTTCTCATATACTTATCTTTAATTTCTTCTTGTACATCTCTATGGTGAACACAAGTGAGACTCTAATTACAATCACTGTAAGGCTAATGGCGCCTTGCTAGTTCGTAGCCATTAACTTAGCTGAAGGCTATTCTGTCTCTCGGCTAATGAGAGAGAAAGGCTTCGTACGTCTAGTCGCTAGCTCTGTCGTCCGTACAACTGGGCTGAGTTCGAGTCAGTCTCTCGAGACCTGCCTTGTGGTGGCGCTAGGTTTGCGATCACACAGTGGCGACACGCGGGTCCGACATGTACTACAGGACCGCGGCCGATTTAAGCTACCACCTAGCACGTGTGGTGTCTTGCTGTGACACCACAAGACAAGTGTTCCAGCACGCCCCAAGATACGAGATACGTTGCGCCCTTTCAAAGACGACATTGCTCTTCCTGTGCCCAGTGTGTATGGTGTTCTGTGAGAGTGTGGCAGCATCTACAAAGGCCATACAATTCGCACAGTTGCAGAGCGTTTCACCGAGCACAAGAGACACAATAAACAAAGGGAGCCCGATAAGACGGTCACAGCTGAGCATTGCCTTGAAAACGGACACACAGTTCGAGAATACGAGGTTCTTGGCGTCATGTGTCAACATACTGGGATTCAGCTGAAAAAGAGGCGGTTGGGATTAGAATGAACAGCGACAATTTTAACAAATGCCAGGGCTTCCCACTGAGTATGGCGTGGAGGCGGGATTTCTACGTCGAAAGCGCTGGCCCCTCGCGCCACTTTACGCCAATTTGTCCAGCGGTGGACCGGAGCTGCTATGGGATGCACAACTCACCTTCCGCGCACGTGACATTTCAGCCCTCTCTCATCGGTGTCATCGGCGGTAATCGTGGGTATATAAACGGAAAATCGTGTCAGACCGGGCAGTCAGTAGTTTTACTGCTGACGACAATGGCGGGGGAAGTCATCAAAAGCTCTAGCTTTGACGTGGCATGAAAACCGAGAATATTTTATTGACACACTAGAAAGACTCTGAGGACAAATAAGTACAAGAACCAGAAGTGAACAACAAGAGCAGAAAGCCAAGAATGCAGTGCTTGGATTAAAAGGGGTGTAAGACAGGGATGCTGTCTTTGGCCTCTAAACTACGTAAGATATGATGGCATATAATAAGCGCTCAGCAACATAAAATGGAACAAAATGTTCTAAATGGCCAGGAAAAATAGATGTCAGCCATATGGAACTGTGGCTAACAAGCTATTCCCCCTTCCACTATGGACCTTGCTTAGGTGGGAGAAACATTCAGTAGTATAGATAGCCACACCATAAGTGCAAGAAAAACAGAGGAAGTGTCGAGGCCATGTGACTCCTGAAGAAGGGCAGAAGCCTTTTCAATAGTTGCGGGGGCAATAGTCTGGATGATTGGCTGCTATGGCCTTGTACCATGGGTCAGCGTCGCCTTGCTGTGCTGGTACTGGATGTACCTGAAAGCAAGGATAAACTGCAACCTTTATGGTTGCTCTGAACCAAGATGCCCATATGTATGGCTTACTGATAATGGCATCGTGTTGGGTCAAACATTCTGGATGCAATATAGTACCCAAAACGGATCATCGGGTGGGGACTGCTCAGGAAGATGTCACCATGAAGAACAAAATTGGCATTCAAAGGGTTGGGGTGAGGAATGTTACAAGCCTTAAATAGAAAGATATGCCGGATAATTTCAAAAAGAGAAATGAATAGGCTGATGTAAGATGCAGTGGGAATCCATGAAGTGTGGTGGCGGGGAAAACAAGACCTTTGGTCAGGTTAACACATGGTTCAGCACAAAACGAAACAAGGATATTATAGGAGTAGGGCTAACAAGGACTGAGAAAATAGGAATACGACTATACTATCATAAACAACTTAGTGAATGTATTACCAGATCCAAGACAGGCACGATGGCAACGCCCACCACAGTAGTAAAAATATGTACGTCAACTAGTTCAGCAGATGAAGAAGAGATTAGAAGAATGTGTGAGGCGATAATGTAAGCTGTAGTATGTGTGAATAATAATCCTACATTAAGCTCACGAGTTCTCTTTATAGATTACCGGTTTGACTAGCTATTCTCTGATCAGTTTCAAATTTTGTTCAGTGTATGACAATCAGTACACACTGTTGTAATCTTAGACATAGGTCGCCCTATAGTAGAAGATCGTAGTTGGTTATATAAACTGACTGTAAGAATACGACGATGTTTAAGGATTACCACACAATGAACAACGTTGTACATTGATCTGAGGGTGGCTGGTCAACGAGCAGATATCAATAATCGGTAAAGAAAATTTGCGATCTCGACACAGTATTTTTATCTATACATGTTTTAAATCAACAGGTCACATATCTCCTCATTGAAGACGTCAAATAATACCAAAAGAAGATATGTAGAGTATATAGGAAGAAACAATTAATTTAATAATCTCTATAAGTTCGTTTTAGAATTATAAGAGAAAGTTGTAAGCGTGCAAGAGGCCTCGGACACTGCAAGGTTTCAGCGTGATTACATAATGGCAAGACACAGATTTCGAAACCAGATTTTAAACTGTAGGATATTACCAAGGGCATATCGTACTCTGACCATGATTTATTGGCTACAAACTACAGATAAAAACGAAGAAATTGCCGAAAAACACGCCGTACAGGTAAGAAGACAAGGCCTAATTGAAATAAAAAGAGATATAAAACATAATTGACAAAATCCGAAAATACAAAAACTCAGCAAATGAAGATGGCGAAAGGGAATATAGACCTCTAAAAAAATGAGATTCACAGAAGGTGCAAAATTTGCTAAGCGGGAAGGGCTATAGGATAAATGCAGGCGTGTAGAAACATGTAAAGCAAAGAGAAAGACATATACTAAATACAGGAATATTGAAGAGACCAATGTGAAAAAGAGATGCAACTATATGAACCTCAAGAGCTTAGTTAGAAGCTAGTGCTAAGAAAAGAAGGAAAACCAGAGACTTGAGAGGAATACACTCTGTCCGCTCAAAAAGTTCCCGAAATTATTTTAATTCTGGCATGTAATCGACGTCAGTGAATGAAAAGCCTGGTTAAGTCCGCAGGACACAACAGGTAGCTGGAATTGTGGAAAGGGGCCAAAAGCGGGCTGTCAGTTACACTCAAACGCATATAAATTTATTTAGTTGTCCAAACAATACAGCAAAAGTTTTTGAACTTAGTTATCCGGTGCATAGGCCACACTACCTTCAACCTTAAGGGCACAACCACTTAAATTTAAAAACGGCTGAAAGCCATTAACCTAAAATTCAGACTCAAAACCGAATATTTAGAAGGCAGAAGGCCTCACGTAAGTAAGTTCTATAACTTTGCTGAATGCCCAACAAATCTAACACTTGAAAAGCAAACAGGTTTACTGTAAAGACGGCTGAGTGCCCGTGATTTAAGACTGCAGGTAAAATTAATTTAAAAAAAACACACACACACAAGGCAGAAGGCCTTGTCTTCAATTAGGCTGAAGGCCCCACACTGTCTGATACTTCAAAGACAAGAACATTAATTTAAAAACAGCTTAAGGCCGATTACTTAAAACAACTAAAATAATTTTTAATAGGCAGAAGGCCCAAAGCTTTATCTGTAAACAATATTTTGCACAGGTTGAAGACCCAAACAATCTAACAAGTAAGGAATAAATTTAAAGGCGGCTGAAGGCCCATTATTTAAAACCCAACTAAAAGCATACAGCTTCAAACCATTGGCTATAAGCCATTAAAATACACATGCAAACACCAATACGAAAGGCAGTACATCCCACAGCCAAGTATGCATAAGCTGTCAAAACTACATACACGTGTTGGACAGTGACAATGCGGTGAGGATAGGACACTGCCTGAATTTTACGTCAGCGGCAAGAGCAGGTAACCGGAACGCTAACGGCCACAAGGCAGAAAATTCCGCTGGTGCACTTGGACTCCAAATAACCAAAATACAGTTAAACTCCACCGGATGGTGGCCAAACTTTCGCCAACTCGAACACTAGCTGTTGCTCACTGGAATACCCCCAATAGCCAACCATGAAAACCAACGGCATGATGTGAACATTCTGGCTTTGGTAATTAAATAACCACTCCATATTGATGTCCTGGCTCGGTGAGCCACGAAGCCCGTAGCAATTCGAACAGCTCCCACACACTCCGACACTGTGTAGAGACCACTGCGCCGCGTGGAGATTTCCTGGCTGATCCACACCAACCAACCGACTCCTCAGAGCCAGTAAGCCGACAGCATTTAAAATAACTTCTCAGTCAACATCACACAAACTACACACAGTTTCAAGAACACTTGCACGAAGAACCAGACAATTCTAACGGCAGTGACTGGACAATAACAGCGACGAATCACGAGTCGGCACACTCAGCCAACCTATAAGCGATCGCTGGCCAAATACACGTCGTCCGGCAAGACGACCGACCGACGACCAACCAAAATCGTCGCCACTCCAATCATCGTCGGGCGAGTTATGGCGGTCCGGACCTCACTGCTGCCGCGCCCCGACTGAACTCGTACCGCGTGCCACCTCCAACACTGCCAGGTCCGAACTAACTGCTGTCGCGTTCCAACTGACTGGTCGACACAAGAGGACCCGGAATTAATAGCAGTCCAGCAAAGATAATACGGCAGGGCTTATGTCGATAAGCGCTGCTGCTGCCGCTCACGGGCAGGCAAAGCAGCAACTCAGTGACACAAGTAATTGAAACTAACATAACGAGGTGGCAGTATGGCAAAAACAGGATATTAAATGATGGCACGAACCCGAGCCACGCACGGCTCAGTGAGGTGACAACAGTGGCAGCTTAAACTAACAAGTATAAGGAACAATTGCGTTAGACGAGTAGTTGTTAGAAAGCAGTGTTACGTTGTGGATGTGGGGCAGTAGAATGTCAACGAAGTTGGGTCGCAGTCTGCAGTGGATCAATGTCCCCAGAAGAACTGTTCAAGACACTCTCCAGAATGTCTTGGAGAATAGAATGAAGTGTGAGCCAACTCTGTCACGCACACATCGACTCCCAACAAAAACTTTGACGCATGAATGCCTCTCACGACTTGACTGAAATGCAGAACGCGGACAATTCTTTCCTGGAAAAAATTATCACGAGTGAGAAGATGGTGTTATCAATACTTCACGTGGAGGGTTGACACCTTGACGACACAACCGATACTGTAGCCAATATGACGCATGAGTTGAACAATATCTCAAAGAAGGACGTTTGTGACACTTTACCATACTTCTGTGACCATTATTTGTGTACCACGGAAGGGGGTCGAGACTATGTAGGACAGCCAAAGCAAGATATCCATTATATTAACTCTCCTTTGCATTTTATTAATCTAATCTCGAAACTTACTGGACTGACGGAGTAAAGAGGAACACTACAAGTAAATGAAGACAATGTTATGGAAAAGGAAGTAGGTAAAGTTGACATGGAAGTTCTGATATTGCGAGAAGAATTTTACAGATCCTTAACCATCAATGCCCAAAGACACTGGCCACGAATGCTAACAAAGAATGTTTGACATTGAGCAAATTTTGTACATCCATCAACCCCCGCAACATCAAGGAGAGTGGAGAACTTTATGACCACCTTTTGAAAATATTGCATTATGGTCACTTACTTTATTTTTTAAATTTTGAAAAAGTATTTACTGTTTTAATGAAGTTTTCTACCAGATTCCATAAATTTTCTACATTTTTCAAATAAACTTAACCCAAAAATTTAAGTCGTAGTAAGACATTACTTTCCCCAGGTGTCAGATTTAATATTTTTCGGTTCAGGACCTCACTTACGCATCCATACAACTTTTAAAGGCGTGTTGTGGGAAAAATGTTACAAGTAACGAATATTTTAATCTAAAACTTTTTTAGTGTTGGCATAAGGTTGCCCCTCCCTAACTGATAGAACACGTTGTTGAAAATATGTTGAAATTACTAAGAGTGTGCTAAAAGATATTTTCATGCTCCAAAACCAAATAACTCATCAATATCTCTTTAAACAGTATGTTGTTGATATAACTCAACAACAGATAGCTAATTTTGATTTTCAATCTTTAAAAGTGGGCACTAAGTACTTCCCCCCCCTCTCCCCCCTCCTGGTAAAGCGTATTATGGAAAATGTGGTGGTATTGATAAGGTTAAGATCTGATGTTGCTGAGAAGGAAACGCTTCATAAGAAGTAAAAAGTAAAAGAAAGACAAGAGTAACTTATTAGTGACAAGCATGTTCTCAGATTATCTTAAGGACTTCATTTCCAAAGTAATAAACTGGATGTAGGTTGCGCTACTGATCCATAAATAAAGAAACTTGCGTAGGACAAAACAGCTTGGAGTGTCGCATCTAACCAGTGTTCTGACAGAAGACTACAACGACAACGATGTAACGACCAAGAAGGAACAACATGATTACAAGACCAAGAGAGAAGTTCTCGGTATATAATTGGCACTAGAAAACTATGTAGTCTTTCTCTTTTACTGTTCAAACTGTTTATTAAAGAAGCAATCGTGGAAATAAAAGTGAAGTACATATTAGATTTAAATTCAAAATAAAATAACAACACTGCAGCCCTGTCAGTGAAATCGACGAATAGCTGCTGGCCTGTTGAGTGGAATGGTCTAATGAGCACATAATATGGACTGGGATTAACATGCAGTAAGACAAAACTCGTTAGGAGTAGCAACAAGAAGATTAACGATAAACGTGACATGATAACTGAAGGAAACATGATGGACGATCAGAAGGAATTCGGCTAGTTTGGTTGCAAATTACGACGAGACGGCCAAGGCAGAAACGGACTAGAACAGGCAAGGAGTGTATTCCTCGCTAATAAAACTAAACATTGGCCACAATTTGAGGAGGAAATATTTGAAAGTGTACGTCTGGTGCACCACATAGTACGGAAATGAATCATGGGTCAAAAGTAAGCAGCAACATGAGCTATTGAGACGTGGTGTCGAAGAAGGATACTGAAAATTTTGTGCGCTTTTAAGACTTGAGGAGCCGACCGCTGTATTCGCGAGAAAATGAACATCTCGAAATATTGACCACAAGAAGGGACACAAAAATAGGACATGTGTTAAGATAGTGTGATATTGAGCAAGGGAAAGACAGATATTGTTCAATATCCTACATATAACTGTTGACGTAGGGTGAAAAAGTACTGTGAGATGGAGGACATGGCATAGGTTAGGAATTTGTGTGGGGCCAGATGAAACCAAAGATTCATTACGAAAAAATTCCGTTAAATACGAGAAGAACTCGCGCACTGAGGGGTCCATACGAATGTAATAATACGGGTCACCCATCCTGGGAATCGTGGATCTCAACAATTTTCATCTGATATCATTAACGATTGTGGAAATTTATTGGTCCTAAAAATTCCAAGACTATCAAAATTCAGACTAGCTCGAACATAGAAAAAGAAGCGAACAGGGGACTTCATTTTATATATATGTAGAAAGAGATTACATATTGAAATTTTTTTTTACTTACTAAAGCATGACTATAAGTTACAGTTTCTGTGTGCCTGCCGTAATGTTCTTGTGTTACGATTTTGGCGGATGGCGAATGCAATGTATGTTCAAACTGCAAAAGATATTTTATATGTTATACTATTATAATTCAACAAGTTTGAGATATTTTACTTTACTTGTACTGTGAAACTTTTGCTTCTTGCCGAATTCCGAGTTTCTAGGTCAACGGAGAGCATCTTACGGATTGTGATGAGTAAGTTTGCGAGTATTCAAATATGTGACATAAATGACCTAATCTTTTGGCTGCACTGACTTAGAAGTTTAAATTTTTTTTTGCCGCTGAGGGACCAAAGGCTGTACTATGTGGCATAAACTAGAATGTGGTATACCAACCTGTTCCAGAGAAAAAGGGCAGAAAGGTAATTAAAAAAAAATAAAAATCTTTTTTCGTATGATATAATAACATATTAGCCATTTTCAGAGTTTTCCTTTACTTGTACTGTGAAAATTTGCTTCTTGACAAATTTCGTGATTTTACGTGAAGATAAGTATTCCTGTAGATTTTGATGAGTGAGTTTTCGACTATCAAAAATGGCCATATCTGTTCACTGAAGTGACTTAGAAGCTTATAGGGATCCAAGGCTTTCATATCAGAGATAAATTTTAACTCGATACGTCAACCAGTTCCCGTTTTAATTATTAGCATCTGTCGGTTGGTTTGTTCTCGAAATTTAGAAGTTAAAATTGGAACTATTGCTATGACTAAACGTAGCAGTGAAGTGCATTGTAGCTCCTGATTGAACTGTTTCTATTTCAGTATCGCTTGCCATGCGAATGAATGTTTCCCACAGTCATTTGTAGGTTACAATTTCAGTTTGCGTGTGTAACTGTAAAAGCGGACTACCGTTCAGTAAAACGACAGAATGGAGACCCGTAAATGTAACTTCGTTGCTAGTTGATCTGGTACGGGAATGATTGTGAAACAGTTCGCAGAAATTAATCCGGGGCATTCGATTTTCTGATAGAGCACGAGTGTCTGTGTCATATTAGTTTTCCGAATTATGAGTGGTGCAGTAGTACCGAATAAATCAACGTCGAAGTTAATTCTCTCTCAAGTAATACTCCACAACTACCGTTGCCAGCAAATACTGTTGCAACACCGTACTGGTGGAGTATTTTAGTTGCCTGCACAATGCAGAACACGGGTAAACAAACAGGGCGAAGAATGTTTTAGTAAACAACAGTCTTTTTCACTTTTTTTAGTCAAACTTCTACGAAAAAATACATGGCTAGAATAGATTCGATCTCCTGTGTGAAAAGGTATAGGAACTTTGCGATATCTGCGTATACCATCTTCCATTGTTATTCCTAGGAATAGAGAAGAAGTATTGAGGAAAGATCTTCGAACAGGTGATTAAACTGGCATTGTTTGTCAGTGAGTAGATCACCATTTCACTTTTTCAGTCTTGTGTCTCTAAAGCAGTGCCACAAGATCCTCATGCTGTTAATGACTACTGATTCTTCCTTTACGGGGATGTGAAAGGCATATTTTGGCCCCTGCAATAATTAAGCATCTGCCACCTACCAATTAAATATTCCACAGAAACGCCTTTTAAAATTGCATTTATTCTTCATCTTCCTTGTTTCACTTAGATTTGTTCTATTTTTCGTAAGGTTTTATGTGTGCAAACTCATAACGAGAGATTTCTATGAAAATTAGTAATATTATTTTCACTATATCATCTGCGTATATTTGGGAGCTTTAGCCCTATAGCGATTATTTTACCTATGTAACAAAAGATTATGAGCGAGGCAGTGAGAGTCAATGTGCGATTCAGTCTAACGGCAGAACTCGGAAAAATTAAGAAGATAGGGAGCGAGCACTGAGTAAATATGATAAATTTTAACTAATTTTTGGAAAGAAGAATGGTATGTAGAGGAAAGAGGAGAGTTTTTGGAAGATATCAGGGACAGTACCGTGAAGAGGAGGACGCTTAAATTTACAAGGAGAGGCGAGTAGAACTGGGAACAGTAGAGGAAGAGTAAGTGCTGAAGACGCCAGGGAAGAACCGAGGACTATACAAAAGGGAAGATATTTCAAGATCCTGACAGAAGACGATGGAAAGAATAACAAGTGAAAGTACTCGAAACAGTCAATATGTAAAGCAATTACATTAACAGAATGCTATTACATTATGATTTATTTGAGCAGCAAACTGACCTATGCTCTGTGATAGCTAAGAAAAGACAGATACTTACATTTTACTACACTACAGATCCACGAGTGGAAGCGGTCAAATGTGTTCTCTGCATCAAACTACGAACTGTTTTATAAACTTACACTAAACAGTGACTGTTAGTGTAAGGGCCTAAGCTTTTGACTATTTGGTTTTGAGTGTATTAATAAACTGACGATCTGCCATCTCGACTGAGTCACAAAGATACCAATGTTGTAACTGCAAATTCTTTGCAAAATTTACTGACCCGATGTGTCCCATCCCGAATCCTAATCAAATATAGTTAAAGGTCTTATTTACAGTGTATTTTGAAAATAAATGGCACACTGAAGCAGCCATAAGTTTTGTTTCAGTTTTGATGATTAATTTGTTTAATTAACAAAAAAAAACCATTGCCATCATTACGCAGACCAGCAGTCTTCAAGACAACAGGGCTCCAGTTCCAGAGAACTTCCCTCATGGCAGTAGCGACACCAGGTTAGACATGTACATTTATCAATGACTTCAAGTTAACAACTATCTTTGTTTTATAATACGAATGAAATACTTACCAGCAAATTTGTTACTCGGTACTAAATTAAAAGAACTCTGGTGGCTTCCTGTGAACAAAGAATAATAATTAAGAGTGTTAAGTCGATTATCATTCACATTATCAGCACATAAATCCCTCTAACCGCGAGAATTTCGCAATCAAATAACAAAATTGGGCTGTGTTAGCACAAGAGTTGGTGCATAATATCATCTTCTTCCATTCTTCTGCCACAGATTGTCATTACTATGGTCATTTTGTTGAATACTTTCAATCAATTGTTAAAAGAGGTTAAAGTGACAGTGACCTATCCTGTTACATGTGAAATTAAAGTTAGGACTTGTTGTAAAATATAAACGGAGCTTGCGTATACTTGACAGCTACATGAATTTGGATTTCAAATGGAAGTGAGAGTTTCATTCGCTGCATTTAAATGCTAATCTATATTACAATAAATAAACTCTAGCCATAATTCACACTATTGTATGCAACCAACACTTACAATAGTTAATGCACACCAGGAAAAAATTTCTGTTCACTCACTCTTTACATTCACAGAAAAATACAATTGAGATACTTGTCCATACACTCACTTACACTAACTAGCTTCTCAGCAGACATTAATTCAGAAGACCTTGCTAAAATTTTTGTATTTATATCCAGATATGTCTTTATTTGAATTCATTATTTTCTAAGCATGAATGCAAATGCGTGAATATGTTATCTCGTATCTTTTTCAGGCATAAGGGAAAGATAACTATGAGACGATGTCAGACATTCATGTACTTGGATTTGAAGATTTTTCTGTTGAGCCAGATCTGTCAAAGAGGGATTCCAGGTTTATCCTCGTCAGTAAGATGTTGTGGAGGCCACGTCGTGTATAGTGAGATATTTAATATCGGTGATATTATACTGAACTCGTGTTCATAGAGTATTATACAGGGTGTCCCAGCTATCTTGTCCACCCAAAATATCTCTGGAACAATAACAGCTATTGGAAAACGACTTTCACTGGTATCAATGTAGCGCTGGGGCCCATGAATGTACATATTTGGAAACATTCTAAAACGAAAGCATATGTGTTTTTAACACAAACTTATGTTTTTTTAAACGGACCTCCTATATTTTTTCTTCAGCAATCCATAGCATGACAAAACACATACACAATAGCGTTGATTGCATCGCAATATTCCCATTACATCCCGAAATAATGAGACACGAAGTTGACGCTTGAAACACCCGACATGCGCTGCTAGCGCACGTCCTGAGGCTCAGGCGTGAACCCCATGCTGCCCGTAATCGCGATGTGATTGACATGTGTAATCACACCTCCATACTTATCAAGAGGGACGCTTACTTGTCAATCACATCGCGATTACGGGCAGCATGGGGTTCACGCCTGAGCCTCAGGACGTGCGCTAGCAGCGCATGTCGGGTGTTTCAAGCGTCAACTTCGCGTCTCAATATCTCGGGATGTAATGGGAATATTGCGATGCAATCAACGCCAATGTGTATGTGCAGTGTCTTGCTATGGATTGCTGAAGAAAAAATATAGGAGGTCCATTTAAAAAAAACATAAGTTTGAGTTAAAAAACAAATATGCTTTCGTTTTAGAATGTTTCCACATATGTACATTCATGGGCGCCAGCCCTACATTGATACCGGAGAAAGTCGTTTTCCTATAGCTGTTATTGTTCCAGAGATATTTTGGGTGGACAAGATAGCTGGGACACCCTGTATACAGCATGGGGTAAACACTAATTTCACTGATACTTGTTAACTACAGTCTGAGCTATGGTAGAGCACATCAACAATTTAAAAATCTCTACAAATTTCTGTAGAACTGTCTTAACCAAATCAGTAACAGCCGTGCTGGTTGGAGAGGCAGAAACGTACAGTAGTCAGCAGCACAGTTTCCACCTTTAATACTTAGTTTTGCTAGCTATTCATAACTGTAGCATTCAGCGACTATGGTACACATGTAGAGATCCAGATATTTCAGTTTATGTGAAGGTCCATGTCACTGTGAGAACATGAAACTTCAACAACTTTATGTCTACTTTCGAGTACAGATGTGAGGAGTATTACACCTCTCAAGATTACTAGATCAGTTTTACTTTCATTTCTTGTATTGTTTCCAAAATTTAACTAACGTTTAACAGCTTCACATTATCACTGAAATGACGGTCATAGGGACAGAGCACAAGGATCAGCACCCAAGGCTGTGGAGTGTGAGGCTTGTCCAGAAACAGCAACATCATTCACGGGTTGCGTGATGATAGTTTATTTGTACAAGTTTAACCAGTGAGCGCATGGACACAATTTACAAACTTCTTGCTGTATGAAATACTCGAATGAAATGCTGATTACACAGAAAGAAAATTGTAGTTATGACAACTTCGCCACAATACTTAGTAAAGTACATGTTCGTAAGAATTTCAGTAAATTTTAGATTTAAGAAAATATGCACCTTATACTTACTAAACTATCTTTTCAAAATAATTTAAGCAAAATGTGCAATTAAAAAAAAATGCTTACTTGGCGATTACTAAACCATCAGTCAATAGCTATTTCTCTTTAAAAAATTCAATAATATGGGCAATTTCGGAAAAATGCACGCCGGACATTTGCCACACTTGCGCCTACGCCAGGTAGCAATCCCTCAGGTAAGGGACGCCCTTCCTCGTCCGCTTTCTAACCACCGTCTCCACATCTTACTCGATACAACCAGTACGTAAGGGACCTTCTTCTTCGACATCTTGGCGAAATACAGAGCTTCTTTTCTGAAACCGAAATATTTATAACTTTTGGGAAACGAAAGTAATACCGACGATTATGTCAGTATAAATATAGATTCCTCAGTCTGTACGGTAGCTTCCTTTCACGCTTACTGATTGCGATAGAAACAGTCCATCGCCATGGGAGCAACAAGAAAGGAACGATGTAAAGAGAATGCGAATGTACGATAATAATTTCTTTTTGATCACTGCATTTGTGCCTCATTTAATCACTACAACGGCATGCCCAAAACACAACAAGGAAAGAAGAAATGTGTATGTGAATGTTTGAAAAGAAGAACGACATACTATATATTAATTTACTCTCTAAAATGCGATATCCCTTGTGGTGAAACATTAGTTAATAAAGTGTAGGGGAAGAATGTTCAAAACATGATTGAAAATACGCGTACGTTCACTAAATAGAAATAAGAACATCTATGATTGACATGTCATCTAAAGTCGACGTACAATTTTAAATGAAAGAAATAAGCAAATGAAGTAAAACAGAGTGCTATGCTTGTAACGTACGTTGTTGTTCTACATTGTTTAGCTCTGGTATTTACAGGGTCACAGAGAAAGCATCCTAGGTTTTGGAGCGAAAAGCCGTAATTGTAATGATCTGCACTACAACAGAAACAAGAAGCACAACTTAAGGAAAAATAATGTAATATGTATTCCAGCTCACAAGCGACATTGAAGCAGATAGTTCCTGTGACTTAGTACGGGCAGAGGTTACATTCGACAACCGGAATAAATTAATAACTGGCTCCCTTTACTGACCCCCCAGTCTCAGACGAAACAGTTGCTGAATAGATCAAAGAAAAATTGAGTCTCATCACAAATAGGAACCCTATTCTACAATTATAGTTGGCAGCGACTTCAATCTACCTTCCGTATGTTGACAAAAATACATTATCAGACCCTATTGTAGATAGAAAACAACTTCTGTAATTGTTCTAAATACTTTTTTTAAAATTGAACAATTTCATTCAAATTATAAATGGTTACGAAACACACTTGACCTCTTAGCCACAAATAATCCTGAGCATCACGACGGATACAGGAATTTGTGAACACAGTCGTAACGAGGCTCAACTCCGTAACAAAGAAATTCATCAATACTAAACGCGAAATATACCTATTTATAAAAGCAGCTAAAAATTTGGTTGACTTCTTTCTAAGAGACAGAGTCCAATCCCTCCAAACTATACTCCTGGAAATGGAAAAAAGAACACATTGACACCGGTGTGTCAGACCCACCATACTTGCTCCGGACACTGCGAGAGGGCTGTACAAGCAATGATCACACGCACGGCACAGCGGACGCACCAGGAACCGCGGTGTTGGCCGTCGAATGGCGCTAGCTGCGCAGCATTTGTGCACCGCCGCCGTCAGTGTCAGCCAGTTTGCCGTGGCATACGGAGCTCCATCGCAGTCTTTAACACTGGTAGCATGCCGCGACAGCGTGGACGTGAACCGTATGTGCAGTTGACGGACTTTGAGCGAGGGCGTATAGTGGGCATGCGGGAGGCCGGGTGGACGTACCGCCGAATTGCTCAACACGTGGGGCGTGAGGTCTCCACAGTACATCGATGTTGTTGCCAGTGGTCGGCGGAAGGTGCACGTGCCCGTCGACCTGGGACCGGACCGCAGCGACGCACGGATGCACGCCAAGACTGTAGGATCCTACGCAGTGCCGTAGGGGACCGCACCGCTACTTCCCAGCAAATTAGGGACACTGTTGCTCCTGGGGTATCGGCGAGGACCATTCGCAACCGTCTCCATGAAGCTGGGCTACGGTCCCGCACACCGTTAGGCCGTCTTCCGCTCACGCCCCAACATCGTGCAGCCCGCCTCCAGTGGTGTCGCGACAGGCGTGAATGGAGGGACGAATGGAGACGTGTCGTCTTCAGCGATGAGAGTCGCTTCTGCCTTGGTGCCAATGATGGTCGTATGCGTGTTTGGCGCCGTGCAGGTGAGCGCCACAATCAGGACTGCATACGACCGAGGCACACAGGGCCAACACCCGGCATCATGGTGTGGGGAGCGATCTCCTACACTGGCCGTACACCACTGGTGATCGTCGAGGGGACACTGAATAGTGCACGGTACATCCAAACCGTCATCGAACCCATCGTTCTACCATTCCTAGACCGGCAAGGGAACTTGTTGTTCCAACAGGACAATGCACGTCCGCATGTATCCCGTGCCACCCAACGTGCTCTAGAAGGTGTAAGTCAACTACCCTGGCCAGCAAGATCTCCGGATCTGTCCCCCATTGAGCATGTTTGGGACTGGATGAAGCTTCGTCTCACGCGGTCTGCACGTCCAGCACGAACGCTGGTCCACCTGAGGCGCCAGGTGGAAATGGTATGGCAAGCCGTTACACAGGACTACATCCAGCATCTCTACGATCGTCTCCATGGGAGAAGAGCAGCCTGCAATGCTGCGAAAGGTGGATATACACTGTACTAGTGCCGACATTGTGCATGCTCTGTTGCCTGTGTCTATGTACCTGTGGTTCTGTCAGTGTGATCATGTGATGTATCTGATCCCAGGAATGTGTCAATAAAGTTTCCCCTTCCTGGGACAATGAATTCACGGTGTTCTTATTTCAATTTCCAAGAGTGTATGTAAGTGAAGACCATATGTGGCTTAAGTTCAAAGAAATAGTATCAACAGCACTCGAAGGATTCATACCGAATAAATTAATAAGAGACGGAACTGATCGCCCATGGTATACAAAACACGACAGAAAGCTGCTGCAGGAGCAACGAAAAAGGCATGTATAATTTAGACGAACGCAAAATCTCCAATATTGGCGAAGATTTACCGAGGCTCGAAATTTGGTGGGCATTTCAATGCGAGATGCATTTAATAGTTTCCACAACGAAAGTCTCTCTAGAAATGCGGCGGAAAATCCAAAGAGATTCTGGTCCAATTTTAAGTAAATCAGCGGAAAGGCTCAGTAAGTACTTTTACTGCACGACGGCAATGTTACTGATGAAGTGGAGTTACTAAATGCACTTTTCCGAAATTCCTTCACCGAAGAAGAGGAATTAAATATTCCAGAATTCGAAATGAGAACAGCTGCAAACATAATATAGATGTAGATATGCCCGGTGTTGCGAAGCAAATCAAATTACACTATCAAATAACTGATGTTGCAGAGGTGCCTGAACTGTCAGTGACAGAGGAAATCATCAAATATCTTTACAAAAAGTCCCTAATGTATACGAAAAGTAGATCTCATACGTTTCTGATGTTCTTCAATCACAATTTATTTTCAGTAGTAGCTCCTTGCCAAGTTTCAGTTGCTTTTACGGGCCTGTTTAAAGATAATCAACAATTTAGTAAGGAATTTTTATTTTTAAAGGACTATTTCTGCAGCTAAACTTAATTAAAAAAATATTTGAGATGCCGAAATTGTCAACCTTAGGATCAGATCAGTTTTGGGATGTCAATTTTAGGTTAAATTCAAAGGTTCAGTTCCCATTATCTTTTACAAACCTTATACTATCAGTTTAACGAAGCATGATATTTTAGGTGATAGTTGCGACTCTGAAGCTTAAGAAAATAATTTTAGAACTCACAATTATGGCCATAATATTAGAAGGTAGAAAAAAGTTATCTTAACGTGACAACAATAGGAGCTCTTTCTTAAAAAGGAAATTGCTATTGAAAAAAATTAGATGTAACTTTAAATTCTGGTTACAGGAGGATCATTTGAGTGATGTTTAATGTTGGCTTCGTTAATTCACTGCTTCTTGATTACGCGCTAGTAAACCTAGCTGGGACCAGCTAATTACATCGTTAAGCTATTTAGCGATACTTTTGTGAGGCTTGAAACACTCTTTAATTTTTACAATCAAGGCTGATTCCCATTACACTTTGCACAGGCTTTGGACTGTCAAAATGATAAATGACCATTTAGCATTTTGGCGTGTTTAAAATCAGCCTAAACAGGCTGAACTAACGTAGACTCTATTTACAATTACAACTTAATATTAGCACCGATAATGCTGCTTCAATGTTTTAGTAATTTTAACTCAGTAATTTGCGAGGTCTCAGTGGTTTTCATAGTATTAATGCATTATTTTTTTACGTATTTTAGTCCAGTTTCTGAATATGGGCAATGGCTTTCAAGCAAGGCGTAATGTTGCCAGTCTCTTCATAATTCTTTACGATTCTCTCTATCCTGTCGCCCACCTTCAAGTACTTCTTCTTCCTCTTCTTACCTTCAAGATTCATTTCCAATTTCATGTACATGCAGTTTGTGAGCTCTGCTTCCTTTTTCAAGCACTCCACCAAATAGGTGATTCTAGGGTGAGGGTTTCCAATAAATACTATTTATTTTGCTGTGCCAGCCTTCAACAGCATTCGTCGTTCGGTGCCTTTATCCATAGCAGTTCCACATTTCTATTGGAATATCTTCATTGTCTAGCCAGTTGTCCACAAAGTAGTCAAAAAATTGAGCATTCTGTTATCAGGAGCTTCTGCATGAATCTCAATCCATCAGTTGCTTACGTCCTCCGGTTTTACAAATGCCAGCGCTGCACACATGCTGACGTGAAGTCTTAAATCCTCGTTCTGGCGGTATTCCTCAGTTAGACCGAGAACTTGAATTCTGCTCCATAAACTCTTCTACATGTGGGTACAGCATCCATTTATTTCAAATGTGGGAAAAACTTGACGAATGGCAGATATCGCAGCTGCCTCAAAATTATTCACTTCTTTAGGACACCACTCAGGGATTGCCTGTTTATTGGACGAAACAGACGAACGTATGTGTCTTTTTTCTTATTTGGGAGCAGTGCAAAAACAATAGGAAGAATGTTTGTTTGTTTAATCGGGCTTCCTAATTCTACATGTATGGTGTAGATTTGTGCGAGCTGCTTGCTGCAGCTCTTAAATGTTCCATCCATAAAAAAATGGGTACATGTTTTTATACTTTCTTTTCCTTTGCTTCCACTAAAAATCATTATTCTCTCCTCTAACCTATAGTCTTCTAGAAGAAAACCAGTGCCATCTCCCATTTGTAATAGATCTTCATGAAGATAAATTTCAGAAGAATTCGTAGGCTCTTGTTGGTTCCCCCGCGCTTGACTCCGTCAACGACGCATGGTTATCTTCATAGATTCTGAATTTGGCATCACTGTAACAAAGTCAAAACTTTTATTATGAAGATTTCCCATTTCATCCGCGTAAATCTCCGATAACTGTGTAGTTTCTTCTAGAGACCTTCTCTTCGCCCTTTCCACTTGCTTTCTCATTTCCAGAGCCACATTGTCAGGTGGTCCACAGAGATGTTCTGATAGGTTCAATACTTCTCCGTTCTTCGAAAGCAGCTTTCCCTTGCAATGATCCGCTTTTCGGCGTAAGCACATCCACGTAACAACACCTTCTTTAGATTCCCTGTGTTTAAGATAGGCGTAACCATTGTAATGAGCAGAAGGCGTGCCCTTGTTCGTTGTAATAGCTTCCATACTAATGGTCACGTTAGGAACTTCGAAAGCAAACTGAGTGTAAGGACTTTTGTTGCGACCAGTGTGCGGGTTCGATGACCGTCCACGGGCATTCCAGGGTTTGGGCGGCGGGTGAAGGAGGAGGAGGAGGAGGAGGAGGAGGCGGCAAGGGTCCAGACCCTTCGGAGCAGGTAAAATCGTGGCAAATGTCCGGCGTGGCAAATGTCCGGCGTGGCAAATGTCCGGACTCCGCGGACCCTCTACTCGGCTCCCCGCCACATCCAGCTCAAGTATCTGACAGCCTCTCATTTTCAAATAGGAGCGTGCCCTCTGTAACCTGTGGCGTCACTCGCTGAAGACGTACCACTCGTGCACCCTCTCGGACTTCCCTCATACAACCAGCCAGCCAATTCTGCATGCACGGATAGCGAACCAGACTGCTAGCGATGTATCGTATCCAGCGTATTCTTCTCATCCTACCCCACCAAAAACTCATCACGACAGGCAGGTTTTGTCAAACAAGGAATGGAAAACTTAGCTCTCTCTCCCTTTACCCGTGAAACAAGTATTCTTGAAACCTTTCCAGTACCAAAATTATGCATCAGTGGACAGACTGGTTTAATAACCTGCGTAACCTCGCAAGTTCGTAGAAAGCGGGGTGCCAATTTATCAGAAATTGGGACCTTACTTTGACACCAGGCAGCAAAATTTCGGACGCTAACCTTATCACCAACCCGCACCTTAAACTCTGTTGGCCCGCGATTGTAATGGCACGCCTGCCTCTGAGTCACGCTCATCATCCAGGCCAAATGTCACTTTCTCAAGGAGCAGGTCATTAACTGACCACTGGCTGGCCAACAGAGAGTTGAGACGAAACATCAACAAAGCAGTGCTGGTTTTAAGGGCTTCATGGTAGACGGAATTAAACGCCAAATTGAGCCATAGTTCTGAAGAGCCCCACTTGTGGCATGAATAGGAATGGAAATATATTAAGGGGCTCCGGAACGCCCTATACTTGCAATGTTAAAATAACGCTTATAAATTACATCTTTCCTCACAAAGTATTTGAGGTAGGAATTTGAACTTTTTACAGATTATTTATTGGAATATGGGCTACAACTTAACACAGGGATTTTACAAAATTTTAGTTCAGTTATTAAAAATGATTTTTTTTCAATTGTAATGAAAATTCACAACATTTTTTTGCAATTTTTTATTTATATATTCAAAAATATACAGTTTTTTGGAAAAAGGGTGTGTTAAATTATGCAGAAGGTACTGTGTAACATTTACTGAAAGTTTGAAACAAATATGTTTGGAAGATCCTTAGAAAACATCTAATTAGTATGAGAAAATAAAAGTTTTGGGAATCGAGCGACAAAGATTGGATTAACTTTTTAGTGCATTCCAGGTCCATAGGATGGATTATCTTCATCCTCTGCAAACTCCTCGTCCAGCTTCCTCTTGTTCCTCCTCCTGTTTACTCTTGCTTGTATTTCTACACTCTTTACAGCCCTGTCTGCAGCCCGAAGGCGTTCCTTGTCTAAAGCAAGCATCGCTCGTACCACGTTAGAACCTATCTTCATTCCCATATTTCTAAATACCTTTGGCTTTTCAACATTTCTCCTTTTCTTAAAAGCCTTCAGAGGATTTCTAATAACTTTACTTTTACTCATTATTATACTTCAACAAAACAGAGACTCAAGAAACAGAATTAATTACGAATATTTTCGAGATAACGACAGAGTAAATAAACATGAAACAATCGACAATCACACCAGCGATATATATCACAGGTTAGCCACAACACATACTTTATCTCACATCACTAAAATGTACCTGATGAACACGGACGTTAATAATAACACCATTTGACAGCAGTTTAACAGCGCCACAGTGGGTCACGCCCATGTAGAACACATTTCAAAAAGAATTTAAAAATAGTTGTAGTCTTCGGAATTGAATAAATTATATATCTATTAAAAGGTAATAGTCTGCAGATTCAGATAACGCAAAAAAGTAAAAATTGAACTTTTCATAATTTTGAGCCTTTCCGGAGCCCATTAAGGTTGCCTTCAGATTGCTGTTCACTCTTTCCGCAAATGAAGGTTGTGTACAGTATGGTATACGCATGGAGTAAGTTATCCCACTGCCGAAGCAGAATCTTCTAAACTGTTGTGGAAGGACGGCAGCAGAGATATCACTGACAATGGTACAGAGAGGGCCAAATATGGAAAATATCCCTGGAATATGACGACTAGGTAACACAGCGGGCACCTCTCTACTGGGTGCTAACAAGATAAAGCTGGAGAAGGCGTTAAGACGACCAGACATACCGGTTCCCGTTAAGAGTATGCGGAAGGGGGCCACCATAATCGATAAAGAGGTTATCCATGAGGAAGTGCTCTCTTGAATATTGTATGCTATGAGCATTAAAACTGGGCTTAGCAATTTTACATTAATGGCGCTCCGTCCCCAAACGCTGCATATCTTAATACAAGGTTGGCCAAATAAGAAATTCCCTAACCTTGCTAAGGGTCCGACTGATTCCTAAATGGTCTCCAACCACAGACTCATGATAATACTGGAAAATGGCAGAAAGCAAGTCTCCCGGAACACAAATCTTGGCCTGATTATCCCGGTGGCCCCGATAACACAGTACTACCATTCGCAGGTTATATCCCGCCGCTGATTTACCGCTTAATAAGTCTTACTTAATTCTTCACAGACCAGGGTCTTGCTCTTCTCAGTGTTCCAAATTATTAAACAACTCGGGACTCGTTTAACACGTATGGTTCCTCTATTTCCGGTTCCTCAATGTGATAACTAAACTCCTGCTCGAATATTTGACTCAGTACGTCATCCACAGTATTTTCGGTTACCCTCATGTACCTAACGGTGAAGCGAAATGCAGACATGTATTCAGCGCTCCAAGGGTTGCAAATGTTTTTCGAAGGTAGCACTATTAACTATTACGTCATCTAAGTATTCTCCTTTCATTAGTTTTACCGACCCTCCGACTCAGAAGATATAGTTGCAGGATAGTTCAAGGAAAATTTTTGTCTCATTTCAAATAGGTATCCCGCTCATAAAATTATGGTCGGTGGTGACATCAATCTACCCTCTATACGCTGAAAAAATGATACGTTTAAAGCCTACGGCAGGCACAAAACATCATCCGAAATTGTAATGAACGCTTTCTCTGAAAATTATTTAGAACAATTAGTTCATGAGACCAATCGAAGCGAAAATGATTGCGAAAGCAACAAATAATCATGACGGTTACAGGGATTAGCGACCACAAGGCAGTTGCTGCTATGCTGGTTCCATTACCACACACAACCAAAAAAAGAAACTCAAAGCACATCTATATAAAAAAATCTGATAAAATGCCCTTAATGTCTTTTTGAGAGACAGTCTCCACTTCTTCCGATCTGATCATGTAAGCGTAGAAAAGATGAGGAAAGATTTCAAAGAGCTAGTATCGATGGCAAGTGAGAGGTGTGCACCACATAATTTAATAAGCGATGGTACTGATCACTCATGGTACACAAAACGGGACAGATCGCTGTTGGAGAAGCAACGAAAAAATCATGACCTGAGACTGGTTTTATGCAGCTCTCCTTGCTACTCTGTCCTGTGCAAGCTTCTTCATCTCCCAGTACACACTACAGCCTACAACCTTCTGAATCTGCTTAGTGTATTCATCTCTTGGTCTCCCTCTACGATTTTTACCCTCCACGCTGCCCTCTAGTACTAAATTGGTGATCCCTTGATGCCTCAGAAAATGTTCTACCAACCGATCCCTTCTTCTCGTCAAGTTGTGCCACAAACTCCTCCCCAATTCTATTCTATACCTCCTCATTAGTTATGTGATATATCCATCTAATCTTCAGCATTCTTCTGTAGCACCACATTTCGAAAGCTTCTATTCTCTTCTTGTCTAAACTATATATCGTCCATGTTTCACTTCCATACATGGCTACACTCCATACAAATACTTTCAGAAACGACTTCCTGACACTTAAATTAATACTCGATGTTAACAAATTTCTCTTCTTCAGAAACATTTTCCTTGCCATTTCCAGTCTACATTTTATATCCTCTCTACTTCGACCATCATCATTTATTTTGCTCCCCAAATAGCAAAACTCCTTTACTACTTTATGTGTCTCATTTCCTAATCTAATTCCCTCAGCATCACCCGATTTAAATCGACTACATTCCATTATCCTCGTTTTGCTTTTGTTGAAGTTCACCTTGTACCCTCCTTTCAAGACACTGTCCATTCCGTTCAACTGCTATTCCAAGTCCTTTGCTGTCTCTGACAGAATTACAATGTCATTGGCGAACCTCTAAGTTTTTATTTCTTCTCCATGGATTTTAATACCTACTCCGAACTTTTGTTTCGTTTACTGCTTGCTCAATATACAAATTGAGTGGCATAGGGGTGAGGCTACAATCCTGTCTCACTCCCTTCTCAACCACTGCTTCTGCTCGACTGCCATCTGCTTTCTGTACAAATTGTAAATAGCCTTTCGCTCCCTGTATTTCACCCCTCCCACCTTCAGAATTTGAAAGAGAGTATTCCAGCCAACATTGTCAAAAGCTTTCTGTAAGTCTACAAATGCAAGAAACGTAGGTTTGCCTTTCCTTAATCTTTCTTCTAAGATAAGTCATAGGGTCAGTATTGCCTCACGTGTTCCAACATTTCTACGGAATCCAAACTGATCTTCCCCGAGGTCGGTTCTACCAGTTTCTCCATTCGTCTGTAAAGAATTCGAGTTAGTACTGTGCAGCTGTAACTTATTACACTAATAGTTCGGTAATTGTCACATCTGTCAACACCTGCTTCCTTTGGGATTGGAATTATTACATTTTTCTTGAAGTCTTAGGGAATTTCGCCTGTCTCATACATCTTGCTCACCAGATGGTAGTGTTTTGTCAGGAGTGGCTCTCCCAGTAATTCTAATGTAATGTTGTCTACTCCCGACGCCTTGTTTCGACTTAGGTCTTTCAGTGCTCTTTCAAACTCTTCACGCAGTATCACATCTCCCATTTCATTTTCATCTACCTCCTCTTCCATTTCCATAATATTGTCCTCAAGAACATAACCCTTGTATAGACCATCTATATACTCCTTCCACCTATCTACATCCTTACATTTGTCCTCTAGTCATCCCTGCTTAGCCATTTTGCACATCCTGTCGATCTCATTTTTGAGACGTTTGTATTCCTTTTTGCCTGCTTCACTTACTGCATTTTTATATTTTCTCATTTCATCAATTAAATTCAGTATCTCTTCTGTCACCCAAATATTTCTACTAGCCCTCGTCTTTTTAGCTGTTTGATCCTCTGCTGCCTTCACTATTTAATTCCTCAAAGCTACCCATTCTTCTTCTACTGTATTTCTTTCCCCAATTCCTGTCAATTGTTCCCTTACGCTCTCCCTGAAACTCTGTACAACCTCTGGTTATTTCAGTTTATCCAGGTCCCATCTCCTTAAATTCCCACCTTTTTGCAGTTTCTTCAGTTTTAATCTAAAATTCATATCAAGTGGATTGTGGTCATAGTCCACATCTGGCCCTGGAAATGTCTTACAATTAAAAATCTGGTTCCTAAATCTCTGTCCTACCATTATATAATCTATCAGAAATCTTCTAATATCTCCAGGGTTCTTCCATGTATAAAACCTTTCATGATTCTTGAACCAAGTATTAGCTATGATTAAGTTATGCTCTGTGCAAAATTCTACCAAAATTCTTAGCCTCAATCTATATTCACCTACTACGTTTCCTTCTCTTCCTTTTCCTACTGTCGAATTCCAGTCACCCATGACTATTAAATTTTCGTCTCCCTTCACTACCAGAATAATTTCTTTTATCTCATCACACATTTCATCAATTTCTTCATCATCTGTAGAGCTAGTTGGCATATAAACTTGTAGTACTGTAGTAGGCTTGGGCTTCGTGTCTATCTTGGCCACAATAATGCGTTCACTATGCTGTTTGTAGTAGGTTACCCGCACTCCTATATTTTTATTCATTATTAGACCTACTCCAGCATTACCCCAATTAATTTTGTATTTATAACCCTGTATTCACCTGACCAAAAGTCTTGTTCCTCCTGCCACCGAACTTGACTAGTTCCCACTATATCTAACTTTAACCTATCTATTTCCCTTTTTAAATTTTCTAACCTACCTGCCCGATTAAGGCATCTGACATTCCACGCTCCGATCCGTAGAACGCCAGTTTTCTTTCTCCTGATAACGACTTCCTCTTGAGTAGTACCCACCCGGAGATCCGAATGGGGGACTATTTTAGCTCTGGATATTTTACCCAAGGTGACGCCATCATCGTTAAATCATACAGTAAAGCTGCATGCCCTATGGAAAAATTACGGCTGTAGTTTCCCCTTGCTTTTAGCCGTTCGCAGTACAACAATAAGCATGCCAAATTTAAAAGAATGAAAAATTCCCAATATTGGCGATGTTTTGCACAAATTCGAAATATAGCGCGTACTTCAGTGCGAGATGCTTTTAATAATTTCCACAACTAAACTCTGTCTCGGAATTCTGCAGAAAACCCTAAGAGAATCTGGTCATACATAAAGTACACCAGTGGCAAGACGCAATTAATACCTTCACTGCGCGATAACAACGGTAAAGTCACTGATGAGTGTGCCACTAAAGTACAGTTATTAAACAAGGTATTCCGAAACACCTTCACCAAAGAAGACTAAGTAAATATTCCTGAATTCCAATCAGGTACAACTGCCAAGATGAGAAAGACAGAAGTAGATATCCTCGATGTAGAAAAAAAGCCTTAATAACTTAATAAAGACAAGGCCTCCGGTCCAGATTGTATACCAGTCAGGTTCCTTTCAGAGTATGCTGATACAATAGCTCCATATTTAGCAATTATCTACAACCGCTCGCAAGTAGAAAGCTACTTACGTAAAGACTGGAAAATTGCTGTGGTGACAGCAATACCCAAAAAGGGAGATAGGAGTAATCCGCTCAACTACAGGCCCATATCACTAACGTCGATTTGCAGTAGGGTTTTGGAACATAGAGGTGTTTGAACATTACGAAGTGGGAAGAGAAGGGATGATGGTGTTAAGGCGGCAGACGCTATTTTTTTAAATAGTGATGCGACCATATTACTAGGTGACTTCTTCTACACTGAAGTGCCAAAGAAACTGGTATAGGCATGCGTATTCAAATATAGAGATATGAAAACAGGCAGAATACGGGGCTGCTGTCGGCAACGCCAACATAAGACAACAAGTCACTGGCGCATTTATTAGACTAGTTACTGCTGCTTCAATGGCACGTTATCAAGATTTAAGTGAATTTGAACGTGGTGTTATAGTCGGCACACGAGCGATGGGACACAGCTTGTCCGAGGTAGCAATGAAGTGGAGATTTCCCCGTACGACCATTTCACGAGTGTACCGTGAATATCAGGAATCCGGTAAAACATCAAATCTCCGACATCGCTGCGGCCGAAAAGCAATCCTCGGAGAATGGGATGAACGCCTACTGAATGGAATCATTCAATGTGACAGAAGTGCTACACTTCGACAAATTGCTGCTGATTTCAATGCTGAGCTATCAATGTCAGCGAGCGAACCATTGAAAGAAATATCATCGATATGGGTTTTCGGAGCCGAAGGTCCACTAGTGTACTCTTTTTAACTGCACGACACAAAGCATTATGCCTCGACTGGCCTCGTCATTACTGGCATTGGATTGTTGATGACTGGAAACTTGTTGCCTGGTCGGACGAGTCTCGTTTTCAAATTGTATCGAGCGGACGGACGTGTACGGGCATATAGACAACCTCATGAATCCATGGACCCTGTATGTCAGCACGGGACTGTTCAAGCTAGTAGAGGCTCTGTAACGGTGCTTGTGCAGTTGGAGTGTTATGGGACCCCTGATACGTCTAGACACGACCCTGGCATGTGACACGTACGTAATCATCCTGTCACACCACCTGCATACATTCTTGTCCACTGTGCATTCCGACGGCCATGGACAATTCCAGCATGATAAGGTGACACCCACACCTTCAGATTTGCTACATATTGGCTCAAGGAATCCTCTTCTGTGTTTAAACACTCCCGTTGGCCACCAGACCCCCGAGACATGAACAATAGTGAACATATCTTGGATGTCTTCCTGCGTGCTGTTCAGAAGAGATCTCCACACCTCGTACTCTTATGGATTTATGGACAATCGTGTAGGATGCATGGTGTCAGTTCCTTGCAGCACTTCTTCAGACATTATTCGAGTCCATGTCGTGGCATTCGTGCGTGCTCGCTGGGGCCCTACATGATATTAGGTATGTGTATCAGATTCTTTGGCTCTTCATTATACTAGATCAAGATGTATAGTTGTTTCACCTCCTCCTTTTGCGCTTTCTGCATCCGTTTCCTCCCTCTCCTTGTCCGTCTGGTATTCCCCGCTCTGTGTGACCTCTCCCATTGTTGTTGTCACTGCAAATTCTGATTCTGTAGTAATATTCTAATCATAAACCGATAAGCCACAACTATACGTTTTCTGTTTGATACAGCCGATACCCGCCCTTCTGTCCATCAGAGTATTGTGAAAAAATTTGAAATAAATTGGTGGAGACCCTTTCTAGATTTATGATAACAATGTTTCCCTTTCGAATATTACTTATTCATTTGTATAATACTTATATTTCAAAAATAGGTAAATAAAAACACGTGATTGTTCAAATGCAAAGTTGTGTTAAAATTTGAAAACAAAACCTGTGGAAAAACCTCGGAAATATGCGATGCTGAACAAACGAAGTTATATATTTTTATTTATATGGAACATTTTCTCCTGACAGTTATGACCTGTTACCCTAAATAGAGCTGTTATGGCACAGACATTTGTTACTTTAGAGTAGCGTGTCTGAGGTACCGAGACGGGCGGGGGTCAAGAAAGGTTGAATAGTTTATACGCTTTGATTATTAACCTATGATTCCATCAAACAATACAGAGGTATAGTTTAAAACTCAAAATCGTCTGGGCTACCTATTGACTTGTAGATCAGTGGCTCCGTATACCTGGCGTCGCTGCCGTGTAGGGGCCGGCCGGGGTGGCCGAGCGGTTCTAGGCGCTACAGTGTGGAACCGCGCGACCGCTACGGTCGCAGGTTCGAATCCTGCCTCGGGCACGGATGTGTGTGATGTCCTTAGGTTAGTTAGGTTTAAGTAGTTCTAAGTTCTAGGGGACGGATGACCTCAGAAGTTAAGTCCCATAGTGCTCATATCCATTTGAACCATTTCCTCTGTAGGGGTTCAAATGGTTCAACACTATGGGACTTAACATCTTAGGTCATCATTCCCCTAGAACTTAGAACTACTTAAACCTAACTAACCTAAGCACATCACACACATCCATGCCCGAGGCAGGATTCGAACCTGCGACCGTAGCAGTCCCGCGGTTCCGGCTGCAGCGCCTAGAACCGCACGGCCACAGCGACTGGCCTCTGTAGGGGATGGTGTCGTCTAAATTTACTTTCGACAGATGACTGAGCGGGAGACTATGTCAGCAGAAAGAGGGAGACAGACTTATTTTATCGGCTGAGTCAGAAATAAAGTTTCCCGGCATCGTATACTTGGAGCCCGGGCAGCTACGGATTCATTGGAGTGCTATCGTCGGGGCGTGGATGTTGACGAAGAGGACACGTGAAATCTCGTATCTTTTCTCAGTTGCGGCAATGTTAGGCCAGATAGCTTGGACTGGTAGATGGGTGAAATAGGGGCTGATGAGACACCAGGACTCCCCTTGCGGGCCACAGGTAGCAACGTATCACACACTGTCCGCCCCGATAGCTGAATGGTCAGCGTGACGGACTGCCGTCCTAAGGGGCCCCGGTTCGATTCCCACTTGGGTTGGCGATTTTCTCTGCTCAGCGACTGGGTGTTGTGTTATCTTCATCATTATTTCATCCCCATCCTGCGTGCAGGTCACCCAGTGTGGCGTCGAATGTATTAAGACCTGTACCAAGGCGGTCGGACCTGCCCCGTAAGAGACTCACGGCCAATGACGCCAAACAGTGATTTCTATTACCACACACTGAACAGTAGGATGAATGGGATCATCAAACGGTCACAACTCCACAGCAATGCAACTTAAAAGTATGCCACCAATCATCATACGTTACACCGAGAAATAGGTGGAACTTAACAACCTGTTTGAAGACAGATTAATCAGGGTCTGAAAGCTATCTACTAATATGATAGCATCTAAGTTTAGTTTGAAAATTTAGAAGACTAGGGAAAAGATCTTAAATTCTTCTACCAACCACAGAAAAGAAGGAACTGAAATTTGTCTCCAAGAGAGTACTGGCCTAAATAACGAAAAAAAGAATTAACAAGCCTGTACTGGAGAAAGACTTTTCTGGAGCATATTTGTACTGAAAATAATGACTGAAACCAGTAAAACCCATTGCGAGTACCCACATACAGCCTAAGTCCATCAAAACACAAACACTACAAATGATTTTACAACGTGAAATGCCTGCTTTAGACGAAAGTGAGAATAGAAGTGTATTAATCAAAAGATGGCCTCCGATATGCCAAAATTCTAATATACAGCGAACTGTTGTCACAGTCCAACTCGATAAGCAAAATGCGGACGCATCCAAATCTTGATAGACTGCACGATGTCAAGAACGGCAAAAGCTAAGTGCTCAAATTTGCTGCCAGAATCACCTAACATCTGTGGACGCAGCATGTACAAATGGCTGACTATTGCAAAAAATAAATTAAGAAAAAACTGAAGGGCTATACGCAACGGACAAGACCAAAGACAACGATAAGACTGCAGTGACGAACGGTACTTTTCCAACATACGCAGAAACGTCAAATGGTTCAAATGGCTCTGAGCACTATGGGACTTAACATCTGAGGTCATCAGTCCCCTAGAACTTAGAACTACTTAAACCTAACTAACCTAAGGACACCACATACATCCATGCCAGAGGCAGGATTCGAACCTGCGACCGTAGCAGTCGCGTGGTTCCGGACTGAAGCGCCTAGAACCGCTCGGCCACCATGGCCGGCGCAGAAACGTCAGTATGGCAACAAGAAACAATGGAGGCAGTCAGAAGACGACTACCAAAAACAACCTCTATAACTGACGCTACAAGCAACGTTAATGTAATTGGTTTACATTGCCTAAAAGCGGCCAATACGAAGTAGAAACTTCCTGACGTGCACCTGGAAGGGAAATGGGCTGAAGAAGCAAAAGATAGATTTAATGCAAAGTACATGCTGTATTCACGTCGGAAACATTTTCAACAAAATGAGTTGCTTCGAAGGTAAGTAATATTTGTGGCTATAGAACCGACAGTATGAGACAAAGATAAGATGCAACTGCAGCATTTATGAAAAACACTACTAGATCACCAATAGCTGAAAGTGACAGCAGGCTCAATCCTAACGGCAGCCGGCAGAACCACATTTGTGTCGGTAAATATCACTCCAAACAAGAACTTTGAAACTCAGGAACTCGTAGGATCTATCGACCGATTCGATGATAAAATACTGCTGGGAGGTGACCTATGTTGTGTAGAAGGATACTACACTCACCGGGATAGCAGTGTGTTATTTTGTTTACTCTTGGAACGGAAGTGTAATATATAAAATATTAGTTCGCTTTATTATATTGTAGATACAGGGTGTTTCAAAAATGACCGGTATATTTGAAACGGCAATAAAAACTAAACGAGCAGCGATAGAAATACACCGTTTGTTGCAATATGCTTGGGACAACAGTGCATTTTCAGGCGGACAAACTTTCGAAATTACAGTAGTTACAATTTTCAACAACAGATGGCGCTGCAAGTGATGTGAAAGATATACTGTAGAAGACAACGCAGTCTGTGGGTGCGCCATTCTGTACGTCGTCTTTCTGTTGTAAGCGTGTGCTGTTCACAACGTGCAAGTGTGCTGTAGACAACATGGTTTATTCCTTAGAACAGAGGATTTTTCTGGTGTTGGAATTCCACCGCCTAGAACACAGTGTTGTTGCAACAAGACGAAGATTTCAACGGAGGTTTAATGTAACCAAAGGACCGAAAAGCGATACAATAAAGGATCTGTTTGAAAAATTTCAACGGACTGGGAATGTGACGGATGAACGTGCTGGAAAGGTAGGGCGACCGCGTACGGCAACCACAGAGGGCAACGCGCAGCTAGTGCAGCAGGTGATCCAACAGCGGCCTCGGGTTTCCGTTCGCCGTGTTGCAGCTGCGGTCCAAATGACGCCAACGTCCACGTATCGTCTCATGCGCCAGAGTTTACACCTCTATCCATACAAAATTCAAACGCGGCAACCCCTCAGCGCCGCTACCATTGCTGCACGAGAGACATTCGCTAACGATATAGTGCACAGGATTGATGACGGCGATATGCATGTGGGCAGCATTTGGTTTACTGACGAAGCTTATTTTTACCTGGACGGCTTCGTCAATAAACAGAACTGGCGCATATGGGGAACCGAAAAGCCCCATGTTGCAGTCCCATCGTCCCTGCATCCTCCAAAAGTACTGGTCTGGGCCGCCATTTCTTCCAAAGGAATCATTGGCCCATTTTTCACATCCGAAACGATTACTGAATCACGCTATCTGGACATTCTTCGTGAATTTGTGGCAGTACAAACTGCCTTAGACGACACTGCGAACACCTCGTGGTTTATGCAAGATGGTGCCCGGCCACATCGCACGGCCGACGTCTTTAATTTCCTGAATGAATATTTCGATGATCGTGTGATTGCTTTGAGCTATCCGAAACATACAGGAGGCGGCGTGAATTGGCCTCCCTATTCGCCAGACATAAACCCCTGTGACTTCTTTCTGTGGGGACACTTGAAAGACCAGGTGTACCGCCAGAATCCAGAAACAATTGAACAGCTGAAGCAGTACATCTCATCTGCATGTGAAGCCATTCCGCCAGACACGTTGTCAAAGGTTTCGGGTAATTTCATTCAGAGACTACGCCATATTGTTGCTACGCATGGTGGATATGTGGAAAATATCGTACTATAGAGTTTCCCAGACCGCAGCGCCATCTGTTGTTGAAAATTGTAACTACTGTAATTTCGAAAGTTTGTCTGCCCGAAAATGTACTGTTGTCCCAAGCATATTGCAACAAACGGTGTATTTCTATCGCTGCTCGTTTAGTTTTTATTGCCGTTTCAAATATACCGGTCATTTTTGAAACACCCTGTATGCTGGTGTATTTAACTTGGTACAATTCATATCCACTGGAATTTTCTGAGTACTTACAACTGTCTCTGTATCACTTGATACACACAAGTTTACAACACTCTTCACTTGAAGAATAACTGACATAATGTCCACATTGATTCTACCGAAGGTATTTCATACATTACTATCCTGTCTAAGACGATGTGACCGTCTTGGTCGTTCCACGATGTTTCGGGATCGCAGCCGGATAACGTTGACTTCTTGCCACGATGTTTCGGCTGAAAACCATTCAGCCATCTTCAGGCGAATTTTGGATTGGACACTGCTAGTTGACATCGCTAACTTTATACCAAAAACTGGCACGGAGACGCATGCGCAAAGGCAGCCGCTACATGGGCAACATCCTTCGAGTTTCTCACCCTCTTCGAATATTGTTCCATTTACGATTACTACGCACTAACCGGTCACCCTGCAAGAACAAACTACGAATTACGATAAATCTTGAGACACGACACCACGAGCAAAAAAGTTGTAATGTTGTAGGAGACAGGGTTCTGTCACAGAGTGGGTTACTGAAATGCCATGTTGTGTTACACAGTACAGCGAAACAGCGCGTCACCGGCGATAGAAGGTAGCGTTGCTCGTTTTTGACAGTACCCAGGAGCACGCTTGCAGCATACTGCCTGCATATTATTTGGCTGGCTGCGAAGGTCTGCTTGCAGCTTGGGTCGCTTCAAGGAATACTGCCTATATAGGTACGTATAACAAATTTTGTATAATACTGTTATTACTACTTGTTCCTTGTCGGTACTAATACTAACAAAAAGGTAATACTACCATAATACAAATATAAAAGAAACAGAAAATTATTTTCTAGTATCACGCTATGATTTAGCCCTTGAGAAATTACCAGTTATTGTTTGTTGTATGGACAGAAGGACAGTGACACCTTCTGCCTATGCACCTGTAAGAACACATGGTAACATGTACTGGCGCGAGTCTGTTGAAATATAACGTAAATGCTCTGAAGATGCCTGTTTATAGCCGAAATCTAGAGTTGCAAGGAGAATAAAAGCTAATGCGACTGCGACTGACTCTGTGTGCCTCTCCTTCCTTATTGTCTACGGCCGCTGAGCACAAACGGTTCCTGATGGTATCAAAGTTGGTGATTCGTTAACACTAGTATTCTTCAAAGATATTTAGACAGATACTCGTGTTCACAGAAACTACGCCATTTTATTTCCAGCAACACCATTATATGTGTTCTAGGTGTAGGTTTTGGTTGTTTCAGCAACGTCATCTGTCGGCTGACATTTTATTGTTGCCAACTGTAGTAATAGTAGTAGTAGTAGTAGTAGTAGTAGTAGTAGCCTTTTTTATTCGTAGATGTCTTTTTACAGGGATACAGGACTTGTCAAAGTATTTACAAGCTAATTCGTATGAACATATATTTACAGACATCTAGTTAGAAACAGTCATTAGATTTATTCCTGATATACAATTCTTTTTTTACAGATAACTGCCGGCCGGTGTGGCCGAGCGGTTGTAGGCGCTACAGTCTGGAACCGCGAGACCGCTACGGTCGCAGGTTAGAATCCTGCCTCGGGCATGTATGTGTGTGATGTCCTTAGGTTAGTTAGGTTTATGTAGTTCTAAGTTCTAGGGGACTGATGACCTTAGAAGTAAGGCCCCATAGTGCTCAGAGCCATTTGAACCATTTTACAAATAACTTATTAAATAATGTAATGCCACACTGTTCACTCACATCTCACTATCAGTCACTGCACACACTATACACACATTGTCCCATAGCACCTCACTCACTATACACACACACACACACACACACACACACACACACACACATTTACTGGTGATCTGTGGGCCATTTCCTGTACCGCAGCTTCCCGTTTGCTATCCTGAAAAACTGAGTCAGCATCCCTCCATAATGAGTGAGATGTTGAGCTCCGAAAGAGGAAGAGGTATTATTATTGTGCTATCCATAGCTTGGGGGTAAGTATTTCTAGAAAGGAAAAGAGAAGGAAGAAAACATAATGTTAGGTGGAATGTTGGGTGTTTTGCAATCATTATTATTATTATTTATTTGTGTAAAATTTTTTATCAACCCCTATTCTGTTTTATCCAAGTAATCCTTCAATGTATAAAATGTATTGCATAACAAGTACTTTTTAGCTGCCTTTTAAGTGTATTTTTGCATTTCCTTTAATCTCTTTTGGTAATTTATGGTACAGTTTTATCCTTGGTAGAAAATGCTGTTTTGAGTTTTATGTTTAGTTTTTCTTGGTAAATGTATGTTGAGACTATCTCTTCTTGCATGGTAATGGACAGAAGCAATACGATAACCTCCGTAGGCAGTGATAACACTCTCGTAAAAGGGAACTTTCGTCCTGAAATTCAGGAGACACGACGCATTGCATATGCAGCTGCGAGACTTATACAAAGGGGGCTTGTTTTCCCTATAACGACAAGAGGTATTTTTCCTGAAGACTTTTATTATTGGCTCCTGTTATATTTAAACAACTTTTAAATCGATACTAGGATGTAGAGAAACAAGTAAATTACAATATACAAAAAGAAAAACGAAATTGTATGTTTTATACAGTATCGGGCGTGTTTGCTTGTAGTGAAAAGTTTACTTCTCCGAGAAAAGGTTCCTTTCCACTTTCCGTCTCACCCTTTTGTTTTATTCAGTTGGTCACTAAAATCGCCTGCTCCTCTCACTAAAACGTAATGACACAGCAGTATACTCGGGACAAAGCATGTGGAGACATTCACGTGCTGACATGTGTGATGTGAGCAATCGATTGGTACATCCAAATCTCAGTTTTCGACATTTTCTGTGATGCACAGTACTCATGTTAATTAGCAAGAGTAAATTACGCGCCAGTCTTGCAAATATTTTCCGAAACCGTTTCAATTTTCCCACGCTACATAACTACTGCTACCTTACATCCGACCAGTACATAATAATGTAGGCTACTTATATAGATATTTGCCTTCAGCTAAGCAAGATGCAGAAACCGAATTCAACGTGCAACGCGATGCTATGTTGCCGGACACTGCGGCCGAGCGATTCTAGGCGCTTCAGTCCGGAACCACGCTGCTGCTACTACGGTCGCAGGTTCGAATCCTGCCTCGGGCACGGATGTGTGTGATGTCCTTAGGTTAGTTAGGTTTAAGTAGTTTTAAGTCTATGGGACTGATGACGTCACATGTTAAGTCCCATAGTGCTTAGAGCCATTTTTTGACGCTATGGTCTGCACCGGTAGCGCAGTGGCTGCGTGTCCAACTATTACGTAGAGGACCCGGATTCGATTCACCATATTGTCGTGAACTTTTCCTCGCTGGGAGAACAGGATTGGAAGGCACGAAGCCGCGTGATACCATTTGTGGAGCTACTTCAGCGAGAGGTAGCGGTTCGAAGTTCAAGAACCCCGATAGCGGGCGGGAGAGCAATGTTCTAGCCCCATGCCCCTCCATACCGCATCCAACAAACCCGTTTACAGATGAAGACACGGCAATCTGTCTGTCCGGATTTGCGCATCTTGGACAGAACGCAGAGATATGCTTAGTACATAATAATGTAGGCTACTTATATAGATATTTGCCTTCAGCCAAGCAAGATGCAGAAACCGAATTCAACGTGCAACGCGATGCTATGTTGCCGGCCACTGCGGCCGAGCGATTCTAGGCGCTTCAGTCCGGAACCGCGCTGCTGCTACTACGGTCGCAGGTTCGAATCCTGCCTCGGGCACGGATGTGTGTGATGTCCTTAGGTTGGTTAGGTTTAAGTAGTTTTAAGTCTATGGGACTGATGACGTCACATGTTAAGTCCCATAGTGCTTAGAGCGATTTTTTGACGCTATGGTCTGCACCGGTAGCGCAGTGGCTGCGTGTCCGACTATTACGTAGAGGACCCGGATTCGATTCACCATATTGTCGTGAACTTTTCCTCGCTGGGAGAACAGGATTGGAAGGCACGAAGCCGCGTGATACCATTTGTGGAGCTACTTCAGCGAGAGGTAGCGGTTCGAAGTTCAAGAACCCCGATAGCGGGCGGGAGAGCAATGTTCTAGCCCCATGCCCCTCCATACCGCATCCAACAAACCCGTTTACAGATGAAGACACGGCAATCTGTCTGTCCGGATTTGCGCATCTTGGACAGAACGCAGAGATATGCTTAGTACATAATAATGTAGGCTACTTATATAGATATTTGCCTTCAGCCAAGCAAGATGCAGAAACCGAATTCAACGTGCAACGCGATGCTATGTTGCCGGCCACTGCGGCCGAGCGATTCTAGGCGCTTCAGTCCGGAACCGCGCTGCTGCTACTACGGTCGCAGGTTCGAATCCTGCCTCGGGCACGGATGTGTGTGATGTCCTTAGGTTGGTTAGGTTTAAGTAGTTTTAAGTCTATGGGACTGATGACGTCACATGTTAAGTCCCATAGTGCTTAGAGCGATTTTTTGACGCTATGGTCTGCACCGGTAGCGCAGTGGCTGCGTGTCCGACTATTACGTAGAGGACCCGGATTCGATTCACCATATTGTCGTGAACTTTTCCTCGCTGGGAGAACAGGATTGGAAGGCACGAAGCCGCGTGATACCATTTGTGGAGCTACTTCAGCGAGAGGTAGCGGTTCGAAGTTCAAGAACCCCGATAGCGGGCGGGAGAGCAATGTTCTAGCCCCATGCCCCTCCATACCGCATCCAACAAACCCGTTTACAGATGAAGACACGGCAATCTGTCTGTCCGGATTTGCGCATCTTGGACAGAACGCAGAGATATGCTTAGTACATAATAATGTAGGCTACTTATATAGATATTTGCCTTCAGCCAAGCAAGATGCAGAAACCGAATTCAACGTGCAACGCGATGCTATGTTGCCGGACACTGCGGCCGAGCGATTCTAGGCACTTCAGTCCGGAACCGCGCTGCTGCTACTACGGTCGCAGGTTCGAATCCTGCCTCGGGCACGGATGTGTGTGATGTCCTTAGGTTGGTTAGGTTTAAGTAGTTTTAAGTCTATGGGACTGATGACGTCACATGTTAAGTCCCATAGTGCTTAGAGCGATTTTTTGACGCTATGGTCTGCACCGGTAGCGCAGTGGCTGCGTGTCCGACTATTACGTAGAGGACCCGGATTCGATTCACCATATTGTCGTGAACTTTTCCTCGCTGGGAGAACAGGATTGGAAGGCACGAAGCCGCGTGATACCATTTGTGGAGCTACTTCAGCGAGAGGTAGCGGTTCGAAGTTCAAGAACCCCGATAGCGGGCGGGAGAGCAATGTTCTAGCCCCATGCCCCTCCATACCGCATCCAACAAACCCGTTTACAGATGAAGACACGGCAATCTGTCTGTCCGGATTTGCGCATCTTGGACAGAACGCAGAGATATGCTTAGTACATAATAATGTAGGCTACTTATATAGATATTTGCCTTCAGCCAAGCAAGATGCAGAAACCGAATTCAACGTGCAACGCGATGCTATGTTGCCGGCCACTGCGGCCGAGCGATTCTAGGCGCTTCAGTCCGGAACCGCGCTGCTGCTACTACGGTCGCAGGTTCGAATCCTGCCTCGGGCACGGATGTGTGTGATGTCCTTAGGTTAGTTAGGTTTAAGTAGTTTTAAGTCTATGGGACTGATGACGTCACATGTTAAGTCCCATAGTGCTTAGAGCGATTTTTTGACGCTATGGTCTGCACCGGTAGCGCAGTGGCTGCGTGTCCGACTATTACGTAGAGGACCCGGATTCGATTCACCATATTGTCGTGAACTTTTCCTCGCTGGGAGAACAGGATTGGAAGGCACGAAGCCGCGTGATACCATTTGTGGAGCTACTTCAGCGAGAGGTAGCGGTTCGAAGTTCAAGAACCCCGATAGCGGGCGGGAGAGCAATGTTCTAGCCCCATGCCCCTCCATACCGCATCCAACAAACCCGTTTACAGATGAAGACACGGCAATCTGTCTGTCCGGATTTGCGCATCTTGGACAGAACGCAGAGATATGCTTAGTACATAATAATGTAGGCTACTTATATAGATATTTGCCTTCAGCCAAGCAAGATGCAGAAACCGAATTCAACGTGCAACGCGATGCTATGTTGCCGGCCACTGCGGCCGAGCGATTCTAGGCGCTTCAGTCCGGAACCGCGCTGCTGCTACTACGGTCGCAGGTTCGAATCCTGCCTCGGGCACGGATGTGTGTGATGTCCTTAGGTTGGTTAGGTTTAAGTAGTTTTAAGTCTATGGGACTGATGACGTCACATGTTAAGTCCCATAGTGCTTAGAGCGATTTTTTGACGCTATGGTCTGCACCGGTAGCGCAGTGGCTGCGTGTCCGACTATTACGTAGAGGACCCGGATTCGATTCACCATATTGTCGTGAACTTTTCCTCGCTGGGAGAACAGGATTGGAAGGCACGAAGCCGCGTGATACCATTTGTGGAGCTACTTCAGCGAGAGGTAGCGGTTCGAAGTTCAAGAACCCCGATAGCGGGCGGGAGAGCAATGTTCTAGCCCCATGCCCCTCCATACCGCATCCAACAAACCCGTTTACAGATGAAGACACGGCAATCTGTCTGTCCGGATTTGCGCATCTTGGACAGAACGCAGAGATATGCTTAGTACATAATAATGTAGGCTACTTATATAGATATTTGCCTTCAGCCAAGCAAGATGCAGAAACCGAATTCAACGTGCAACGCGATGCTATGTTGCCGGCCACTGCGGCCGAGCGATTCTAGGCACTTCAGTCCGGAACCGCGCTGCTGCTACTACGGTCGCAGGTTCGAATCCTGCCTCGGGCACGGATGTGTGTGATGTCCTTAGGTTGGTTAGGTTTAAGTAGTTTTAAGTCTATGGGACTGATGACGTCACATGTTAAGTCCCATAGTGCTTAGAGCGATTTTTTGACGCTATGGTCTGCACCGGTAGCGCAGTGGCTGCGTGTCCGACTATTACGTAGAGGACCCGGATTCGATTCACCATATTGTCGTGAACTTTTCCTCGCTGGGAGAACAGGATTGGAAGGCACGAAGCCGCGTGATACCATTTGTGGAGCTACTTCAGCGAGAGGTAGCGGTTCGAAGTTCAAGAACCCCGATAGCGGGCGGGAGAGCAATGTTCTAGCCCCATGCCCCTCCATACCGCATCCAACAAACCCGTTTACAGATGAAGACACGGCAATCTGTCTGTCCGGATTTGCGCATCTTGGACAGAACGCAGAGATATGCTTAGTACATAATAATGTAGGCTACTTATATAGATATTTGCCTTCAGCCAAGCAAGATGCAGAAACCGAATTCAACGTGCAACGCGATGCTATGTTGCCGGACACTGCGGCCGAGCGATTCTAGGCACTTCAGTCCGGAACCGCGCTGCTGCTACTACGGTCGCAGGTTCGAATCCTGCCTCGGGCACGGATGTGTGTGATGTCCTTAGGTTGGTTAGGTTTAAGTAGTTTTAAGTCTATGGGACTGATGACGTCACATGTTAAGTCCCATAGTGCTTAGAGCGATTTTTTGACGCTATGGTCTGCACCGGTGGCGCAGTGGCTGCGTGTCCGACTATTACGTAGAGGACCCGGATTCGATTCACCATATTGTCGTGAACTTTTCCTCGCTGGGAGAACAGGATTGGAAGGCACGAAGCCGCGTGATACCATTTGTGGAGCTACTTCAGCGAGAGGTAGCGGTTCGAAGTTCAAGAACCCCGATAGCGGGCGGGAGAGCAATGTTCTAGCCCCATGCCCCTCCATACCGCATCCAACAAACCCGTTTACAGATGAAGACACGGCAATCTGTCTGTCCGGATTTGCGCATCTTGGACAGAACGCAGAGATATGCTTAGTACATAATAATGTAGGCTACTTATATAGATATTTGCCTTCAGCCAAGCAAGATGCAGAAACCGAATTCAACGTGCAACGCGATGCTATGTTGCCGGCCACTGCGGCCGAGCGATTCTAGGCGCTTCAGTCCGGAACCGCGCTGCTGCTACTACGGTCGCAGGTTCGAATCCTGCCTCGGGCACGGATGTGTGTGATGTCCTTAGGTTAGTTAGGTTTAAGTAGTTTTAAGTCTATGGGACTGATGACGTCACATGTTAAGTCCCATAGTGCTTAGAGCGATTTTTTGACGCTATGGTCTGCACCGGTAGCGCAGTGGCTGCGTGTCCGACTATTACGTAGAGGACCCGGATTCGATTCACCATATTGTCGTGAACTTTTCCTCGCTGGGAGAACAGGATTGGAAGGCACGAAGCCGCGTGATACCATTTGTGGAGCTACTTCAGCGAGAGGTAGCGGTTCGAAGTTCAAGAACCCCGATAGCGGGCGGGAGAGCAATGTTCTAGCCCCATGCCCCTCCATACCGCATCCAACAAACCCGTTTACAGATGAAGACACGGCAATCTGTCTGTCCGGATTTGCGCATCTTGGACAGAACGCAGAGATATGCTTAGTACATAATAATGTAGGCTACTTATATAGATATTTGCCTTCAGCCAAGCAAGATGCAGAAACCGAATTCAACGTGCAACGCGATGCTATGTTGCCGGCCACTGCGGCCGAGCGATTCTAGGCGCTTCAGTCCGGAACCGCGCTGCTGCTACTACGGTCGCAGGTTCGAATCCTGCCTCGGGCACGTATGTGTGTGATGTCCTTAGGTTAGTTAGGTTTAAGTAGTTTTAAGTCTATGGGACTGATGACGTCACATGTTAAGTCCCATAGTGCTTAGAGCGATTTTTTGACGCTATGGTCTGCACCGGTAGCGCAGTGGCTGCGTGTCCGACTATTACGTAGAGGACCCGGATTCGATTCACCATATTGTCGTGAACTTTTCCTCGCTGGGAGAACAGGATTGGAAGGCACGAAGCCGCGTGATACCATTTGTGGAGCTACTTCAGCGAGAGGTAGCGGTTCGAAGTTCAAGAACCCCGATAGCGGGCGGGAGAGCAATGTTCTAGCCCCATGCCCCTCCATACCGCATCCAACAAACCCGTTTACAGATGAAGACACGGCAATCTGTCTGTCCGGATTTGCGCATCTTGGACAGAACGCAGAGATATGCTTAGTACATAATAATGTAGGCTACTTATATAGATATTTGCCTTCAGCCAAGCAAGATGCAGAAACCGAATTCAACGTGCAACGCGATGCTATGTTGCCGGCCACTGCGGCCGAGCGATTCTAGGCGCTTCAGTCCGGAACCGCGCTGCTGCTACTACGGTCGCAGGTTCGAATCCTGCCTCGGGCACGGATGTGTGTGATGTCCTTAGGTTGGTTAGGTTTAAGTAGTTTTAAGTCTATGGGACTGATGACGTCACATGTTAAGTCCCATAGTGCTTAGAGCGATTTTTTGACGCTATGGTCTGCACCGGTAGCGCAGTGGCTGCGTGTCCGACTATTACGTAGAGGACCCGGATTCGATTCACCATATTGTCGTGAACTTTTCCTCGCTGGGAGAACAGGATTGGAAGGCACGAAGCCGCGTGATACCATTTGTGGAGCTACTTCAGCGAGAGGTAGCGGTTCGAAGTTCAAGAACCCCGATAGCGGGCGGGAGAGCAATGTTCTAGCCCCATGCCCCTCCATACCGCATCCAACAAACCCGTTTACAGATGAAGACACGGCAATCTGTCTGTCCGGATTTGCGCATCTTGGACAGAACGCAGAGATATGCTTAGTACATAATAATGTAGGCTACTTATATAGATATTTGCCTTCAGCCAAGCAAGATGCAGAAACCGAATTCAACGTGCAACGCGATGCTATGTTGCCGGCCACTGCGGCCGAGCGATTCTAGGCGCTTCAGTCCGGAACCGCGCTGCTGCTACTACGGTCGCAGGTTCGAATCCTGCCTCGGGCACGGATGTGTGTGATGTCCTTAGGTTGGTTAGGTTTAAGTAGTTTTAAGTCTATGGGACTGATGACGTCACATGTTAAGTCCCATAGTGCTTAGAGCGATTTTTTGACGCTATGGTCTGCACCGGTAGCGCAGTGGCTGCGTGTCCGACTATTACGTAGAGGACCCGGATTCGATTCACCATATTGTCGTGAACTTTTCCTCGCTGGGAGAACAGGATTGGAAGGCACGAAGCCGCGTGATACCATTTGTGGAGCTACTTCAGCGAGAGGTAGCGGTTCGAAGTTCAAGAACCCCGATAGCGGGCGGGAGAGCAATGTTCTAGCCCCATGCCCCTCCATACCGCATCCAACAAACCCGTTTACAGATGAAGACACGGCAATCTGTCTGTCCGGATTTGCGCATCTTGGACAGAACGCAGAGATATGCTTAGTACATAATAATGTAGGCTACTTATATAGATATTTGCCTTCAGCCAAGCAAGATGCAGAAACCGAATTCAACGTGCAACGCGATGCTATGTTGCCGGCCACTGCGGCCGAGCGATTCTAGGCGCTTCAGTCCGGAACCGCGCTGCTGCTACTACGGTCGCAGGTTCGAATCCTGCCTCGGGCACGGATGTGTGTGATGTCCTTAGGTTAGTTAGGTTTAAGTAGTTTTAAGTCTATGGGACTGATGACGTCACATGTTAAGTCCCATAGTGCTTAGAGCGATTTTTTGACGCTATGGTCTGCACCGGTAGCGCAGTGGCTGCGTGTCCGACTATTACGTAGAGGACCCGGATTCGATTCACCATATTGTCGTGAACTTTTCCTCGCTGGGAGAACAGGATTGGAAGGCACGAAGCCGCGTGATACCATTTGTGGAGCTACTTCAGCGAGAGGTAGCGGTTCGAAGTTCAAGAACCCCGATAGCGGGCGGGAGAGCAATGTTCTAGCCCCATGCCCCTCCATACCGCATCCAACAAACCCGTTTACAGATGAAGACACGGCAATCTGTCTGTCCGGATTTGCGCATCTTGGACAGAACGCAGAGATATGCTTAGCCTCGCATTGTTTCCGAAACAGCCGCCTGAAGTTTGTGGTAGCAAATTTCTATAGCGATATATTGCTTCTCCTATGGTTCATGAGCGCAGGCGCTGTACGTTTTTGTTGCTTGGAGGCACCACCCATAGCTTTCGTCACCCGCGATATGCGTTGTTAGCTACCTGTTGTTTATTCTGTATATGGCGGCCACTTGGGACTTTGTTGTCAATTGCTGCTGATTTGGTATGGCGAACTGCTCGATTTATTATTGTAAGTCATTGGGTTTCTTAGCAGCTGCACTTGACAGTAGAGATAAGGATTACAGTCAGGTTGTCGCATTACTGCACCACAAGAACCTTTGCCCAACTCTGCAGCGCGGAAGCAGACCCGTTTGCTTTCTCTCAAGTTTTCTTTATTGTTTGTTTGCATTTCGCAAATTACACAGTTCTTGAACATCAAATATGCGTAGATCTGAAAAAATAAATTATAATATTTGCGTATTAAGAACAAAATTAAACATGATAGGATACGGTAGGGAGTCCGCAGCTCGTGGTCTCGCGGTAGCGTTCTCGCTTCCCGAGCACGGGGTACGGGGTTCGATTCCCGGCGGGGTCAGGGATTTTTCCTGCCGCGAGATGACTGGGTGTTATTATGTCGTCTTCATCATCATCATTCATCCCCATTACGGTCGGAGGAAGGCAATGGCAAACCACCTCCACTAGGATCTTGCCTAGTGGAGGAGATTAGTGTTTAACGTCCCGTCGACAACGAGGTCATTAGAGACGGAGCGCAAGCTCGTTAGAGGAAAGGATGGGGAAGGAAATCGGCCGTGCCCTTTCATAGGAACCATCCCGGCATTTGCCTGAAGCGATTTACGGAAATCACGGAAAACCTAAATCAGGATGGCCGGAGACGGGATTGAACCGTCGTCCTCCCGAATGCGAGTCAAGTGTGCTAACCTCTTGCCTAGTAAGGCGGCGCGGGTCTCCCGCGTCGCTCCCCTACGCTCTGTAAAGAAGTATGGGACTCATCATCATCATCATAGGATAGAGAGGACACATTCGGCTCACCACCCTATAATGTTCATGACTGGGTGGTTTGGTGGACAGCAGAAGTGTTTAAATTCAGAAGCACCTCTGCGGCAAACTGGACGTGTGGGGAGTCGCATTGTCCTGCTGGAATTGTCCTAGTCAGTCCGAATACACATTGGACATGAATGGATGCAGGTGATCAGACAGGATGCTTACGTACGTGTCACCTGTCAGAGTCAGATGTATCTGGGGTCCCATATCACTCCAACTGCAAGCGCCCCATACCATTTAGATCCTCCACTAGCTTGGACTGTTCCCTACTGACATGCAAGATTCATGAGGCTGTCACCATACCAGTACAGGTCCATTAGCTCGATACAACTGACAAGGCAATATGTTTCCAGTCATCAACAGTCCAATGTCCGTGTTGACTGATCCAGACGAAACGTATACCTTTGTGGCGTGCAGTATACGAGTCGGCCTTCGTCTCCAAAAGCGCATCTCGATGATGTTTCGTTGAATGGTTCGTATGCTGACACTTGTTAATGGCCCAGAATTAAAATCTGCAGCAATTTTCGGAAGGGCTGCACTTGTCACTTTGAACGATTCTCTCCAGTCGTCGTTGGTACCGTTCTTGCACGATCTTTTAGCAGCCGCAGCGATGTCGGAGACTTTAGGTTTTACCGGATTTCTGATATTCAAGATACACTCGTGAAATAGTCATACGGGGCCGGCTGCTGGGGCCGAGTGGTTCTAGGCGCTTCAGTTCGGAACCACGCTGCTGCTAAGGTCGCAGGTTCGAATCCTGCCTCGGGCATGGATGTGTGTGATGTCCTTGGGCTATTTAGGTTTAAGTAGTTCCAAGTCTAGGGGACTGATGACCTCAGATGTTAAGTCCCCAAGTGTTTAGAGCCTTTTGAACCATTTTTCGTCATACGGAAAAATTCTCACTTCATAGCTATCTCGGAGATGCTGTAACCCATCGCTCGTACGCCAACTGCAACACCACGTTCAAACTCACTTAGATCTTGATTAACTGCAATTGTTGCATCAGTAACCGATCTAACAACTACGCCAGATACCTGTTGTTTTATATAGGCTTTGCCAACTACTGCGCCGTACTCTGCTTGTTTACATACCTCTATATTTGAATACGCATGCCTACACCAGTTCCTTTTTGGCTTCAGTGTATTCCGCTTGTATCTCTAGCGAACTTCGGCCTGCAGTTTCATTTTGAGGCAGCTCAATGTTTACGACGTCGTATCTCTTGAACTACATGCCGTAAAATGATATAATATCTCAGATACATCGAGTATTATATCTGACTACTGTCAGCGAAAAGTCTTCCGAATAGAGTCAGCAGTAAAAAGTAAGTCTTGCTTCATCCAACTGTTTCACAAGCATTTCTGTACTTATGCCATATCTCTAGAACCATGAGTCGTGTAAATGACATGTTTCTTAGTGCATGAGCTGAACATGTGGATACTACCTGCAAAATGAGATGCGAATGGAGTTAGCAGTAAAGAAGTAATACATTAAAACGTCTCCATGATGCAGCAGTATTTTCTCCTATCTCAGAGTTTGACGTCATAGCTGAATTGTGTGTCCGACAATGACATATTTTTGTAGGTATATTCAGCGGAAAATATGCATACTGTAGGTAAAAGTGTCGCAAATAGAACTGCTAGCAATGAAGTAATAAGTTGTTTTGCATGATGCGGTAGATCTGCATGCTTTCTGTGTTGATGACGTCGCATCTTCTGAACTAAGTGTCGTACAATGATGTAATTTTTCTAGTACATTCAGTGGTATATGTGAACACTGCAAAATTTGTCACCAATACAGTTTGCAGTAAAGAAGTAATAAATGAACACGTCATGGTTCGTGTGGTAGCTTTACTGCATGAACAGCAGAAAATTAGTAAGAGATACAACTTTTTTTCCCTTTCACTATTTTGAGGGGATCATTGGTGAGAAAAAGTTTCGTAATGGCTTGAAATTATATGTGCATAAAGTTTGTTGCAAGTCTCTAAGCGCTCTCATTCGCAAATATTGGATAAGCAAAGTTTGGATATTCTCGCGTTGTGGGCTACAGTACTTTTTCACGCCCACCCCTACCTGATTAAAAGGTGGGCGGTTATTACCCAAACACCGATACCATCCGAACAGTAAATGATACGTGTACTACGTTTGCTTTATATCGGTCCAGTGGCTTATGAGGAGATGTGGAACATATATACATACATACATGCTAATATCCATTTGGATATGATTCTGGATTTTACTTGTGTGCATCTCGTGTCACGCGCATCCTCACACTTACTTAATCGTCTATAGTTAGTGTCCTTTTACCCTGTGGATCTCGTCCTTACGTTACATAATTTGCTGTAAACAGTGTGGTTGTATATTCAGGTAACTAACTGTATACTGCTGTAGAAAATAAGTCTGCTAATAAGTTAAGGGGGGAGGGGGGGGAGGACGTCAAACGCGCCGACTTAGAGAAGGAGAGGCACCACAGGACATTTTAATTTGCACTGTCTATACTTTTACTAATAAATTCATAAAACATTGTCATTATGACCAGGAAAGATTCAGGATTCACACTCATAGCAGTGCAAGTTCAAAAACACGAAAAAATAATACTTTTTAAATGTGAAATTTCATTATTTTTTTCACTTGGTATTGGCTGCATTTGTTGCTGTAGGTACACTTTTCTTCATAAGTAAGAGAGATTTTTCGATGAATTTCTCACAGCTTACAAACCATACTTACAGTTGTATGAAATCACAGAATTTATTTAATCTATGGGAAAATGAATGGGCTGTTACGTCTTAAACTTCGTGTTTAGAGAAAACTCGAATTTTATAGTTCATTATCTAAATTTTTACCACAGTTTTTAACAGATTTGGGAAATTCTAGAGTTTAATACACGTGTAAGTATGGTTTGTATGCTGTGCAAAATTCATCGAAGAATCTCTCTTACTTATGAAGAAAAGTGTACTTACAGCAAAAAATGCAGCCAATACCAAGTGAAAAATGATGAAATTTCACATGTAAAAAAAATTGTTTTCTTATGTTTTTGAACTTCCTCTGCTATGAGTGTGAATCCTGAACCCTTATTGGTCATGCTGACAAAGTTTTACCAATTTATTTGTAAAAGTATAGACAGTGCAAATTAAAATGTCCTGTGGTACCTCTCCCGCTCCAAGTCGGCCCGTTGCACGTGCTACGCCCCTTAAGTGAATTCCATGCGCCTTCATTACGCACTATGTTGTTAATGATGTCGTGTGTTAATGGGTTTCTGTGTTCTTCTCTTCGCTCTCGGTTACTCACCAGCCTACGAGTCGGGTTTCAATTGCACCTACACGTAAAGTAAGAGTCACGGCCCAGTGTCAGGCAATGTAAGTGCGTGAGTCCACCTAGACCGCTCGGATGCTGTACCGTTTTAATACGAGGCCACAATACACGAAGTCTCTGAAAGACAGTGGACATTACTGCATGTGTAGCACGGCGTAAAGGGCAGTGTACTGTAGTGAACCCGGACGGCAGATGCCCCAGAGTGGAGAGTTTGTGGCGCTGCTCGCTGGCTGCCAGGAATTCATTAACAGCCGTGGCCATAATTTACTCACACGGCAGCAGATCTATGGGCTGACAACTACTAGAGCATAACGGCGTTTATCACTCACGGAACATACATCAGCGCGAGGAGGCGCGCGCGGCCGCCCGTTGGGTCGACAGCGAGATGGAAAAAAGACCCGGGAGGGCGGACCGAGGGATGCGGAGAGGGATGTGGCCCGGTTTAATTAATTCATTTGACCCCAGGCGCGGAATGTGTTGCGCTATATTGCGGTCGGCTGGGACAGCTGCGAGCCGGGTTTTCTGTTGGCACAGCGTCAGCGAGCTAGGAAATCCAGCAGGAAGCGCAGGCACTGCAGTCTCGACGTAGGCGTGTTGTCTTACCTGCACTTTGTGGACCTCACCACACCGTACTTATTATCCCATTTAGTTTATATACCAAATATATACTTGTGTGCATAGTTTAAGGACGAAAGTACACTACTGGCCATTAAAATTGCTACACCACGAAGATGACGTGCTACAGACGCGAAATTTAACCGACAGGAAGAAGATGCTGTAATATCCAAATGATTAGCTTTTCAGAGCATTCACACAAGGTTGGTGCCGGTTGCGACACCTTCAACGTGCTGACATGAGGAAAGTATCCAACCGATTTCTCATTACACAAACAGCAGTTGACCGGCGTTGCCTGGTGAAACGTCGTTATGATGCCTCGTGTAAGGAGGAGAAATGTGTACCATCACGTTTCCGACATTGAAAAAAAGGGCGGATTGTAGCCTATCACGATTGCGGTTTATCGTATCGCGATATTGCTGCTCGCGTTGGTCGAAATCCAGTGACTGTTACCGGAATAAGGAATCGGTGGCTTCAGGAGGGTAATACGGAACGCCGTGCGGGATCCTAACGGCCTCGTATCACTAGCAGTCGAGATGACAGGCATCTTATCTGCATGGCTGTAACGGATCGTGCAGCCATGTCTCGATCCCTGAGTCTACAGATGGGGACGTTTTCAAGACAACAACCATCTGCACGAACAGTTCGACGACCTTTGCAGCAGCATGGACTATCAGCTCGGAGCCCATGGCTGCGGTTACCTTTGACGCTGCATCACAGACAGGATCGCCTGCGATGGTGTACACAACGACGAACCTGGGTGCACAAATTGCAAAACGTCATTTTTTCGGATGAATCCAAGTTCTGTTTACAGCATCATGATGGTCGCATCCGTGTTTGGCGACATCACGGCGAACGCACATTGGAAGCGTGTATTCGTCATCGCCATACTGGCGTATCACCCGGTGTGATGGTATGGGTTGCCATTGGTTAATGTCTCGGTTACCTCTTGTTTACATTGACGGCACTTTGAACAGTGGACGTTCCATTTTAGATGTGTTACGACCCGTGGCTCTACCCTTCATTCGATCCCTGCGAAACCCTACATTTCTGCAGGATAATGCACGACCGCATGTTGCAGGTCCTGTACGGGCCTTTCTAGATACAGAAAATGTTCGACTACTGCCCTGCCCAGCACATTCTCCAGATCTCTCACCAATTGAAAACGTCTGGTCAATTCGCCAGTCACTATTGTTGATGAACTGTGGTATTGTGTTGAAGCTGCATGGGCAGCTGTACCTGTACACGCCATCCAAGCTCTGTTTGACTCAATGCCCAGGCGTATCAAGGTCGTTAACTTGATGTGTGATTGCCAAGTATCGCAGCTCGATGAAACTTGGACCATACATAGAATGAACTGCTACAGTCTAGTTCAGATGTGAACTGAAACTAATTCACAATGAAATGTGTATTGTTGTTGTTGTCTTCAGTCCAGAGACTGGTTTGATGCAGCTCTTCTTGCCACTTTATCCTGTGTAAGCCTCAGCCTCTTCATCTCCGAATAACTACTGCAACCTACATCCTTCTGAATCTGCTAAGCGTATTCATCCCTTGGTCTCCCTCTACGATTTTTCCATCCACGTTTCCCTCTAAGACTGAACTGGTGATTCCTTGATACCTCAGAGCGTGTCCTACCAACCGATCCCTTCTTCTAGTCAAGTTGTGGCACAAATTTCTCTTCTCCCCAATTTTATTCATTTACGTGATCCACTCAGCTAATCTTCTGCATTCTTCTGTAGCACCACATTTCGAAAACTTCTGTTCTCTCCTTATATAACTAGCTATCGTCCATGTTTCACTTCAATAAATGACTACACTTCATAAAAATACTTTCAGAAAAGACTTCCTGATGCTTAAATCTATACGCGATGTTAACAAATTTCTCTTCTTCAGAAACGCTTTCCTTGCCATACCCAGTCTACATTTTATATCTTCCCTACTTTGATAGACTGTATATAGAATAAAAATTCGTTCAGTTGCCAGTGATTTCTTAATTTATTGCACTACCGTCTTCGAAGCATAACGTTTCCATAATTATTTGATGGCACCTGAAGATGAAGCTTCATGCTTCGAAACCTGTTGTGCAATAAATTAATAAACTAATGGCAACTGAAGAGGATTTTTATTCTATAAATATGTTCCTCAGTTGCGGAGGTTCACCTGATCAAATATTTTGCACAAAGAGACAAACGGAAATGACAGTTCTATTAAAAGTCAATAGTTATAGTGAAGTCGCCGTGATTATGATGGATCTCTGAACATTACAAAGGGCGCGTTGTGGTTATTTAAAGAGAGTGTTATCATCGCGGACTGAAACGTGATGTGTTGCCGGCATGAGTGGCCGAGCGGTTCTAGGCGCTACAGTCTGGAACCGAGCGACTGCTACGGTCGCAGGTTCGAATCCTGCCTCGGGCATGGGTGTGTGTGATGTCCTTAGGTTAGTTAGGTTTAAGTAGTTCTAAGTTCTAGGGGACTGATGACCTCAGAAGTTAAGTCCCATAGTGCTCAGAGCCATATGAGCCATTTTTGAAATGTGTACTACACTCTGGTTATACGTTTGATAAGTCCTTCCACTCCTCTACAAGCGCGGTTGACAACTGCCGGAGGGCTGTTAGCACATGTGGACGTGATGCAATACACTTCCAACGCATCCACACGTTCTCAATGGGATTTAGGTCGGGAGAACGGCAGGCCAGTGCATTTGCCCTAAAGCCTCTTGTTCCAAGAGCTCCTCCAAGTGCTTTGTTTGATGCGGTCACGCCTAGATGTACGTAAAAACCAAGTTCGAGCCGAATTAATCCCTGAAGACACGCACTAGGGGAAGGAGCAAAACGTCACAATAACGTTGAATGGTCAGTGTATCGTGTTCAAACGTTTCGAGATCAGTACATCCATGCAACATTGTGTCTCCATATACAATATCGCAAGGACCATCAAACCGATCATATTCGACAGTTTTCCTGAATGCGTTACGTACCCTCGTATGACGATAGGTGGTAACAGGTAATGCACCTAGCAACATGGTCGAACAAAATCGATTTCATATTCAAAATTTTATGGTGTGGGTAGGCATAATGTTCCATTGGCGGGCTGATCTCCCAATCATTGAACACTGTAGACTCATAGGTTCTCTTTAGTGTGACACTGTGCAGTTTCTCCATGTGCGTCTTTTCAGAGAAGCATTGGACCCTGACTTCATTTTTATAGATGATAGATCGCAACATGATCGAGAGCGCAGGCGGAGGAGCTATGGAAACGGAAACGAGAGGATGTTCTGCGGTTGGGCAGACCAATAGAATCCCATCGAGCGTTTGTGATGTGCATTGGGGAGACTTACTGCAGCACGTCCGCGTGCATTAGGGACCATCCAACCGTTGTCAAACTCGCTGATGGAGGAAGGGAATGCTCTTCCTCACGAATTCCTTACCAACTTTGTGGCCAGTATGGCATCACATTCATGCACTGCCGTCTGTGTCGACCAAACACCCTATTAGGTATCAAGTCTCACCATTTGTAAAGTTCAGCGGACGGCGTAAATCGCGGTGACTTCCGTGACATTATTTTCTTTCAATATAAGTGTCATTTCTGTTCGTCTCATTGCGTATTTTTTTTTTTGTTTTCTTCTGTGCAATTACGTTCACGTTATTTCACGTTTCATCAAGTAATGTTACTTGGCAAGTGACACATCATGCGAAAGTTACTTGCCTTCGTAAGTTTTGCACAACAGTGTACGTCCGCATTTACTCATACACACTCATGTAAAAAAAAAAATAAAATAAAATAAAATAAAAATTACTTTCAACGACTAGAGATAGGACGTTTATACTCACAGGAGATAAACATTAGTATGTACTGCAAAAATGATTATCATTGAACCACATCGACAGCGTATTCAAGGTCAACATCGATATCGCGGCGCAACACCACTTACGATGAAACGTGCCTGCGACTCTCGTTGTCGCTGTAAACCGAAGGTCATAGATCAGTGTGACTTCAGCAGACGTGCAAATAGCCTCACGATCTTATGCACGAACCGTTCCGTCAAATGAGAGAGTTTGACAGAGTGTACTTGATTGGCATGCGAGAATATGATGCATCCATTCGGGAAATTGCTGCTCTTGTGGGACGAAGTGTTTTAGCAGTGCAACAGGTGTATGCACGTCAAGCTTCACCACTCAAACCACCCCTGAGGAGATCGACACCTCATCCGAATGGCATTGCAGCACAGATCTGCATCCTCCTCGGCTCTGGCGAAACAGCATCCTACACTGTCAGGGGTGACAGTCCCTCGCCGTTTATTACGGCTTGGATTACGTGCGTTGCGTCCTCTACTCTGCCTACCCTTGACGAATGTGCAGAAACATGCTGGACGGCAATGGTGTATGGAACGACGTCACTGGGTACGGGAATGGCATCAGAGAGGGTCTATTTGTTTGAAAACGATGGCCGCATTTTGGTTCACCGCAGACAGGGGGAGCGCAATCAGAGTGACTGCATTCCCACGGGACATACAGCGCCAACTCAAGGCCTCGTGGTGCTGTGTGCTATTGCGTAAACCCACAAATCACAGCTGGTGCTTGTCCAGGCCATTGTGACCAGTGTGATCTACGTGAATGACATCCTGCCATCCGTAGAAGTACCCTTTCTGCACATCACCCCAGGCGCCATTTTTCAATAATACAATGCATGACCACTTGTTGCTGCATGAGCAAGTGCATTCTTGGTGTCGCAGAACTTCAGCTTTTTGCCCTGGCGTACCAGATCACCAGTCTTGTCGCCAATCGGATATGGGTGGGATATGGTGAAACGATTGGTGCAGAGCTGTGACCCAGTGCGTACAACCACAGATGAACTTTGGAACTGGGTGAAAGCGGCATGGATGGCATTACCACAGGACGCCATTAGCGCACTGTACGCGTCGATGTCGTAATGCGTGTAGTAAGTTATCAGGACCCATGGCGGTCCCTGTACCTTCTAGGCAACAGGACACTTCCTCAGCCGAGGTAACTGAAATGCTAATCTTCGCTGCTGAACATACTAATCTAAGTGTCCTGTGAATATCAGCGTTGTGTCTCTACTCGTTCAAGGTGTTTTTTCTCCACGTGAAAGTATTTCGCAAGTCAGTATGCAGTGAAATGTGAAAGCTACGTCAAACCAGTATCAGCGGCTTTCTATCCTTCTCCATTAGGATACTGTGACAGGGGAAAACGACTCTAAGCATCTGTACGTGCGCTCATATCTCTTAATTTATTCCTATGAGCGTTCCTCGAAAAATACAGTAGTCGCTGCGTAGCGATCGCACTATAAATTTTCCGACAATACTCCGCAAGACATATGCCTTTCATCTTCCATAAGTAGACATTTCTCCCGATCATCTCTGCTAAACATTCGTATGGGCTACAGCACGTTCTGTTGCGATCGTAGCAGTGCGTCACAGCATTCAGTGCCCAATAATACTCTAGATTTTCTTCCACTGGCGCCTTATACATTACGTCTGTTACATACACTGCCCTTCCGCAGAACCCTTCTAACAGAACTATGTCTTCCATTCGCCCTCTCTAATATTCACTTTAGGTATTCGTCTCATTTTATATCGCTTCTTAGTATTACCCAGAAATATTTAATCGATTCGACGTGCTCAGGATAGTTACCACGAGTGTTCCGAGACTTTCGGGCTCTCTCTCTTTTACATGTATTATCATGCACTTACCCACATGTTAAGGTTGGCGCCTATATTTTCGCCAATAAGAAATTTTTCTACGCCTTTCTCCATTTCATTACGATCTTTCACGCTGACACTTTACTGTAGATACGGACATCGTTAGCGAAGGCTCGTTAATTACGTTTAAGGGTCTATAAAGCTTCCTTGGGGCACACTCACTGTTGCTTCCGTTCCTCTTAAATATTCACCATATAGTACACTGTAATATTAAGCGAGACAATCGTATATATGTGTATGTATGTATAACTCCATGTGGTCATATCTTGGTTTGTAATTGGCCATTTCGGTAAAGTGTCGAACGTGTTTCATAATTCTGAGAAAACCGAATCTATCAGTTCCTTTTACTTCTCCTAGATATTTGAGAGATTCTGTGAATGAATAAGCAAGCTGCGCTTCATACGAATGATCTTTCCTGAATCCGTGCAGTGTTTTTGGAGAACATGTTTCGCTAACATTAGCACTGGTTTTTGCATAACTTCGAAAACTCATGAGTGAAAACTGCCACACTTTTCATATCGCTCTCACCGCTTTTAGCTGGTAACGATCTCTAAGACATAATTTCACATTGTTATTATCCGATTAAACGACTGGAATGTGAACTATCCAATACCTGTTAAATTTTCTCCACCAAAGTAAAGAAGGAGCATTCATAAACATGTAGGAACAATTTACAGAAGATTATACAGTATAGCCGGAGTGAGTATGAAAACTAAAAATTTTTGGAGAAAATTTTGCAACAACATAAACAAATAATCTGAATACAGGGACTAGCGCTAGAGTGAGTGAAAGTATGACTGCCAGTGACTTTCAGGGATTTGCGGAATGAAACTGTTTTTCAAACACAGTTATTTGTTTCCCTTAATTAAAAGTTACCAGAAGATTCCGGAAGAAACTTCAGCAGAAGAGGAGAAATGTCGATTTCTGTTAATTTGGTACAAACAAGAGTTTTATTACCTGTTTTTTACGATATTTGGAATACGGTCACCGCAAAGTGATTTCTTTGCAGAAATTTAGATAAAAAACATGAAAAATATTTTTGTATGTGCCACGTTTTCTCTTTACGTCTAGTGTATTTTTCGCAGTCATATTTCTTTAAAGCAATGCAATGTTTTGCAAGAATGCTGCAGAACTATCATCATAAATTTACTAACGAATTCTTGACTACAATTGAATTCTATGAAGGTTATGAAAAAGTCGAAACATTTATCATTAAAAGATATGCGCTGTACCAAAACTACGGTTTCCTTGTTCTGGCACAGTACGCAAATGAAGCAGTGAATCGCAGGATTAGCGGTACTACTGATAGCATTGGTAAGGAAATAAACATAAATGATTGTGTTTGAGAGAAAATGGGAGCCAACGGCTTCTTTTCGTTTTCTGTTTGTTTATTTTGGACATAATTAGAGGCGCACATCGTTCAATGTTAATCCGTTGTTTGTTTTAAATCGTTATAAAATATAAATTGTATTTTATTAGCACTAAAAATTAGTTCATCGCTTAACTTCTGCGCTTCAAGCAACCAACGCAGTTGGTTTTTGTGCAGTTACAGTTTACGCCCGCAAACATTAAAAAAATCTGTATAATTATTGGTGTTATTTTGTACTCAACAGAACGTTCTGCATCGTGATCAAAGGCAAGAGTTTCCTGTTATTATTAATAAGTGCGAATTTTTTTTTCTGTGTGAAGGAAACATGGTTCATATATGTTCGATTAAATATTGAGGCGATGTTTGATATGCTTTTGCTTTGATTTTTTTTTAATTTCACGTTTTTATTAGGAAACTGCGTTTTCTAGCGATAAATCTCAACATTTTTAATTTTTTTACCACAGACCTTCCTCTCACCGACAATATCAGTTTTGTTATAAATACTGTTTATTTTTAATTAACAGACAGAAGGATAATGATAGAGAACAAAAACTTGTCGTAGGTTACGCGGTCGTTTATACACGACTGGCCATTACAATTGCTACACCAAGAGCAAATGCAGATGAAAAACGGGTATTCATTAGACAAATATATTACACTAGAACTGACATGTGATAACATTTTCACGCAATTTGGGTGCATAGATCCTGAGAAATCAGTACCCACAACAACTACCTCTGGCCGTAATAACGGCCATGATACGCCTGGGCATTAAGTCAAACACAGCTTGGATGGCGTGCACAGGTACAGCTGCCCATGCAGCTTCAACACGATACCACAGTTCATCAAGAGTAGTGACTGGCGTATTGTGATTAGACGGTTGCTCGGCCACCATTGAGCAGCCGTTTTCAATTGGTGAGAGATCTGTATCCAGAAAGGCCGTACAGGACCGACAACATGCGGTCGTGCATTATCCTGCTGAAATGTAGGCTTTCGGAGGGATCGAATGAAGGGTAGAGCCACAGGTCATAACACATCTGAAATGTGACGTCCACTGTTCAAAGTGCCGTCAATGCGAACAAGAGGTGACCGAGATGTGTAACCAATGGCACCCCATATCGTCACGCCGGGTGATACGCCAGTATGGCGAAGACGAATACACGCTTCGAATGTGCGTTCAATGCGATGCGACCATCATGATGCTGTAAACAGAACCTGGAGTCATCCGAAAAAATGAAGTTTTGTCATTCGTGCACCCAGGTTCGTCGTTGAGTACCTCATCGCAGGCACTCGTGTCTGTGATGCAGCGACAAGGGTAACCGCAGCCATGGTCTCCGAGCTGATAGTCCAAGCTGCTGCAAACGTCGTCGAACTGTTCGTGCAGATTGTTGTTGTCTTGCAAACGTCCCCACACGTTGACTCAGGGATCGAGACGTGGCTGCACGATCCGTTACAGCCATGTGGATAAGATGCCAGTCATCTCGACTGTTAGTGATACGAGGCCGTTGAGACCCAGCACGGCGTTCCGTATTACCCTCCTGAAGCCATCGATTCCATATTCTGCTAACAGTCATTGGATCTCGAGCAACGCAAGCAGCAATGTCGCGATGCGATAAACTGCAATCGCGATAGGCTACAATCCGACCTTTATCAAAGTTGGAAAGTGATGGTACGCATTTCTCCTCCTTACACGAGGCATCACAACAACGTTACACCAGGCAACGCCGGTCAGCTGCTGTTTGTGTTTTTAGTTATAGGAAATCACAGAAGCGTTACACCTTCGAGATATTTGTTTTTTAATAAATTGTGTTTACTTTCTCTCTCTCTCTCCTTTTTACAGTCTTTATACCTTCACATCGATTAGGGAACTTTTCCTTCTCTACCCACCATTACGAGAAAGAAATTCAGACTCAACAAGATGTCTTACATCAAATTATTACAAGCATAACCCATAACAATCATATATAGTTTCGTATTACAAACAGTTCTAATTATTCCGTGCACTAGAAAGACTTTGATGCATTGAGCACAAAAATGAAAATAATAAAATTATAATTACATTTTTAATATCATGAATACTTCTTTAAATCAAGAAAATAAGGTTTCACATCGTCGTAATATTAATTTTCATCGTTGTAGCACTACATTGCCCCCTTTGGATGTACTTGTTTGACTGGACATCCAAGCAGGCCTTTTTTCCTTGTCTGTTCTGTTTAAAGTTCACTGTTCTTTCACTTGGAAGCATGTGCTTTGTTTACTTTTGAGTCTCAGGGATTTTGAGTTACGCTCCCCCATTCGGGCAAAGGCCAATGGGAAAAACCCCGGAAAAAAACCACGGCGGAGCGAGCACATCTTCCAAACCCTCTTTTTTAATTTTCAACATTTGAATATTCACATCATATGACATTTAATATTGGTACAATTTTATGATAGTGCTGCTGGTGACAATGGCTGGCGACTTGGTGTACTGCAGCACCCATGTCTCTCCCCATCAGGTAAGTCTGCGATGGACTGCGATGACGTGGCAGGGTGCGGCAAGGGATGACGGATTATGTCGCCGCAGTACGCTGCCCAGACCGACACGTGTGCTCAGCACCCCAGCATACAGTCGCATGAAATTCAAACAGCAGTGTCAGTTCCTTAAATTAACATCTAAATTACATAATATTTCACACACTCTTTCACTCAACAGGATGAATGTGTTTTTCTTTTTTGGGGGGTTTTCGACTGTGAGTTTCTTTATCATAATGCAAGTCCATTCGTCCTTCCTACGTAACTGACTATCTGCAATTAAAGGTTCATGTAATTCCGTTCCAACACTGATAGTTCTGCAACGGGTTTAATGAAATAGTCAGTAGCAGTTCCCAACACTGTTATGACTGACCACTGTTGCTGACTGATCGATAAAAAAACTTGTTCTTGAGTTTTAGTTTGCCTGGAATGTTACGTCCACGCATGTGGTCCCAATAATACTCTGAATATTTGGCATTACTAAAAACTCGTAGCACAAAATTTGAAAACGAAATCATGGTAACACAAGACACTCATTGAACGTCCACTTTTGTGTTAAATTCCACTCTTTCGCCAGTGAAATAAAGTTCGTATGCGCAGAGGATAATGTTCACAGGAAGTCTTTGTTCATAGGTCATGTGCGACATGTTTACTCCACCACGTAGTCACTTGTGCTACGAGTGTTAACTAATGCCAAATATTCAGAGTGTTATTGGGACCACATGCGTGGACGTAACATTCCAGGCAAACTAAAACTCAAGAGCAAGTGTTTTTATCGATCAGTCAGCAACAGTGGTGAGTCGGAACAGTGTTGGGAACTGCTACTGACTATATCATTAAACCCGTCGCAGAACTGTACCAATGTTGGAACGGAATTACATGAACCTTTAATTGCAGATAGTCACTTACGTCGGACGAATGGACTTGCATCACGATAAAGAAACTTGCAAACAGACGAAAACCTCACAAAAAAAAAAATCACATTCTTCTTGTTGAGTGAAAGAGTGCGTGAAGTATGATGTACTTTAGATGTTAATTTAAGGAACTGATATTGCTGTTTGAATTTCATGTGACTGTATGCTGGGATGCTGAGCACACGTGTCGGTGAGGGCTGCATACTGCAGCGACATCATCCGTCATCCCTTGCCGCACCCTGCCACGTCATCGCAGTCCGTCGCAGACTTACCTGATGGGGCGAGACATCGGCTTTGCAGTACACCATGTCGCCAGCCGTCGTCACCAGCAGCACTATCACGAAATTGTACCATTATTAAATGTCATACAAAGTGAATATTCAAATGTTGAAAATTAAAAAAAAAAACAGAGGGTATGGAAGATGTGCTCGCTCCACCCTGTTTTTTTTTTCTGCTTTTTTTTCCCATTGGCCTTTGCCCGAATGGGGGAGCGTAACTCAAAATCCCTGAGACTCAAAAGTGAACAAAGCACATGCTTCCAAGTGAAAGAACACAGTGAACTTTAAACAGAACAGACAAGGAAAATAAGCCTGCTTGGATGTCCAGTCAAACAAGTGTGACTGTACATCCAAAGGGGGAAATGTAGTGGTACAACGATGAAAATTATTTTCTTGATTTAAAGAAGTATTCATGATATTAAAAATGTAATTATAATTTTATTATTTTCATTTTTGTGCTCAGTGTATCAAACACTTTCTAGTGCATGGAAGAAATTAGCATTGTTTGTACTACGAAACTATATATGATTGTTAAGTGTTAAGCATGTAATAATTCGATGTAAGACATTTTGTTGAGTCTGAATTTTGTTCTCGTACTGGTCAGTAGAGAAGGAAAAGTTCCTTAATCGATGTGAAGGTATAAAGGCTGTAAAAAGGAGAGAGAGAGAAGTTAAATACAATACATTTAAAACAAATATCTCGAAGGTGTAACGCCTTATGATTTCCTATAACTAAAAATTGCAAGGTCTGATTTGAGCCTGTCCTGAATAACAGCGAAGAACATTTATGTTATCATATATTTTCTTCGTTTGACCACGGTTGTGATTCGCATTTTTTTTTCTACGCGACGTGTTATGAATATTTTCATTTTACGCGCAAAAGTGCACACAGCTTTAATCGAACCTGCGTCTTTCGGAAACGGTAACTTTTAATCAGTACAATTACGTGAATGCAGACTATATCGCAACCGTGATCGCAAAAGTGTTTCCTGGACCAAATAATTCTTATAAAATGTGTATTCTGCAAAGCGAGCAGCATTGCACTATCGCTGACTCGCAATAATCGAAAGAGTAAAATCAATGCTTAAATAAAGTTGCCACCTTTTAATAATTATTATTATCCCATTAAATAAATAAATGGAAATTCATTGGCTATCCCATCAATAAACAAAGGGGGTAATTCAGTGGCAACATTTCAAGCATGCAACAAACATACCATGACTTACCATAGAATGTAAAGCAAGTAACCCAGGATGTGGACAAATTACAACAAACACACACTTCTTTGGAAGCAGAAAAACGCAACATAAGTACACGTATAGAAAACCTTACGGTTGATAATCAAAACGTAATATAACAAAAATGTAAAAAACAAGAAGAACGTGTTGTGACCACATTCAACACATGGCTAAATGACAAAGACAAACAAATTAGTACTGTTATACAGAAGGAACTACCTATGATGTTGCAACGAGCAGGAACACAACTGATACATGAAAACAATGCAAAGATTCATGAACTCCAGACTGAATTACAAAACGTGCAGAAAGTGCTTAATGAAACACGCATGCAAACATCTCATAACAGTTCACCGGAGTGTGTTAGTATCACAGAAACATACCCTGATCATTATGAAACGCCTTTAACTGATAGTAGGGGCAGACGGGCAATAATTTCAATCTAACACGTGGAGTAACATCCGTTTATCCAGACCATACACAATCATTGGTGACTCAGGATGCGTTAGTGAAGAATTCATAGTTTCAGAAGTTTACCAATGATAAGAATGGACACCATTCAATTGTGTTTATCAAAGGGATCCGCGGAATAATGCCCAAAAGTTGGAACGAACGGGAGAAAATTGTCTTTACCATTACCCATATTCAACGTGAGACAGCGTTGTTCGCGACACATAAAGCTGAGCAATGCAGCTCCTTCGATGAATTTGAACAAGCTTTTCTAAACAAGTATTGATCGCGTGGGGTACAATAACGATTAAGTAAAGAAGTTTATAGTCCTGAGCCATCTAATAGAAAAGGCGGTACTTTGCGGAAATATTTCGAAAAGTATCTGGAAATAGTGAAATATTTATCCACACCAATTTCTGAGTGTGATGTTTTAAAGATATTGAAGGAGAAGTTACCGCGTAATCTAAAGGAGAAATTGATTCACATTCCTGAAGACAACGTGGAACATTTTCTATCTGTACTGGACTCTTCAGATTTGGTTATCGAAGAGGACAGACACCATTATGGGAATAATTCGTCGAATAATGGTAATGGTAATGGCAACGGGCGAAACCACAAGAACAATAGTAATAGAAACACCTACTATGGGAATCAAAATCATTGGAATAGTCCGAATTATTCAGGTTGGCAGAACCACAATATGAACACAAATGGACAGTACAGTAATGCACCGAATCACAATTATCATCCACAGAACAATAGTGGACAAAACAATATTGGAAACTTTTCAAAGAAACGGAAACGAGATTTTAGAGCTAACGCCAATTACAATAACGGTAATTTTTCAAATAATCAGCAAAACATGCAACCACCACATAACTGGTCAACACAGAATTATGCACAACAACAATGGCAGCAGCCTAGGCCACCGCAATATCACAACAACAATCATGTACAACCCCCGTACAATACAATTATGTCAAATCACATGCAGCAGCATATGAATGCGCAGCCATGGCAACCACCGAATCAAAATATCAATATCATTGAGGTAAGTGAACCGCAACCATCAACCAGTACCAGTCAGTCAAACTAGATGCGACGACATTCTGCTCCCCTGTGTCAGTCGCAGGGTGTCTAGGGGGCACTTACATGAGTGATGTTAGTAGTAACGAGCAACCAAACGTGCAGACAACCAGCTGTAGTAACAATGAGAATGTGTGTCGCATAGAATCAGCAGCGATCGGGTCGAACGACGCGAAAAATACAGTGTGTAGGAATAATTCTGTTGATGTTGCTCAGCAACGTAGTTCAACTATGCAGATGTTAAGATATAATGACGTAGTCGATATACGAGAGGAATTATGTCAAGATTTTCGGAAGAAGTGTAATTTGTTTGAACGGGAAGTTGTACAAGCAGCTATAGTTTGTGATATTTATGGTATTCAAACTACGGTGATTTTAGATACTGGAGCATCTGTTTCTGTGCTGAATGAATCGTTCTTTCTTCACTTAAAGAAGATTAGAAAGATTCTGGTTTTTCCAGTCACTAATTGTCGAGTTACAGGAGCCATTAGTCAGAAAGCCCAACTAGTTTGGGAACAGACACGGATTTGTATTAATTTTGGAATGGGAGCCAAAGAGTGCACCTTCCTTATTGTAAAGAATTTAGCCGTGAACTGTCTCCTGGGATTAGATATTTTGCGAGAGACGGAAACTATAATCGATCTCGCAAAGGGTGACTGCTGCATGTGTTTCGGTGACACTAGAGACAGGTTAGACTTGGTACAAACCAAAGAATTGCATGGCAAATATTGTCAAATTTTAAAGATAGAACCGATTCGCGCACATTTATGGCGGCTTCAAGATAGTTTCAATTGCAGTACATTCCCGGTCATGGAAGATTTGAAGGACGAGGAGAATATCCACCTCTCTAAAATAGTAGAAAAAGTACAACAATGCTCTGGTCTTGACAGTCTGCAACAAAAGCTATTATTAGACACACTTACTAATTATCGTAAAGTATTTTTGAAAAAAAATGGTTCAAATGGTTCTGAGCACTATGGGACTCAACTGCTGAGGTCATTAGTCCCCTAGAACTTAGAACTAGTTAAACCTAACTAACCTAAGGACATCACACACATCCATGCCCGAGGCAGGATTCGAACCTGCGACCGTAGCGGTCTCGCGGTTCCAGACTGCAGCGCCAGAACCGCGCGGCCACTTCGGCCGGCTATTTTTGAAAAAACCTGGACTAATTAAAGGTTACATGTACGACATAGAAGTGTTTCCCCATGAAATTTACTGTCATCAAACGTACTCAATACCCAGCGCGAAAAGGGAAGCAGTAACAGAATACCAATTAGTTGTAAGAAACTTTCAGCTCCATTTCGACGGAGAAGAGGACGCCGAGCTGCAGCAAGGAGAAGAAGAATTGCTTCAAGATGATTCCACCCTAAGACACTTAATCAAACAGAATACAAACTTGGTGAGATTTAGTAAACTTTCAGGAGCTTATGCGTGTGAAACTACGAACAGTGAACAGAACTGCATATTTCACACAACAGTAGGATATAGCGACTTTAGAAAATAAACGTTTCAATTTGTTGATTGTTAACTACAGTATTTTGAACTCACTAGGGTCAGCAGATTATGTCCTTTTTTTTCTTTCAGACTGTGTACAGGATACACTAACAACATGTAAAGTTAACGCGAGTTACGTATAGGTTTAACAAATTTTCCACTGTAAGTTAGTGCTAGGAGTTGCATGAGCTATAAACCAGGTCGAACAAGATGTTGTCCATGACTGAACAGATCATTACACAGACAAACATATAGAGACTTCTGTTTATCACTGCACAATTCTTTGTAAGTCCAGGAGCACCTTTTCGAGAAAATATATGACTTAGGATTAGCTTTTATATTTTAAATGACTAGAATTATGTACTTCATTTGATATGTACAATCATTCAGTTATTCATCATTATACAACTAGACTGTGTAAAGACATTCTTAGGGGTAGCACAAGGACTTTACCTTGTCAGACTTGATACCTGTGATCAAGTGACTATGTGGTGGAGTGAACATGTCACAGATGACCTATGAACAAAGACTTCCTGTGAACATTATCCTCTATGCATACGAACTTTATTTCACTGGCGAAAGATTGGAATTTAACACAAAAGTGGACACTAAATGTGTGCGTTGTGTTACCATGATTTCGTTTTCAAATTTTGTGCTACGAGTGTTTAGTAATGCCAAATATTCAGAGTGTTATTGGGACCACATGCGTGGACGTAACATTCCAGGCAAACTAAAACTCAAGAGCAAGTGTTTTTATCGATCAGTCGGCAACAGTGGTGAGTCGTAACACTGTTGGGAACTGTTACTGACTATATCATTAAACCCATTGCAGAACTGTATCAATGTTGGAACGGAATTGCATGAACCTTTAATTGCAGATAGTCACTTACGTCGGAAGGACGAATGCACTTGCAACATGATAAAGAAACTTACACACAGTCGAACAAATCACAAAAGAAAAACACACATTCTTCTTGTTGTGTGAAAGAGTGCGTGAAGTATGATGTACTTTAGATGTTAATTTAATGAACTGATACTGCTATTTGAATTTCATGTGACTGTAGGCTGGGATGCTGAGAACACGTGTCGGTGAGGGCAGCATATTGCAGCGACATCATCTGTCATCCCTTGCCGCACCCTTTCACGTTATCGCAGTCCATCGCAGACTTACCTGATGGGGCGAGACATCGGTGTTGCAGTACACCAAGTCGCCAGCCGTCGTCACCAGCAGCACAATCACGAAATTGTACCATTATTAAATGTCATACGAAATGAATATTCAAATGTTGAAAATTAAAAGAGAGGGTTTGGAAGATGTGCTCGCTGCGCCGTGGTTTTTTTCCGGGGTTTTACCCATTGGCTTTTGCCCGAATGGGGGAGCGTAACTCAAAATCCCTGAGACTTAAAAGTAAACAAAGCACATGCTTCCAAGTGAAGGAACACAGTGAACTTTAAACAGAACAGACAAGGAAAATAAGCCTGCTTGGATGTCCAGTCAAACAAGTGTGACTGTACATCCAAAGGGGGAAATGTAGTGGTACAACGATGAAAATTATTTTCTTGATTTAAAGAAGTATTCATGATATTAAAAATGTAATTATAATTTTATTATTTTCATTTTTGTGCTCAGTGTATCAAACACTTTCTAGTGCACGGAAGAAATTAGCATTGTTTGTACTACGAAACTATATATGATTGTTAAGGGCTCAGCATGTAATAATTCAATGTAAGACATTTTGTTGTGTCTGAATTTTGTTCTCGTACTGGTCGGTAGAAAAGGAAAAGTTCCTTAATCGATGTGAAGGGATAAAGGCCGTAAAAAGGAGAGAGAGAGAAGGTAAATACAATACATTCAAAACAAATATCTCGAAGGGGTAACGCTTTGTGATTTCCTATTACTAAAAATCGCAAGGTCGGATCTGAGCCTGTCCTGAATAACAGCGAAGAACATTTATGGTATCATATATTTTCTTCGTTTGAACACGGTTGTGATTCGCATGTTTCTTTTTGTTACGCGACGTGTTATGAATATTTTCATTATACGCGCAAAACTGCACACAGCTTTAATCGAACCTGCATCTTTCGGAAACGATAACTTCTAACCAGTACAATTACGCGAATACCGTTTAAATCGCAACCGTGATAGCAAAAGTGTTTCCTGGACCAAATAATTCTTATAAAATGTGTATTCTCCAAAGCGAGCAGCATTGCACTATCGCTGACTCGCAATAATCGAAAAAGTAAAATCAATGCTTAAATAAAATTGCCACCTTTTAATAATTAATATTATCCCATTAAATAAATAAATAGCAATTCAGTGGTTATACAATCAATAAACAGAGGGGGCAATTCAAGCAGTCGAACATTTTCTGTATCCAGAAAGGCCCGTACAGGACCTGCAACATGCGTTCGTGCATTATCCTGCTGAAATGTAGGCTTTCGCAGGGATCGAATGAAGAGTAGAGCCACAGGTCATAACACATCGGAAATGTAACGTCCACTGTTCAAAGTGCCGCCAATGCGAACAAGAGGTGACCGAGACGTGTAACCAACCACCCCATACCGTCACGCTGGGTGATACGCCAGTATGGCGAAGACGAATACACGCTTCCAATGTGCGTTCATCGCGATGCGACCATCATGATGCTGTAAACAGAATCTGGATTCATCCGAAAAAATGAAGTTTTGTCATTCGTGCACCCAAGTTCGTCTTTGAGTACACCATCGCAGGCACTCCTGTCTGTGATGCAGCGTCAAGGGTAACCGCAGCCGTGGTCTCCGAGCTGATAGTCCATGCTGCTGCAAATGTCGTCGAACTGTTCGTGTAGATTGTTGTTGTCTTGCAAACGTCCCCACACGTTGACTCAGGGATCGAGACGTGGCTGCACGATCCGTTACCGCCATGTGGATAAGACGACTGTCATCTCGACTGTTAGTGGGATTCAGCACTGCGTTCCGTATTACCCTCCTGATGCCATCCATTCCATATTCTGCTAACAGTCATTGGATCTCGACCAACGCGAGCAGCAATGTCGCGATGCGATAAACCGCAATCGCGATAGGCTACAGTCCGACCTTTATCAAAGTCGGAAACGTGATGGTACGCATTTCTCCTCCTTACACGAGGCATCAGAACAACGTTTCACCAGGCAACGCCGGTCAGCAGCTGTTTGAGTATGAGAAATCGGTTGGAATCTCTCCCCATGTCAGCAAGTTGTAGGGGTCGGCACCAGTGCCAACCTTGTGTGAATGCTCTGAAAAGCTAATCATTTGCGTATCACAGCATCTTCTTCCTGTGCGTTAAATTTCGCGTCTGTTGAACGTAATCTTCGTGGTGTATTAATTTTAATGGCCAATAGTGTATATCCACACTGCATTACTGGATGGTTCACCGCTGCGGTTTCTAGGGGAGTCTAGTAAGACATTGATGGTATACACAAGGAATATGATCGAAATGACTTGACGCCTAACTGGTATGCAACACAACTAACATACAGGTGACGGGTTTACAGTTTTAATTGACCAAAGCTACAAGAAAATCACTGTAGTCTATGCTTAAGACACTTATACAGTAACTTACGGTAGTTCTACATCTCTTTTCATTAAGACTGTCTGTTAGGCTCATGATACGCTGCTGGAGATGTGCAGGTGAATGAATTATGTTAACCCATTTTCATTATCCTCATCATCAATAATTTGATGTGCACTGCTGAGTGAAAGACAGCAAATATGCACGTTTTTACGTATTATAACCTTCCTTGATGCAGACCTACATGCTTTCAATGTCAACTACCAGTCACTCAATATGACTTATTATAGGTCATTTTGATTATTTCTTGAAACCCCAGAAGGAATAGTTACTATCTGTTCGAAAGACTCTGTTACTATTCAGGTTAATAGTTTTCTGATGATGCTGGAGTAATTGCAAACGTTCTAAGTACAGAGACACAACAACTATTCATATCACTTGTTAATAGATATTTCTTTTTGCTCTTAGACCTATTGAATGCACACTATTTCTGTCTTATTACAATTAATGTGTATGCCTACTCTCAAACTTATCCTGTTGAGCTCTCCTGTCCGCTGTGGAAATTTGTGTACATCGGACGTCGATAGTACAGCTTCTTCTCCTAAATGAACGTAGTTCAAATATACCTTCAAGCATGTCCCAGTTTATAGGTCTGAAAATCTGCTTTAGAGTTGCTGACAGTAATGTGGTGATACTAAATCTCCTTTAAAGAATGTTGTTGGGAAAAACCTGCTAGCAATCACTACGAAGGCGATTTATCTGAAATACCACCTCTATTTTCCTGGCAAATACAATGCAAGGTGATTTTCTACAACATCATCCTTTAAAGGAAAAGTCACAGAGAACCAATCCATCAATGACTGCAAAGTTAGAGAAAATCACCTTGCTTGGCTCCTTATTCCTTTTTAAATTTCCAACTGTTCTACGAAGTCACATTGAAGCTATAGCATCGACGCATATTACCTCTTTCAAAAGCTGCTAACAAGCACTAGGTTGTAACTGAGTAAACTTTTCTCATTATTAGTGATTATCAGGAGTAACTATAAATCCATGTTCATTGTCCAGCGCTACGATATCATAAGTGGACAGTTTCTTATATCAGACCAGGCCCTAATCTTGCCGAGTACCCGTGAAGTTTTGTTTCTATGTAACACCGCAAATCTTCTATAAAATTACTCATTGATTAGTATGGTATGGCAGTAGAGCAAAGCTAAAGTTTCACATTTCACATTTAAGAAGTCGTTCACGCAGGAGCCTCGTACAAACATGTCGTCGTTTGATCACCGCACAGACTCCCTTGTGGAGAACATAGTAACGACTATTCCTGGCGTACAGAAACAACTGAAAGAGCTGAAAGCAATTCAGTCGCCAGGTCCGAACGGAATCCCGATCCGGTTTCATGAAGAGTACCCAATGACATTGACCCATTACACAGCTTGCGTTTATCGCGACTCTCCCGCCCAGTGAAACGTTACAAGCGACTGTAAAAAAGAGGAGATGGCTCCCGTGTATAACTGGGGTAAAAGAACATAATCATGAAGTTACTGACCAATATCCTTAATCTTCTGCTGAATTCTTGAAAATATTCTCTGTTCAAATATAATAAATTTCCTTCAGGAGGAAAATCTTCCGCCCACGAATTAGTAAGGTTTTAGAAACCATCGCTCGTGTGAAACACAGCATGTCCTTTCTTCACATGATATCCTGCGCGCCACGGATGAAGGACAACAGCAGACAGTATATTCCCAGATTTCCGAAGAGCATTTGACACGGTGCCCCACTACACAATGCCAACGAAGGTATGAGCAATTCAGATAAGTGAGTTGCTCTAAGACTTTCCAAGTAACATGACCTAGGACGCGGTCCGCGACAGCTAGTGCTAATCAGACGCAAGTATATCGTTAGGAGTGCTCCAGGAAAGTGTCATAGGACCGCTGTTATCTTCTACATACGTAAATCATCCGATGGACAGATTGAGCAAAAGTCTGCGTCTCTGAGTGTCCTTAGGAGAAAATGAGATGAATTTCTATTTCATTTGTTGAATAACAGCTAGCTCTAAACGTAGAAATTTGTAAGTTAACGCAGGTGCGAATGAAAACAAATCAGTCATCTTCGGACACAGCATTAGTAATGTACTGCTTGAAACAGTCATGTATACTAAATTTCTAGGTGTAACGTTGCAAAGGAATATGGAACGAAACAAGCATATAACATTAGTAGCAGGGAATGCAAATGATCCACTTCGATAGTTCATCTATAAAGGAGACCGCATATTGCACACTAGTGCGACCCTTTCTTGAATCGTTCTGTAGTGTTTGGAATTCACACCAGGTCGGATTGAAGGAAGAATTCAGAAGCGGTCTGCTAGATTTGTTACCATTGGGCTCGGACAGTACCCAAGTATAACGGAGATGCTTCTCGAACTCAAATGAGATGCACTAAATGGAAGGCGAAATTCATTTCGAAGAACAATATTGAGAAAATTTAGAGAATCCGCTTTTGAAGTTGACTGCACAACGATTCTGCTGCCGCCAACATACATTTCTTGTACGGGCCATGGAAATAAGAGAAATTACTGGTCGAAGGGGGTCATATAGATAGTCATTATCCCTTACTCTATTTTCGAATGATTGAGCAAATGGAATGACTAGTAGAGATAGAGAGTACCGTACATCGATCACCATGTTGCGTGTTGGCATATAGATGCAGGTGTAATGTAGATACAAATATAAAGTAGATGCCGATGTAACGTAGTTGCATGTGTAATGTAAATGTAGGTATAATGTTCAGGCAGATGTAATGTAGAAGCAGATGTAATGCTATGACTCACATACTAACCGATATCTAGTGATGTCAGTGTGAAGCAGGTAGTTCTTGGTGCAGTACTGTCAGTTATGAACCCAGTGTTCATTTGAAGATAGTGTTGATTTTGTTGGAGTTTTCTTCTTTATTATTGCGTACATAGTGAAAATAATTGCTGTTGGGAAAATAATGTGTTATTTACGGTTCAATACAAAAGAAAGAATCTTAATTTTTAGGCTGTCATCAATGAATTCCTTTGGTTCTCTCTGTAGGAACTAAGTAACGCGCTACCACGTCGTAGGGAGAAGTGAAGTAGCTGTTCCCCAACTGAAGCCACCATTTGCTGGGAGGGATATGAATACCGGCATAGTGACTTGAAGGGTGAGATGGACAACAGCAGGAACCGAAGAAGAAGAAAGAAAAGTTTACTTCACAACTCCAATCGACTAATCAAGTCTCTCTGAAATGAGTAGTTTCACGTTTTCCTATTTCACGCCTACATCAAAGGACGGGAAAGTATAGATAACTTTTCAAGAATGTAGGGCTTAGTTATAGCGTCTGCGATTAGTAATCAAAGCCCCAAGGTCCCGTGTTCGAAACCCGCCTCCGCTTAAGTTTTGATTATAATGAGCACTGGGGGCCGAAGACTTCCGGCGTAAGAAGACACCTCCATTCTGCCAACGGCCTTGTAAAACATGGCGGAGGAGCAGACAGAGTTTCAGGGCACACTCTTGTCCTTAGGGTGGGAAACTACCCCTAAAGACGGAAGAATCAGCAATGATCAATGGGATGAGGATACAGAAGGCAATGGAAACCACTGCATTAAAGACAAATCAATTGTACCCACATGACATGTGGCCTCTAACAGAAAATTGTCACTATGATTTCTCTATCGCCCAAAGATTCCGGAATAGTGTCCCGTTCGTATCTCCGGGAGGGGACAGTCAATGGGGAGGTGATCATGGGAAAAAGATTAAATATCCAACGAAAGGATAAAGTTTTACGAGTCGGGGTAGGGACTGTCGAAGCTTGAACGTGGTAGGGAAGCTAGAAAATCAGAAGAGGGAAATGCAAAGGCCCAGTCTACATATAGTAGGGGTCAGTGAAGTGAAATGGAAAGAAGAGAAGGATTCCAGGTCATATGAGCATAGTGTAATATCAACAGCTGTAGAAAATTGTATAAACAGAGTATGATTCGTTGCGAATAGGAAGGTAGACCAGAGAGTGTGTTACTGCAGACCGTTCAATGTTAGGGTTGCTCTTATCAGAATCTACAGCAACCAACAACGGCAACGATAGTCCAGGTATACATGCCGGCGGTGTAATCTGAAGATGAGGAGACAGAAAGTATATAAGGATATTGGAAGGGTATCACAGAATGTAAAGGAAAATGAAAATCTAACAGAGGTCTGGAAGGCAGTTGTAGGAGAAGGAGTAGAAGATAAGGTTAGAGGAGAATGTAGGCTTGAGACAAGGAATGAGAAAGACTAATTGAATTCTGTAATAAATTTCGGCTAGTAAAGGGGAATACTTTGTTCAGTAATCACAAGAGAAGGAGGTATACTTGGAAAAGGTCGGGTGATGAGGTAAGATTCCAGTTAGATTACATCTTGGACAGGTAGGGATTCCGAAATCAGATACTGGATTGTGAGGCGTGCCCAGTAGCGGATATAGACTCAGATCACAATATAGGGGTGATGAAGACTAGGCTGAAGTTCAAGAGTTTATTCAGCAAGAATCAATCCGCAGAGAAGTGAGATACTGAAATATTAGGGAATGACGAGATACGCTTGAAATTCTCTAAGGCTTTAGATACAGTAATAAGGAATAGCTCAGTTGACAATAAGTTCAAGAGGAATGGCCATCTCTAAAAAGGGCAATCACAGAAGTTGAAAAGAAAAACTTAGGTACAAAGAACATAACTGCAAAGAGACGGTGGGAACAAAAGACATATTTCAGTTGATCGATGAAAAAAGAAGAACAAAAATGCTGAGGGAAATACAAGTCGCTGAGGAATGAAATAATTAGAAAGTGCAGGAAAGCTAAGAAGAAATGGCTGCATGAGAAATGTGAAGAAATAGAAAAGGAAATGAGTGTTGGAAGGACTGACTAAGGATACTGTGAAGTCAAAACAACCTTCAGTGAATTTAAAGGCAAGGGTGGTAACATTGAGAGTGTAACGAGTATAGACGGAGGGAGGGAGATTTGTCTGATGAGATAAAAGAAGAAACAGGAGCAGATTTAGAGGAGATAGGGGATCCAGTATTAGAATAAAAATGTAAGAGAACTTTGGAGGACTTAAGATGAAATAAAGCAAAAGGGATGGACAACATTCCATCAGAATTTCAAAAACCATTGGGGAAAGTGGAATCAAATGGCTCTGAGCACTATGGGACTCAACATCTTAGGTAATAAGTCCCCTAGAACTTAGAACTACTTAAACCTAACTAACCTAAGGACATCACACACACCCATGCCCGAGGCAGGATTCGAACCTGCGACCGTAGCAGGCCCGCGGTTCCGGACTGCAGCGCCAGAACCGCACGGCCACCGCGGCCGGCGAAAGTGGAATCAAAACTACTTTTTACATTGGTGTGTAGAATGTATGAGCCTGGCGACATACCATCTGACTTTCGGAAAAATGTCATCCACATTATTCCGAAGACTGCCAGAGCTGACTAAAGTGCAAGAAATATCGCAAAAACAGCTTAACACGGCATGCATCCAAGCTGCTGACACGAATAATATACAGAAGAATGGAAAAGAAAATAGAGGATGGTTTGGATGATGATTAGTTTGGCTTTAGAAAAGGTAAACGCACCCGAGAGGTTATTCTGACTTAGCAAGACTAAAGAGAAGTCAAGACATGTTCATAGGATTTTTCGACCTGGAAAAGAGTTCGACAAAGTAAAATGATGCGAGATATTCTAAATTCTATGAGAAATATGGATTAAGCTAGAGGTGGCGACGGGTAATATAGGCCTATAATATGTACATGAGCCAAGAGGGAATTTTAGGTTCAAGTGGCTCTGAGCACTATGGAACTTAACTTCTGAGGTCATCAGTCACCTAGAACTTAGAACTACTTAAACCTAACTAACCTAAGGGCGCACGGTTCCAGACTGTAGCGCCTAGAAACGCTCGGCCACCACGGCCGGCGGGATATTAGGAGTGGACGACCAAGAACGAAGTGCTCGGACTGAAAGGGTGAAATACAGGGAAATAGTATTTCGCCTCTACTGTTCAATCTGCACATAGAAGAAGAAATACTGGAAATAAAAGAATGGGCTGAGGTTAAATCGAAGAAATAACAAAGTAATGAGAAGTAGCAGGCACGAGAACAGCGAGAAATTTAACTTCAGGATTGATAGTCACGAAGTAGATGCGGTTAAGGAGTTCTGCTACCTATGCAACAAAATAATCAATGGCAGAGAGAGCAAGGAGGACATCAAAAGCAGACTAGTACTGGCATAAAGGGCGTTATTGGCAGCAGTGACGATAGGCCTTAATTTCTGGAAGAAATTTCTGAGAATGTACGTATGGAGAACAGCATTCTACGGTAGTGAAACATGGACAACGGAAAAACCGGAACAGAAGAGAATCGAAGCATTTGAGGTGCGGCGCCACAGATGAATGTTGAAAATTAAGTGTACTGATGAGGTAAGGAACGAGGAGGTTCTGCACAGGATCGTAAAGGAAAGAAATATGCGGAACACATTGACAAGGAGAAGGGACTAGATGACATGAATTCTGTTTACACATCAGGTTCAAATGGCTCTGAGCACTATGGGACTCAACTGCTGAAGTCATTAGTCCCCTAGAACTTAGAACTAGTTAAACCTAACTAACCTAAGGACATCACAAACATCCATGCCCGAGGCAGGATTCGAACCTGCGACCGTAGCGGTCTCGCGGTTCCAGACTGCAGCGCCTTTAACCGCACGGCCACTGCGGCCGGCTACACATCAGGGAATGACTTCCATGCTTCTAGAAGAAGCTGTAGAGGGCACAGGTCAGAGACTGGAATACATCCACCAAATAACTGAGGAATTAGGTTGCAAGTGTTACTCTAAGAAGAATAGGTTGGCAAAGCAGAGGAATTCGTGGCGGACCGCATCAAACTAGTCAGAAGACTGATCATTTAACAAAAAATGGCGGGGTGGTTCGTCTCTTACAAGTAGGAGCGAAATGCGGCAAGTTACTATCCATGACCCTTCATGAGGGTTATGAAGCAGCAGACGGATTATTTCATCATTTATTACGTTCTTCATTTTCGGTTCTTGTTTAATATTTATTGCCTTAGCTTGTGTGTCTGACTTTTGCGATAATTTTTCAGTATATAATTTATTTAATGTGGTCTTGGACTTATTGTAATCTCCAATATACTTTCAGCTAGCCATTACGGATTCACACTTGTTTCTAACTGGGATGCGGAGGGTTCATCAACGTTTATTTACATCTGTTAAGCCATGGTATATGCAACGATTTATCACATATTTTTTTCTCGTTTACTAAATGTATGCACACCGTAGCGCTGCAGATGGCCACTTCGATATTGGAAAGTTACGCTGGAAGCAATAAATCGTATAGTAACTTTTTTTAAAACTATGGAAATGACAAGGAGTAAATGGCGATGATGCCTGCAGTGCACAGATGTACGTTTACGATAGTACATTTGAATAATTTAGAAATGTTCTCGTACAGTGCTCTTTAAAAGACGTATTTAGCATTACTATTAGTGCAACATACTGTTTATAAATAATGTAGTGAATTTTCTAGTGCAGTCTTTATTCGAAGTTACAATTTAAATAATTATTTTATGTTACAGAATGACAACAGAAAGTCGTTATGTAAAGTGAATCAGGAATGAGAGGTAATTTGATGTAACACCATATCTAAATTTGGATCATCGATTAAATTAATGTCCCACATATTCAATTTGATTAACGATTAAGAGGCGCTCTGAAAATAACAAAAAAGCAAACGGAGACATAAAAATTTTCGGTCGCCGTAAAGTATTTCCCAACGGAATTGAAAATCAATCGGAAGAGCATGTTTTTGTATCTGAAGAGATAATGCGGGATTTAAACATGTTACTCGTAAGAAAACTTGTTTTCGTTACAGCAGATCACCCAGTAATTTCAAGCCGAAAAAGTAGTGGCAAGCAAAAAGTGATTCTACGAATTTGTAAAGAATCAAAATGCAGATTATCGAACAGACCCCCAGAGACAACGTCGATGGCAAGGACCAGAGATCTCAACAAAGGACAAGTATATACGAGGGCTGTCCAGAAAGTGTTACGATTGATCGCGAAATGAAAATCAAGTGAAAATCAGAATTGTTTCATTTGTAACAGTTAGCTACACCTTTCAGCTACTTCTCTACGTAGTCGCCGTTCTGACTCAGACATTCGTCGTAGCCTTGTACCAACTTTCCAATACCCTCATCATAGAAGGCAGCCGCCAGTGCTTTCCGCCAATTCTCTACGCTTGCCTAAAGCTCGTTGTCTGTGCCAAAATGTTGTCTTCATAGCCAGCGGTTCGTTTGAGCAGAGATGAAACTCAGTGGGAGACAATTACGGGCTGTATTGTGGGTAATCAAACATTTCCAATTGAAACGATGCAGGAACATCTTCATTGCCCCTGCAGAATGAGGCTGAGAATTGTCTTCAAGAAGAAACCGCACGACAATTATGTAATGTTGGTTGCATAGCTTCAGGGGAAAGTTCTCATCAGGCCCTCGTACTTGGCGGGAGACACTATTTTCCATAACATCTTTACGAGCTCACTAAGAGCTCAGTAATGAAAAGAGCGACATAATTCTACCTAGAGTCATACTAGAGACACTGCCCAACACATCTTTGCAAAGCTTTATCGGATTTTCATAGTCGTTTCCATTTCGCGATCAATCGTAACTTACTTTCTGGACAGCCCACGTATTTTGACTCGCCCAGGACCGTATGAGATAAGCACAATTTAAATGGTACTAGTTTCGCAAGCGTATAAAAGGAATCCCAAAAAATTCTGGCCCTCGAATGGAAGTAAGAGGTCGTTGTGGTGTGTACCCGAGAGAGCGACAAAAACACGCAGTGATGTTCTCCAACAGAGCTTCGGATCAGCATACGACCCCCAACGAGGAGTACTGGGATTTGTGTGAAGAAGATGGAATGGAATAAGTAATCAGATGCCTGATTCAGAAAGTAGTTTCATGCAAAGCATGCAGTGTTGGAGAAAGGAGTGAAAGTCATCCCTTAACGTAAGAACAGCAGTACTGAATATTTCTTTTACTTTAACTAGCATATATTTTTAAGCACAGGGATATAATTTATGGGTGGCACCGTTTACACACTCACTGGTACAAATTACGAAACCAGTTTCCCAATTTGCATCTCTTGCAGATGTTTAGAAAAGGAAGTTCAGTGTATCTATTTTTAACAGAATATTCACGCTACAAACCACATCCTAAAAACCAAATCGTGCAATTAGTGATGTCGTTGTTTAAATAATTTTGCGTCTTGTTTACGGCACAATAAATAATATCTAAAAGGGTTTCAGTTTAAGCATCTTTCCTCTATAAATACATGAAGTCAGCAAATGGACACTGTCAAACGTAAGTTATATGAAAGCATCTGTAAATAATCGCATCTCGTTAATGAACCATGGAACATCCACGGTTAAACAAGCAGCCAGGTACCTTCGGAAGGTACTGCACGTTCATATTTAGAATACTGAAAAATCAAATTTAAATGAGTTCTCCCCTCACTTCCTTTTCACATCTTTAAAGAATGTATTACTTTCCGTGAAAATATCTAGGAATATTTTTATTATTTTCACTTGCATCTATGCTATGCGTGCAGTACATAATGGTGACAGGTTTCATAAATGCCAGTCTTGTAGAAAACGTGAATATTAATATCACAAAGGTCGTCTCAGCATTGTGAAGTGTGGAGCTTTTCCAAATATCAGTAAAACTCCTGCATAAATATATACACATTATGTATCCTTTATGCTACACTGTGTTTTGTTGATTCACTACGTCTGTGCAGTTTTTATTTATTATATCTGTCTTAATTGTTTCTATATATTTTATTCATGTGCACTACTGATTTTATTAAGATATAACAGGAGCATATTATCGATATGAATGAATACCCAACTTACTGTTTTACGTTTATGCAGCTGAGGATAGCGAGATTGTACTCTGATTGTAGTTTGGGACGTTACTAGACATTGGAAAATAATTATTGTGTTCGTTATTGTTGCATTACTGCTTATATACCTGTTGATTCACATCTGAAGGATGTATCTTATTACATCCCCTGGAGCCGGACATTGATAGCTTCATAGTCGTGATCTCCTTTTCCATTCATGCTGTCGCTGGCTTTGTAGCTCGTCAGAAGCTGTAGATCGCGTTTCACCCTTTCATTTAAATTTCTGCGCGACTGTGGACCGCTGTATAATTCTTCACAAAACCATTTTATAATTATTGACTCTATTTCTGAAACTTAATCATCAGAATGAATCTGAAAACATTATGTTCATCTGCAAAAAAAAGAAACATTATGTTCATCGGCAAATCAGTGTCTCTTCGAGAAAAGATAAGCTATTCTTGTTCGATGTAGCATTTATTTCCACAACTTAACGCCAGATAATCGCTGTCTTTCAATATAACGGTTACCTTCATACTGCAGCACACCGTTCATACAATTGTACAGCAATAAAGTTCATTAAAGGTTCTGTGCAGCGTAAGTGTAATATATGTAATACTATGGCATGACACAGACAGACACAGGCGTACATCATTCGATGTTCCGCGTGATATAATTGCATATTCACCAACAATAATAAATTGTAAAAATAGAGGAATATGAGAGAAACACATTGTTACTACGAAATTTTCCAATAAGCTGGTTCTTTTTTCTTAATGTCTCATTTTTACAACGGACGCCAAACAATCGTTGGTGTGCACTATCCCTTAAATTTCCTCCAGAGACTAGATTGTTGGTTGAACTAAAGAAGAAATGGTCTTGTTGCTTGAACTAATTTTCCTTTACTGAACTTCATAGTTTCACTGAGTACTCTTAAAGTATATTAACACGCATGTCACTGCCTAGCAATCCAGATGCAAATACTGATCGACTTCAACTAAATCCGTACTAGCTCTGACGTTTCCGTGTATTAAGGGTTAGCTCATGCCAAACTGTCAGCTTATTAGCAATTTTGCGAAGTATACGGATTTTCTGTACGTGCGAGGTACATTTTTGAGATAAACCTGATTACCTTTCAATCCGCCAAACTCTCTGTAGATTGTAGTTATGTAGGGCAACTGCTGAAAAAATATTAATTTAAAGTATATATAAAGTAAGTTTTCAAGTTAGAAGTTGTGTACACAATGATATTCTTGAGTCCAGAAAACAATGACTGTAGTGTACTGGATATAAGTGGGATCGTTGTGTCGGAAGGAAGCAGCCGAAATGAAATATTTAAATACAATGAAAACGCAAATATATTTTCCGGTGTATTCTTGGACATTACGGTATACTAATGGTTGGCCCTTGTCGGGAGGGGGCGAATATGGGACAACTGTATCGCTAGGTGATTGGAACAAATTTTAAGGGGTTAGAAAAAGGAAAAGATGGCGGATCACGTCAAGTTCTGCTGGTGCCCCGTCATGGAGTGTAGGCACAGAAATGAACGGCTGGGGGCCGTTCGTTCTGTCTGAAATATACACTACACGCCATTAAAATTGCTACACCACGAAAGATGACGTGCTACAGACGCGAAATTTAACCGACAGGAAGAAGATGCTCTGTTATGCAAATGATTTACTTTTCAGAGCATTCACACAAGGTTGGCGCCGGTGGCGACACCTACAACGTGCTGATATAAGGAAAAGTTCCTACTGATTTCTCATACACAAATAGCAGTTGACCGGCGTTGCCTGGTGAAACGTTGTTGTGATGCCTCGTGTAAGGAGGAGAAATGCGTACCATCACTTTCCAACTTTGATAAAGGTCGGATTGTAGCCTATCGCGATTGCGGTTTATCGTATCGCGACATTGCTGCTCGCGTTGGTCGAGATCCAATGACTGTTAGCAGAATATGGAATCGGTGGGTTCAGGAGGGTAATACGGAACGCCGTGCTGGATCCTAACGGCCTCGTATCACTAGCAGTCGAGATGACAGGCATCTTATCTGCATGGCTGTAACGGATCGTGCAGCCATGTCTCGATCCCTGAGTCAACGTGTGGGGACGTTTGCAAGACAACAACAATCTGCACTCACAGTTCGACGACATTTGCAGCAGCATGGACTATCAGCTCGGAGACCATGGCTGCGGTTACCCTTGACGCTGCATCACAGACAGGAGTGCCTGCGATGATGTACTCAACGACGAACCTGGGTGCACGAATGACAAAACTTCTTTTTTTCGGATGAGTATAGGTCCTGTTTACAAACTCATGATGGTCGTATCCGTGTTTGGCGACATCGCGGTGAACCCACATTGAAAGTGTGTATTCGTCATCTCCATACTGGCGTATCACCCGGAGTGATGGCATGGGTCGCCATTGGTTACAAGTATCGGTCACCTCTTGTTCGTATTGACGGCACTTTGAACAAAGGACGTTACATATCAGATGTGTTACGACCCGTGGCTCTACCCTTCATTCGATCCTTGCGAAACCATACATTTCAGCAGGATAATGCACAACCGCATTTGGCAGGTCCTGTACGGGCCTTTCTGGGTACAGAAAAAGTTCGAATGCTACCCTGGCCAACACATTCTCCAGATCTCTCACCAATTGAAAACGTCCGGTCAATGGTGGCCGTGCAACTGGCTTGTCACAAAACGCCAGTCACTACTCTTGAGGAACTGTGGTATCGTGTTGAAGTTGCATGAGCAGCTGTACCTGTACACGCCATCCAAGCTCTGTTTGACACAATGCACAGGCGTATGAAGGCCGTTATTACGGCCAGAGGTGGTTGTTCTGGGTACTGATTTCTCAGGATCTAACCACCCAAATTGCGTGAAAATGTAATCACATGTCAGTTCTTTCTTTTCTTGGACATCAGTCTACTGACTGGTTTGATGCGGCCCGCCACGAATTCCTTTACTGTGCTAACCTCTTCATCTCAGAGTAGCACTTGCAACCTACGTCCTCAATTATTTGCTTGACGTATCCCAATCTCTGACTTCCTCTACAGTTTTTGCCCTCTACAGCTCCCTCTAGTACCATGGAAGTCATTCCCTCATCTCTTAGCAGATGTCCTACCATCCTGTCCCTTCTCCTCATCGGTGTTTTCCACATATTCCTTTCCTCTCAGATTCTGCGTAGAACCTCTTCATTCCTTACCTTATCAGTCCACCTAATTTTCAACATTCGTCTATAGCACCACATCTCAGATGCTTCTATTCTCTTCTGTTCCGGTTTTCCCACAGGCCATGTTTCACTACCATACGATGCTGTACTCCAGACGTACATCCTTAGAAATTTCTTCCTCAAATTAAGGCCGGTATTTGACATTAGTAGACTTGTCTTGGCCAGAAATGCCTCTTTTTTTGCCATTGCGAGTCTGCTTTTGATGTCCTCCTTGCTCCGTCCATCATTGGTTATTTTACTGCCTAGGTAGCACAATTCCTTAACTTCATTGACTTCGTGACCATCAATCCTGATGTTAAGTTTCTCGCTGTTCTCATTTCTACTACTTCTCATTACCTTCGTCTTTCTCCAATTTACTCTCAAACCATAATGTGTACTCATTAGACTGGTCATTCCATTCAGCAGATCATTTCATTCTTCTTCACTTTCACTCAGGATAGCAATGTCATCAGCGAATCGTATCATTGATATCCTTTCACCTTGTATTTTAATTCCACTCCTGAACCTTTCTTTTATTTCCATCATTGCTTCCTCGATGTACAGATTGAAGAGTAGGGGCGAAAGGCTACAGCCTTGTCTTACACCCTTCTTAATACGAGAACTTCGTTCTTGATCGTGCACTCTTATTATTCCCTCTTGGTTGTTGTACATATTGTATATGACCCGTCTCTCCCTACAGCTTACGCCTAATTTTTTCAGAATCTCGAACAGCTTGCACCATTTTATATTGTCGAACGCTTTTTCCAGGTGGACAAATCATATGAACGTGTCTTGATTTTTCTTTAGCCTTTCTTCCATTATTAGCCGTAACGTCAGAATTGCCTCTCTCGTCCCTTTACTTTTCATAAAGCCAAACTAATCGTCACCTAGCGTATTCTCAGTTTTCTCTTCCATTCTTCTGTATATTATTCTTGTAAGCAGCTTCGATGCATGAGTCGTTAAGCTGATTGTGCGATAATTCTCGCACTTGTCAGCTCATGCCGTCTTCGGAACTGTGTGGATGATACTTTTCCGAAAGTCAGATGGTATGTCGCCAGACTCATATATTCTACACACTAACGTGAATAGTCGTTTTGTTGCCACTTCCCCCAATGATTTTTTAAATTCTGATGGAATGTTATCTATCCCCTCTGCCTTATTTGACCGTAAGTCCTCCAAAGCTCTTTTAAATTCCGATTCTAATACTGGATCTCGTATCTCTTCTAAATCGACTCCTGTTTCTTCTTCTATCACATCAGACAAATCTTCCCCCTCATAGAGGCATTCAATGTATTCTTTCCACCTATCTGCTCTCTCCTCTGCATTTAACAGTGGAATTCCCGTTGCGCTCTTAACGTTACCACCGTTGCTTTTAATGTCACCAAAGGTTGTTTTGACTTTCCTGTATGCTGAGTCTGTCCTTCCGACAATCATATCTTTTTCGATGTCTTCACATTTTTCCTGCAGCTATTTCGTCTTAGCTTCCCTGCACTTCCTATTCATTTCATTCCTCAGTGACTTGTATTTCTGTATTCCTGATTTTCCCGGAACATGTTTGTACTTCCTCCTTTCATCAATCAACTGAAGTATTTCTTCTGTTACCCATGGTTTCTTCGCAGCTACCTTCTTTGTACCTATGTTTTCCTTCCCAACTTCTGTGATGGCCCTTTTTAGAGATGTCCATTCCTCTTCAACTGTACTGCCTACTGCGCTATTCCTTATTGCTATATCTACAGCGTTAGAGAACTTCAAACGTATCTCGTCACACCTTAGTACTTCCGTATCGCACTTCTTTGCGTATTGATTCCTCCTGACTAAGCCGGCCGAAGTGGCCGTGCGGTTAAAGGCGCTGCAGTCTGGAACCGCAAGACCGCTACGGTCGCAGGTTCGAATCCTGCCTCGGGCATGGATGTTTGTGATGTTCTTAGGTTAGTTAGGTTTAACTAGTTCTAAGTTCTAGGGGACTAATGACCTCAGCAGTTGAGTCCCATAGTGCTCAGAGCCATTTTTTTTCCTGACTAATGTCTTGAACTTCAGCCTGCTCTTCATCACTACTATATTGTGATCCGAGTCTATATCTGCTCCTGGGTAGGACTTACAATCCAGTATCTGATTTCGGAATCTCTGTCTGACCATGGTGCAATCTAATTTAAATCTTCCCGTATCTCCCGGCCTTTTCCAAGTATACCTCCTCCTCTTGTGATTATTGAACAGGGTATCCGCTATTACTAGCTGAAACTTTTCTTCTACTCCTTCCCCTACAACTGCATTCCAGTCGCCCATGACTATTAGATTTTCGTCCCCCTTTACATACTGCATTACCCTTTCAATATCCTCATACACTTTCTCTATCTGTTCATCTTCAGCTTGCGACGTCGGCATGTATACCTGAACTATCGTTGTCGGTGTTGGTCTGCTGTCGATTCTGATTAGAACAACCCGGTCACTGAACTGTTCACAGTAACACACCCTCTGCCCTACCTTCCTATTCATAACGAATCCTACACCTGTTATACCATTTTCTGCTGCTGTTGATATTACCCGATACTCACCTGACCAGAAATCCTTGTCTTCCTTCCACTTCACCTCACTAACCCCTACTATATCTAGATTGAGCCTTTGCATTTCCCTTTTCAGATTTTCTAGTTTCCCTACCACGTTCAAGCTTCTGACATTCCACGCCCCGAGTCGTAGAACGTGATCCTTTCGTAGATTATTCAATCTTTTTCTCATGCTAACCTCCCCCTTGGCAGTCCCCACCCGGAGATCCGAATGGGGGACTATTCCGGAATCTTTTGCCAATGGAGAGTTTATCATAACACTTCTTCAATTACAGGCCATATGTCCTGTGGATACACGTTACGTGTCTTTAATGCAGTGGTTTGCATTGCCTTCTGCATCCTCATGTCGTTGATCATTGCTGATTCTTCCGCCTTTAGGGGCTATTTCCCACCCCTAGGACAAGAGAGTGCCCTGAACCTCTATCCGCTCCTCCGCCCTCTTTGACAAGGCCGTTGGCAGGATGAAGCTGACTTCTTATGCCGGAAGTCTTCGGCCGCCAATGCTGATTATTTATCAAAATTTAGGCAGTGGCGGTGATCGAACCCGGGACCGAAGACGTTTTGATTATGAATCAAAGACGCTACCCCTAGACCACGAGTATAGTATATTCGTCCAACGAATACCCGTTTATCATCTGAATTTCTTGTTGGTGTAGCAATTTTAATGGCCAGTAGTGTAGATCACAAGGGAGCGGCGCAGCTCTGCTCTGTTAATCACAGTGCGGCCGGCAGTCATATGTGAGCACATTCTCACGCAGGCAACCTTTACAGTAGTATGTATGTTAAATAGTATGTCGCTGATCATCGCGGCTCAGTTTCAAGCAGGACTCATCACTGAAGAAAATTCTACTCCTGTCAATGAGATTCCAGCCCAAAGACGGTCTGGAGATGTCCCAGCAAGTGGTAGGATACGAACTTGACTGTCACCCGTCATACGGCTCGACAGTCAGGCGTGATGGCCTCTGGTGGTACGTGATGTCATTTATTTCCTTGTCATCCGTGGCATCCTAACACTACAGCGATACGTCGACGATATTCTAAGCCCAGTTTCTTTGCCTTTCATGGTAAGCCAACCTGGTCTTACAATTCAGAAAGATAATGCAAACCCGAACACGCCGAGGGTTTTTACTGCTTGTTTTCGTGCTTTCCAAACCCTACATTGGCCAGAAAGGTCGCCGGATCCATCGACAATTGAGAACGTTTGGGGTGTTACGCTAGGGCCCTCGAGCCGTCTCGGGATTTTGTCGATCTAGTGCGAAAGTTGGGGAGAATTTGGCACGATATGAATCAGAAGGACGTCCAACAAATATGTTAATCAGTATCAAGCTGAATGACTGCTTGCATAAGGGACAGAGGAGGACCAACGCATTATTGACTTGCTTAATTTGTGACGCTCTTAATCGTGAATAAATTATATAATTTTCCTGAATCTGTAATAATTTGTGTCTTTAAATTCACATGTACAGTACCGTTCCTCTGCGTAATTCCTTCGTGTGGTCTTTTTTTAAATGTATGAGATGGAAAATAAAGAAGAAGAAAGGATAGAAATAAGAATGCCGGTACTGCAGTTTTCGTCTTGTTGGCCGCTATTGGTGGTCTCCTCCGATGAGTCAAATACTCTCTCCCCTGCTTATCGATGCAGTATTTACGGTCATCTTTCGAGGGAAAAGGAACGTAGTATTTGAGGTGGCTGGTCACATTCGAAAGTTAATGTGTTTTCATCGCATACTGAGGAGCACCGGTAGTTACAAGCAGAGATTCTCTAAAATTGGGAGGAAAGCAAATCATATCCTTTAAAACTAGCTCCTGCACTCACAGAAACCAGGAGAGTTTGCTGAGGAATAACTGTTGCCACCAACGCAGTATGTCGGTAAAGCAGCCAGACGATGGGAGTGAAGATCACCATCTGTAAAATTTATATATGCACATAAATGATAAAAAGGCGTAATAACAAAGATTATTATATTATTAAAAAAGACAGATAGATGCTAGCGTGTTGTGAACCACCTTGTCGTCAAGATACATCTTTTCAGTAGTTAATCACAGGTGGAATAAGAGGACGGATCAGTACCACATTGCTTTCCACGTAATAACTGATAAATATGCCGTTCATCGTTCATTGTATGATTTGTTTACAGAAAGATACATTTGGATGCCGTGTCATGAATACGGTTGCTATGGCAGACTTTATAGGCTGTACGTTCATGTAACGGGGCATCTTGAGTAGTACTTGATAGTGATTCCATCCCATATTTCTATGTGCAGATAATGTCCGTAGACTACGTTATGATTTTGTTCATTTGTTGAGGCAGTTCAGTGATAACCTTTCGACTCCAAATTTCGTAATTACAGTACGGAGGCGCCGGCCGGTGTGGCCGAGCGCTTCTTGGCGCTTCAGTCTGGAGCCGCGCGACCGCTGTGATCACAGGTTCGAATCGTGCCTCGGGCATGGATGTGTGTACTGTCCCTAGGTTAGGTAGGTTTAAGTAGTTCTAAGTTCTAGGGGACTGATGACCACAGCAGTTAAGTCCCATAGTGCTCAGAGCCACATGAACAGTACGGAGGAACCATCCTCATTGCACTGCGTCTAGTTACAAGTTGAACGCTTTCGTATCATACAAGTTTTATGAATATTTACCGACCGTTTGATTTTCTATTACAGAGCTTGGGCAAAAATATGGAAAATCCACAAACCCAAAGCATTACAACACCTAACACGAAGTAGGAAAACTGTTGCCATTCACAGAGCTTCCAATCGCCTTGGAATGGATAAATACGGGACCTGTACGGTTTTCAGGGGAATCTTAAAGTGTTAATTCTGCAAAATATTCGCCATTTCACGTAATTATGAAGCTGGTCGATAGCAACCAAGCACACTTCTCTACAAATTAGACCTGTGCAGGGAGGAGACCCCCCAAGAGGGATCATTGCCGACAAAATTTTATTAAATTAAATTTTTCCACGCATGTTCGGCCGTAGCCGGCTTGGGCATACTGTGGTGGAAGGTGCTGGCCGGAAGACCATGGTCGGCACATTCCTGCCACGTGCTCCTCGGTCAGACTCAAGTCCCACGGGTTGGTTGCGCTGACGGGGGTACGCTACTAGCAAGGCGCGTTGGCGGAATCAATCCTCCAATCAGAGACTAATCGTGTGATCACGTGGGGACGCGGCCGGGAGCGGCGAGGGCGGCTTGGAAACAGCTCCGCGCTCTCTTAGCTTCTGACCTCGGCCCCGAGTAGTCGCTCCTCTAGCCTCTGTCTCTCTGATGAGCAGACGGCAACCCCTCTTGGGGCTGCTCAGCCCTACGTAGGCACCACTGTACCATCATTACAAGAATAAACTGGGTCCATTCCACTCAATTAACTGTCATTTTACAACGCCCTCCTTTCCTGACTTCTATCCTGACGAACAAATGGTGTCAGAAATGGGATGCGACCCACCTTACGGTTGTAAAATCAACTCATCAGTTGAGTATGAGTACTACGAAGGGGCCGAGGATAAGTAATGGAAACTAGTCCGAACGTGGCGAGGCTGCAGCGCGCCATGCACGTGCCAGCCGGTCGCCTGCGTTGCAGAATGTGCGTGGCCGCGCACTAGCGCGCCACAAGCGTGACGCAGTTCGCCGCCGGACGCGAGCCGAGGAGGGTCCGCGATGCAGTCACGCTCGCCGCCGCCGCCGCCGCCGCCGCTGTCCGTAGCTTCCACTGGTCACCGCCTGCGCCGGGGTCCGGGGTGCGGCCCTCGCGCCGCCCCGCCGTCGCAGCTGTCCGTGCTGTCACCCGCCGCCTGCTGCGCCCGCGCGTGATCAACGCGCCTGCCGCCGCTCGTCGACACCGCTGCCGTCCGTCGTCTGCGCGCCACCAAATAATGTAAGTCGCTAGCGACGCTACGGTGGTGTAGATGCCCACACTATTGTAACATGCCGATCACCAGGCAGCAATCGGAGGCAGGAGCAGCCGGAGCGGATGAAGATCCCCTCTTGGCGCTGCAGTCCCAGTTAAATCAATTAATTCTAACTAACGCGGAGCTTAAGCAACAGCTAGATGATCTTAAAATGGCTTCTCCGCAATCTAATGTTGCTAAGCCAGTGCTAGTGGAAGAACAGCCGAAGCAGGTGATTCCACCACTCACTAGTGCAGAATCAGACCATAAAAGCTCAATAACACTGAGAGCTGGTGAGTGTGGTGAACATGGGAGGTAGACAGCTCCTTCCCGTGCTCAGAAAAATAATCCTGGACGATGCGAGCTATGTAAACAGGGGCCTCGTAGTCCTGGAACACGGCACCACCATACGGAAACGAACATTGTACCATCAAACGGAACTGATCAGCCAAAATGGTCACATAATTCTTGGCAAAAATCTGACATCGTAGAGTAACCGTTGGGAACATGGCATACCACGATATGGCTGCCTAAGGCGTCGTAGAACGCCCCCGCATTGTTTCCCCCTTTGGACGTTAACTCGGCCAGAAGTTGGAGACAAACAAGATTCATCCAACCAAATGACTTTCTGACGTTACTGCATAGTGTAAGTTCTACGACTACGGTACAACGGTTTCCTGTTATGGGCATCTGCATCGCCGATGAGTGGTTCTGGATATCAGATTGGTTGTAGTTACCAGTTTCTGGAGGCCCCTTCCTGTTGTTTTGGCTTTGACAGGGGTTCGGTGATGCGATATTGAATTGTTTGTTGACTTTTGCAGCTTACGTCTGCTTATTTTTCGTGCACAGTCCTCTTCAATGATCGTCCTTCTAGACTCACACTATCTGCGAGATGTAACTCGCTGGATGATACTTTTCCAATATCCCTCCACGCGGTATAAATCTTCGATAAGATGCCTCTTGAAATACAATAAACTACGTGTAGCTCGGTTACGACAGCACCCACCATACGAACTCCTACAATTTTCCCACGTTTGAATTTACTTAGCTCCGACATAAGGCATTCACAGCTACACAGAAAGTTGTTCTGATGACGACTGGCACTTGCAACGTACTAAGGTTATTACACAGTTGCAGTTCGTGGTTGGAGACAACAGCGCAATCTACAGTCTTGGCTAGGAGCTGCATTTTCTCGCGGTGTTCTCATATTTTTGTCCAACCATTGCAAACCTTAGTTTCACAGATGAGGGCTTTGTCTCATTACGTGTGACAGTAAATCAGTGCTTGAGACAAACGTCTTAAAAATGTCGGACCCAAACGATTACTAATTATCATAATTTTGACAAAAATCTTCTTAAGATTGCACTGTACAATTTTAGGAAACGAAAAAAATTGGTAATTCTTTTCTCATTCTTTCTGCAGATTTTCTACATCATGTGGCGTCTCTCGCATCCAAATTTCCATCTCCTTCTATCCTGCCAGTTGCTGTATGGCCCTGTTCCGTATCGCACGCCTCAGTCCACCTTCCAATGCAATCGGGATCTTCCCTTTCTTCTCTTTCTTGGAGGCCTCCTATGCCATATTTTAGAGGGCCATCTTTCCAATAGCATTCCTCTAAGATGTACATACCATGTTAACCATTTATTTTCAACTGCATCTGCAGTATCTTTTGTAGCTCCCATCCGTTCTCGTAGCACTTCATTTCTAATTTTCTCTCTTCTTGTTACATCGCAACTTCGTCTCAGAAACTCCATTGCCCTACTGGCAGCGGCCGGGTACTACATCGTCTATGGTGCCACGCTCCTTTGGCAACAATTTTTATTTAAATTTACTCTTAGAGGAATTATTCACTAATATGATAATTTCTACCGCATTCGTAAACTGTAACGAAGTTGAAGGTGGTGAACTAAGCCGATAAACCAGAGTACCAAAACAGTATCATTTGCATTCTAGAATGACGCTTTACCGCGTGAAATACCACCTTTACGGTTTCTCCAAGAGTAAAATTAGTACACTAATTAGTACACTCATGCTCATAAATTAAGGATAATGCTGATACATCGTGAAACAACACTCTGGTGGGCGGTTTGCGGGTTTAAATTCCCTCGGGGTATGACCATGCGGTGCATTTGACCGGCGGTCGTCGCACGGTGGCGCTGACAGCAGTCCACATACACAGAGGTGTGTTGGTGCAGGTCAGAGTACGGTGCAGCGAGTAAGTGTGCAGACGTTTTGACGTTTTCAGACATGTTAGTGGTGACTGTGTATTGAAAATGGCTCAAAGAACACATATTTATGACGTTATGAGGGTTAGAATACTAGGGCGACTGGAGGTCTGATGAAACACAGCAGGTCGTAGCACTGGCCCTCCATGTCACACGAAGTATCATCTCAAAATTATGGCAACGATACAAGCAGACTGGATACGTGTCCAGATGCTACAGTACGGGACGTCCACAGTGTAGAATACCACAAGAAGACCGATATCTCACCATCAGTGCCCGCAGACGACCACGGAGTACTGCAGATAGGTTTGCTTTGGAACTTAATGCAGCCACTGGAACAGTTGTCTCCAGACACACAGCCTACAGACGATTGAACAGACATGGTTATTCGCCCGGAGAACTGTAAGGTGCATTCCACTGACTCCTGGTGACAGAAGAGCTCGTAAAGCCTGAAGTCAAGAACACAGTACATGGTAATTGGAACAGTGGTCCCAGGTTATGTTCACGAACGAGTCCAAGTAGAGTCTGAACAATGATTCTCGCCGGGTTTTCATCTGGCGTGAACCAGGAACGAAATACCAACCCCTTAATGTCCTTGAAAGAGACCTGTATCGAGGTCATGGTTTGAAGGTGTGGGGTGGTATTATGATTGGTGCACGTACACCCCTGCATGTCGTTGACAGAGGAACTGTAACAGGTCAGGAGTATCGGGACGTCATTTTGCAACAGTAGGACCACTTTTTCAAGGATGCCGTTTCCCACCGTCCTCCTGAAGGATGATAACGCACGGTCCCAAAGAGCTGTCATCGTGGAGGAGTACGTTGAAACAGAAGATATCAGGCCTGCCTGTTCTCCAGACGTAAACCCCATCGAGTACGTGTGGGTTGCTCTCGGTCGACGTAACGCTGCACGTCTTCACACCCCTAGGACACTTCAGGAGCTCCGACAGGCTCTGGTGCAAGAATGGGAGGCTATACCCCAGCAGCTGGTCAACCACCTGATCCAGAGTAAGCCAACCCGTTGTGCGGCCTGTGTTCGTGTGCATGGTGATCATATCCCATATTGATGTAGAGGTACATACGCAGGAAACAGTGGAGTTTTGCAGCAAATGTGTTTCGGGTCGGTTTTCTCAACTTATCACCAATACCGTGGACTTACAGATCTGTGTCATGTGTGTTCCCTTTGTGTCTATGCTATTAGCGCCAGTTTTGTGTAGTGCCATGTTGTGTGGCACCACAGTCTGCAATTATCCTTAATTTATGAGCACGAGTGTAGCTGCACGCTGCAGTGTGTTATTCAAGAGTGCAAATTATTCTATTGGTCTCATAGCATTACATTTTCTTTGAGACATATGAGTCTCAAGTTTATCTTCAGTAACAATAAATGCTGAAGAAATGAATTAAAATTCGAGTGACATCTGAGACTTGAACGCATGTGTCCCACTTACGAGGCAGTGTGCTGTCCATTACACCACCATAGCACACCTGCACGGTCTACTTTAGTGCAATAACCTGCGTAACGCAAATTTCAATTCCCGCTTTAAAAAAAAATAGTTCTAAGCACTATGGGACTTAACATCTGAGGTCATCAGTCCCCTAAACTGCTTAAACCTAACAAACCTAAGGACATCACACACATGCATGCCTGAGGCAGGATTCGAACCTTCGACCGTAGCAGCAGCGCGGTTCCGGACTGAAGCGCCTAGAAAAGCTCGGCCAAAACTGCTGGCTTCCCGCTTTCAGCTGACGATTTATGAATGGGAAAATGGGCTGAAGGCGTGAAATGAAGTTTGTGTTATGCAGGACATTAGACTATATGGGCCGTGCAGACGTGTTAGCAGTACTGCTATGTGATGTGCAGTGGTCAACACGTCTGCATAGTAACTAGGAGACCGGGGTTCAACTACCAGCTTTCACTTCTTTTCTTGAGCGTCTGTCATCATCGCTAATGTTTCTGTTTAGGGGGTTGGGTTGGTTTGATTTGGGGAAGAGTCCAAACAGCGAGGCCATCGGTCTCATCAGATTAGGGAAGGACAGGGAAAGAAGTCGGCCGTCCCCTTTCAAAGGAACCATCCCGGCAATTTGCCTGGAGCGATTAAGGGAAATCACGGGACACCTAAATCAGGATGGCCGGACGCGGGATGGAACCGTCGTTCTCCCGGATGCGAGTCCTGAGTGCTAACCACTGCGCCATCTCGCTCGGTTTTATGTTTAGGCATTCTTATTTATTTGCTTAGTACACTGTCTTCAACTTCCCTACAATTTATGTATTCTGTAGCAGTTTTTGTAACACTGAATAGCTAGGCTAATTCTGCATTTAAATAAAAATGGATGTCAAAGGGGCGTGATACCATAGACGGCGCAGCATCCCCGTCCACTTCCCGTAGAGCCGCTGCGGCAGATGGCCTCCCCGTCGTCTGCCGAACTCCGTACTGTCCGGCGGCGGACGCTGTGGAGCTTAGGGCCTGTAGAGGAAGCCCTGCCCTGCACTGCCGGCCGGAGAGGCTGGGGCTTCCGCTTCATCAAGTGGCACCTGGCCGCTGGCCGCCTCCCGGCCCGGATTAGCCGCGCTCCCGTGAATTACTCCACTGGCGGCGACCTCCGACCTCCCGCACACAAGTAGCCTCCCGCTCCCCACCTCGGGTACTCAGCCGTGGGCATTAGTAGCCTCTCTGGCGTTCCACGAACTTCCCGAGCTGCGCCCTTCAGCCCCACCCTCGCACAGCTCGTAACCATGAATAGCAGGCTGTGTACGGTCCTCGTCTTGTGACGTCACCATGGTCCGCATGTCCTCGTAATCCAGCCGTACAGCAGTGAAAAATTTGCGTTTAAGGAAAAATAATTTCCAATATATTTTCAAGTCGGACTAAAAGGTATAATACGCTGCTAAGAGAAGTGGTCTTTAGATTTCCGGGAGGTTTTGACACCGATCCTCACAAGCGACTTCTAATCAAGCTGCGGGCCTATGGGGTATCGTCTCAGTTGGGCGACTGGATTCGTGATTTCCTGTCAGGAAGGTCGCAGTTCGTAGTAATAGACGGCAAATCATCGATTAAAATTGAAGTGATATCAGGTGTTCCCCAGGGAAGCGTCCTGGGGCCTCCGCTGTTCCTGATCTATATAAATGACATGGGTGACAATCTGATCAGCCCTCTTAGGTTGTTCGCAGATGATGCTGTAATTTACCGTCTAGTAAGGTCATCCGAAGACCAGTATCAGTTGCAAAGCGATTTAGAAAAGATTGCTATATGGTGTGGCAGGTGGCAGTTCACGCTAAATAACGAAAAGTGTGAGGTGATCCACATGAGTTCGAAAAGAAATCCGTTGGAATTCGATTTCTCGATAAATAGTACAATTCTCAAGGCTGTCAATTCAACTAAGTACCTGGGTGTTAAAATTACGAACAACTTCAGTTAGAAAGACCACATAGATAACATTGTGGGGAAGGCGAGCCAAAGGTTGCGTTTCGTTGGCAGGACACTTAGAAGATGCAACAAGTCCGCTAAAGAGACAGCTTACACTACACTCGTTCGTCCTCTGTTAGAAAATTGCTGCGTGTTGTGGGATCCTTACCAGGTGGGATTGACGGAGGATTGCAAAAAAGGGCATCTCGTTTTGTATTATCACGTAATAGGGGAGAGAGTGTGGCAGATATGATACGCCAGTTGGGATGGAAGTTATTAAAGCAAAGACGTTCTTCGTCGCGGCGAGATCTATTTACGAAATTTCAGCCACCAACTTTCTCTTCCGCATGCGAAAATATTTTGTTGAGCCCAACCTACATAGGTAGGAATGATCATCAAAAAAAGTAAGAGAAATCAGAGGTCGAACAGAAAGGTTTAGGTGTTTGTTTTTACCGCGCGCTGTTCGGGAGTGGAATGGTAGAGAGATAGTATGATTGTGGTTCGATGAATCCTCTGCCAAGCACTTAAATGTGAATTTCAGAGTAATCATGTAGATGTAGACGTAGATTTTTGCGAAACCCTGTGTCTTCCATTGCGACACAAGTTTTAAATTTTAATCAAAGTTGCCTACGGCATTCCTGAATAATGGCCCCCTGCAACTTCACCCTCGGTTCGGTGACGCTTCGAAGGTTCCGAAACATGCGCGAAAAAAAAGCCACAGCTCAGAAGTTGGGTTAAGTTGGGTTAATGATATCACATTGACCCAAATTTCACCACAATTCTGCCGAACTCCATCTTGAACGTGTCACACAATTTGAAGGTCGTCACACCACCTCTCAACCACATTTCACCCCTTCATTTGAAATCTTTGCTATGGAGGTCAGTACCGTGACATGCAGCGTTGCAATCACGCGACTTTCTTGTGGATGGTAGACGAAAACATTTCAGACATGCTGCCACTCTAAATCGGCACGAAAAGCCCTCAGGAGGCATCATACAGAGCGTCAATGAAAAAATCGCTCCCCTTGGTGCGTTGAATCCCACACGTTTCGCAGTCGAAGACTCTGCTTTCTTCCAATCGGGTGTCACTTACATGTTGGCATCAGGCATAATTCTGGCGAAGTCTGATGCAAATGTGACATCATTAAACAACCTTGGTTCAAAAATGGCTCTGAGCACTATGACCTCTGAGGTCATCAGTCCCCTAGAATTAGAACTATTTAAACCTACCTAACCTAAGGACATCAGACACATCCATGCCCGACGCTGGATGCGAACCTGCGACTGTACCAACAGCGCGGTTCATAAAGGCACATTTGTATGCCGTGCGTGAGTTTCCTCGTTAACGCGAAATCTTAATTAAATAATAAATCTCTGACAAATAAATAAAGCCTATGGCATAGAACTGCAGCGCTATGCCGCTGATAAAACAAAATACAATTACGACACACTAATGTTTCATTAAGACGAGGTAGGTCTTGTACAATAGCTAGTGCGGGAAGCACATATATTTCATTAGCTGCCACACCGCCATATTTGATGTTACATAAGAACACTGTGAGTTGCAATCTCACTAGGCACTCGACTCTGTAAAGATTCTATATTTATAAAAGTAAGTTGAATTATTTAACTGAAGGCTTATTCGTTGAATATATCCGATTTAACTAACTGTGTAAACTTTTTTATGTTTAGTTGACAGTTACCTCTCTACGACGTATTGACATGGTTGGCAAATTATTCTAATATTGAGATTTTGAGTCCGCAACTAACGCAGCAGTCTTTGGAGACGATTTAAATACGAAGTCCGATTATTTGAGTTTCATTTCACGGTCAACTACGAATAACATTGCATTTACGAAAAAGCCATTGTCAAGCATCTGATACCAAACAATTAAACGTCTACGTTCTAGATAAGCAAATATTCATTACAACCAATCACTATCATACATATCCAATAATTAATATTTTATTTTACTTTTTTTATTTATTTACTTTATGTTCTGGACTAAAGCGCCTAGACCCGTTCCGTCTCAGCTGCCGGTTTAAACCATCTTGCATCTCCCATGAACTTCTGATCTGCGGCCTTTTATTCGCATGTTTCGACATCTTACTGCCTGAAGCGTGGCCATGCCAGAGGGTGCCAACACAGGGCGCCAAGGTTTTGCACCATTACAGGGTAAGTTTTAGGCAACTTGGAGCCAAATTTCAAACTTCTTCGTGGGTGACAATTACAGCCATTAGCAATAGTGTCAGCTTTTTTTATTATTAGCCTTAATAGGTTCCTAACCCGATAGAGATAGTTCTGAAATTTCGTGATTGTGAATTTTTAGCAGCAATTAAAATACTTATAAGATTAGCTGATCCCACGGGTGTTATCCTGCCCAAATTTCAATATGTTCGTTTATGATCGTTTTGTAAAAAGCTATTGGAAGTATACAAACATAGCAAAAAGAAAAGAAAACGTATTTTTGTGTGATCATTGTAGCAAAACTCCTGGAAATGGAATAAAGAACACATTGACACCGGTGTGTCAGACCCACCATACTTGCTCCGGACACTGCGAGAGGGCTGTACAAGCAATGATCACACGCACGGCACAGCGGACACACCAGGAACCGCGGTGTTGGCCGTCGAATGGCGCTAGCTGCGTAGCATTTGTGCACCGCCGCCGTCAGTGTCAGCCAGTTTGCCGTGGCATACGGAGCTCCATCGCAGTCTTTAACACTGGTAGCATGCCGCGACAGCGTGGACGTGAACCGTATGTGCAGTTGACGGACTTTGAGCGAGGGCGTATAGTGGGCATGCGGGAGGCCGGGTGGACGTACCGCCGAATTGCTCAACACGTGGGGCGTGAGGTCTCCACAGTACATCGATGTTGTCGCCAGTGGTCGGCGGAAGGTGCACGTGCCCGTCGACCTGGGACCGGACCGCAGCGACGCACGGATGCACGCCAAGACCGTAGGATCCTACGCAGTGCCGTAGGGGACCGCACCGCCACTTCCCAGCAAATTAGGGACACCGTTGCTCCTGGGGTATCGGCGAGGACCATTCGCAACCGTCTCCATGAAGCTGGGCTACGGTCTCGCACACCATTAGGCCGTCTTCCGCTCACGCCCCAACATCGTGCAGCCCGCCTCCAGTGGTGTCGCGAAAGGCGTGAATGGAGGGACGAATGGAGACGTGTCGTCTTCAGCGATGAGAGTCGCTTCTGCCTTGGTGCCAATGATGGTCGTATGCGTGTTTGGCGCCGTGCAGGTGAGCGCCACAATCAGGACTGCATACGACCGAGGCACACAGGGCCAACACCCGGCATCATGGTGTGCGGAGCGATCTCCTACACTGGCCGTACACCACTGGTGATCGTCGAGGGGACACTGAATAGTGCACGGTACATCCAAATCGTCATCGAACCCATCGTTCTACCATTCCTAGACCGGCAAGGGAACTTGCTGTTCCAACAGGACAATGCACGTACGCATGTATCCCGTGCCACCCAACGTGCTCTAGAAGGTGTAAGTCAACTACCCTGGCCAGCAAGATCTCCGGATCTGTCCCCCATTGAGCATGTTTGGGACTGGATAAAGCGTCGTCTCACGCGGTCTGCACGTCCAGCACGAACGCTGGTCCAACTGAGGCGCCAGGTGGAAATGGCATGGCAAGCCGTTCCACAGGACTACATCCAGCATCTCTACGATCGTCTCCATGGGAGAATAGCAGCCTGCATTGCTGCGAAAGGTGGATGTACACTGTACTAGTGCCGACATTGTGCATGCTCTGTTGCCTGTGTCTATGTGCCTGTGGTTCTGTCAGTGTGATCATGTGATGTATGTGACCCCAGGAATGTGTCAATAAAGTTTCCCCTTCCTGGGACAATGAATTCACGGTGTTCTTATTTCCATTTCCAGGAGTGTATTAACGGCTGTGTCCATGGATATATAATTTGACGATGAGTACATTCAGACGTACGACAATGGGCATTATATCCGCATTACAAAGTTGAATCGCTGGTACTTTATGATGTTCCTTGATGTGATCGACCATGCGGTTTTATTGCAAAATGCAAGTCTCAACTGAAGTGAGTCAAAATTTCATGTCAATCGTTTATTCGATTAACTTTGAAACCAAATTGAATGTCAAAGAGTTTTACTTTTCAATTTCGTTTGCAAGATCAATTTTCAAGTAAACAATCAAAACAAAGGAACGCTTTATTTCGATTGGTTTGCTGTGACAGTTCGATGAAAAGGCCAACTGCACACAACACAGGGCTTCCATCTCTGTATTTCAATACCTTAAAATGTGAGCACACAACAGCACGTGTCTGCACTGTGATCAATTGTCACGTTGTAACACTATGCAGGTCGATGAGTATTCAACGCAATATTTATTCGTTTTCTTACATGATTATACCAATTCACTGCCGCTCATTTGTTTTCAACTGGTCGATGATGTCTCAGTTGACACACGTAATATTTTTCTGTCACTCCTCTTTCTTCTTGTGTACGTGCTCAACGTGTTTGTCATAATCGATTCCGTTCAGTTTCGCTCCGTTCTTCGCCTTGCTGTGCTATTCGATTATATCTGAATTTCGATTTATTTTGTGTGTATGTGTGTGTGTGTGTGTGTGTGTGTGTGTGTGTGTGTGAGTGTGTGGCATTGCCTGTTTTGCAACCTATATTGATCCGTCATATTGGCAGCATTGCAGTGCCATTTAATTGTGTCAGTTCAGGTCAACTGTTTGGACTGCGATACAATGAACTGTGCGAAAATCATGGCTCAACTGAAGATCGGCTATTGAATTACTTTCTTCTTTCTGTATAACCATTTTTCACTTTAAAACTCGTAGTATTTCGCAAGTAAGTCTGTAAATCATTTTGAGACAAAACTACGGAACCAAACGTATTTCGTGTAACCGTTGCCATGATCTTACAACAAAACAACAATTTAACTCAAAGTTATCAACTTAATCAATTTTTCGTCACGATGTAAGTGACTGACTTGATTCACAATTTGACAATCAGCTATTAAACATTCGCTCGCGTAGCTATAAATAAATTGGAATTGTAATAGGAAGAGAACAAGTATGTTTGTTGGACAGATCACGAAACAGCACAAAAGTAGAAAAGAATGTGACTTTCCCTTAATTTAAGGTAGAATCGGTTGTTTCAGGTATTTGCTCCATATATTGCAGATTTTTATCAATTGAAAACACTTAACTGAGTTTCTCCACCCCAGAGGGATAACGGACAAAACAAAAAAGAATAAAACAAATATGTCGTTCCTGTCATCAGTTATGATCGAAAGTGCATACAGAACTTAATATTTTGCACATTCTACGAATATACGACTTTCCTTTGTAACTGTCCAGAGTTTTTTTCGTGAGAACTTTTCTAGTATCATAACGAACAAAAAAATTAAGCTCATGCTTCGTTAGAACAGTGAGTTAACGTCTTTAGAACATAGAAATATGTCATAGAAAAAAGTACGTTAAAGTATTTCTGAATTTTTAACTTTTTCCGGGAAACTTTTCTAATTTTTCTTTCTCTGTAAACCTTTTTCGGACTATAACCAACATTTCTTTAAGTAACGAAATCGGTATTATATAATTTCATAAAGACAAATGCGGTGAACACCCGACAAATATTATTACAAATATTAATAAGAAAACAATCTTGACTGCACAAAGTAGTTTATTTTCATTATAAAAGGTAACCGCTTTCAGTCTGCGTGAGATCCATCCACTTTTTGAGCAGTGCGTTATCGTCTTCAGAACATACGAATATCCTACAGAAAAACGCAATTTCTGGTATTTCCGAATTTTCCAATTTTTTTCGGTCAACTTTTACAATTTTTCATTTCCTCACAATCTCATTCGGACTATTACCAAATTTTTTTTTAAATTAGCTAAATGAGTCTTATGTAAATTCATAAAGACAAATGTGGTGCACATTTGATAAATATTAATTGGAAAACAATCTTTTTTGTACAATGTATTCTATTTTCACTGTAACAGGTGATCGTTTTCAATCTACGTGAGATCTCCTTCAGATTAAGAACTGTGTGAAAGAAATAACATTAAAATTTAGACGGAGTGTGAAAATATATACTCAGCAAAATACAATGTAACAAAAGTGGGAGAAATAATGATGATAAATCGTGGAAATCGTGGCGCGGAGAAGGAACTGATGTAGGAATACGAGAAGATCAACTGCCCCAAGTCGTGCGATTGCCGTCATAGAAATAGCGAGAGATCTACCCACCGTATCCACTGTTACGTCACTGATAGTCAATAGCGATGAAAGCTGGAGAAAAACAGCACAAATAAAAATGTGGAGTGCGATACAGAGAGGGTCATAGATATTCCTGTGACTACAGTCTGACTTTGTTTCAGAAATGCACACGTAGACTGTAAGGTAACCATCACAGTTTAGGTAGCCAATAGTGGAACTATACAAATTCTCGGGTATTCAAAATAAAGGCATCCAGGATAGAAACGGTATTTTGCGTCATAGAATAAACCCAAGCATTATCAATTACCTGTGTTCAAAGACATTTTCGGGAAGAGCTTGGTAATGTGCCACCGCACCAACATTCCTAGATGCACAATGCAATTCGAGGAAACAGGATGCATATGCAAGGAAAGAACCCCTGGGTGTCCATCCGTTGAGAAGTTGAGTATGAAGGGTGGTAAATATTCGTGAGATCTTCGAAAGAAGCCCCAGAAAAAATCTGCGTCGTGCCAGCAGAGATGTGAATATATCGGAAAAGATAGCGTCGCGTGTCAGGACGCAAAGGAATTAAAGACATTAGCCGCCGGTGGGCACTGATTCACATCAATGTGCCAAGTTCAAAATTTGTAGTGAATCGGGATTCATATCCGGGTGTGCTCCTTACAGGGCAGATGCGCTGACCATTACGCACTGAGCACAGTCATCATTGCCACGGCAAGGAATACCCTAGCACGCCTCCCGTCAGACCCAAATTCTCAACTTAAACCACACACTAATGATGTACTGTGCTACACGCACAACACGCCAGACCTACAGGGCTAACTCTTCAGGAGGCATCGTTTAGTAATATTAATATGGCGTCCTATTTTGTTAAATTATTGCAACTAGAGATACCGTCAGAGTCTGTCGAAGTAATCAGTGAGCAACGGGTGCTTAAGTCATCTCAGTCGAAGGCCGAAAGAAGGGAACTGTTGCTGTGTGTGAAGCCGCATTCGTTTCATTGATGGCAGGCATGTAGCCAACTATTTTCGTATAGTATTAACAAAGCAGACAAGCTTAGGCCCCTAATCTGTCGGACAAGTACCTAGAAGACTGTAGCAAAATCGCCTGCAAACTAGTTACCTTTAATTAGCTACTTTGAGAAAACGTTTGAACTTTACAGTATGGAATAAAACGTCAACATTGCCTTGTGCCGTCTTAACGTGCTGTAGCTGTTTGGTATATAATCCAGACTATTGACGTGTAATCTCGGGATTACCATCTCCAGGCCACGATTTCGTCGTTAGCTCAGCTTACTGGTTACGGCATCTCTTGCTGTGATGATACAAATCGCACTCAGTTTGTATTCCAGAAAAGCGTCTCCTGCGGTGTGACGTCCGTTACTTAATCACAATGCTAATGATTCAGAACTGTTAAGGTACTTCACCGTCACGCAGCTCTTCCGGTGGTATCCATCTTGCTGTAGTAAAACTCAAAAGTGGCCCTTAACTGAAGAGGGGAACAGTAGCTGCCTGTTAAGAACTAAATTCACGTGAGCTCAATTAAATCAGCAGTTACACATAAATTTACTTGCTAGCATCAAGCAGTCGGTCGATATGTAGCAATCGGCTGCTCTCTCTATGGTGGATTTTCTTATTTCTCGGTTAGCACATTTACAGTTCGTAGCAAAGTTGCAGAACTGTAAGCTCTCTCCTGTGGCAATACTGAGGTCTGAAACAGGAAACCACCGGAGAGGTAACGAAAATGTGCCGGTTGAATGCCCGAATGAAGTCGATATTGTCAGCATTTACTGTTTTAACACAAACGTATTGTAACCCCACGTTTTCTCATATGTGGATATTTGATCGGAATAAGGTGTGTACGAACATTTAAATATAGACTATTGTAAGGTTTGTAGAATAACCCCAGGAATTTTAGCCTGATTCGTAATCCTGAATTAAAAGTATAACCTCACTATGCACTATACAGTATAGGGTTTTTGGGAGCTCGTCCAACAAGGAGAAGACCACTTTCTCACTTAGGAAGGTAGTGCTCCTATTTTTTGTTGATTTCCATGGTGTGAATTTAAAATATTACTCGAATGAATGATGAACCGTTGTAGATCCTTGTTGTACTAAATTGCTAGATCAATTAACGTAAGACTTGACCGGGAAACGATCAAGATTTGCACCACTATTTGCACCACTTGTGACCGAACGTTCGTCAAAACAATTTTCGACTAATATATGACGCCCTACAATTGTTGAAATGAATACTCTACAATTTTAATTATAACAAAAAATCATGCCAAGGTCATTTCTTCGATGTCTGTATTGTTAAATTCTAGTAGGGTAGCAGGAAATTTTTACTGAATGTGGATTCAACTCTTTTCACATACAACTATTCTGAATGACAGACAAATGTTTGTAGCAAATTTTCATATGATGAGGTGTGTGGAAGACACACTTATATCTACATACATACTGCGCAAGCCATTCCTCAGTACTTGGCATTGTGTATTTCGTACGACTGCTGGTTATTCCCTTTCCTTTCGCACTTGCAAATGCAATGAGGGATAATTGATTCTCTGCACGTCTCTGTGTTGTTCTTCCTGTAATCTTCAATCTGATTAATAACGTGATGCAACTCTCCCAGTCAGTGTATGTAGTGTGGATCTATTCAGCTCTGAATTGGAACTTACATGCGTTTGAACCTTTCTGCCACCATCATGACTTCGTCTCCCTGTACCCTCTTTACCTCCACAGTTCTTCCAAAGCAACTATTGATTAGATGCACGATCTAACCATCTTATCTTCAAATTTGTTATGTGTCCCTTCATATCAGAAATGTTTGTAGTCTTGTTGACTGTATGTTTCATCAATTGCATTTCACTTTTAACTCATTTACGGCGGCTAGGGCCGATCATACTGTCTGTTCCACCTGCTAACTAGGGTAAAACTATTGTGCTCCTTCCCAAGGGGCGGGTGACACAGTCCGACGACGGATGCATGCTATACCCAATGCAGGATTATCGCACGTTCCTGCGTGCTTGGAACCACTCTTCAGTAATACAGCATTACACTATATGGTCACGGATGTTGTATTATATAATAACCACCAAAGAGAGCTTCAAAGCTAATCCAAGTTTTCTGTTATAAGTTTTTCCTGGACTGAGAAATAGTTATTTTAGAAAAATGAGAATAACATCTTTTATTTGTGAATGCAAAACTCTGTGACTTGAGATTTACACTACCATTATGTACTTTTAGCACATTACAATTTCATTAACAGCCGATAAATAACTTACAAGATATATAGTTTTAAAGTGAACAATTCTCAGCAAGTATTTCTGAGAAACTGCATGTATTTTTCTGCGATACTTGCTTTTTGCAACTTCCGATACGGCAGTTCTCTGTAGGATAATTCGTGCCCTTTCCGATTACATACGAAGGCGGTAAATTAGGAAATAAAATTTCATTTATTTGGCAGTACGCATCGTTTGCGGTTCCGCGAGCCGTAAGTTTCGCTATCAAAGCAACTGTTTTTTTTTTTTTTTGCTGCAATGCTCGCCTTTTGCAAAGCTTGATACTCCAGTTCTGTAGGATAATTCATGACAGTTACCGTTTATGCACTTAAGCGGATTTTAATCTTCATGGTATAATTTTTAGCTAACCTTCTAACTCCTACGTCAACCCTGTCAGATATACGTCATCGGCTTCTCTTCCGGACTTTAATTCCTTGGCCAGCTTTCTCTTTCGTTTCGATATCTGCTTGTTTAGTGTGCTAAGTCAGTAACCTGGACAATACGCTAGAGCCCTGCCTCATTTACGTCTCAACTACCACATTCCTTCCACGTCCTTTGACAGGTATTACTGCATTCTGCTGTTTGTAAAGCTGTAGATAATCTTTCAATTTGTGTGCTATACCCGTTAAACTTTCAAATGCAGTATTTCAGTCGACATTTTTACGTATTATTTTCCTAAACATACAAATGCATTAGTTTAGTTTTGTCTTTCTTCAATCTATCATCTAAGATAAGTCATTGGCCCAATACTACTTGTGGTGTTCCTACATTTCTCCAGAAGTGAAACTGATCTTACCCAAGTCGGCTCCTCCTAGTGTGCGAAGCCTTATCACTGTTAAGTGCTCCTTGTAACACTTATATCATGACCGTAAACACAATTGATTAGTGCTGATTGTTACAAAACAAATGTAAAATGACTTCGGTATGAGAGAAATATAAACTTTATGTAGAACCTACAGTTTTATTTTATCATTATGTTTTACTTGATCAAGTATTACTTGATAATTATTTGAATTATAATTATTAGGCTGGTGCATAATTTTGTAGCGTTTTTCCATACGTTTAATATGCGTAACAGATACACATAACAGAGACATTAACCGTCAGTAATACATTCTCCTTCACCATTTTCAACTATCTACCAAGATGGGGAAATTTTCGATTTCGAGACTGTAGAAGTCACGTGGTTTTGTGGCGGTAAACTCCTCGAGCCACGTTCGGAGCGAATTTTCATCTGGAAAGAAAGTTCTTTTAAGGTTATTCGATAAAAGAGACCGGAAAAGGTCAAAATCTGAGGCCGCAAGATCAAGTGAATAAGGTGGGTGCGGAATGATTTCCCGAAAAGTGTTTTTTGCCAGTTTAGCAGCATACGGGCCGGCGATAACGTGCAGTAGCATCGCTTCACGCAGCCTTTCTGCTTGTCGTTCTTAGACTGCGTCTGCAAGACCTCTCAGTTGTTGCCAATAAATGGCAGCAGTAGTGGTCACGCCGCGGGGAAGCGATTCGTAGTATACCACACCGTCGCTGATTCACCAGATGCATATCATTACCTTTTGTGGATGCGCGCAGGTCTTTTTACGGAGAAGTGCTGTTTTTGTTAGGTTCAACCATTCCTTTCTTTTCCTTATGCTAGCACAAAGATTCCCTTTCTCGTCACCAGTAGCGATACAGTGTTGGAATGGTCGGTGTTGAACACTAGCCAACTGATGAAGAGCATGCTGTGACGCACATATTACCTGTTTATTTTTGTGGTGGAATGATCACAGTTCATCACACTTTCCATTTCTCGACTACAATGAAGTGTATTACTGTGGATTACGTTTAAACGATGTTATTCAATCTCCGAAGGTCTTTCTGAACGTGGAAAGTCACTAATGTCAAAATGATTAACCTTTAAACGATAAAAATATTTTGTTTCCGTGCTCTATCGAATGCCAATTTCCCCATGCATGGCGCAAATGCTTTTGGTTCCGTCCGCTGCTGTCACTCCTCTATTGAACTGAAACAGAAGAATACGACCGAAATGTTTCAATTTCTCACTTGGTACTTCATTTTCCAACGTCCACAGCTCCACTGACGATCCATAAATGACAATGTGTAAACTAAAACAGAAACAGTGAACTACAAATAAAAAATTATAATCGATAAATAAACCGATAACAACCAGAATATCAACATGTAAGACAAAAACGCCACGAATTCACTCACCGACCCAATATGTTGGCAATATCACTCAGCATAAGAGAACAAAATGTATTGATATTTCTGATGGAAAAAGGAAGTCATAGTAGGTAACGGAAATTTACGATGCTATCAAAACGCTTATGCCTGCAAGTAATTTGGTCGAGAACTACAGCAGAAGGAATATCTCTGCCTCTAGTAAGGATAACACAAAAATAAAATTTATTGATGTAACGTTTATGGAGGGTTGATAAACACATTCTTGTCTTAAGTGGTGAAAACACCTGGTGAACTCATTTTAGAGAAAATAGGCAAAGGTTTGTTAGGCTCGAGTGTAAGTAGGATAATACTTCCGCAAAAAATTTCCGGTCATGTTTCAGTTGTGGGGTTCAGGTTAAATCAGAACAGACGTATAATGCTGCCATGGTATGTTGCTGATAATTGACTCCACAGACTTTGCTCGATGTATGGTAATCACACGACCTGTTAATATTACAGAGATCTTTGAGCCGTGTGGCTCCATTATCGATATTACCGCCGGCGTGGAAGCAGTCACGTTTCTGGGAAGCCGTTGGTGTATTTCGCTTCCTGCATGTCTCCTGGCACCGTGATTTGCGGCGGCTGGCTTCGTCGAGCAAGCAAGAGGATAAGGGCCTTGCTTGTGCTGAAAATTTGGCCGGAATCGACCGCTCGGCTCAGTGATGTTCACTTCATTTTCTAGGCCGGCTATTGCTACACCTACTGTGTCTGTCCTCAAATGTGTTAACTTGCTTAGCACGCAAGGTTTTTGTGGTGTTACCGCCAGACACCACACTTGCTAAGTGGTAGCTTTAAATCGGCCGCGGTCCATTAGTACATGTCGGACCCGCGTGTCGCCACTGTCAGTGATCGCAGACCGAGCGCCACCACACGGCAGGTCTCGAGAGACGGACTAGCACTCGCCCCAGTTGTACGGACGACTTAGCTAGCGATGCACACTGACGAAGCCTCGCTCATTTGCAGAGCAGATAGTTAGAATAGCCTTCAGCTAAATCAATGGCTACGACCTAGCAAGGCGCCATTAGCAGTATATTGCCTGAATCTACAGAGTCTCACTTGTATCGTCAAGAGCGATGTACCACAAGGATGGATTAAAGTTAAGTATTCCAGTAGCTACGTACTTTTCTTTATAGCATTCATTACGTATCCTGTTTCAGACCTCACGCCATCCTGCGTGAGCTTATAGCGTGCCTTTCGGTTACCCGTCACTGTGGACTGGCTGTCTTGTCAGTCAACAACAGTTTTAGCGAGTGCTGTACGTGATGTGATGATTAACATATACTAGGGCCTGGACTGCTAATACATTCTGTTTGTAGATTGCTACTGTCAGTGTTAACCGCTAGTGAAAACAGTTTGGCTGGCCCTTGCCTAAGTGCCGCCTGGTTATTGGATTTAAACCACACGACTGAGTTAAGCTGGCCAATTCCTGTAGATATATATGGATAAAATTTTCCCAGAATATAGTTTGCTGCGAATTGCAGTAACATTAGTGTTTCTATCTGAAGTGACTGTTAGTCTGAGAGACAGGTGTCTAACTCTAAATGAGTAGTTTCATAAATTCTTAGAACCTACTGAGAGGCCAGTTGTCATTGTGTGTTTTTAATACTTTGGAACGGATTCAATTAATGAAAGCAGAAGAAATCCTTCAATGATACTATGTGATTAAATTTGATTTAATCACACATTTTAGTGTGGCTATTTGCTTTAAGTAGCCTTGTGGTTTGCGTCGTCGGCGGCGGGGGAAAGGGGGGGGGGGGGTGCTCCCGAGACATACCACTAGCCTGCAAGCTAGTTACTAGCATTTGATTTCGTTTTATCGGAACCTCTGCTGTCTGTCTTGGTAGCGGGTGCGAGGTCCTGGCTTGCGTCCTACTTGTGCTGTTGTGTATTTTCCGCCCCCTTTGCCCGCGCTTGCCGGCTGTCCGTGTATCTAGTCCGCTCGCGGCTTAATGTATACTTGGCCTTACGCACGTAAGATAATAGATTTGTACTGATTAGCTGATGTGCTGATGTTCATTAATAGCTTGATTAATTATACAGATGATGAACTGTCACGAATTATTGTGTTTCTAGTTACTTAAGCCTTGATGTAGATACCCACTAGTTCTGGGATTTTTCGTGCCTATTCGTGACCGTTGCTGATCCCGTTTGGAAGTCCATGCCGAGCCTGTATTGGAAACAGCTGAGTGGACGGGCGTCCGCTTCTGGGCTTATTTTGTTGAATCCCACGAGGTTGTTTGGTCAAATGAAATTTTATGTTTTATATCCTACATTTTAGGGCGCCTGCCATTTAGGTAACGTGGTTGTGTGCCATGGTATCTGATTTGTTGTGGCCTGTAATGTATAATAGGCCATACGTGCCGTAGTTTATGAATGTTTAAATTTTGAAGTAACTTACTCTCAGCTAAATGGCAATTTTTAAAAATGTGCTGATGGTCTAATTTGTTATTTGTCTTGTTTAAATGTGCCAAATAAATGTTCAGTGCAACTGACGATGGTGTGCCACTTGGTCCCGTCCTACCAACCCCCCCCCCCCCCCCCTTATTGTCTTAAATGGTTCAAATGGCTCTGAGCACTATGGGACTCAACTGCTGTGGTCATCAGTCCCCTAGAACTTAGAACTACTTAAACCTAACTAACCTAAGGACATCACACACATCCATGCCCGAGGCACGATTCGAACCTGCGACCGTAGCAGTCGCACGGTTCCGGACTGCGCGCCTAGAACCGCGAGACCACCGCGGCCGGCTTATTGTCTTAAATTGTTCAAATGGCTCTGAGCTCTATGGGACTTAACTACTGCGGTCATCAGTCCCCTATAACTTAGAACTACTTAAACCTAACTAACCTAAGGATATCACACACATCCATGCCCGAGGCAGGATTCGAACCTGCGACCGTAGCGGTCGCGCGGTTCCAGACTGTAGCGCCTAGAACCGCTCGGACACTTCGGCCGGCTATTGTCTTAAGCTTGTGGCGTTGTGTAAAAGTTAAATTCCATGCTGTGCTGACACATCAGCTATGTCTCACATTCAGAGAACACATGAACTAATATGTCTACAATTCGCGTTGAGAATTTATAGTAAAACTTGTAATTATTAGAGATGTTACTTTATTCTAAATAAAACTTAAATTCTAGTGAAATAATGGTGATGTTGGGTACTCTGTTGATTTGTACACGTCTATTAATTAGAGTACATCTGACGCCTATCAAACATAAAATTCAGTTACGCCCACCGAAAATAGACATAATAATTAAAGGAGAAAGAATTACTATCGATACAGACAACACTCAAAAACAGATGTACCAATAACCTGAGACGTCGCGGCTTTCAGTAATTATGTTATACAGCTAGTGTTCTACTGGAGCAGGAACACATTTAAAAAACATTGGACTATTGCCTTCAGATTTGAAGTTCACATGATGTAGAAGAGCAAGACACCAGAGGGAAGACATATACCATATACTGAAAAGCAGTGAAGGGAAATGGTATGGGAATTACAATCTAACACTTCCGCCAAGCCCTGGTTCCACACAAATAGTGCGAAGTAGTGGATAATTTCCTTACTCATTGATCGATCATCCAGCAAATGTCTTCACCATACACACAAACGAAAGAATCTTTGCTACGAGTGTGACTGAATAACCAAGGGGTAGGAAGGCTTTTTTAGGAAGTTGGGTGTATGTATACAAGCAAAATTCCTTTCACTAGAGTGATATAATCATTTTGGATATAGCTGTGAAGCTTTAAAACTAAGTGCAAACTACTCCATAAAAGCACTAGAAAATTATTAGAGCACCAACAAATCGATGTACGCGCTGCGAACCAAAAGGCAAAAGTAGAAGAGAATATAGCAGACCCGGGCATCTTCGACACCGGGTAGACTTCTGTTCCTTGCCACTTCAACACCTAGTTATAATTTCGTTCTTAATTTTTGTTTCCACACTCATGTTTTCATTGCTATTGATTTATTGTTAACTATAATTAATTGTATACGGTCTGTGATAGTGCAGTGCACTAAGTCGTACATCACAATTGAGAGGAAAAGACAGTTTCTTTCACTATGTCGCGTATAAAATTACATAAAAATCTTCGGCATGGCTCTAATTCAGTAAATGTATGACAGTAAAATTAGAGAGATTGAAAAAAATCATCCAACTACTTTCAAAAGAGGTCTTTAGAAAAATTTTACTTAGGTTCCGATAATTTTAAAATTAACTTCTTCAGAAGTTGTAATGCACCTTGTTATGCGTAATGCGTAATGTACAGTGTACATGCTGGTACACTGAATAAAGCGAAGTGGCTGTTGCCTTTTGAGACATTTATCTTAAGAACGAGACAATCACATGTAGCATCACAGTAATGTGACAATGTACCATTTCTAATTCAATGTATTTCATCAAAGGTGACGTAATTAGGTCCATTATTCCGAAGACGATAATTTTGACTCTCGAAACCTACGCCAAGGGTTCCAGAAAATCTCTGTTTGCAGGTAGTTGACTGATTTTTTCAACCGCTCCAAGTTTGTATGAAAATTGTTCCCCAGAAGAAGTTTTTCTTTACAAAATTGATTTGATTTAACGGATTTTACTCCGCTAAAAGTGTTACGTGAAATATGAAGGCCAGAGATGCACAAATTTTACTTAAAACGTCACAAATACAAGTGTCCTCTGATAGTTTAAAGCTTCGCTATGAATCCTGATAAGGCGTTTCGGCCTAAGTGCCATCCTCAGAGCCCTCAATAAGCGGGCGGGTGCCATTAATGAAGGCCCTCGGTGCGCTCGGCGCCCTTCATTAGCCGGACTCGCGCACGGGCCTGGAGCACACGTGTGTCGCCCGAAAGCCCCTCCTTGTGTAAACGTCGCCGCTCCAGGATGATAATTTGAAGTGCGTTATAATGGTAATGGCACCCATTAATTACTCCGGTGTTCCGGCGTCCGGCAAAATTTGCGTCTCGCGCCTAAATAACGCGCGCTGTCCAGGACGCGGCGCGCCTAGATTGGAATACCGGCGTGACCGCAGCGTAAATAGAAACTTAGCAGCAATGCAAATGGCGTGCGCTGCCCGCCCATTGTACTAAACCCACAAATGTTTATGCAGGCGGCCAACGCACGTGAAATGCATCGGTAATGTCGTTGCGAGGCCCTAATGCGTTCACGGTCGAACTGACGATGGCAAATCGGTGTCTGCATTACGTGGAATTAGATGACCTAGCACTTGGATTTTACTTCCAAAACAACGTGCTTTCAGCAGAGGAAATCTCGGACGTTAAATGGGTGTTGGATGATAGGGAATGGCGAAAGCTGACTTGATGCCTAATTTCCATTTATCGGGTCCAAATCGTGAAATAGATCGTCCATTCGGATTGCAAACCACCCCAAACAAGTAGGTAACTACAGCTAGTGTTTGGTAAAACCCTCACTTTCCCTTATTGCTTCACCTCTTACCATCAGTTTCATAACAGTACTAGAACTTATATGGTCAACGCATCAGGTCTGAGTTTTGCTTAAAATAGGTAAAAATTCTGTATGAAAGTTAATGGTCAATAAACTAAAACTATGATATCCAAACTAAAACCAAGAATTGCACCAGACTTCAGTACAGAAATAAAATGAAGAAAGAACGTGATGCATTTGGTTAATTTGGTATTTTAATCACGCAACAAATACAGCACGCTATCAGAAAAGGAACTGGAACTGCTGAACATGCTTTCAGTGAAACATAGATTTGTTATGGAACAAGTCGTTAGTAAATTAAAAAAAAATCTTCAGGCATTCATCTTTAGGGTGTCGTTAGCAACTCAAACGTACGTATACTGAAGACAGATTCAAAGTCCTTAAAATCGGCGGAAATGTTGCTTTGAAGAAAGCTAACGAAGACCAGATGGAAAAAAGGGATCATTGAGCAGAGGAATCTTATTACAACCATTCGAAGAGAGAAATTGTGGTATGAAGAGAGCATCAGGAAAGAGAGAAGATTGGCTGCAGTGAGAAAGCGTAGCGTTTAGAGAGTGATGATGTAGATGTTTCGGGTTGCAGCAACGACTTGGTCGACGTTAACTGCCTATATCACAACGAAACTGGAGTTAGAGGCAGCAGAACAAGGGATATGGTATTTTCCTCTCCAGGTAATACGTCCTAAGCAGTCGAGTAAACGGATGATACAACTTGTGTCCTTACTTCTGAAATTAAGAGAGATTTGCTGCCTGTTACTCGTATTTTTACGCATTTACTACTCCAATATTACGTGTAGGATTCTTATCCGGGTATAACACAGCTCAAATATTTTTACAGGCATATAGTTCTGGACTTTCACTACGTTATCTTTCGAGGATGGTCATTTGCAGAAACATGTCACCAACACCGACCTCGGGTACAAAATTTCCTTCTATTCAGAATGAGATTTTCACTCTGCAGCGGAGTGTGCGCTGATATGAAACTTCCTGGCAGATTAAAAATTTGTGCCCCACCGAGACTCGAACTTGGGACCTTTACCTTTCGCGGGTAAGTGATCTACCATCCTTTTATTTATTTATTTTTTTTTAATCTAATGAACCGCTGCAGGAGCAGGACGACGGGTAGGGCAGGGGTCGACACCCGAAGCCTGGCCATCCCGCCGCCACGTCCAAGCAACGTGTTAGAGTTCGAGGACGAAGGATCAGGAAGAGGATGTAGTGGGTTTGTCGATGTTGTTTTATTTATTTATTTATTTATTTATTATAACATAATTTTTTGTATTTTAGATTTATTTTTGTTTCATTACAAAGAAAGATCCTACAACTGCCGTAGCCGAGCGTCCGAGTCGTCTTCTCGTCTGTTGGGAGGGTTCCCCCCTATTCCGTCCGTAGAGGATCAATATGCTCCAGGATTCTTCTTCATTTTCAGCGTCTCATACCCGGAACGCCCCAGTGAGCAGGAGGATCCGCAAATAATGAACCTAAATAATTTGCGAAACGAGTTCTGTACTTCGGGTGGCGGCTGAAAGCTGCATGTGTCGTCATCAATAGGGACCAAAAGTCGAGTATGCCTTTGGGAGCATCGCAAAATATGTAGTAAACGGCCATGCCTTTTAGCCAGTTAACGGCGTTCGTCCTGGTTGATGGAAAGTATACGCCGTCGGTGCGCAATACGTCATCAGGGGAGATGGACTCCGGCAATCGCCGCAAGAGTAATGCCAGCATGCGTTGCGTCAGTAGCCAGCACTCGCTGGTCGTGGCACACGTCAGACGGTGTGCATTCGAGTCAGCGACAGAGCATGTCGGACACAAGGGGTCGTCCGTCAGATGTATGGAATATAACCTCTCACGGGTAGCGAACTTCCCATTCACAACCACGTACCACAATGAACGCACCGTCGTAGGTAGAAAAGGCGTGTGTACCGCTCGCCACACCGTGTTCCAGGCAACTTCAGGACGTCTGTGGGGGACCGTATTTACAGGTTGCCGCTGTTGATAGAGGCGATAATAGTCTTTTGTGCTGGGCTTCCGTGTCGTCGGAAGTTCTGACCGTAAGTAGCTGAAGTCAATAAAGAACTCTCTGATGTGGGTGAGTGCCGGTGAAATGTGTCCTACAGAAACCACGGGATGCAGAGAGTGTGGTGCCACTTCCGCTATCAGGGTGCCCGTCAGAGTGGCGTGGGCAGAGGTCCACGTGCGACTCATAGTGTTGAGATAAAGCGATCGCGCATGGTTATATACGTGAATTAAACCGATACCGCCCGACCGCTACGGCAGTGTCAGGGTGGCGTATCGGACTTTAAAAACCAGACCGGTGCTTACGAAATGTCCATATGCTGCTTGAAATCTGTCGGCCATCGTAGCTGTCAAGGGAAGGATATGCGCAAAATAGTTCAGTTTTGAGACAATATAGGTGTTGACATAACGGGTTCTGAGGAGCATATCCAAGCGACGCAGTTTGTTGTCCTGCAGCAGAGCACGTGTCTGGTGTAGGATCCGGCGGTACATTGCTGTAGAATTGCACTTCTAAACACTTGAGTACTGGCACCTTGTCAAAGGGCACCACCGTTGTGTGGGAAAGCCCCCCTCCGACATCCATATATTTTGTCTTCTTCACGTTGATGACGCTCCCAGCGACCGCCCCGTACTGGCGTAGCCACTGTAGCGCCATATGCATTTCATCCTCTGATCTGGCCAGGAACACCACGTCATCGGCGAATGCACCACAACAAAAGGTCACGTCCCGCAAGGAGATACCAGTTAATCGCTGCCGTAGACCATGTGGAGTTGGTTCAAGCGCTGCAGCAAATAATATGCCCGACAGGGGGCACCCTTGTCGCACTGACCGTCCAACAACAATGTGACCAGACTGATAACCGTTGACCATCATGCGGGAGCGCACTCCGTGGACCAGTCGAAGGACCACCTGTGCAGACTCCGGAGAGAGACCCATGTGTTGCAAAATTGCGCGTAAGAGGCCGTGGTCGACGCGGTAGAATGCGTGGTCAAAATCTAAGGCGACAAGGGCGCCTCGTATTTTGCAGGCCGCCGTCAAAGCAATTACGTCGCGGTATGCTCCTAACGCCGTATGAATGTTGCTGACACCACCTAAACATGTCTGATCGGTGTGGATGGCTTTCCCGATAGCGGCGTGGAGACGCGCGCGGAGGATACGGGCGAAGATCTTGTAGTCGTTGTTGAGGAGTGTGAGTGGGCGAAAATCCTGCCACCTACAACCACCATTCGGTTTCGGAACTGGGATCAAGATGCCTTCTGTGAATTCTGTGGGGACAGTGAAATCAGTGCGGATCAGGTCTTGAAACACTTGGAGCCACTTGTCACCCATAAGGTGGTAAAAAGTGCGGTAGAATTCCCGGGGTAAACCGTCCGGTCCAGGCGACTTGTTCGGTGCTCCACGTGCCAAGGCTGATGTCAGCTCGTCGGGTGTAATGGGCAACAGCAGACTATCATCGGGTGCCACGTCCCGAGGGGTGGGAAAATCGTGCAATAGCTCGTCATAATCACGTACATTTCGCGGATCTTCCATGTACAAGGTCCCATAGTGTCTGGCGAACGTGTGCGCGATGTCCGTTTGTGTCACTGCGCGCCCGCCGTCCTCCGTGTTTACGGCCGTAATGAGCTGACGTTTGCGGTGGTGCCTCTCGCGCACAATGTGATACACTGACGCTGTTTCGTTGGGGATACAGTCTTGCACTCGCGCACGGATGCGGACACCGTCTAGCTGCTCTGTCCTGATGCGAAGTAGACGAGCTTTGATGCGTTGTACGGACATCTGACGTTCGGGAGACGGCGGTTGCGTCGCCAGCTCACGTAACGCTGTATAGTAAAATTCCGATGTTGCCCTTTGCCAGTTCGATCTGTCACGCCCGTAGGCCATCAAGGTCTTTCGGAGTGCGGGTTTGACACATCCCAGCCACCACAGCAACGTGGAAGCATACGTAGGCAGGCGCCTGATACATCGACTAGACGTGTCAGTGACTGCTCGCCGACACGCTTCCTCGCGAAGGAGGGAGACGTTCAGCGTCCACGGGCCCCTGCTGCGTCTTGTGAGTTGTCGGGGCAAGGTGACAGCGCAGATGTACGCGAGATGGTCCGTGAAGGCCGTCGGCCTGAGTTCTGCATCACGGATTGCTGTGCGGAGGGCACGCGAGACGTATATCCGGTCCAGTCGACTGGCAGAATGGCTGGTAAAGTGCGTATATCCACTCTGGGTCCAATGATGTAAGAGCCATGTGTCGTGGAGCGCGAGGTCACGTATCAATGCTTGTAGAGCCGGGCATGGGACGTAATTCGGTATCCGGTCCTCGGGCCGCAGAACACTGTTAAAATCGCCGCCCACTATGTAATGGTCCATATTTCCTTGCAAAAGTGGGGCTACCTCCTCCGAATAGAAGACATGCCTGTCACCACGGTGCGAATTACCGGAGGAGGGAGTGTAGACGTTAATGAGGCGGACTGCGCCAAGTGTGAGTGCGATGCCTCGCCCGTTCGGCAAGTACGTCGCGTCCGTCGCGTCTATGCTATCTCGGAGAAGGATGGCCGTTCCTCCTGCGCCATCACCTACGGGTAGGCTGTACGTGGTGTAGCCATATAGGTCTAAACAAAGCTGGGGACGGACCTCCTGGAGAAGGGCAATGTCCAAGTCTGCCGCTCTGATCATGTCGTGTAACATACGGGTCTCGACAGTGGAGTGGACACCATTTACATTGACTGTTCCCACAGGGTATGACTGAGACTTATCAAGTGGCGGAGGCAGTGTGCCGGTGCAATCCCACAGTGATCTCACACACCACACACCACACAGCCATCCATCTGCATGCTGTGCATTACTGTGCCGTAGGAGTCCCTGACTGGCAGAGCCCTCTGGGCTCAATGTCAGCCATGGGCTCTGGTGGAGATATCGATGTTTGCTGTGCATCATCTGCCTCCATATCGTCTGCCCAATTACCAAGAGACGATTGTGATGTCATTGGTGGCTGGTCGCTTTCACAGGATCCCACATTTTGGGAGTCGACGCAGTGCGCCTCGTTTTCTCGGCCACCAGATTTAGGAGAGTGTTCCTTGTCTTCGGGCACCTTCTGGTGAATGTTGCCACTGGAGTCCGTTGCAATTGTGGGCGAGTCAACGAAGTCGATGTCTTCCACCGGCGTCACATCCCTGTCCTGTTCTTCAGCTGACAATCGCCTCTTCTTGTGTCGCTTGGGTGATTTTTGCTTTCGGGTCCGAGATTCGACATCCACTGGAGGGCGGGGCTCGACACAGTCTCGGTCGCTAGGAACCCCTGTGTCTGATCCCGACAGTGACGGTGGCTGGGTGCCCACAACGCTGCGGTGGGCAGAGGCTGTAGGAACCTCTGTACCGTTGGGCTGCGGCGTCGTCGACGGCGCTGACTCTCCAACGGAGCTGGCAGCGGCTTGAGGAGGTAGCAGGTTTTGATCATCCATCACATCATGTCGTGCCGCCTCCACATATGTTAGCGGGAGAGAGGTCATAGTGGATCGTTGGGGAAGTTCATTGCGGGGCACCTGAACGAGGCGGCGCTGCAGACACTCACTTCTAACGTGGCCCTCCTGGCCGCAGCCCGAGCAGGTCCTCGGTTGTCCATCATATATAACAATTGCGCGGCAGCCACCAACGAAAACATATGATGGAACGTGCTTCTTAAGTTCTATGCGCACTTGTTGTATCCCGTTAAGGACAGGGTACGTTTCGAATGTGTTCCATTTCTCCTCTGTGTGGCTCAGAACTGTGCCGTATGGCCGCAGCGCATCAACGACTAGGTTGGCAGGAACTTCGAATGGTAGTTCAAAGATGCGCACGGTACGCACCCCCAGACCAGCATGGTGAACTCCTACCACGCTCACGTTACCATCTGCGTGACAGAAGCGAAAGCCGTTTGTAGATCGTTGGAGTAATCTGTCGCAGGCCACTTCGTCAATCAGTTTGAGGTACACTGTGCTGGTTACAATAGACAGATGAATTCCTATCAGTTCTTGTGGTTCGATGTGCATGATGTCTCGTAGAAACCGTTCAATTTCATGGGCCTTCGGTCTCGCGTACGATGCGTTGAACGTTAGTTTGATTGTAGCTTTACGATATGAGAACGCCATGTCGGGTCGGTACAGGTACTATACGGCAATACAACGACGCGACCGCGCGCTAGCGGGTAAATAACAACACCTGCGGAGCACTGCCCGGCGCGCCGAGCCCGTCCGCACGCTAACACGGCTGAAAGCCGACTGCACCATCTGAGCTACCGAAGCACGACTCACGCCCGGTCCTCACAGCTTTACTTCTGCCAATGTCTCCTACCTTCCAAACTTTACAGAAGCTCTCCTGCGAACCTTGCAGGACTAGCACTCCTGAAACAAAGAGTATAGCGGAGACATGGCTTAGCCACAGCCTGGGGGATGTTTCCAGAATGAGATTTTCACTCTGCAGCGGAGTGTGCGCTGATATGAAACTTCTTGGCAGATTGAAACTGTGTGCCCGACCGAGACTCGAACGCGGGACCTTTGCCTTCGCGGGCAAGTGCTCTACCATCTGAGCTCCAGAAGCACGACTCGCGCCCGGTCCTCACATCTTTACTTCTGCCAGTATCTCGTCTCCTACCTTCCAAACTTTACAGAAGCTCTCCTGCGAACCTTGCAGGACTAGCACTCCTGAAAGAAATGATATAGCGGAGACATGGCTTAGCCACAGCCTGGGGGATGTGGTGAAAAAGTCACAGTGGTGAAAAAGAAGTAACTCCGCTAATCCAGAGGACCACGATGTGCTGAATTATCGCCGGGCTACGCTCAACTGAAAAGCTTATGAAACAGCATGTGGTCAGCACACCACTCTCCCTGCCGAGCGAGTTCTCTAGACCTAGATGCCGCTACTTGTCATTCAAGTATCTCCTCAGTTGACGTATCGACGCTGAGTGCTCGACGTTCCAGTTCTCCCATAGCACTAACGGGAAGTGGATCTGGGATTATGCTCGAGGCAGACGCTCTGACCGCTCCCTCAATAAAAATACTTGATTCTAAACGAGGCGTTTAGTGCAGCATGTTCAACTAAAGTTATATATCGTTCAAATATCAAATATTAATGTGACTGTGAGTGAAAGTAATTTTTTTACTCAAATGCAGTTACAATAATTAAAACTAATAACTTCACAACAGAACATTGAGGTGTCATGGGCGATACTATGTAACTATTCTTCTTTACTATTTAGTACTCATTATAAAGGTAAAGCTGTCGTCAACTCGAAGCTTGTTTTTAATGCTACGCTGTTCGACTAGGCATGGTCCTATTGGAGGTGTTATTCCCTTGCTTTCCTTCAATCTTTCATCTAACGCAGTCAGCTACTTAAAGGGTGACCTATAATTTAACTCCGAACCAATGTGCATCTCAACATTTCCAGAGGGGAAAGAAGTGTTAAGTAAGATACGAATCCCAGAACTCTCAGGGCATCGAATCCTTGACCTGAAGATTTGCAGACTGCCGATTTACCACCTAGCCATCGAGACATTACATGAGGTTCATCTAAGTTTCTGACAGTGAGCTTCTGTGTAACAAACTTCACACCAAATTTGGAGAAGATAGATCTGTGCATCACTCTTTAACAGCATATGTCTATTTCATTTTACATGTAATGAACATGAGAATAAGTAACAGCACTAAACGAGTGACTTAATCTTCCTAATGTTCAGTTACTTTGAACATTAATTTTTATTGAATATAAAGTGTCACATGCGAATTTTGGCAATATATTTCTGGAATTTAAAAAATCACTTGAAAGTTAATTTGAGTCTTCATTAAGTTTTTGTGACGAACCACGTGTCCGCTGTGTATCTATAGCACGTGAAATTTCCTTAAATGGAGTCCATATGTCCTGCTTTAATTAGAACGAAGTCTACTGTAAACTAATTATTCTCTGCATAAAGTACATATTCAGCGTCCATTTTGAACATATCATCTTTAACAAACACTTCCAAGATGAATGAGCAAAAGCACTAGCGCGGCCATTACTTCACACTTTTAGGTCTGATAGTCACCACGATGCTGTAGGTTACATCCAACGAATACAAGATGGTGAGATCCACAGTTTCAAAAGTCTAGTTGTGCATTCTTGTATTAACGAAAACAACTAAAAACGCAAATTTTTCGTTCACAGTGCAATATTACCGATAATGGACAAAGTAAGTACAAATTGTATTGTGTGAGCATTAGCACACAGTCGGAGTAGGAGACATTCAATAAAATGTAAAACAAAAACTTTTATTGGGCAAAAGAATGTTATGAAAGACAGTTTTTATTCTGTACTTGCTTAGAAATCCGGCGTTGCCGAGATATTTCTACCTGTTCCCGTGACTTCATTCACGTGGAACTTATTTTTGACTTACAAAGCTTCTTTCTCTACAGAGTCTGAAGTAGTATGATTGGGGACATGAACGGAGAGTTTGTTTGAAAAAAAAAATGGGTCTGAGCACTATGGGACTCAACTGCTGAGGGCATTAGTCCCCTAGAACTTAGAACTAGTTAAACCTAACTAACCTAAGGACATCACACACATCCATGCCCGAGGCAGGATTCGAACCTGCGACCGTAGCGGTCTCGCGGTTCCAGACTGCAGCGCCAGAACCGCGCGGCCACTTTTTTTTTTTTCATGTAATTTTTTTTAACAAAATGAAAAAAAAGGAAAAATGGTTTTGGAAGGTTTGTTTTTCTGCTTTTTTATTTTATTTTATTTTATTTTTATACAAATGGATAAAAGGAAGGCCGTTCCTCTTCGGCTACATAAACAGAATAATAGGAAGTCGTCCCGTTACGACAAAGGATGCTCCATATTATAGCCCGCTGCGAATTTTTCGATGACTGTCTTCTCGTTGCTGTGTTGTTTCCGTTGTTTGTTCAATCTCAGAAAAAAAAAAGGAACTGGGAAGAGGTGCTATGGTTATCTTCTCATGTCATCGATAATCCAGCTGCGAGGCGGATTATGGAATGCGCTCCAAAGAAAATTAGAAAAATATTGCCTATATTTAGGGTTCTTGACGATCGCACAATGTCGTTCGTTGAGGTAATACCAAAAATCGGGTACCGTCTTTTCGCCATTACCGAAGAGGTAGTGAACAGCGTGGCCGCTGATCCACGTCACAGAGTTCGTTTTTGCTCTTGGGAAATAAATCTTATCGGGGAAAAGAAGTGATCGGGTAGTTATCCTGTCGGGAGTCGTGCGTGTGAGAAAAGCCAATATCTGACGCACCAAATACCAAACGTCCTTTGCCGACCCGCATTCGAAACGATGTTCATCCGTGTCAATCACTTGGCATGTGGCACACAAGGGTGAAGCAGCTAGGTGGATGTGATGTAGGCGGGACTGACACAACTGTTTCCCATTAACAGTTACGTACCATGCAGATTGCACGTTAGTATCAAGGGTGGTGGCATTCACTGCCTGCCACACCGAGCGCCACTTGGTGGTGGGGTGTTTGCTTTCAATCACATTCGGCATCCTGTTCATTTGCATGGCAGCATATACCGCTCTCGTCATCATCAAGCGTGTGGGTAGTAGTGCGGTGCGGATGTAGCTTAATTCAAGGAAGAACTGGCTAATGTAGAAGAAAGGTGCTGGGATGTCCGATATCATCACAGGGGGTGCGAGTGAGATTGGTCGTAAGGCTTCCAGTAAGATACTTGTGAGGCACGTCGGACTTCGTCGCCACAGTTGCAGGTGACAGCTGACGAACAGGGCCTTCGCTCTGTTCTGAACATGACAAAGGCCTAAACCCCCTCTGCTCCTCGGGAGGGTTAGGGACTCGTAACGAATCTTAAATAACATGCCCGTATTAACAAAGGATCCCAAAACCGCCAACATGCGGTGAGCCAGGGTAGGTGGTACGGGGAGTATCTGTGCAAAATGGGGGATACGTGACGCCAAATAGACGTTAGCATATCGTGTCCGTTGCAGGAGGTCTAGATGTCGTAGACGGTGGTCACTAATTCCTGCTCTCATCTGATTCAATAAACGCCTGTAGTTAAGGGCTGTTGAACGCTTCATGTCAGATGTGAAATCAATGCCAAGACAGCGGATTGTGTCACTGATTCTTAGCGGTGCGACACTCTCGTCGGGTAGGCCTCTGCCTATAGACAGGGCGTGTGATTTGCGGAGATTGAGATGGCTCCCCGATGCCGCGCCGTAGGTCGCCACCCACGCCAGTGCTGCACGAACTTCGTCATTATTGCGAAGAAGGAGTACCAGATCATCCGCATAGGCAGTGCAGCAAAAAGTGTGTCCACCAAGGGATATTCCAGTCAGACGTTGTCGGAGGCCGCAGAGGAGTGGTTCCAAGACGAGGGCGTACAATATCGCCGAAAGAGGGCAGCCTTGTCGCACCGATCGCTGGATCTGTATCGGCGGCGTAAGACGGCCATTATATAACACCTTGGACGTCACGCCGCGTAGGAGACGCATCAGTACATTAACTATGACGTCCGGATACCCCATGTGTCGCAGTACCTCCATCAAAAATGTGTGGTCGACTCTGTCAAAGGCCTGGCTAAAGTCGAGTGAGGCCAAAACTCCTGGCAGTTGGCGAGCTTTGGCTAGCGCGATCATATCTCTATATCGGCACAATGCAGTGCGAATATTATGGTCACCACCTAAAGACGCCTGGTCCTGCGACACAACACATCGTACTGATCGCTTTAGGCGTGCCGCCAGAAGCCGGGTGAAAATCTTCAAGTCACTGTTGAGTAAGGTCAAGGGCCGATAGTCGCTGATCCTGGATCCGCCTCGTGGTTTGTGTATAGGCACAATCAGTCCTTCTAGGAAGGCCCCAGGTATCTGCGTCGTGGGAGACATAAGATCGCGGCAAATATCAGTCAATGCTGGTGCCAGCAATTGTTGATACGTCCGGTAAAATTCCAGAGGAAGGCCATCAGGTCCCGGGGACTTATGAGCAGCCCCAGCCTGTATTGCTTCAATGATTTCCTCTTCCGTTACATCTGCAGTCAAATCCGCCGCCGCTGTCGGAGAGATCGAGCCATAAGTGAGTTGAGAGACTTCGGCGATCACCTCTGGGGGATGTCGATGTTCCGAGTACAGCCTAGTGTAGTGAGCATGAAGGGCGTTTCCTATGTCGCGCTGGGTATCAAGGCGTCGTCCGTCTTCCGTCGTGATAGCGTGGATCAGTGCCCTGCGTCGGCGCCGTCGTTCTGCAATGACGTGGTACATAGACGGTTCCTCCTGGGCCACTCTGTCGTGAGTGCGCGCTCTGACGATCGCACCCTCAAGGTGGCAACGTGTTAATCTGATGATCTGTGCCTTGGCACGGTTCACCGTCATCTGCCGTGCAGGTGAGTACGGCAGTGTTGTACATTCCCTTAAGATGCTGTAGTAAAAGTCCATGGTATGTCTCTTCCATGCTGCAACATCTCGGCCGTAGCCTATCAAGGTCTTCCGGAGGGCTGGTTTGGCGCAGAGTAACCACCACGACAGTGTAGACCGGTAGGTACCACGCCGGCGGCTACAAGAGTCCCACGTGTGCTCTATAAGGCGGCGGCATTCCTGAGAAGCGAGGTGGGCGGCGTTCAACTTCCAAGGACCACGGCTGTGCCATACCTTCTGGCGGCCGAGGGTAATAGCGCAGATGTAGGCCTCGTGGTCAGAAAAAGCTGTGGGCCAAACTTCGGCAGCTCTTGTCCCCACCGCTATGGAGCGCGAGATGTAAATCCGGTCGATGCGGCTGGAGGAATGGCTGGTGTAGTGAGTAAATCCGGGGCGATCGCCACAAACATGTTCCCACGAGTCCACCAATTGAAGATTATTAATAATTGTCGTAAGTTCTGCGCAGGGAGAATGATGTGGTAACTGATCCTTAGGTGCTTGGCTACAGTTAAAGTCCCCTCCCATTATCAAGGCGTCCTGACGGCCCATAAAGAGGGGCGTGATTGTATGAGCGAAAAAGGTGGATCGTTCCCTACGCCGACCAGATCCTGACGGTGCATAGATGTTAATAAGTTTGACTCCTTGGATAGTAAGAGCCATGCCTCTGGCGTCAGGGAGATACTCGACGTCGTCTGCGGATATTCCTTCGCGGAGGAGAATCGCCACACCACTGCCATTTGCAGACGCATGTGAGACCCAAGTCTTGTAGCCATAGGGTCCCTTGAAGTCTGTGACATACACCTCTTGAAGGAGCGCAATGTCGATGTCTGCTGCGTTGAGCAGGTCCTGTAGCATCTTTAGTTTATGTCGGGCACGTATGTTGTTGATGTTAATCGTCGCTAGACGGTACGTTTGGTCAGCCAGGTCGGCAACTGGGTTGGGCAGGAGACCAGGTGTGGGCGGCAGGGGCGGCCCCACAGAGGCTGACGATACAGCCGTAGTCACTGTTATTGGTCGGTGCTGGGTACAGCCGCGGGAGCATCTCTGCCTTCGGCATCCTCCTGGTGCTCTGGCTCATCCTCGACATCATCCGCCCAAGAATCAGATGCAGCAATTGGTAACTGTTGATGAGTGCTGTCAGTAGAGCACTCGTGCGCATGTTCAGAAGCAGAAGTGATGTTGTCAGACTGAGGCTCAGAAATTGTATCCGCCGTAGCATCGTGACGGGAAGGGTGAGTTGTGGTGGTAGAGTCCTGATTGTCGTCCGACGCCGGATGTTCGTCCGAGTCACACATCCGAAGCAGGCAATCATCGGATGGCGTATGGCGCCGTTTCTTGCGTTTGCGAGGGGACCGTTGTTTCCGGACATGTTGTTCTGTGTCAGAGTGCGGGCGACAATCATCTGATGCGGTCTCCATTGGTAGGAAGGCAGAGGTCGGGACAATTTCAGTTTCTACTTCCATCTTCTCTTTAGGCTCGTCTTGGAGGCACAATTGATCACCGTCTTGAGGCAAGTCTGCCGATGACGTCGTAGAGGGGGATATGCTGTCCGCCACACTGTCATCGACCACTGACTGCAATAAGGTGTTACGATCCTGGGCAGGAACAGCTGTTGCGGTTGCAGCCGCTGCATAAGTGATGGGGAGTGAAGTAGGCGTCGCCGGGGATGGAACTTCACCAACCGGTGTCTGAGTCAGTCGGCGTTGAATGCAGGCCGATCGAACATGTCCTTCCTGGCCACAGCCGGCGCAAGTACGCGGTTGTCCGTCGTACATGACAATGGCTCTGCAGCCGCCAATTACTAAATAGGATGGCACATGCTTCGTCAGTGCAATCTTAATTTGTCGCACTCCATTTAAGACGGGGTACGTTTCAAACGTTTGCCATTTTTCAGCCAAGTGGCTTAGCACGTTGCCGTATGGTTTGAAAGCTGTCACCACAACATCTGGCGGGACTTCGAATGGCAGCTCGAAGACCCTCAGAGTGCGAAGGCCTAATCCAGCGTGGTCGATCGTGACAGTTCCTATGTGACCATCAGAATGCTTGAATTTAATTCCATGAGCGTGTCGACACACAACATCAGTGCACGCCGTTTCATTGATCATTTTTATGTAGACGACACTTTGTGTTATAGAAAAGTGGATCCCAATGATGTCGTGAGGTGCAATATGAAGTTCTTCCCGGATGAAACGTTCAATGTCAAGTGCTCGAGGTCTTGCATAGTCCGCTTGAAATGTGATCTTAATGGTGGACTTGCGATACGAGTGCGCCATGGCGCTACCGAGACACGGACGCGTGACACTCGCCGCAGCGGAAGGTAAACGTAAACACTCGCGCGCGCGGTGCGCTAACAGGGGGACACAGGCACGACGACCTTGCCCCACCGCTGCTAACAGCGGACTGTACTTCGGCTGGCTGTTTGTTTCAGTAACACGGGGCAGAGCCATGTAGAGCTGGCCGAGCGAAAATCAAATGACACTAAAAAGGTCGACGCCTGTAAAACGCAGCGTCTGGTCTTGTGTTCTGTTTATAGTCGTGGAATAACATAAGCTCACCGTAAATTGTGCACATCTAAGGCGAAATGTTAAATTGTTATTAATAAGTGATAGATATAAAAGCGCGCTCGCCTGCGCCACTTCCGTTCAAAATTACCAATTCTGTCGTGTTACGTTGGAGACGGTAACTTTAAGCCTCTGTGAGTGAAGGTTTCTGAAGAGCGGGATGATGCGCGACGCTCTCGATCAAAGGTATGTCGCGCCTTCCTTTCAGAAGGAGTTTCCAAATAGTGAGATAAAGCCCCTCGATCTTCATAGATTCTCGAGACCGTATAGTCTTAGTCTCTTACCCGTTCTGATGCCTTAACAAAGACTCGCACCATTTTTATGCATTTTATTCCTAAACAAAATAAACTCAAGAAGCATTGAGAAGGTACACAAATCACACAGTGAGCTAAATACAGGGTGTTTCAAAAATGACCGGTATATTTGAAACGGCAATAAAAACTAAACGAGCAGCGATAGAAATACACCGTTTGTTGCAATATGCTTGGGACAACAGTACATTTTCAGGCGGACAAACTTTCGAAATTACAGTAGTTACAATTTTCAACAACAGATGGCGCTGCAAGTGATGTGAAAGATACAGACGACAACGCAGTCTGTGGGTGCGCCATTCTGTACGTCGTCTTTCTGCTGTAAGCGTGTGCTGTTCACAACGTGCAAGTGTGCTGTGGACAACATGGTTTATTCCTTAGAACAGATGATTTTTCTGGTGTTGGAATTCCACCGCCTAGAACACAGTGTTGTTGCAACAAGACGAAGTTTTCAACGGAGGTTTAATGTAACCAAAGGACCGAAACGCGATACAATAAAGGATCTGTTTGCAAAATTTCAACGGACTGGGAACGTGACGGATGAACGTGCTGGAAAGGTAGGGCGACCGCGTACGGCAACCACAGGGGGCAACGCGCAGCTAGTGCAGCAGGTGATCCAACAGCGGCCTCGGGTTTCCGTTCGCCGTGTTGCAGCTGCGGTCCAAATGACGCCAACGTCCACGTATCGTCTCATGCGCCAGAGTTTACACCTCTATCCATACAAAATTCACACGCGGCAACCCCTCAGCGCCGCTACCATTGCTGCACGAGAGACATTCGCTAACGATATAGTGCACAGGATTGATGACGGCGATATGCATGTGGGCAGCATTTGGTTTACTGACGAAGCTTATTTTTACCTGGACGGCTTCGTCAATAAACAGAACTGGCGCATATGTGGAACCGAAAAGCCCCATGTTGCAGTCCCATCGTCCATGCATCCTCAAAAAGTACTGGTCTGGGCCGCCATTTCTTCCAAAGGAATCATTGGCCCATTTTTCAGATCCGAAACGATTACTGCATCACGCTATCTGGACATTCTTCGTGAATTTGTGGCGGTACAAACTGCCTTAGACGACACTGCGAACACCTCGTGGTTTATGCAAGATGGTGCCCGGCCACATCGCACGGCCGACGTCTTTAATTTCCTGAATGAATATTTCGATGATCGTGTGATTGCTTTGGGCTATCCGAAACATACAGGAGGCGGCGTGGATTGGCCTCCCTATTCGCCAGACATGAACCCCTGTGACTTCTTTCTGTGGGGACACTTGAAAGACCAGGTGTACCGCCAGAATCCAGAAACAATTGAACAGCTGAAGCAGTACATCTCATCTGCATGTGAAGCCATTCCGCCAGACACGTTGTCAAAGGTTTCGGGTAATTTCATTCAGAGACTACGCCATATTATTGCTACGCATGGTGGATATGTGGAAAATATCGTACTATAGAGTTTCCCAGACCGCAGCGCCATCTGTTGTTGACAATTGTAACTACTGTAATTTCGAAAGTTTGTCTGCCTGAAAATGTACTGTTGTCCCAAGCATATTGCAACAAACGGTGTATTTCTATCGCTGCTCGTTTAGTTTGTATTGCCGTTTCAAATATACCGGTCATTTTTGAAACACCCTGTATATTAATTTTTCTTCGCAAAGAATACACACTGAAGCCCCAAAGAAACTGGTATACGCATGCGTATTCAAATACAGAGGTATGTAAACAGGCAGAATACGGCGCTGCGATCGGCAGCGCCTATATGAGATAATTGTCTGGCACAGTTGTTAGATCGGTTACTGCTGCTACAATGGCAGGTCATCCAGATTTAAGTGTGTTTGAAGGTGGTGCTATAGTCGGAGCATGAGTTGTGGGACACAACATCTCCGGGGTAGCGATGAAGTGGAGATTTTGCTGTACCATCATTTCACGAGTTTATCGTGAATATCGGGAATCCAGTAAAACATCATATCTCCGACATCGCTGTGGTCGGAAAAACATCCTGCAATAACGGGGCCAACAAAGACAGCAAAAAACCGTTAAACTTCACAGAAGTGCAACCCTTTAGCAAATTGCAGTTGATTTCAGTGCTGGGCCATCAGCAAGTGCAGCGTGCGAAACATTCAAAGAAACGTCATCGATATGGGTTTTCGAAGCCGAAGGCCCACTCGTGTACCCTCAATGACTCCACGACACAAAGCATTACACCTCACCTGGGTCCGTCAACACCATCATTGGACTGTTGATGACTGGAAATGTGTTGCCTTGTCCCACGAGTCTCGTATCAAATTGTATCCGGCGGATTGACGCGTACGAGTATGGAGACAAGCTGATAAATCCATGGACCCTGCATGTCAGCAGGGGACATTTCACGCTGATGCAGGCTCTGTAATAGCGTAGTGCGTCTTCAGTAGAAGTTATATGGGACCCTGATACGTGTATATACTACTCTCACAGTTGAAACGTACGTAAGCATCCTGAATGATCACATGCATCCATTCATGTGCATTGTGCATTCCGGCTGACTTGGGCAATTCCGGGAAGACAAAGCGACACCCCAAACATTCAGAATTCCTATAGAGTGGCAGCAGAAACATTCTTCTGGGTTTAAACACCAAACTCCCCAGACATGAACAATATTCAGCATATCTGGAATGCCTTGCAGCGAGCTGTTCAGAAGAGATCTCCAGCTCCTCGTACTCTTACGGATTTATGGACATCCCTGCAGGATCCATGGTGTTAATTCCGTCCATTACTACCTCAGACGTTAGTCGAGTCCATCCCACGTCATGTTGCGAAACTTCTGCCTACTCGCGTGGGCCCTATACGATACTGTGCAGGTGTACCAGTTTCTTTGGCTCTTCAGTGTAAATAAAATCAATCGAAAGAAGAAAATAAATGCCAAGTTTTTATACACAAAGCGAAATCACTATACCCCCAATTCCTAACCAAATAAATTCGCTTTTAATTTGTGTTCATAAAGATAAAATTGAGGCACCTACTTCCGTCACCGAGGTAAAGTTCCAAAAATGCATCTGTTGCTGGGTTATAGGAACCAAAAGCGCTTACTATGGTTCTTTGATGCCCTAAGATACTAACAGCGGCATTTGATGTACTATGCTGTGATGATTATTCATCCTACTTACTTAGCTGGAAGATATTTTCAGGTAAATCTGTAAATTACATTTCCTTCTTTTTTCGTGTTTTCATTTTAATGAGATAAACCTCTGTATTGCACCAAGCTACGCTCAAGTTACCAATGAAAAGGCCATGAAAATTCTTCTAGTAGTTGTTTTCGTTGTATTTAAGCCTCTTTTCTTCCACATTTGCACATATACATGTTTTATAGGTTAATTGCCGTCTTTAGCAAATGTAATAAAAGTCTTATTAAGACCAGCCGAGTTTCGCTTTATTTTAGAGAATGACAAACAGAATTGGAAAAGAAAAACCCATATTAATACAATGACCACTGAAGATGCTTTAAAATAAAGCGAAAATCGTCTGGCCTTAATATTTATTTCAGCTTCTAATGACGGAAATTAACGTATAGCAACTTCTTCTAGTAGTTTTGGAGATAAGCGTGTTCAATCAGAGAAACAGACGGACATTACTGTTTTACAGTTTTATCATTAGCATAGAAGTACAGGGTTGGTCAGTTGGTCATACCTGTAAGTACCTCTGAGGTTTCAGAAGACGACTGTATGTGAACTACAAGACACACAGGTAATACCTAGCAATGGATGGAGCGTCTTTCCATGTTCTTAACTCACATTTCGGGTGCTGTGATACGGCAAATTTAATATGGCAAGCAGAGTTGGTGCATGTAATTCACTAGTTGCCTGGTAAGTCCCAAAGACCCTTAGTAAATCTGTTCACTGGCTTGCCTACCTGCATGCACGAACTAAGCCGATGAGACATTAAGGAGCTGATGATTTGTCTACGCGAAACTACATCGCCGATCAAAGCCATGTGTCGGATCGGGATCGAACCCGGGATCTTTGCCTTTAGCGTGCAGGTTCACCACCAACTGAAGTTCCCAAGCACGGGTGGCGACTCTTTCTCTGAGCCTTACTTCCGCCAATACATCGTCTGCCAGGACGGATCGTGAATGGAGCTTAGGAAGCCCAGTTGTTCGAGCAGTTTCCCACGAAAGGAATGATCTCGTGCTCGAGTCACAGACCAGGAAACGGTTTTAATTTGCCAGGAAATTTCGTGTCCTTACACACTCTGCTGGAAACTGAATATCCATTCCGGATTTGTCTACACGATCCCATATTCCAACCCCTTTTTGGCGCACTAAGCAACTACGCAAGGTTCGTAATACGAATCGAAAGACAAATGCTTCATCCACTGATACGCATCACATTCGTACATGTCTTATAGTTCCGTGAAGTCGGCATCTAAAAGAGTGAACTTACTTACGAATCATATAATGTTAAATACTACATTCCTGAAACTGAAATTATTTGAAACTTACTTAAATCAAGGTACTAGATAAATTTATTAGAAGGATATGTGATTTTGCCTTGAGAAAATAAAAATTTTCTTGTCACTACCCATACATATTTCGGAAACGTTTCTCCATCTTCAGTGGGTTTTTATTTATTATCTTATTATAACGTCATATAGGTTTTCACAAGTGTGTTTTGTATTTGCATCATTGCTAAGCTTATTGCCTTCCAGTTCGTAATTTTTTTAGCTCTCTCGTTTTCGTGCTTCTACAGGGTTTTGATTGGATTTTTCTAGGAAATAAATAAATATTACATAAACACTGAAACAGTGTGTGTTAGTAACTTACACCCAAGCACTCTGTGGAGCACGAAAAGTCTACAAAAAATTACGTACTGAAAGCAGTAATTACAGCAGTGCTGCAAATGCCAAACAGACTTGTGACAAATACAAGTAATGATGGAGAAACTTCTCCAAAACCTGCATGGGTAGCAAAAGAAGTAAATTTGTATTTGCTCAATGCAGAACCACATCACTTCATTAGGGAGCAAAGGAGGACAAGGGAAGATCCTCGATCACTAAATGAATTTTAAATAAATTTATTATTCAGCTAATAAACTATTATGTCATTGAAAGATAGCATCTCTGACTTGATGACACGAATTTTTGTTCCATGATTCGGATACTTGAAACAGTATGCTGTTCTCAACATAGAATCGGAAGAACGAACTTCAGTTACGACATACCTTACACCATTGTTAAGAAAAAAAAAACAAAGAAAAAAACACGCACACACAGCCACACGTAGTAGTTGGCAATAAAATTTGACAGATGTCGCCCATGTTGCTGCTGGATTTGCGCATGTGTCTTCGCGCCAGTTTTTGTTGTGAAGGGAGAGATGTGAACTAGCAATCTCCAGCGCAAAATACTGACCTGAAGATGGCTGAATGGTTGTTAACCGAAATATCGAGGCAGGAAATCGACGTTATCCGGCTACAATCCCGAATCTTCATGCAACATTCGACAGTTTCAAACGCCAGCATCCGTGAAATCTGTAAGAATAACTTTAAATTGACACTAAATCATTAAAAAAATAGAAAATCTGCCTCATTGTTTATAACCTGTAGATACAATGTCCTACATCCCAGCTAAATAATATTAATAGAAATATGTACTTATTTCAGGCCACTGAAGAAGTCTTGCAAAAAATAAAAGCAAGAACGCGTGTGGCAGAAAAATTTTCTTTTATTCACTTGTGATTACGCAGTCCCAAAGTGATAATTATCAACATAGTTAAATAAATTCACATGTGAGGAGTCCTTCAGGATGCAAGGAGTCCGATGTAGAAAAGCTACGAGGATTACTAGACACTCTTAGTAACACGTCAACATTTTTTATAGGCAAGCCTAAAAGATTTTCAGTTCGGTTACGAAAAAGACGAACGAACTCACTCGTAATATTCCGAGTCTGTAAAGCACAGTGTGTAATTGCTTATTGACCAGTAGCGCGGTCGCTGTTGCCAAGTTATCGGTAAATAAAACGAGGCGCCGTTTCAACTGTGTCATCAGATGCGAGTGGACACAGCGTTTATATTTTAATTACGGATGAATAATGCATTTTATTAAACGCTGGAATTCCTCAGTGTGCTCCGAACCACATGTAGCGTGGTTGGCTGTACAAAGTCCGTAAATATTTATGTGAGCAGGCCCCTGGGAAAGGAATTACTGGATGATTGAATTAGCAGATTGCGGTCACTGTATCCAGAACGCTTCCAAGGGAAAAGACCAAATTCAGGCCGATACCATGGTCGTTTTATGGAACTTGATTTTCCAGCAGCGGAATTCTGAAAAATCTACCAGCATAAATTTAACTTTTACACGTCGATAGGGGTAGCTGACAACTATGGTATTGCAAAACAGTTAAATGTAATTGCCAGGAAACGACTAGATTGGATAAAAGAAAGAGGGATCAGTGCAAACAGCTGCCAAGACAGCCGTCACACATATTTCTTGTGGTATTTTTATAGAAAAGGAGTACTAGCTGCGTATAACAGGCACGTGATACAAAGATAAAAAGTAATGCATGCACAAATGGAATCCTCAGTTACTTCTGTAATTCCTTCACAAACAGAATGTAAGTAGTGAAACTGGCAACGCAATGACAAAAACGGAATGGGAATTGTAGCGTTTTCAATACAGAATCCACAGATAACTTGACCTGTGGCAATCGAAACCACGATCCACCGTCTCCACACCATTCGATGTTCTACAGTGATGTGAAGGCGACTCACAAATACATGGTGTTTCACGTATGACGCAAACCGAGCGTCCAGCGTTTTCTGGGAAGCAATAACCTCTGAAGCAGTCTGCACTCACCTCGTGACGCTCTGGTTAGAGAGCCAGGTGACGAATTTGTTGCAACCACGAATAACGTAGTCGAGTACGCAGCTGATGAGCTTTGGGAATCAGTCGTTTCAGCCTTTATCAGTACGGACTTGTGTGTCAGATGTATCAGGTCAAACATCCCCATACGCCCGTCTTCCAACATATAGAATCTGTTGCTGTGTCTGGTGACTGTTCTAAATTTCACTCACCGCAATAAATGCAACCACGCATAAAAAAAATGGTTCAAATGGCTCTTAGCACTATGGGGCTCAACTGCTGTGGTTAATAGTCCCCTAGGACTTAGAACTACTTAAACCTAACTAACCTAAGGACATCACACACATTCATGCCCGAGGCAGAATTCGAACCTGCGACCGTAGCAGTCGCACGGTTCCGGACTGCGCGCCTAGAACCGCGACACCACCGCGGCCGGCGCAACCACGCATCATTATGAAAATAAGGGAACGTCAAGATCAGTTTGAAAGTCGACTGCTGTCTTGTAACTTGAGCTTAAACAATAAAACTTCAAGCTTTCAACCACTACCTCCGTGGTCGTCGTCAGGGCTAAAACTGACTGTCGTGAACTAGCGAGGTTCCCACTTTTATATGCAAAGGACGGCTTCCGATTAGCTGGAATACGTCAGCGATATGGCGCGTAGCGAAGTGGTGCCCTCTTCTTCCATAGATGTAGTTGCTATCCCGCGTTGCTTGCAGCGCCATCCCTTGAATCAGGAGGTAAAGTGCGAGAAGTTTTTCTCTGCGATTTTTCTTTATCCAGTGCACTCTTCCAAGTGTTGCTAAGTGCATAGCCGTTGTCTCTATTAAAGTTACTATCGCTAAGTCTAATTTCGACTGCTTCCCGGATCACAGAGTCCCAGTAATTCGATGTGTGGGCTATTACTCTGGTTTCTTCAAATAAAATCTTATGCTTGTTAAGCAGGCTATGTTCAGCCACCGCTGATTTTTCCAAATACCTGTATTTCAGGTGGCGTTGGTGCTCGATGCAGCGGTCGGCAACGGTTATTACAGACTGGCCCACGTAATTCTTGCCGCATTCGCAAGGAATAGTATAAATTCCCGGCACTCTTAAGCCGAGACTATCTTTGACTGGTCTCAACATTTCCTTAATTTTCCTAGGTGGTCGGAAAACTGGTTTTATTCCTTGCCTCTTCAGGACTCTGGCTACCTTGCTCGCTGTAGCACCGCAAAAAGGAAGCCGCGCTATGTGTTGGTCCTCTTCTTGTATGTGGCCGGCATCGTGTCTTACTTTCTTGGACAATACTGATTTAATTTCACCGGCAGAATAACCATTCCTCTTGAAAACAGTCGTCAAATGGTTAATCTCGGGACCGAGGTGGTCCTTGTCGGAAATAGTCCTGGCTCTGTGTACTAAACTATTCAGCATAGCTCTCTTCTGAGACGGATGATGGAAGCTATGGCTATGCAGATATAAGTCTGTATGGGTTGGCTTCCTGTACACAGAATGGCCCAGTCGTCCATCCGGCTTTCGCTCTACCAACACATCTAAAAAAGGTAACTTCCCTTCCTTCTCTACCTCCAATGGGAACCTCGCTAGTTCACGACAGTCAGTTTTAGCCCTGACGACGACCATGGAGGTAGTGGTCGAAAGCTTGGAGTTTTATCCTGATTTGACTCGGCATGTACACCGAGAGATTTTTACTCAAGAAATACGTCGCGAAAGAATTCGTAGCCACATTTTACTCTGATTAATGACCTTTTCAGTCAAGAGCCAGTGATAACATTACCCGCTTCTAAATAAGCTTTGGTAAGGGATAAAATTTCGGAAGCGCAATGTTAACGTCTTTGGAAAATATTAGCAAAGAATTCTGTGAAGCTAACAAATGTTTCGTTGAACGTGTCCCATCGTGAAGACGAACACCCGTGTAACGCAGATGTATTTGCCATCTTTACGAACTGAAGCTAACAATCCAAGGAAATGAAATTTTGAATTTAACGACTATCGACAAAATTACGTAAAGAAGTGTTCTGAATATGTAGACGGCGGAATAGCATTCGTCCAGAAATTACAACACCAGTGCTTACCGTGCGGCGTGGTGGTACCAAACGAGGACATTGCTTACCGAAAAATCGAACAGTCTTGAGACGCCAACACTAGTACTGAATGTGCTGAACCACGTGGCTTCATGAACACGTGCACGAGACAGCTATGTGTTTGTCCACGTGGCCAGGCAAGTGAAACTGCGAATGAAATTACTCTGCAGCAAGGGCGTCACCGACTCTTGCGGCTGCCAGGAACCAGGCGCTTCAGTCTCGAACCGGGTTGCTTCTACGGTCGCAGGTTCGAATCCTGCCTCGGGCATGGATGTGTGTGATGTCCTTAGGTTAGTTAGGTTTAAGTAGTTCTAAGTTCTAGGGGACTGATGACCTTAGATGTTAAGTCCCATAGTGCTCAGAGCCATTTGAACCATTTTGAATCAAATAGGAAACTTACAAGAGCATCATTTTTCGACATAGTCTCCTTGCGTTTCAGCGCACTTGGTCCATCGTTGTACAAGCTTCCTGATGCCCTCATAAGAGATTCTCGGTTGAGCTGCGAGCCAGGAATGCAACACTTCTTTCACTGTTTCGTCCGAGGCCAATAGACAATCCCTTGATGCCTGTTTGAGTGGACTAGTCAAATGATAGGCAGAAGGGGCAAGATCGGGACTATATGGAGGATGATGCAGTACTTAAAATTTGAATTTGTGGAGCGTTTCAGCAGTGTGGGCACCAGTATGCGGGCAGGCATTGTCGTGCAACCACACAACACCTTTTGACAGCAATCCTGGGCATTTGCTTCGAATTGCAGGCTTTAGCCTGACAGTAAGCATCTCACTGTAACGTACGCTGGTTATTGTGCCCCTTTCCCCATAATGTCCCAGAAACAGTAAGCGTCAGTTTTCCTGCAGGCGGTTGGGTTGAGCCGTGCGCGTCTCGCGTTTATCCTATTTATGGTTTGTCATCTTCTATTACGGTACCGCCGCCTCGTTTTCTTATTCCATTTACTGGCGTCACTAACTTCCTGCCTTACTTGCCCGTCAGCGTCAGCAGCAGCGCGTATCGATAAGTGAACTGTCGCACCATCTCTGGAGCGAAAGATAGTATTTGCGGGTCGTTGCGTGCCTGGCAGTTAGTTGGAGACGGACCAGCAGTGAAGTCGGGTAAGGAGCGCCGCTGAGGCGCTGACAGCCAGTGCACGCCGACCGCTGGCGATACACATGAACTGTCCGACGGAGGGATATGGAGCAGGACGACTGTTGGTTGGTCGTTCGGTTGGTCGTCTCGTCGGCCGACGTATATTTGGTCCTTGCACCGTTTCCGAGCCTGGGCAGTCGGTCAGTTGGCGTGGAGCACCGAGGATTTCTCGACGGGGTGTAGTTTGAACGGGGCCACTGGCGGTCTCTACGCTTAAGCTAGCGTTAGTGTTTGAATTACAGGCCGACCCTCGAACATCTGAGTGCCCGTGGGTGTACTGCCCCATTTTTTATTTGTTCTTGTTGTTTGTACTTGTAAGGCTTCTAGCCGATTTTGTTTTAAAATTAGAGTTGTTTTGTTCTTAAGGCCTTCAGCCTAGTTTGAAGTACTGTTTCAAGTAAGCCCTTTGGCATTTTAAAACTTTTAATGTTGTTGAATTTTAAGTCTTGGGCCTTTACGCGATTTTAAGTTTGAGTTCTTCTGATCTTAAGGCCTTCAACCTAAATTAAAGAACTGTTTCACGTAAGACTTTTGGTATTAAAAAAAATTTATGTTATGGGATTTTAAATGTTAAGCCTTCAGCCGATTCGAATTTAACTTGTTTACTTCAGCCTAAATAAAGAACTGTTTTAAGATAAGGCTTACCTGTTAAATTCCTGATTATTATTGCATTTTAAGTTATTAATGAAAGTGGTTTCAGCCGGTAATTAAATCCCAAGGATTAAAGATATGTCTTTTTTTTTAATTTTGGAGATCTTGTAATGTTTGATGAAATAATAAAGTTGTATGTTCGAGTCTAACTGAAAGCCCTTATTTTGGCCCCTTTCCACAATTTATACTATCTATCTTGTCCTGCGGGATTAGCAGGGCGTTTCATGTGTATTGGACTTATTCTTGCAGCGCGAATTTGGATGCTTCCATTCCATACTCCGCCGTTTACTCTCCGGCTCGTAATGATCTATCCATGTTTCGTCACCAGTAATGACCTTGTCTAAGAAGTTGTCCCCTTCGTTAACAGAGCGATCCAAACGTTTTTTGCAGATTTACAAGCGCGTTTGTTTACGCAACTGTGTGAGTTGTTTTGGGACTGATCTTGCACAAACTTTATGAAATCCAAGTCTGTTGTGGATGATTTCGAACGCAGAACTATGACTAATTTGCAGACGATGTGCCACTTCGTCAATATTTAATCGTCTGTCTAAGAGCATCATTTCAGATGAACGCTCAGTGGTGGTAAACGGTCGTCCGGCTCCTTCATCGTGCGTTACACTTGTGCGACCATTTGGGAATTTTTCAATCGATTCGTAGACACTCCGTTGTTGCAAAACACTGTTCCCGTACTGTACCGAAAGTCTTCGATGAATTTCGGCCCCTAATACGACTTCCGACCACAAAAAGCGGATCACTGTACGTTGCTCTTCTTTGGTGCAAACAAACAGCGGAGCAGCCATGGTTAACAACACGGCAGCGATAGCGGAACTTATCGAGCATCTTGATAATTGCAAGTACATAACAACAAATACACTAAGCATACGTCATCGACGTAAAACGACAGTACTACCAAAATAAACAAAAAAATATGAATTGTGGATAATAATTGACTTGTCCTCGTAAAAATAGTGACCATGAGTCGCTCTGGCCCCTGAGACCTGACAGTAAAAGAGAAAGCTACCATCCGTCGGGAATTCATCCGCACTTCCCAGTGACCAGATGTTCCCCCCGCTTTCTGACCGTCGCAGCTATTGGGAGCAATTAGCCTCCTCACAGCCCACTCGGCTCTGAAACGAAAAGAATTATGATATGCACGCCCGAAGATACTCTACGTCTGAGAACTTCTTTCAGTTCGTTTCAGAATTTCTTTCATTAGGTGGTAGTGCGGAACTGTATCGATCGCCTTCCGAAAATAAAGGAACACGGCATCTACCTGGACACCTGTAGCCATTGCTTTCTGCGTCTCGTACACGAACACAGCGCACTGTATTCACACGATCGCTGTTTCCGGAATCTACGTTGACTCCAACGAAGGACATTTTCGCTCTCCATGTCACAATAATCGAGCAAAAACCGGTTCCAAAACTGTACAACAGACTGACGCAGAAATTTAGGCCTATAGTTTCTTTTTTCTGTTCGGCTGCTGTTCTTGTAAACAGGAGCTACCTAGAGGCCTGTAGGACACTGCTGCTAGAAGATGGGCGAGTTCTTCCTCCTACTCTATGTAATACCAAACTGGTACCTCTTCAGGTTCAGTTTCTTTTTCTCTGTTGAGCGATTTCAGTTGCTTTTCTTTATCTGGGTAACCTATTTCGATTTCTGTCATTTCTTCGTTCATACAACGACTGAACCGAGAAATTACAGTGCAATCCTCCTATGTGAAACATCTGTTGACGAAGATGTGTAGGGTTTCGGCCTTTTCTGTGTAATCCTCTGTTTCAGTGCCATTATGGCCACAGAGAGTCTGGACAGATGGGTTTGATCTGCTTAGTGATTTAACATATTACCGAAATTTATGATTTTTTGTCACGTCGATAGATAAAATTTTACTTCCCAATTCTTCGGACTCTTCACGCATCCCGCACAATTTTTATCGGGACGCTCATGAGCAAAGTGCTCTTAAACATTGTCCACTGATGCTCAACATAGTTAATGCTGCAGATAAAATTTTCGTGTTGACTCCTCAGATAATTTGAAATCTGTTTCTTGTCACTCTTGGTAATAGAAACATTTCCTACTTTTCTCCATATTCCGACTTAGGGTAGAATGCAGTGATGCTCTAACGTCCTTATGATCACAGATATCCTGTTACGCGCTAACGCATTCTAAAACTTTGGATCTGTTGCTGATCAGCAGGTCTGTGACCTTATCCAGTTGGCTCTTTGATTAACTACACAAGGTAATTTTCGAATAATGCACTTGGAATGGTGCAAAAATTGACAATTGACCCTAAATAATGAAAGGTGTGATGCCATCCACATGAATGGAAAAAAGGATTACGTTAAACATCGATTACTCGATTAATCAGTCAAATCTAAAGGCCGTGAATTCAACTGAATACTTAAGAGTTACAATTACGAACAACTTAAATTGGAAAGAACAGATGGAAAATATTATAGGCAAGGCAAACGAAAGATTGCGTTTCATTGCCAGAACGCTTAGAAAATGTAAAAGGTCTACTAAGGAGACTGCCTACACTAAGCTACGTTTGTCCGTCATCTTTGGGAGTACTGCGTGGTGTGGGATCCTTATCACATAGGATTAAAGGAGCACATCGAGAAAGTTCAAAGAAGAGCGGCACGTTTCATATCCTCGCGAAATGATGGAGGATTTGGGGTGGACACTATTAAAGCAAAGGCGGTTTCAGTTGCAGCAGAATCTTCTCACGAAATAGCCAATTTTCTTCTCCAAATGCGAAAATATTTTGTTGACACCGACCTACGTAGGGACAAATGGTCATAACAATAAAATAAAGGAAACCAGAGGTCGCACGGAAAGATGTAGGTGTTCGTTTTTCCCGCGCGAGGTGCGAGATTCGAGTAATGGAGAATTATTGTGAAGATGATTCGATGAACCCTCTACCAGGCACTTAAATGTGACTTGCAGACTTCCCATTTAAATGTAGATGTGGATGTAGATGTAGAGCAATCTCATAAGGATCGTTGTCCATACTATCCACCCTAAACACTTGAGTCGCCCATTCTATAGATGGTAAGTTCGAATCAGTAACTGAAAACTATAACACGATGAGGAAATGTACGTTACGTAGTCCGTAAGTGTTCTCTTAAGTGTTGCACCATTACTGCTGCTGAGACACGGGAGCGGGGATCTATAAAAGCATCTAATGACAATGTGTGATCCGTTTCTAACAGCGTACTCATTTTGAATCGGTAATATTCCCACTAGATAAACACGCCTCCAACCTGTCTTTGCGGTATACATTCTAACAAGGGAACCTCCCCATCGCACCCCCCTCAGATTTAGTTATAAGTTGGCACAGTGGATAGGCCTTGAAAAACTGAACACAGATCAATCGAGAAAACAGGAAGAAGTTGTGTGGAACTATGAAAAAATAAGCAAAATGTACAAACTGAGAAGTCCATACGAAGATATGCAACATCAAGGAGAGGCTTACCTTCGGAGCACCGTGGTCCCGTGGTTAGCGTGAGCAGTTGTGGAACGTGAGGTCCTTGGTTCAAGTCTCCACTCAAGTGAAAATTTTTTTTTTTTATTTTCGCTAAAGTTATGATCTGCCCATTCGTTCATTGAGGTCTCTGTTCACTGTAATAAGTTTAGTGTCTGTGTTTTGCGACCGCACCGCAAAACCGTGCCATTGGTAGACGAAAGGACGTGCCTCTCCAATGAGAACCGAAAACGTTTGATGGCAAGGTCATAGGTCAACCGATTCCTCCACAGGAAAACACGTCTGATATATTCTATACGACACTGGTGAGGGCATGTGCGTCACATGACAGGAATATGTTGTCGACCCACCTAACTTGTACACTTGGCGAATGGGTAAAAAGATTCTTCTACATTGCCCGATTTAAGTTTTCTTGTGGATGTAAGAATTACTCCCAAAAAAGTGATGAAAACATAAGAGTTTGTCACATAAACTGCAGCAAATGAATCCAACAGTTTCACAGTCGCACACTTTTCCCTGTGCTCTGTCAAAACATATGTTTTTAACGTTTTAAAATTTTTCCGTGTGTAGACCGTCAATATGTCCAAGCAAATCTGAATATGTCCTGGATTTTTGGAAAGCGAAGTTGATTATGTGTGAGTGCCTGGACTTTGATAATTGTCTGAAAATAAAATTTTAGGCTCGAAGGGAGACTTGAACCAAGGATCTCTCATTCCGCAGCTGCTCACGCTAACCACGGGACAACGGCGCTCGTCAGTTTAAACCATCCCTGATGTTGCCTATCTTTGCATGGACTACTCAGTTTGCAAATTTTGCTTTTTTTTCATAGTTCCACACAACTTCTTCCTGTTTTCTCGATTGATCTGTGTTCAGTTTTTCAAGGCCTATCCACTGTGCCAACTTATAACTAAATCTGACGGGGGTGCGATGGGGAGGTTCCCTTGTAAGAAGAGGTTAGAGTTTCTTTACTGTCAACAACTGGTTTCAGCCAGCTTTCTATGCGTAGCACCATGTGGGCATTGTTACCGTTTACAAGCAAGACTAGTTCTGGTGTCTGCTCTTGCAATTAACTATTCCTTTATTAATACTTTCGTTCTCCCATCTACTGCCGTGAACGCTATTCCGTCTGGAATCAGAACGAATTTTCTCGGGCCAGTGGAGGGATTTCCCTGACCTGAACACCCGACATTTGCACGCCGCACATTCTCCAATAACAAAACCCTCAATATAGTGCCCGCCTGACCAGTTAATATCCTACATGTTTTCACCGGATAGTGGAGGTCCAGTAATGTGGTTCCAAGGTCGTCACAGAAACGTATGAACCCTTGGTTTAAACTTGCCATTCAGCTCCAAACCACAAGTTCGGTTTCCACCCCGAGAGCTAGGACAGCTGTCTTTACCAGCTGCTTCTAGGAACCGAGGATAGCCTCTGAAACCAGGAGGCAGACGTCACTCGTGCCGACTCGGACCACGATTTGCAGCCTGGTGCACTCAGCGTGCTTAGTCGCTGCCGGCAGCGTCTCATCCACGTCTCGGACGAGATCCGTTGGCAAGAAAAAGACCCTGGCCTTCATTCCCGTGCTCCATTACACACCTAAAGCTACCAATCACAAATGATTATCCCCTACGTGCATGTCTGTACCTCTCAGGAAGCTCCAAAAGGTGAGGCATCCCGTGATAGATCAACTTTGAATGGTATTCAATACTATTTTTTTTTTTTTGGTCATCAGTCTACTGACTGGTTTGATGCGGCCCGCCACGAATTCCTTTCCTGTGCTAACCTCTTCATCTCAGAGTAGCACTTGCAACCTACGTCCTCAATTATTTGCTTGACGTATTCCAATCTCTGTCTTCCTCTACAGTTTTTGCCCTCTACATCTGCCTCTAGTACCATGGAAGTCATTCCCTCATGTCTTAGCAGATGTCCTACCATCCTGTCCCCTCTCCTTATCAGTGTTTTCCACATATTCCTTTCCCCTCCGATTCTGCGTAGAACCTCCTCATTCCTTACCTTATCAGACCACCTAATTTTCAACATTCGTCTATAGCACCACATCTCAAATGCTTCGAATCTCTTCTGTTCCGGTTTTCCCACAGTCCATGTTTCACTACCATACAATGCTGTACTCCAGACGTACATCCGCAGAAATTTCTTCCTCAAATTAAGGCCGGTATTTTATATTAGTAGACTTCTCTTGGCCAGAAATGCCTTTTTTGCCATAGCCAGTCTGCTTTTGATGTCCTCCTTGCTCCGTCCGTCATTGGTTATTTTACTGCCTAGGTAGCACAATTCCTTAACTTCATTGACTTCGTGACCATCAATCCTGATGTTAAGTTTCTCGCTGTTCTCATTTCTACTACTTCTCATTACCTTCGTCTTTCTCCGATTTACTCATTAGACTGGTCATTCCATTCAGCAGATCATTTAATTCTTCATCACTTTCACTCAGGATAGCAATGTCATCAGCGAATCGTATCATTGATATCCTTTCACCTTCTATTTTAATTCCACTCCTGAACCTTTCTTTTATTTCCATCATTGCTTCCTCGATGTACAGATTGAAGAGTAGGGGCGAAAGGCTACAGCCTTGTCTTACACCCTTCTTAATACGCGAACTTCGTTTTTGATCGTTCATCGTTGATCGTTGGTTGTTGTACATATTATATATGACGCGTCTCTCCCTATAGCTTACCCCTACTTTTTTCAGAATCTCGAACAGCTTGCACCACTTTGTATTGTCGAACGCTTTTTCCAGGTCGACAAATCATATGAACGTGTCTTGATTTTTCTTAAGCCTTGCTTCCATTATTAGCCGTAACATCAGAATTGCCTCTCTCGTCCCTTTACTTTTCCTAAAGCCAAACTAATCGTCACCTAGCGTATTCTCAATTTTCTTTTCCATTCTTCTGTATATTATTCTTGTAAGCAGCTTCGATGCATGAGCTGTTAAGCTGATTGTGCGATAATTCTCGCACTTGTCAGCTCTTGCCGTCTTCGGAATTGTGTGGATGATGCTTTTCCGAAAGTCAGATGGTATGTCGCCAGACTCATATATTCTACACACTAACGTGAATAGTCGTTTAGTTGCCACTTCCCCCAATGATTTTTGAAATTCTGATGGAATGTTATCTATCCCTTCTGCCTTATTTGACCGTAAGTCCTCCAAAGCTCTTTTAAATTCCGATTCTAATACTGGGTCCCCTATCTCTTCTAAATCGACTCCTGTTTCTTCTTCTATCACATCAGACAAATCTTCACCCTCATAGAGGCTTTCAATGTATTCTTTCCACCTATCTGCTCTCTCCTCTGCATTTAACGGTGGAATTCCCGTTGCACTCTTAATGTTACCACCGTTGCTTTTAATGTCACCAAAGGTTCTTTTGACTTTCCTGTATGCTGAGTCTGTCCTTCCGACAATCATATCTTTTTCGATGTCTTCACATTTTTCCTGTAGCCATTTCGTCTTAGCTTCCCTGCACTTCCTATTTATTTCAGTCTTCAGCGACTTGTATTTCTGTATTCCTGATTTTCCCGGAACATGTTTATACTTCCTCCTTTCATCAATCAACTGAAGTATTTCTTCTGTTACCCATGGTTTCTTCGCATCTACCTTCTTTGTACCTATGTTTTCCTTCACAACTTCTGTGATGGCCCTTTTTAGAGATGTCCATTCCTCTTCAACTGTACTGCCTACTGCGCTATTCCTTATTGCTGTATCTATAGCGTTAGAGAACTTCAAATGTATCTCGTCATTCCTTAGTACTTCCGTATCCCACCTCTTTGATTATTGACTCTTCCTGACTAATGTCTTGAACTTCAGCCTATTCTTCATCACTACTATATTGTGATCTGAGTCTATATCTGCTCCTGGGTACGCCTTTCAATCCAATATCTGATTTCGGAATCTCTGTCTGACCATGACGTAATCTAATTGAAATCTTCCCGTATCTCCCGGCCTTTTCCAAGTATACCTCCTCCTCTTGTGATTCTTGAACAGGCTATTCGCTATTACTAGGTGAAACTTGTTACAGAAGTCAATTAGTCTTTCTCCTCTTTCATTCCTTGTCCCAAGCCCATATTCTCCTGTAACCTTTTCTTCTACTTCTTCCCCTACAAGTGCATTCCAGTCGCCCATGACTATTAGATTTTCGTCCCCCTTTACATACTGCATTACCCTTTCAATATCGTCATACAGTTTCTCTATCTGTTCATTTTCAGCTTGCGACGTCGGCAGGTAGACCAGAACTGTCGTTGTCGGTGTTGGTCTGCTGTCGATTCTGATTAGAACAACCCGGTCACTGAACTGAACTGTTCAGAGAAACACACCCTCTGCCCTACCTTCCTATTCATAACGAATCCTACACATGTTATACCATTTTCTGCTGCTGTTGATATTACCCGATACTCATCTGACCAGAAATCCTTGTCTTCCTTCCACTTCACTTCACTGACTCCTACTATATCTAGATTGAGCCTTTACATTTCCCTTTTCAGATTTTCTAGTTTCCCTACCACGTTCAAGCTTCTGACATTCCACGCCCCGACTCGTAGAACGTTATCCTTTCGTTGATTATTCAATCTTTTTCTCATGGTAACCTCCCCCTTGGCAGTCCCCTCCCGGAGATCCGAATGGGGGACTATTCCGGAATCTTTTGCCAATGGAGAGATCATCATTACACTTCTTCAATTACAGGCCACATGTCCTGTGGACACACGTTACGTGTCTTTAATGCAGTGGTTTCCATTGCCTTCTGCATCCTCATGTCGTTGATCTTTGCTGATTCTTCCGCATTTAGGGGCAATTTCCCACCCCTAGGACAAGAGAGTGCCCTGAACCTCTATCCGCTCCTCCGCCCTCTTTGACAAGGCCGTTGGCAGAATGAGGTTGACTTCTTATGCCGGAAGTCTTCGGCCGCCAATGCTGATTATTTATCAAAATTTAGGCAGTGGCGGGGATCGAACCCGGGACCGAAGACGTTTTGATTATGAATCAAAGACGCTACCCCCCCTTTTTTTTTTTTTTTTTTGTGTCGATCATTGTGGTTGGTCGCTGCGGACGTCACAGTGACATCCGTTCAAGTTTGTTTGTTGATCCGTCCACTCAGTTTTTTTATTACAGAGGCCAACTGGCTCTCTGACCGAACACGCTGAGCTACCGTGCCGGCGTCAACTAGAGCTGAGCAGCCGGCCGCCCGGGAGTGTGTCCCGGGGGCCCGCGCGTCCCTAGACCACGGGTCAATACATAAAAATCTCATTTTGAGTCACAAGCCTGAACCCAGTGCCCAGTTAAGTCTCCAGCCATAGTTTTGTGGCCCCGAAACTGTATACTGTTCACCGTCAGGTAACTGGAACAAGCCAGTAAGAATAATTCTCAAATCGCTGCTATGTCAGGGATCCCAGGCGACAATATAAGCTCAGAGGTACTAAAACATTCGTTTCAGGTGTCCCAACGCCAACACGATCCTGTGCAGCAGCCATTAACCTGTTCACCATGAGCAATACAACTTACAGCAGCTCACGGGCAGTGCGTCACTTCATCATGCATCCATATACAACTGGTTAAATTCCCATTTTTTTTCAATCAGTTTTTGTCTCCACCAAAGCAGTCTAACACAAAGCCATTAAGTCGCCGAATGCGATCTAAGTTCTGTTGCTATGCTAATTCCTTTTTACACTATGCTCCAAAGACGGTTCATACAAGGCTAATGTACTAACATGTAGGCATAATTACTTACAGTAAGTTGATAAGCAATAGTCTGGACACTAAAATACACAGGTACAAGTCTCTTCTATGCAAAAGCATATGAAAACAGAAACTGAGCTGAATTATACCGTATAAAACAGAAAGTACTACAGCTCTAAGCACGTCCGCTTGGCTACGTGACAGCCTCAATGTTGCTGCAACTCTCCACGATTTCTTCTTCTGTGATAATCTTTTATCTCAGATTAGGATTTGTAACCTACGTCCTAAATTATTTGCTGGATGTTTTCTAATATCTGTTTTCCTCCACAGTTTTTGCCCTCTGTAGCTCCCTCTAGTAACGTGGAAATTATTCCGTGATATCTTAATAATTGTCCTACCATCCTGACCCTTCTTCTTGTCAGTGTTTTCCAAATATTCCTTTCCTCGCTGATTCTCCGGAAAACCTCGTCTTTCCTTACCTTATCAAGCCAATAATTTTCAACGTTTTTCTGTAACACCACATCTCATACATCGATTTCCTTCTGTTCTGTTTTTCCAACCGTCCATGTTTCACTACCATATGATGCTGTGCGCCAAACGTACATTCTCAGAAAATTCTTCTTCAGATTAAAGCCTATGTTTGAGACTAATAGGATTCTGTTCGGCAGAAAGTCCTTTCTTTCCACTGCTACTCTGCTTTCTGTGTCCTCTCTGCTCTTTCAATGACGAATTATTTTGCTGGCTAGGTAGCAGAATTCCTGCTTGGTCATCACCAATTATGATGTTAAGTTTCTCGTTGTTCTCATTTATACTACTTCTCATTAGTTTCATGATTTACCTTTAGTCAATAATCTCCACTCGTTAGACTGTTTATTCCATTCAACAGACTCTATAATGCTTCTCCTCTTTCACTAAGAGTAGCAATGTCATCAGCGAATCTTCTCATTGATATTCTTTCACCCTGAATTGTAACTTTCTTTATTTCCGTAACTGTTTATTAGATGTATGGATTAACAATAGGGGCGATATACTACATCCTTGTCTTACATCCCTTTTAATCTGAGCACTTTGTTCTTCGTCTCCCACTCTTAGTGTTCCCTCATGGTTCTTATACAGGTTTTATACTACCCGTCTTGCCCTGTAGCTCACCTCTTGTCTTCGTTATTAACCTCAACCTGAGAACTGAGAACTGCTTCTCTGATACTTTTACCTTTACTGAAGCCAAAGCGAATTTTCGTTTCCATTTTTCTATATATTACTCTTGTCAGCAATTCTTGAGTGCATGAGCTTTTAACGTGATTGTGCGACAATTTTCGCACGCGTTGGTTATTGTTACCTTTGTAATTGTGTGGACAATGATTTTCCGAAAGTTAGATTCTGAAGGTGGCAGGGGTAAAATACAGAGAGCGAAAGGCTATTTACAATTTGTACAGAAACGAGATGGCAGTTGTAAGAGTCGAGGGGCATGAAAGGGAAGCAGTGGTTGGGAATGGAGTGAGACAGGGTTGTAGCCTATCCCCGATGTTATTCAATCTGTATTTTGAGCAAGCAATAAAGGAAACAAAAGAAAAGTTCGGAGTAGGTATTAAAATCCACGGAGAAGAAATAAAAACTTTGACGTTCGCCGATGACATAGTAATTCTGTCAGAGACAGCAAAGGACTTGGAAGAGCAGTTGAACGAAATGGACAGTGTCTTGAAAGGAGGGTATAAGATGAACATCAAAAAAAGCAAAACGAAGATAATGGAATGTAGTCGAATTAAGTCGGGTGATGCTGAGGGAATTAGTTTAGGAAATGGGACACTTAAAGTAGTAAAGGAGTTTTGCTATTTGGGGAGCAAAATAAATGATGATGGTCGAAGTAGAGAGGATATAAAATGTAGACTGGCAATGGCAAGGAAAGCGTTTCTGAAGAAGAGAAATTTGTTAACATCGAGTATAGATTTAAATGTCAGGAAGTCGTTTCTGAAAGTATTTTTATGGAGTGTAGCCATGTATGGAAGTGAAATGTGGACGATAAATAGCTTAGACAAGAAGAGAATAGAAGCTTTTGAAATGTGGTGTTTCAGAAGAATGCTGAAGATTAGATGGGTAGATCACATAACTAATAAGGAGGTATTGAACGGAATTGGGGAGAAGAGGAGCTAGTGGCACAAATTGACTAGAAGAAGGGATCGGTTGGTAGGACATGTTCTGAGACCTCGAGGGATCACCAATTTAGTATTGGAGGGAAGCGTGGAGGGTAAAAATCGTAGAGGGAGACCAAGAGATAAATACACTAAGCAGATTCAGAAGGATGTAGGCTGCAGTATGTACTGGGAGATGAAGAAGCTTGCACAGGAGAGAGTAGCTTGGAGAGCTGCATCAAACCATTTTAGGACTGAAGACCACAACACAGAAGATAGTATATCACCAGACTCATACATCCTACATACCCACGTGAACAGTAGCTTTGTTGCCACTTCCCCCAATGATTTTAGAAATTCTGAGAGTACGATACTTATCTCTGCTGCTTTAATTGATCTTTCAAAGCTCTTTTAAATTCTAATCCTAACACGGTATCCCCTATCTCTTCTTGTATATCGACTCCTGTTTCTTTTCCTATCACGTCATCAAACAAATCTTCCCCCTCATAGAGACCCTCAGTGTACTCATTCTACCCATCCGCTCTCTCCCCACCATTTAACAGTGGACTTACCATTGCATTCTTAATGATACCACCCTTGCTTTTAATTACACCGAAGATTGTTTTCACTTTATATATGCTGAGCCAGTCCGTCTGAAAATCATTTCTTTTTCGAGGCCTTCACTTTTCCTTGCAGGCCATTCCGCCTTAGCTTCCCGCCACTTCCGATTCATTTCATTCCTGACTGACCTGTATTTCTACACTTCTAAGTTTCCCTGAACATTTTTGTAGTTTGTGCTTTCATCGATCAACTGAAGTATTTATAGTGTTGCCCATGATTTCTTCGGAGCTGCCCTCTTTCTAACTACGTTTTCCTTTCCAAATTCTATGATTGCCCTTTACAGTCATGTCTATTTCTCTTCAATTGAAATGACTATTGTGATATTCCTTATCACAGTACCTAAAGCCTTAGAGAACTTCAATCGTATCTTTTCATTTCTTAGTATTTCCGTATCCCCCGTCTTCCCGCACTGATGTTTCCTGACTAGTCTTTTACATTTTCGTCTACTCTTCATCACCACTAAATTGTGATCTGAGTCTATATTTGCTCCTGGGTACGGATTACAATCGAGTATGTGATTTCAGTATCTCTGCCTTATCATGATGTAAACTAACTGAAATGTTCCCGTGTTTCCCGTCCTTTCCTAAGTAAACGTACTCCTCGTGATTCTTGAACCGAGTATTTGCTACTACTACGCGAAATTCATTCCGTAACTCTGTATTACTCCTCTCTCATTCCTAATGCCAAGCCCATATTCTTTCGTAACACTTTCTTCTACACCTTTACCTACAACCGCATTCCAACCGTCCATGGCTATTAGATTTTCATCTCCATTTACGTACTGAATTAACCGTTCAGTATCGTGATACTTTCACTGTTTCTTCATCATCGACTTTCGACGTCGGTATGTATACCTGAATTATCGCTGTCGGTGTTAATGTGTAGTTGATTGTAGTAAGAAGAACCCTATCACTAAACAGTTCATAGTACCTCACTCTCTGCCCTACTTCCTTTTCATAACGAATACTACTCCCTCTATACCATTTTCGGCTGCTGGTTATAATACCCTATACTCATTTGCCCTGAAATCCTTGTCCTTTTTATATTTCTCACACTGACGCCGCTATAACAATAGTGAGCCTCTGTGTTCCGCTTTTAGATTTCCTAGATCCCCTACCACGTTTAAACCTCTGATATTTCAGGTCCCGACTCGTAGAACATTATTATGTCGTTAGCTATTCAGTCTATTCCCATGGTCACCTCCGCGTTGGCAGTGCCCTCCCGCCGAACCGTAAGGTGGACCAGTCCGGAATCCTTTGACAATGAAGAGATCCTCATGTCACTCTGTCAGTTACAGACCACACACATTATGCGTCTTTAATGCAGTGGTTTCCATTGCCTTCCTCATCTTCATGCCGTTGATCATGGCTCATCCTTCAGTATTTAGTGGTGGTTTCCCGCTCGAAGTGCAAGAGTCCTTTGAACCTCTGTCCGCCACTCCTCAGCCATCTTCGACAAGGCCGTTCGCGGTATGAAGGTGAGTTCCTGTTCAAGAAGTCTTCTGCCGTCATTGCTGTTCATTCGCTAGATTGATGTACACAGTACTACTGTCGATCGAAAAATGAAATCCGGTACCATCTTGCGGCAGGAGGAGAATTTCACCGTGTGTAAACCATTCTACTTCACACTTTCCAAAGGTAATGTTAATTTAATCGTGGACTGACAGTAGAAAAATTCCATGATAGTCGATGAAGTCGGACTCTTAAGACAAGATGCTACGTCGCAGTAAACAAACGCTCGCTTGCAAGCAACACAACAGGTGAGAACAAAACGACAGGTGCGCGCATCACCACTGACGACTGCAGACTGCACCCTTAAACCACGGTCTGTATACTACGCGCTATAATGGTTGGCTCTTTGCCTCTTTCGACTGTGGTGAATCCACATATTTCAGATCTTTTCGTTTCTCTCTCCATCTCCTAATGGTACATCGTCCTCTGAATTGTCCAGACACAGCTGCCAAATTTCGGGTGAAGTCTCGCTAATCTTGGACTTCTATACAGTAGTCTTCAAGCCCCGGTGCCTAAACTTCTGTCGCAGATATCCGTTCTTCAAACACAGATGGTCTCCTAATCCGTTCTTGCCGTTCAGACTTGTCTGACCATGCTAGAATAACCTGCTCCGTCTAACCATTGTCTTACATGATGATCCAATGTCACTGTGTACTTGTCTTCCACCTACTCAACATGAACTGTTATGGCGTAGTTCTCTTCAATCACGCAAAATTAATTACTGTACGATGCTCAACCATACAATGTGATCAAAAGTGTCCAGACAGCCCCAAAAACCTATGTTTTTCACATCAGGTGCATTTTGCTGCCACCAACTGCCAGGTACTCCATATCAGCGACCTCAGTAGTCATAACACATAGAGAGAGAGCAGAACGGGGCGCTCCGCGGAAATCACGGACTTCGAACGTAGTCAGGTGATTGTGTGTCACTTGTGTCACACGTCTGTACGAGAAATTTCCACACTCCTAAACATCCCTAGGACCACTGTTTCCGATGTGATAGTGAAGTGGAAAAGTGAAGGGACACGTTCAGCAGAAAAGCGTACAGGCTGACTTCGTCTATAGACTGACAGAGACCACTGACAGCTGAAGAGGTTCGTAGTGTGTAATAGGCCTATCCAGACCATCACACAGGAATTCCAAACTGCGTCAGGGTCCACTGCCAGTACTATGACTGTTAGGCGGAAGGTGAGAAAACTTGGATTTAACGATCGTGCGCCTGCTCATAAGCCACACATCACGCTAGTAAATGCCAATCGCCGCCTCGCTTGGTATAAGGAGCGTAAACATTGGACGATTGAACAGTGGGAAAAGGTTGCGTGGAGTGACGAATCACTGTACACAATGTGGCAATCCGATGGCAGGGTGTGGGAATGGCGAATTCCCGATGAAGTTATTTGCCAGCGTGTGTAGTCCCAACCGTAAAATTCGGAGGCGGTGGTGTTATTGTGTGGTCGTGTTTTTGATGGAGGGAGCTTGCAGCCCTTGTTGTTTTGTGTAGCATTATCACAGTACAGGCCTACACTGATGTTTTAATCACCTTCTTGCTTCCCGCTGTTGTAGAGCAATTCGGGGATGGCGATTGCACCTTTCAACACGACCGGGCACCTGTTCATAAAGCACGGACTGTGGTGGAGTCGTTACGCGACAGTAACTTCCCCGTAATGGACTGGCCTGGACAGAGTCCTGACCTGAATCCTACAGGACACCTCTTGGCCGACCGCTGTGACCGAGTGGTTTTAGGAGCTTAAGTCCGGAACCGGGCGACTGCTACGGTCGCCAGTTCGAATCCTGCCTCGGGCATGTATTTGTGTGATGTCCTGAGGTTAGTTAGGTGAGTGACGACCTCAGATGTTAAGTGGCATAGTGCTCAGAGCCAACAGCTTTGGGATGTTTTGGAACGCTGACATGGTGTCAGGCCTCACCGACCGACATCGATACCTCTCCTCAGTGCAGTACTCCGTGAAGAATGGACTGCCATTCCACAAGAAACCTTCCAAAACCTGTTTGAACGTATGCCTGCGAGAGTGGAGGCTGTCATCAAGGCTAAGGGTGGGCCAACACCATACTGATTTCCAGCATTACCGATGGTGGGCACCACGAACTTGTAAGTCATTTTTATCCAGGTGTCCAGATAATTTGGATGACATAGTGTGTATCAATGGGCAGCGCCATTTCCTTTTGGTTTCTCATGCACGATGTTTCAGTCCCATGGAGCGGACATTAAAGCCTGTGAAGTAGGACTACATTCCCTTACCAGTGAACAGATTATTTACGTAACAACTGATAACTGAAATATTATGACGATCCTGGCTTACCTATCGTCCTTGATTATTTGATCGCTGTATTCTAGTATATGCCTTCCTCTAGAGTTTTAACAACTCTCTGTTTCCTCTTATACCACGCAAGTTATTTACAGATGTTTTAAATTATTTCCTTGTTATTCCATCCCTTCTTATAGTTAGCGGTAATCTTTCACATATCCTGGTAAAACCTCGTCATTTTTATCTCTTAAGTTAAAAATTCGTATTTAATGTGTTATATGTTAGCACAGCTGCTTTTTCTACTATTTACGGTGTTAATCATTAGTGAAACTCACAGATGTATTTTCACAATTTAATGTGTTCTCGAGATTATTTCCTGCGTGCTGTCTAGATGTGAGTGGGTGTCTTGTAACAGCTGCAACGACTATTAATTTTTGTTCTCAGAAATTGTCTCGGTCGCCAACACTATTGTGGTCACTAACTGGAAAACAATTCATCTAGGCTTCCATTACCTGTCGCTACACTCCTCCATCCACCACGTTTCTAGAAATCCTCTTTCCTTGCTCCACCAACTGAATCCGCCAGCTCAGAAGCAGTAAAACATAAAATGCAAATTTATGTAACTGTAGCGGTCGCTGTGATGGCGGTAGATATAAAATGAGGTGTAACCCGGCGATGCAGCGGAACACCCAACGCTTCCCGGCAGCGCAATAAAACCTGTGCCCGGGGTCCCTCGCAGCGGCTAGTTGCCCCAGTGCAGAAGCGGTAGCAGGTAGAGCATGTGGTGAGGCGGTTGGGGGTGTGCAGATATGGTGCGGGGGTGGGGTGGACCGGGAGTGGGGGCGTTTTATGCGCCGTGTTGCGGGCAGCCGCTAACGCAGCAGGTCGCCCGCGCCCGCTTCCGCACATCGCTCCCTCTGCAGCATCCAGCGAGGCCATCCAAGTGTGGCGCCGCGTCCTGTCCCGTTCTGCCCTTCTGGTTTATGCAGCCGTTGCGTCCGAACGCGGACTGCCCATCTCTCTGTCTCTCTCTCTCTCTCTCTTTTTCTCTCTGCCTCCCTCCCTCTCACTCTCTCTCTCTCTCTCTCTCTCTCCCTGTTTACACATCTCTTTCCTCTGCATATGCCACTAACGCAAACTCGTTTTTCTATAAATACCGGGTATTTAAAACAGATTTCAAATATTTCCACAGGAGCTCGAGTTGCGCAAAACTAGAAGAAAAGTTTATATAACTATACGTTCGGTACAACAATACCAGTTGTGATATGGGCCGTTAGAATATCGTCCCGCACTGTAAGAATACCGCAGGTGAAATCCGAAGAGTCCTGCTATGAAATGAAGTGTTACCCCTCGCCATTACTCCCGGTTGTCGAGCCGCGTAGTGGGTGACAGTATGGTTGGTATCTCATCACTGTGTGGGGCGTCACCAGACATGTCCTGGCAGGTCATTTAGGCCTGTAGTCCCATGGACTGGAGTTAGAACTGTCTTCAGTGAAGAATCCCGCGTCGAACTGAGCTCTTATGACCAACAACGGCATGTCTGGAGACGCCCCGGACAACGGTGGGGTACCAACCTGACTGACACTAACAGTACGGACTGACAATCAGGAGTGATACTTAGAGGAGCCGTTTCAAAAATGTTCGAATGTATGTGAATTCCTAAGGGAGTAAACAGCTGAGGTCATCTGTCCCTAGACTTACACACTACTAAAGCTAATTTATGCTAAGAGAAACACACACACCCATGCCCGAGGGAGGACTCGAAGGAGCCATTTCATTTTGCTGAGAGTTTCTCTTGCTTCTCTTCGTGCTTACCAAATCTTACATGGACCAGCATGGCAGTTTTTGCCTCTGTCCTGCACGGACGTCTTGGCTCATTACAACTAAGCATCCATCTTTCCTACTAGATCTTCATTTCTTCACGCCCATAGTTACAGAAATTGTTCTACGTTTCTCTTCCTTAGAACTCGATGATTCATAAACTTTCACTTATGTACACATGTTGTTTCTGCCAGTGTCACTACTGAATCACTAGTATTACTGCTAATAGTTTTTTTGTCAGTACAGGCGTTTCAAATGACATTTGGCACATTAAAACCCTGTTTCAAATCATATTTTGTCCAATCACGTAGCGTCAATGGCACAGACCTGTCGTTCTCTGACGCTGCCCACTATCAACTGTGATACCTTGTTCGAGCCTCAACATCATGATGTCGCAGTGAGAACGCCAAGTGAAGTATACAACATTACGACAACATGATTCTTTAATAAATAGTATATGATATAAAGTTCATATAAGATGAATTTCACTTTAATCTTTCAGTGTCTCAGACTACGAAAGAAATTCGCTCTCATTATCTCTGTTTAATAATGGTGCAATTCATGTTTGCAGCATGCTGATTGACATGAAAATGGAAATGCTAGAAATACAAAGAAATGAAATTTACCATAACACTGTAAACAACAGACACGAATGCTACTCTTATCTATCAAACACCAACATTGATACCGTATATGGAATAACCTGGAATTTTAATTTGTTGAGACGAATGGTTGAAATGTAATCATTATTTTCATACTAATACTTTAATTAAATTGTATCAATTAAAATATCGTCTTCTTAGAGAAACAGACTGGTGAATTGTGCTGGACTCTGTCCTCCATAAAGATCCATCACCCACCGCAAATACACTGTCAGAAAACATCAGTACACCCATTTAGGGGTTTCCAGTATAATGAAGATCTATTAATGCAACAGTGCATATGGGTGGATGAAATAGTTACCTTTACAGATCAATAGGACAAACTGTTCTGAGGTACCAGGCTTGAAATCATACTGAAACACATGTACTAGTACGTGGAATAGCCTCCATTGGACACACTGCAGGCAGTGACTCTGCCATCCTGCCGATCGTACAGATGGTGAATACTGTCTTGGGATACGTTATTCCAAGCCTGCTCGAACTCTTCGCGTTGTTCTGTAAGAGTTTTTGTTAACGAGTCGCACAAGGCACTTCTCGTGCCATCATATTACACACGTTCTCGATTGGAGACAGTGATGTGTTGGCAGAAGAGCCAACACCGTGTTGCCAGAGGAGGCCGAAATGCACGCGTTTAAACTCACGCAGACTGGCGTGAGGTCTGGAACAAGGTAAAGTAATTATCCTATGAAGAAAAGAACGTAGTTGATTGAATACTTAACTTTAATCCATAATTGGAGAACATCGCTCTTGTTGATACATGAATTATAATCTCAATATAAACTGGTAATGGCGCCTTGCTAGGTCGTAGCAAATGACGTAGCTGAAGGCTATGCTAACTATCGTCTCGGCAAATAAGAGCCTATTTGTCATTGATCCATCTCTGGCAGTCTGCTGTACAACTGGGGCTAGTGCTAGGACGTCTCTCTAGACCTGCTGTCTGACGGCGCTCGGTCTGCAATCACTGGCAGTGGCGACACGCGGGTCCGACGTATACTAGCGGACCGCGGCCGATTTAAAGGCTACCACCTAGCAAGTGTGGTGTCTGGCGGTGACACCACAGACAGTTCTGTAGATATTGCTGGCTACGAAAGTTGTTGCTCCTCTTCCAGACGACGGTCGCAGGTTCGAATCTTGCCTCGGGCATGGATGTGTGCGATGTCCTTAGGTTAGTTAGGTTTAAGTAGTTCTAAGTTCTAGGGGACTGATCACCTCAGATGGTACGTCCCATGGTGCTCAGAGCCATTTCCTCTTGCAGAGCGCGTTGAGTTTTAAGGGTAGCGTGTGGTTAAGCATCACGCTGTTGGAACAACACATCAACTTCCTGTTGCAATAACAGCAAAAGAGTGGGTGTAACAATGTTCTGCAGGTATTGTTCGTTAGTTGGCGCCCCCTACAGAAACACCAGAGGTGAACTAGAGTTGTAGCTTATCGCTTCCCAGATCATAAGGCGTGGGATGAGGCCACTGTGTCTTGAACGAATGTACTGTACGAGACAGCGCTCTTTAGGCCCATGTCGTACATGCAAACGACCATCACTTGCGTGTAGTCAGAATCTGCGTTCATCGCTGACTACCACGGCGCGCCATTGCATCTTCCAACCTGCGATGGCAGCAGTCGAGCCATGCACGTCGTTGCTGTGGTGTATGTGAAAGACGAGCCCGAAGTCACACTGTTAATAAACAGACCGCAACAGTTCGTCATGACACATCTGTGCACACATACTTTCTTTTCTGTGCTGTTGTGGCGTAAGATGGACCGCTGCTGCCCTTACAAGTCGACGATCCTGGCGGGTGTCTGTGTTGCGTGGACGTCCGGGACCTCTTCTCGTCGTTGCACACCTGACACAGCACGTCCAACTTGTGTGGCAGTCTGATAGGTCCATCCTCCACTCCGTACCCTCAGTTAAACCCCTTTAAAACCCGTTCAGTTGTCTGTAGGAAGAACGACTGCATCTCCGTGGCATGGTTGCCTACTTCCTTCGCACGTCTGCACCGCACTAAGTCTTCTGGTTATGAGCACTCCCTATTAAAAGGCAGACACAGATGGCGCTCTGGTAGTTACGTCACTTGGCTATCTGTTGGCGGACGACGTTGAAACCATTATCACTACATCTACTATTCTCCAGGTGGCATATACCGTCACCGGATCAAAATCGACGTAGTCTCCAGGTGTACTAAATGTTCCCGGCAGTGTATATGGTGGATCTGGTAGCGAAAAAAATTATCAGCGGTAGGAACAGTTTATAAGAAGAAAATGAAAGGCAAATGTCTGATTCATGTTACAACAGCGTAATTTAAAAGAATTAGTATCAAAAGAGGTAACGGCCTTGTCGGAGTGGCTACACCGGTTCCCATGAGATCACCGAAGTTAAGCGCTATCGGGCTTTGGATGGGCGACCATCCGGGCCGCCATGCGTTTTTGCCATTTTTCGGAGTGCACTCAGCCTTGTGATGCCAATTGAGGAGCTACTTGACCGAATAGTAGCGGCTTCGGTCAAGAATACTATCATAACGACCGGGAGAGCGGTGTGCTAACCCCACGCCCCTCCTAACCGCTTCGTCCGCTGAGGTTGACACGGCGATCGGATGGTCCCGGTAGGCCATTCGTGCCCTGAAGACGGAGTGCCTCTTCAGTATCAAAAGAAACAACAAATCTCAGTCAGTTTTGCACTGTTAACAATAGAATTCCTAAATATTACACCAGAGCCGTCTTTCATTATTTGAAAATTTAGGTTAGAGAACCGAAAAGCCTTCAGTCATGTGCAGTCCTCGAGATATCGATAGTGGTTGCTGACGGCGAGGTGAGATTGGTTAATTCAAGCGAATTATATTGCTTATTTTCTCGAATCTAGGTTGCCAAATTGTTGCGTTCTTTTTCCGTCATTCTCTTTGTTTTCCAGTCAGAAGATTCAAATATTGTGCTAGGTCTTATCTGGAAGAAGTATCTGATATTGGGTACAGTGGGATCTGCTGTATGTAATGTGTAGTGCGATAAAAAATTATACTACTTTTTCAGCTATTCCGATTTCCCCATAACTGCGTCAGTAGTTGCTACTTTTACTGATCCTTTGTAGTATTAATTTTAACCCCTTCCTTGATACCTTTCTATATGTGCCTCTAGCTGAAAACAACGCACATTACCGCTGTATTCGTGAAAGAAAAATGCGGTAGGGCCTCGTCACTTCTCTCGACATTACAGCTCCACTTCCATTTCCGGTGTTTCATCTTCTCGTATCATAACCAGATAGCGGGCTATTCCGGGGCGCGTTACGTCCGCTTAACTAGAGTACCGGGGATGGCCACAGCCGCTGCGCAGTGCGCATAATACTGGGGTTTCCTCCCTAATGGATTGTAATTATCCGCTTGTAGCTGCGCGGACGTACACGGAGCCGCCACCCTGCCCTAAGCAGCACTGGGGGAACGGTTGCGCCCTCGCAGCGCCGGTAATAGCGCATTTACAGGATACCTAATACCTCGCCACTGTGCGCACTCTGATTTGATCGCAGGATTACGGAACGAGCCCCACTGTTGTTGGTATCAGCAAGATTGCTTTACCGCAGTGCTCTAGTCTACTTTTCGAATAAAGATATGCAAAATTTAGTGCATTACTGCTAAAAGTGAATATTTTATTCTGAAACATTACTTTTGGCATGAAAGTCATTTACAGTATTTGAAAGACACATGTATGTTACATTAAAACTCACATGTTTCTGATAGAGGTGTTCTATTACTATTACTGTTCGTGATTTCTATGAATAATTACGCAAACTTACTGACGCAGGGTTCCCCGACGGGCTCGTACGTCTCATACACTCATATCTCACGGACAGGAGTTTCAACACTGACGTACAGGGCAAACAATCGACACGATATGGTATACAGGCAGGAGTACCCTAGGGAAGTATCCTAGGGCCCTTACTGTTTAACCTCTACATTAACGACCTCCCAGCTACACGTAACACGACGGTAGCAATCTACGCGGATGACACTGCCATCCTTGCGCAAGATTGGAAGCCGTCTAACATTAACTCACGACTACAGACCGCACTCAGAACGGTGGAGTCTTGGCTGGTGAGATGGCGTGTTAGAGTAAACGTCGACAAGTGCGAGGCCGTTCTGTTCACTAGAAGACCGAAGCAACTGCGCAAACATCAGCACTGCAACCCAATAACACTACACACACGCCCAATACGTTTCCGCGAGAAGGTCAAATACCTCGGTGTCTGGCTGGACAGGAAACTACTCTGGGGGGACCACATTCAACACGTGACCAACAAAGCTAACGCGAGGCTCAAACAACTCTACCCTATGCTTGACAGGCGTAGCACACTGAACAGGAGGGTGTCTAGGTCCATGTACATGACACTTATTAGACCCCTGATGACGTACGCAGCCCCTGTCTGGGGATACGCTGCGCCAACTCGCCTGCGCCGTCTGCAGCTCATACAGAACAAAGTACTCAAAATCATAAGCAACGCTCCGCGCTACACACGCATCGCGGACCTTCACCGGGAATACCTGCTAGATACTATCTTGCAGGTATTCCAAAAACTCTCCACACGACTGTACAATAACACGAGACACTCGCGCAACGCGTTTATCCTTTCTCTGGGTAACTACGACCACAACCATAGATGGAAGCATAACAGACCAAAGACATTACTGGCTAGGAACTGAACATCTATGGTCTATAGAATGCTAACACGACAGTACTGGCGAGCCCCTGCAACACAGTTACTACTGGAAACCCAGATGTGCGACTAGCCGAAAAACAGGCAACCGCAGGGAAACCGTACTGTACACAGCACACAAACCAGCCACACACACCCCCTACACCGTCTGTGAGCCGATCTATGACCGATCGCCCACTAATCCACAACGAACTTGAACTGTTGCAGGGACGCAGCAACTGCAGCAAGCGCCGCAACAGGCTCCAACAACGACAAAGGTAACGATGCACGATACCTCGAACTAACACAACCACACCTTGCATGCACTGTCGCAGATAGCAAGCCGCTACTGCCCTTACTACCCGTCCTACTGTCGCAGAGGTTTTTTCCCTTGGCTCTTGCCTTGGCACTTTTTTTCCTCTGCCCTTACAACCGCTACCCTTCAATCGTTTTCGACCACTTCTATCTCCTGATGGACTATGTTAATGAGTAATCTTACCCAGACGCATGGACAACATCACAGCCCGCATCCTGTGACGCCTGATTCAAAAACTAACATGTTTACGGAGGTGATAGTAGAACTTTTGGTTTGGTCACCACGTTGGTGTGGGCGTGGAGGGGCCCCATCCTTGCTCCAAAAAAAAGTATGAATAATTAGTTAAAAATTTCCACGCTGTGTGACTAGTGTGGAATTCCGTGAGACACAGACAATGCTTCGGTGATAAGGCGACAATTTTCAACGGCACCAGCAGCCGAACCTGGACGGTAAAAACTAGTGTACTGCTTGTAAACAGGCATAATTCCGCTTGGTATGTTGCAAGCCAATCACTCAAAAATATGCAGCCGTCAACTAATAAGCCGTAATAAAGTCAGGAGTGACGAATGATTGAGCATCATATATAACTATCCATAGGAAATTATATCTCAGACTGAGATTCATTGAAAGAGTCCTCAGCAACAATGAACTTAATTGCTTACAGTAGGAGGGCCACAAGGGTCCTGGCACCAGTGGGTGTTGTCAGTGTCATTGTTCCTTGAATCTTTGGTGTCATCAGCATTTCATAAATTTCCTTCCCATTGTTCATTTTAATGGAATTCGCTCCCCCCCCTCCCCCTTCTCACTCATCCCCCCCCCCATAGCCTGTAGTGTCATATTGAAGCATTGATGACATCATACTTTCAGCCATTCGTGTTGTGGTCCTGGGGTACCAACGTTTCAACCAGTGGCATGGAAGTTCAGCCCAGCATGACTCAAGCAATTTTAATTTTCTTAATTTTACTGGGTGAGGGTCACATTTATTCACTGTCTGCACGTGCATCTGCGTTTCATTTGTTTCAATGTAAAAGATGTTTTAGTTGAGCAAAGAAGACTTTAACAAGGTTGCTTATTGTACCCATATGCTACAAAAAGATACTCACAGCTTTCTACATCAAGCCAGGGAAGGAATCGTACTGAAGAAGTGTACAACTGCAAATAAAAGGAATATTACTAAACACAAGAAGATTATTACCTGACTGGCTCTGCCAACATGATGTGTGGCATCCACTGGAACTGTGTACACTTTTTAAGATGTCTATCGAATCTCCTGCCATGCAGGAAGTGGTAGTAAGCGTTGGTGGCAATAATTGTCAGTAGAATTTCACTACCTCTAATTATTACTTTTACCATTATGTGTGTATGTTGTTATACTCAGCAAATTGTTATTATTACAATGCCAGCAGAACCAGTATTGTCTGAACCACTGTAAACCACTGCAACAGTCTTCTACACTAAGTTCATTTGGACTCCCAAGCAATCATAAGGAATATAGCATGACCAAAAGTTGTTCTTACTGCAACCCTCGGTTCCAAATAAATATGTTCTATAAAACTGGTTTATATTTATTTTCAACTCTGTCAACTAACAACAGCACACACACAGCTGCATTTTATAAAGTGCTAGCAACTGAACTTGCCACAAGAGAGTCTTGTAGCTGTCATCCACACAACACTAATACAGAACATACCCACCATCATACACATCACATACACACACAGTGCCACAATCATTGTTCTTGCAGTTGATCACTGTACATCAATATATGAAACAAATTGACATAAACGAATATATAAACCTGTACTTATCAGCAGAGAACTGATGTGGTATACCTACTCATTATATGATATTCATCACGTGAGCACAAAGAAAACTGCAGGTCTGTCAGTCAGGATACTGTGGCTGCTCTGACCAGTGTGGTTTGGAGAAGTGAGTGCATCTCTATTTACTAAGTATGTATTTCCACAATGGACTTTTTGCATTTAACTCCAATGCTATGCAATGTCATCATGATGACACACTTACGACCTACATACACTGTATATGAGTCACATACACCGGCCGCGGTGGTCTCTCGGTTCTAGGCGCGCAGTCCGGATCCGTGCGACTCTTACGGTCGCAGGTTCGAATCCTGCCTCGGGCATGGATGTTTGTGATGTCCTTAGGTTAGTTAGGTTTAAGTAGTTCTAAGTTCTAGGGGACTAATGAACACAACAGTTGAGTCCCATAGTACTCAGAGCCATTTGAACCATTTTTTGAGCCACATACACCTGGTATACACTGCTTATATGTCATACATACACCATACACGTATAGTACATATTTGGATGAAATACTCCCATCACAGGAGCATTGTAGTAATTGACTGATCTCCTAGTAGTAACAGAAACAGAGAAGATTTGGAATGGTTCGGTACTTGTGGATAATTTACATGCTCTGATTGTGTGAAGACTAATCTTGTTTTTTCACTGTTAACAAATCATGATGGGATTCGCTTCAAGCGCATATATATATATATATTTCAAATATCGTATTGCAGTCCAAATATCAACTATGAAAGAAAAGTTTGCACAGCATTGATGGAATAATCTACAAGAGCACTGGATGGTATAACTTACAAAAGCACACATATTCCACGAACTGAGAAGGTAAAACCAAACAATGCATTCATATTAGATGATATACTGATGGAAATCCAAGCCCTGTGAAGGACATATTTCTGTCTGGGGTGTGATATGGAAGCTGATGTGAATTTAAAACATATTTACCAAACACCATGAAATCAAATGAATTTGTTAGCTATGTGGGGAATGCTGTAATCGCAGACAGTGTGACTGGTGAATTGGAAGAGAAGGATTTTAAATGGTGCTCAACACAAACAAATCTTCCAGGAGTTTCTGCTTAAAAGGTACCAATAAGCAACTGTATCAGTATACAGTATGCAGATTATGGAAAATTCTATATGTGTCTCACATGTTCTGCAAGTGTAAAGCGCATGCATCCATACATTGGTCGAGAAGTCGAGGAAATCAATGCAAAGTTAATGTAACCGGAAAATTTTATCAAGTAGCTAGAAAAGGAGAGACAGTCAACGACAGAACTGAAGAAGTCAGTACAGCACTAATATCTTCACTTAGTTTTATTAGGGAAATAGATATGAAGTACTCTTAGAGTATATGTCAGTGTTATGCCGTCACAAAACTAGCTTAATATGGAACAGAATGTCGACAATGAAGGGAAAAATTATTGAAGTGCATAGAGCTACTTTATGGAAATGGAAATTACGACTGCTGAAATTAGGACAGCTGAAACAAGAACAGTATTTTATTTGAAGCAGTAACAGAAATAAAAGAGTCTGACAAATAAAAGATGGTGGCTTCAGTGCTGACCAATAAGAAGAAGGGGAGGATGAAGAACAGGAAACCATTATTAGCGATTATATTTATGAAAACAAGTAAAGAGTAGTAGATACCACTTCCTTCCATCTGTTGTTTTTGAAAGCCTTTTCTGACTTCTGTTACTTTTTTCACTGGTTCTGAGAAAGACTGTGTTGCAACTTTCCTAATTATAGCAGTAGTAGCTTCCATCAAATACCTCTCTACATTTCAATATCTATACACTTTGTCAACACTCTTTTGTATACTAAGGCACTTTTTGTGATGGGATGAAACTTATATGTTTTCTGAGAGCACTTCGTATCTTTTGCCAAAATAAAACTAAGGTCATGCATTAGTACTGCACTAACTTCTTCAGTTATCTCAGTCAAACGTCTCACCGTTTGTAGCTGCTGCCTTGATAAGATTTTCCAGTTCTATTAATTAATGAAACTGTATTTCAGAAGTGTTACTTGGCAAACTAGTCATGGGGATATTCATACTTTCCAAAGGGCAACCCATAAACCTGAGAACGTACATGATAAAGGACATTAAAAGTGAAGAAATTACCAGAAGCTTTTACACAGAGAAATTACAGAACAGATCAAAGCCATATGGGTTTCTTATAGAGCATGTTATAAGACGCCGAGGCCCTTACTTAACTGGTTAGACTTTCTCTCAAAGCATAACGGTTGGATGAACGTTCACGAATTGGTATATTAACAGGAAACATAAACCTCAAATCTTGCAGTAGCATTACGTGAGTGCTAGGAAGCATCACGGTGGTGGTGGTGGTATTCTCGATAAGTTACCAATTCAAATTCGTATCCCTGGGCACAACTACTATGGACCTGAACAAAGCTGGAAAAAAGCCTGTCTCATGGTGGCAAGGGTGTAAATGTACTAGACAACGTCTGCAAGGAGCATTACATTGCTTATGCTACAGATAACAGTCACTGCACTGCAGATCCGTTACTAGCTAATAGAACCAAGAAATTATATGGACAAGGACAAACACATGTATCCCAAACATAAATTAAGTGCTCGAACCAGTTTCCAGCAAATAATTTGGAGCTCATTTTATACTAAACAAAAAGCCTGTGAGGTTCTTAAAAAGTTGTATTCAGCCAGTGGTTAACAAAATTATATGCAGCCAGTGGAGGCACTTGCTAAAGGTGCTTTGAAGCCGCAAAGAAGAAAAAAAGGCTGTTTGTAAAGTGCCTATGGTTCTATTAATACCTAAGACACCTGGTGGACTCATTGTGCTTCTAATTCTAGCACTTGCTGGATTGTCAGCAATCAGTTCTCTGGCCAGAGGAGCTGCCGGCATAGTGTTAACAGTAAAAACGCGAAAAATGAAGAGTGCACCCTTAGCAATCTAAAGGACTTAATAGGATGATAGATGACACCAGTATCAGTAGAGTGGTATATGTTAAAACGATGCAAGAAATGCTTGAACTGTTTATACAAAAAAGGCTCCTAACTGTACCGTTGGACAGACCACTTACTAATACAGATCTGCTTAAATTCATGAAGAAACATGAAATCCCAAGATTTTGTGAAGTGAATATCTGAAATACATTGCCAATGAGGATGTGGAAATACAGTGAATGTGGGATCGTCAGTTTGGAGGTTTCGAGAGGATATGGCACTCGCTGGGTTGCGTATGTCAAGAAAAACTTAAATATCATCTATTTCTTTGACTCATTAGCGACCTAGGACCATCAGAAGAATTTCGCCGATACTTTACCAACAAGAACCAGGTGTCCTACAATTTTCGACTGCACCAAGACTTTAATTTATATCACTGTAGCCATTTCTGTCTCATGTTTCTCCTGCCGAATGCATAACATTAGACAGTATGCACATCATTAGATCAGCTGAGATTTAAAAGTGATGTTGTACACTTTTACGTTAAAAGAGCACTCATCCATGTTATGTGTGTACTACTTCCCTCAACAGATCCAAGCAAGGAGGAAATAGAATATTGCATTGATCAGTATGGAAACACATAACAGCATATCTAAAGCCACTGAAGTGAATAATAAAATACCATCTAGAAAGTGGTAAATTTATGGTAATACCTCCTGTCTCAATGATGTCGATGATTTGTATGAATATATAATGCCAACTTAACAAGGGTTTGAGGTATGTACAGATGTTAACGTAGTTAAAACATAGATAAAAACAACAGAATATGCAACAGACTTTAGCCACAATCGTTCAACAGGACCACTACTAGGCTTTTCCAGGAGTCAACTGCTTGTGGCTAATATTCATGAAACTTATGAGTCGAATCAACAATTGAATATTCTACCTGTTAGCACAGTCTGTGTTGAGTGGAATATTGCTAGAAACTCATATCTTAGTGACAGATTATTTCTCACTCTTTATGGATTTACTCCAACAATGGGTCCAGGTTACTAAATTGTGTAGGTGCCAGTGACTGCTTAGACAGTAGACTACCTCAAGTTGAATGCCAAATATCAGAACGGGAATGCAGTACTATTTTGTGGTGAGGAAATTATAGTACATCTTCATTTGAGGCAGCATCACGGATTTAAAGTATGAATATAGAGCACACAGCCATCAGAACACTATGTGGAACCAGAACATGATAACCTTTGAGAATAATAAGTTTCTTAAATCGATAGGACTGAAGCTTGCAATGAAGTAACTCGATATAAGAACTCCAGCTCCATATGATTACTGGATCATTGTAAGGAACATTTCTTCCACAAACCTTTTCCAACAACCTTCAACAATAACAATGAGTTAAGAATTCTTATTCAGCATCAAGATGAGTTGACAACTCCAAGCAGCAGTTTGCTGTATTGGTAAGGAAAACGTACAGCCACAAAGAAGGACCAACAGCAGCACCACAAGTTACACATAATGAATTCGACTTTCTGATTCAAGAAATAAGATCTGAACTTAATGGTGTCGGGTCCGACTGCACAAAAAATGTAAGTATCTTACCAGCTCTCGCAACATCAGTCTTTGCTTCAACTTAAGACCTGAATGCACTGGAAAATGCAAGATCGGTCATAGCTGAATCGACAGATGGCTGTTTTGGCCTGCCTCCTACTCAATATGTTAAGGGGCTCCGGAACGCCCTATACTTGCAATGTTAAAATAACGCTTATAAATTACATCTTTCCTCACAAAGTATTTGAGGTAGGAAGTTGAACTTTTTACAGATTATTTATTGGAATATGGGCTACAACTTAACACAGGGATTTTACAAAATTTTAGTTCAGTTATTAAAGATGATTTTTTTTCAATTGTAATGAAAATTCACAACTTTTTTTGCAATTTTTTATTTATATATTCAAAAATATACAGTTTTTTGGAAAAAGGCTGTGTTAAATTATGCAGAAGGTACTGTGTAACATTTACTGAAAGTTTGAAACAAATATGTTTGGAAGATCCTTAGAAAACATGTAATTAGTATGAGAAAATAAAAGTTTTGGGAATCGAGCGACAAAGATTGGATTAACTTTTTAGTGTATTACAGGTCCATAGGATGGATTATCTTCATCCTCTGCAAACTCCTCCTCCAGCTTCCTCTTGTTCCTCCTCCTGTTTACTCTTGCTTGTATTCTAGACTCTTTACAGCCCTGTCTGCAGCCCGAAGGCGTTCCTTGTCTAAAGCAACCATCGCTCGTACCATGTTAGAACCTATCTTCATTCCCATATTTCTAAATACCTTGCACCTTACAATGTTGCCATCATTGAAAGTCGCAACAGCATCATACACACCAAAGTGAAGTGTTTCTATTCCAACAAATACAGTCTTGGGGATTCTCGACCATATAACACTATTTACACTTTCATTGGGGTTTTGAGTTTTTCCGGGAATACACTTTTTCAACAGTTCAGGTGCTGCTAAGTCTCTGAAAATAGGTTTTATCACCTCCATTATTGCATGAGGCAGACTATGCTTATGAGTGTACACTTCACCAGTTAGCAATCCTTTGTTATATTTACACCAACTGTCTTCTTCTTTGGGACACAAGCTATGTTGGGGATTTTCATCGTCTTTATTGTTTACAGTAATAACACATACCGTTGGCTTTCCAACATTTCTCCTTTTCTTAAAAGCCTTCAGAGGATTTCTAATAACTTTACTTTTACTCATTATTATACTTCAACAAAACAGGTCTCAAGAAACAGAATTAATTACGAATATTTTCGAGATAACGACAGAGTAAATAAACATGAAACAATCGACAATCACACCAGCGATATATATTGAACCATCACAGGTTAGCCACAACACATACTTTATCTCACATCACTAAAATGTACCTGATGAACACGGACGTTAATAATAACACCATTTGACAGCAGTTTAACAGCGCCACAGTGGATCACGCCCATGTAGAACACATTTCAAAAAAAAATTAAAAATAGTTGTAGTCTTCGGAATTGAATAAATTATATATCTATTAAAAGGTAATAGTCTGCAGATTCAGAAAACGCAAAAAAGTAAAAATTGAACTTTTCATGATTTTGAGGCTTTCCGGAGCCCCTTAATGGGATTCTTTGAGGACTATAAACGCATCATTATGAACACTACGTAGTTCGATGTGCTAAGGATAATAACTCATACCGTCACATAGTGCCAGAAGAAGGATATTAAACTGTGCTGGACAAACGTGTGTGGAAGTACCCCATGTCAGTACCAAATGAAGAGCATTCAAAACTTTTACTAGCACTGAAGAACCATTAATTTTCTGTTCATGCGAACTATTAGTATCTATCCATTCCTGTGATAAGAATCAACGATTAAGAATTCTGTTCAACTGTAAATTCTCCAGTTATTATTCTAGAAAAGCAAACATGCAGGAGGGGGAATTTGTAAAATGCTTGAAGTGTACTTGACAACTCTAAAATAACCAATGCTACAGTTTATCTAAATTCCATTTTCTGTATGGTAACATTAGCCTGACTGGATCAATAACAAATGTCAGTCCACTATACTGTTTGTATGCAACAGTCACTCTTTTCCTTATGAGGGTGACGCATTTGGATGTATGCTCATTCCAAAGAAGTTTAAAGAGATATCACCATATTGGTGACTGATTGCTCAAATCGAAACTAGGCCATCAAAACTGGAAATTTGTGTATCAAGTTGAATCATCACAGGCAGTGCATCATATGCGTTATTGCTACACAATCGGATTGTAAATTACTCTGTTTTCAGAGGAACCATCCAATGTTGGTGCAAATGCAGAGGTGTTGCACAGCATGCACCATATCCCACAACAATGAATCAGAGTGCAAACATTATAGATGAGTTTTACTAAGTACATAGATAACTTTTGTTTGTAGATGTTGTAGACATTGCATTCTCTAACAGTGAGCATGTGTTGACGGAGTGTTGAAAAAATGTTGCTTTATCGAAACCATTCAGTACAGTACTCTGTGATGAGACTCATCAAACAATTGCATGGCTTACACACTACCATCGCAGAAAATGGTGAGATGATCAGGGACTGTTTTACGAAAGTATGGTGACATCAGCCAGAGCTTATAATTACAGATGTAGTACAGTTTATATAAAAGGCTGTAAAAAGTGTTGTGGGTGCATGATATCTTCAGCAGTGCATTAATAAGGAATACTGATGAGTACTGATGCCCATCAACTCAAAGACTAGAGCAAACGTGTGGTGACAGCAACTGCAGCAGTTATATGTTTGCTTCCGTATATGTACAACGACTTTTAAGTTCAATTGCCAATAAATAACTTTTTTCAACATTTTATTTATTTAGTTTTTTATTTCCACAACCCTACTTAGAGGCTTCAGGTCAATATTTAACATAAATTTCCTATGCTGCCCATGAGGCACTGGAAAAGTAATTTTTGATGCTTTGTCTATATGATTCTTTGTCTATGTGGCAAATGGCAGTCTGCTGGTATAGTCTATTGCAGGCCCCTTTCTGTATACAGGAAAATCCCAATAATTTAATAAGTGAGTTGATGTACACATCCCATTCAGAAAGTGTACTCTTTTGCCAGCCTCTCTGCCTGTGCTGGCTCGCACAGGAGCACTCCATGTATTAGCACAAATGCTGATGGCCGATTGTGTGTAACACAGAAAAAATGCCCAATGTATGAGCAGCCTCATTTTTGGGTGATACTGTGTGTGCTGTACAAATATACGTGCACAAATGTCTGAGCGCTATTCAACTTCCCAAAGTTATATGCATGCACACTTACAGCTGACTGTCTATTTCTGAAAGGTGAAAAATGACGAAATTAAGTGAAGTCATACTTTTTGCAGAACAAGCCTATCAGGTCTGGTCGGGATTATGAAATATGGAATTGGAAAATATTCACACATGCGCACACACACACACACACACACACACACACACACACACACACATCAGAAATATGTAGAAGCTGACAATTGCATCATCAGCATGAACAATTTGGAACACACATACCAGTGCTGGGTATAAATAAGTCTATCTGAGCAGCTCCTTCTCCTTCAGTCAATTAGAATTGTCGACTACACTGCGAATATAAAACATCAATCCAACAATGCTAATGGTGATGGTGTGGATAAGTGTACTTGGTTGTCAGGTCATTGATCTTTGATAATCATAGAAGGGCTTTGATTCGCTGGAATGAATGTTTGTATATTTATGAGTTAAGCATATTTGTTTTATATACCATAGACAATGCTCCTAAAACGCATTTTTCTCTTGGTAATCTGAATTCTGTTACAAAAATATGCGATCAGGATAGTAACATGACATAACTACACCTTGAAAAATGGAAATTTGGCTTCCCTAATGCGTGATTTCCAGGAGGGCAAACGTAACTATACATATTTATGTATGTGTCAGTTTTTTCACACTTGCATGTAGTACATATATTTTCCTGTTTTCTGTTTCTATTGGTGCTAACGAGTAAAATTGCCATGGCAATGTCATCATGAAGCATGTAGGGTTTCAGCCTGATTGTGGATGAGCTATCACAGCTACAGTCCATGAGTCCAATTTCTAGGCATCAGTTATCATACCAATCGTTGAGGAGCAGACACATGAGTATTAGTAGTGCTGCAACTTCTTCTGCCAATATTAATAATAGTAATAGTTTCCCTTACAGAGTGTGCTTATGACTGGTTTCTCTTATTTTTCAGTTGCACTTGAAGAAAACGGCCACAGATGTGAGTGCTTTACTGAGCGAAAAGATAGCAGAATATATATGTAATAGGCCAAATGATGGATATGACAAATAGCTGAAACCATTTATTGACATTGGTGAACCCCAACACTTTTTTTCTGAATCATCAGTCTTCTGACTCGCTTGATGCTGTACATAACGACTTCGTCTCCTATGCCATCCTTCCCATCTCAGGGTAGCATTTGCAGCATATATACTCAATTACTTGCTGGCTGTATTCCAGTCTCTGTTTTCCTCTCTACAGTTCCTATCCCCTACAGCTCCCTCTAGCAACATAAGCTATTTCCTGATGCCTTAACAGGTGCCCTTCCGTCCTGTGCCTTCTTCTTGTCAGTGTTTCCCACATATTTCTTTCCTCACCCATTCTGTGGAGAACCTCCTCATTCCTTACATTACCCCAATGTAATATCACAAATTATTATCGTTTTTAATCTCTATTTCTACTAGATGGATGTGTGCCACATTTATCAATCCCATTTCCGCCTTTGAAGGAGTGTAGGAGCTATCTGGAATAGGCATACCACACCACAGACAGACACAACGATAATGATGAGCTCATCATCGCCTCACCTGTATCGACAAACTGAAGGCTGCAAACAACATGTGCAGTAGAGCCATCACCCCATCCCGAGTTGTTACAGTTGCTGCAATCACAGCATGCAGTCACACCAGCCTTTGCCAATGATGTGCTCATCGTCTTTACTCCACCCTGGATTGTCAAACTGGTGGCCTCGAACATTATGTGGGGTAGCCTCATCGCTGCAGCCTGGGTAATCACGTTTACTGTATGCACCACTTGTGACCCCACTGACACAGCCACAAACACTAGCAAAGTTTGGGAAGACATTGTACAGGGTGAGACTGCTGCTGTTGAGGCAGTAATATGTCACACAATGCCTGCACATCCTTGTCTGTAACAGTAATAATAAAACATAAGTATAATGACGTACATACATATAGTAAAGGTAAACAGAAATGTAGAGACAAAGTACTTGCTGATAATCTTCTTCTTACCAAGTGATCACTGCTGTTGGTGGCGTTTCACATTTGTCATATCAGTACAAAGTCCAGATGACAAATAGTGGCTGTTGCGAATCTACCATTTCATTTTCTAATTAGTCCTTCCCTAATGTGGCATGATCTCCATTTGGCTGGGGAGCATTGGGCTATGAAATGATGACTTTCGTGCAGTAGCAGTTCGTTAAATGACTGTGCACACAAACCACCACAGCAGCCTTCTGCGTCTAGTAGCATTTACAGACCACCAGGTGAATCATGAAGCTGCACTGAACTACTCTGTGGTTTCTGGTGCTTTTGGGGATAAGATCTCGCAATTCCACATTGATTACACTAATGCAGTAATCAGGATATCGAGATCCTGCTACCTTTTTCATACTAGTGGGGCAGTGTTGGAAACGGATCTCCCTGAAATCGCCAGCGACCTGTGATATCCCATTATTAGATGCAAAACTCTTCAGCAATTTGAGCTGATGAATCCCCCCTCCCCTCTTCCAAAGAAGAAGGTAAAGCAATAGAGAAAAACATTGTCAGAATTTTGGGGAAGGATGCTGTGTCTTGGATTCAGATAATGAGGATGGTCCAGTTTCATCCCTCTTTCAGAAGATACTGATGGTAAAAAAGCGGGTAGAAATAAGCTGATGATGATGGGGATGAATACTAATTTGTGTGGTCACTCTGGCTTGCAATGTAAATTACACAATACAGGCATGTCATACAGATACATGTGAAACAACGAACATTCGTGGGCATTATAAATTTGAATAAATTTGAAGGACTCTTATTCACCATCGTAATTCCAGACCTAACAAAGTTCCTGAGACGGTATCCTTATTATTCAGTTCACATCCAAATTTTGGTTGTATATGGGTAGAATGCAAGTCAGGAGATTTAAATCATAGAGTAGTAGGATCCAGATACTTTTCCAAAGCAGACAGTCAATGTCTCAGAAATGTAGATTTGCTGCTTCTACAACCCATGGAACACCTTGGCAGAAACCCTTAAATCTGCATAGATTTATGGTCACACAGTATGTAAATCTATAAAACATATCAAAATTCACAGTACATAAGATACTAATATTCAAAAGTTAAGTATCTAACTAACCTGCATTGGGCTGAATACCAGGTTGCACTTCGGTGACTGATGCTTTAAATAGAAGTTTCATACACACTTCCTTCTGATATTTTCCAGCAGGCCAGAAGTGGTAAAAATTCACTTTTTCTTACTCATATGAAACCTATTACCTAACTGAATGCAATTTTAAGGGACAGTGTTTGTACTTGAAATAAACCTGAATTTCGTCACATGTAAGTAATATGAAGTTTTCGCTGACTTTATTCACCACAGTGGCTATGCTATTTAATAGCGAGAAGGAAACATTACCTTTACAAGTCAACTTTGATGTGTAGTTTGTAGCCACATGGTATATTTGGTGTCATGAGCTAAATAATTGTATATACAATTACATAGCATTTTATGTGTTAGAACTTTTTACTTTTAGACTGGAACGCCTTGATTTAGAAACTTTCTCTAGTGGTTGCCTCACAGCGTGTTCACTAATTTTTACAACACTCATAACAAAAATTCTTCTGTCTTCAGTTGCTTCAATGAGCATTAAATTTGCTTCCATTATAAATGTTACATAACTCCACATAGCTCAATCAGGTAAACATTTGGCCTCAGAAAGTACCTTATAATATGTACAACCTACTTAACCCTTTGTAGAAACTACCAATTGCCATTCACAAGATACAATTCGGTGTCCGTTTTACCAACAACCATTGCAGAAACTGAGTTAAATTACTCCACTCCAATGACATCCAATTTTTATATATTCACATGCTGCACAAGTAGCATTTTTGATACAGTTTTCCAAGGCACATTAAAATACACACTCTTGCATCCACCAGAGCAACTTCTTTCTACGAATGTCGAAGAATGACTGAAGGAAAAGGCGAGACCACATAACATCCTTTGTTCTCTGGTACTTCCCCTAAACTGACAGCAGAGCTAAATTTTACAGCCCTTGCTCTCTCATAAAATTCGTAAATATTTTGACAGTATTAGTTAGTAGTTTGTTTTACATATGACATAACAATAGTATTACACCATTAAAAAATTAACACATTTTCCTCGAAACACGATAAAGAATACATTTAACTTCTCACCATCTTTGGTGCAAGGTGACAGAACCATCCAGTAAAACACTTTCTGTATGAAATGTCACGCGACATTAATCTTCCTTAACTTGCACTACTGCAGCTAGATTTCACAGGCTGACACAAAACCAATAGCCGCAGCGGCGTTGACATTCAACCAGATCATCCTCACTAAATACATGCGTTGCCACTTCACGAAACGGAAACTGATTCGGACGAAATGATGACGATAGCCACATGTGCATCGTTACACGGCGATGCTATCAAATTATAAAAATTAAAATTGCTCGAGGGGTTGAATTTGCATGTAGCTGGTTGAAACTTTGCTGCCTCAGGGACCCGAAGCAATTTCGCTCTGAAAAATGGGGGAGGAAGTGGGAATTCTGGGAAAGCTGATGCTGATGTTACAATTCCAGAGGTACTGATGCCGACCTTAGGGATCTGAGTCACAATTCTCCTTGACCTCCTACAGCTTACGGATCCTGTGTCCGCCAGTTTACACTATTCCTCGTCAATCTGGGACCATTGAAGGGTGTGATTCATAAAGGATATGCGTAAGATTCGATGGACAGTTACACGTTTCTTCAAGGGTTCGTTTAGTAATCAGTGGAGACACTTGTTAAACTCCAGTAACAGGATAACAAGAGCGACGTTGTGCTTCACAGAGTCGTTGAAACTTTCTAAACACACTATTTTTCTGTTATAACTGAATTGGCTTCATGTAGCTAACACGCCTCTACTAAGAAACCGCGTGACTTCAACACTAATTACAGTATCGCCCATGTATGGTGATCTAGGACCACCTTGGCTACTGTAGTTTTGAACACGAACAAACTAGTACAAATTAGTTTTGATGTGTGTGACACTAATTAATCTAGACTGCATGTGACTATCTGTAAATGAAACCGAATATCAAGAATACATGTCAACAATATACGAATGTCTTCCTCATGAAACAATCACAAACGATGGCTAACCACTACGTAATGAAAATATGCCCTGTTAAATAATGTATCTACTAAATTTATATGAAATTCTGCATTTGTATTTAATTCTTTTAATGTCACAAAAGCGGCTCGATCTAACACGAATAATATTCTTTTCTCAGCATTGTCATATAATAGAAGTTTACTTTTACATAAAATATATAAATTTTGAAAAATTATTCTCTGCCTTTTACGCGAAACACTTTTAACTGACGATGGTGGTAGGAAATTAGTTAGAATAGCGAAAACGTGATTGATAATTCACGCTACATTCAGATATTGTTAGATATATTGAAATCCTTACGCTCCTCTGTCCTTTTCTAAAGGAGCGACAGTCGCTGAAGTGAGACATACACTTTGCTGTAACAGTTGTTTGTTACAAGAACTAAGCTAAGTACATTATCTGAGAATAACGTCTACAAAACCTGAGAACAGCAGTCGATTGAGGGGCAGGGAAGATTACAACGAAACGGTTCGAGGAGGCTGGTAACTCGTAGGCAGTCTGCTGATGAGCAGCAGGTGCTGTGACGACGCAGTCCTATGAGACTGAGAGCACGTTGGCGGTCTGCTGGTAAGGACACGGTGCCACGAGGGGATGAGTATGTGGGCAGTTACAACGAATACTACGAAGTGGTGCCCACTGACCGGCTGGTTGAAGCGCAGCGTCGGTCGTGTTCCTACATCTACATCATACTCCACAAGTTCGGTTAAGCACAGAAAGGGAAGTGAGAATCTGGTACCAAATGCCTTAAGCCGGATTTTAGAGTGGTGGAACGAGGAAGAAGAGTCCTTGCAGCCTTTCGCTTCTCGGTTAAGCAGAGAAAGGGAAGTGAGAATCGGGTACCATATGCCTTAAGCCGGGTTTTTTAGCGGGGGCACGACGAAGAAGAGTTCTTGCAGGCAGAGAGAGTGCCTGTGTTTATAAATTCCTTGTTGACTGACATACCAGCTTTGTTCCACGATCTCGGGATGAAACTGCATCACGGTGACAGGTTTGCTCATATGAAGGAACAAGTGCGTCAGGAACTGAACGTATCTGGTTATTGTTTAAGTAGAGGGATAGTATGTTGTCGCACCAAATGTGATGGAGAACTGAAAATTTGTCTTCCTCATGAACTGGTCCCCTCTGTACTTCATATTTTCATTTGTTCCCGTGTGGTGGGCATTTGGGAATCTTCAACACTGTTACGAAGGTTAAGCAAAATCTCATGTGACTCTGCTCAAATTCGAAAGTTAGGACGTGGGTAGGATAGTGCCATCAGTGTCGAGCTACAATACCCAATCGCAGTACCCACCGTGAGTTTCTCAGTGTAACAGAGAAGAGAGGCCTATGAAATAATTATTTGTCGATTATTTGGGGCCACTCCCATGAAGCAAACGCGGGACTAGATATGTGTTTGTAGTGTATGACGCGTTTACCCGCTTGATACCTGGTCGAAATATGGTAATTAGTTTGATTATTTCCCATTTGAGCAGAATATGTTCCTATTCAGGACCGCCTACAGTCTTAGTCAGTGATAATGATGCAATTTTTACATCACAATAGCCCAGGGAGTTCAGCTCTGCGATTGCCACCTGTCACTATCCTCGGCCCTCCTTTGAGGAATGACTGAACAGAAACCTGAAATTAGCCATTATTTTTCATTATAATGTGGCTCGTGCAGTTTGGAATAGCTCCAATGAGTGGTTGAAATTTGCCTTTAATTCCACTGTCCATGAGTATCACGAAACAACGCCACCATAACATACCTCTACATAACGTGTAAATTCACCTCCTTCCAACCATTTGTCTATCAGTGACCTGCTTCCGGAAAAACTGGATGCACACACTACTGAGCGTAACTGCAAACGGGATTTTAATAATATTCTCTCAGTACAATGGCTGGATATTCGGAGATACATCCAAGGGTGGCGGCCACCTGCGTTACAATTAAGTGATTGTATTTTTGTTAAGAGCCTATGGAAACACAGCAAGGGCGTTCGGAATATCTCAGCCAAGTCACTGCCGCGCTTGGTAGGTCCGTTTCAGATGCCTGAGATGCCCAGTCGGATGGGTTTGGTAGTTAAAAATCTTAAGACTGGAAAGACACACAGTTATTTTGTCATTTCGAAGCTATCTTACATTCCACAGTTTAATTTAACGGTGACTGTTCATTCGTATTTGAGCTGGAAAGTCACTGCCGAGATTGGTGAAGTACTCGTGTTATTTATACTGTACCAAGGAAAATTTTATTAAGAGTTGTTTTGGTCATTTTATACTGTTTTAGTCCACATTGCAAGTTGACGGGGACTACTCATTAGTATTTAATCCGATAAATCACTGCAAAGGTTGTAAAAGTAATATTTAACTCACACTTCAAGAACATTCTCTTAAAAGTTATTACAGTCATTTTGGGGCCTTCTACATTCACAGCCATTCATGATTACGTTCTTTTGGAACTTATTAATGTCTTGAGGCTAAGGCCTTACTTTGTGGGCACAAGGCAGTTATCAATAAACCCTGATATATCTATAAAATAGGACGCTAGTCCTGCTATCTACGATTTTCCAGATAACCTCCACCCTCATGTCATTATAAACAGTTTCCTTAAAGCCAAATATACACAAAAGTGGAAACAGACTTTATGATCGCAACAGATAAATAAAAAGAAGCCGGTATACGTGATAAATTACATCACTGGTCATGCTTGTAACGTATTCTCGTATTGAAACCGACGCATTATCGGCAGGTAAAAGGTTTTACTTACAATCCAATATTAATTCTGAATGGCATTAACCTCTATATATAGCATGAATTATTAATACAAATATACGATGGACAATTGGCAGTGCGATAGGATTTAAATTGGTTTTTGTACATCGATACAGTTAATTCTATCCAGGTAGAGATCATATTACTAAGTAGGTAATGGCGTTTAACTACTTTTTCGTAATATTCCAGCTATGTGTGTGTACTTCCGTACACTGTTATCCCATACCTTTACATTAATGTATACATATGTGCATTCTTTACGAATGTCGAATACTTTTTGATAGCAAGACAGTCACATGGTTTAATTTCAACTGTGCTTATATGTACATCATTGTAATTGTGTTATAGAACTTGTATTCAAGTACCTGGCTGCACAGACTTATACGTAGCACTTCGTAGTTCATGCTTGTTTATTGACGCAGCTTAGTACAACAGCTAAACCAGAACCAGCCATATCCCACAAATGACGGACACGGAGCTCAAACATTGGTGAGGGTAATTGTAGGACATTGCATGAAATTAACGAAAAGATTTACTAGTGACTTCCAGAGTGCTGTCAGAAGTACACCTAGTGCAACGACTGCTAGTAGGGAAACTAAAGTAATGGATTATAGTGCTTGGGAAGGTTCTCATAAGCAATACGTTTCTGTAAATCCTAAGCGACGACTGAGATGATGCAAAGAGCGACACCACTGGGCAGTGAATGACAGTGATTGAGTGAGTGGGGGTCATGAATCACATTATACCCTGTGGCAGTCCAATAGCAGGATTTGGACTCTATGTATGTCTGGAAAATGTTATCCAACATCAGGTGTAGGGCCGACTGTGAAATATGGGGGAGATGCTGTTACGATAATGGATGTTATTCACGGCCATGATGTAGTGTCCTTACTGCCCTTAAGAAAAAGTTAAACGGCTAATGATGTAGACAGTTTTTATAGCAATTTGTACTCTGCACAGTAGAGGAACAGTTCCGAGACGAAGATTGCTGCATCAGCATGATAGTGCACCCTGTCTATCATTGGCAGGAAATTTGGCGACCTGAGATGGACTAGCCCGCCCAGAGTTCCGGCCTTCACCCTTTCCTATGGTATGAGTTAGATCGACTTGAAAACCACAGCGTCTTAAATCGGCACGTCCTCTCATTTCAGCCCATGAGGAAGAATGGGCTGCCATTCTCCACAGACACTCAGATATTCGATTGAATGTTCTACAACAGAGTACACCGTCGTAAAGCCTTAGTGCGGACTCGCCGCAGATTAATGTTCTTTAATAAGCGTCCAGGGTTTTTGATCATTTTTCTCTTAGCTCCGCCACATTTCTATTTCCTCCTTCAAAGCGAAGCAGTATTCATTTAGGTGCGGTCACAAGTAACTAGATCCGATGCCAAAGACGTTTAGTGCAGCAAAACATTAAGAAACACATTTGGACTTAGCTTCTCTGCTAGCGAGTCCTACTCTACGCTCATGCAGGTAAAAGCCGCTTAGTGGCTGGAGCGACGTTTTCCCTTTGAGCGCAGATAACGGAAAAGGCTTCCAGGAGGATTTCTGAGGACCTAAAACTCGGCCATTCCACCTGAGGCTTATCTGCCGCTGGTAGTACATGTGGCAAACTGTGAAGCTCAGGGTGGGCGCCTCTCGAATCGATCATCCTCCGTGAGGTCAGCACATTCTGTTTTAATTATTTATTAATCAAGATGCCTCAGTTTACTGAAACTTGCCAGTCAGCTGGTTAGCTGTGATACACCACCACATTTCTAGATGCTGAGATCACAAATATTGGGTTAATTTTTCTCAGTCATTTCCTCTTTGGATTCGTCTGCTTTTTGTATCTCATTTGTAATTCCCAGTCAACGTACGTTACGAATTATATTGAAACTGAAATGTGTACTCAAGATATAAACACTGTAACAGTACAGGACTCAGACAGGGGGAAACTTTGTTCATTTCGGCGCGCAATGAACCAGTGGGCAACAATAACAAGCGGAAAAATTTACTTGTACCGTGAACACAGAAGAAAGAGTTAAGGAGCATGCTGTTTGTTTTAGAACACTGATGTGTTTCCTGTAAATGATACTTTTGAAAAGGTTTTTTGAGTATACTATTTATACTGATATAAATTATTTTACGGTAACATTTGTGTTTATCGGTAATAGTTAAACTGTGTACAGGGTCGCTAACGAGACATAGTTGTTGTAAAAAATTAAGGAAGAGCTGAATTAATTATAGCATAGAGACAGACCTACATATCTACAGATAATAATTTCTCGTGCGGCGATTATCTCGTTTTTCTCCTACATGGATGACAGGTTACAATGATCTGTGTGGTTTGTGCTGAAACAAAAACTTGTAACCTCGCCACAAAATTGTATAAATAATAATAATAATGATATGATTCTAATTTTTTTGTGTAACCTCAGAACAGAATTGGTTCCCATTTATAACCTCCCTACAGAAATTCATTCACATTTAACCTCCATACAAAATTTATTTCCCATTTAATGTACCCACAAAAATTCTTTTCTCATTTAATGTAAGCTCGAAACAGAAAAATTCCTAAACCTCGTAATAAAAAAAAATAAATTCAGTAACCTGGTAAATTTTGGACGACAGTAGTGCTGCGTCATAGCCCTGTAAGATCATTCTGAATAAAAAGCAAAAATTCTTACCTCGATAAAGTCGGCAACTATCTGCTCTTACAATAGCTCTTTCCGGCACAGCTCTGTGCAATGCTGGCATATTCATTTGTCATTTATGAAAGGAAGCAACTGATTTTTCTTTTCCAACAATCGGAATGATCATGGATTGGAGAAATTAGTAAATTCTTTAAATTGAAATGAATGCTTGTTAGAAATTACTTTATCTGACAAAGATTATTATTAGGACATTTTTAAAAGATTTACATGGGAGTTCACATAACATTACTAGATATGCGCGAGGCAGCTTCTACCTTATATTATACCGCTCAGGCTCCGCCATCGCTGTACCGCGACCGGCCCAGCCAACACGATACACCAGACTCGACCACAGCAGACTGCAGACAAGCGCAGACTAGCCACTACAGCGACACAAGTCGTACTGCAGTCAACACTGCTGTATGGTCAGCGATTCTCTTATACCTTGCATATCGTAGGCAGCGCATACCTCTTACATAACCCTCCACTGGGGGGGGGGGGGGGGGGGCAAAAATTTGGCAGCGATGGTGAGTCAATTGGACTTGCCATGAGCAATAAATTTTTCTAAATTATTTAAGTTTACAATCACAGAATATATACATATATATAAGTGCAGAACATGAAATGAAATATAGTGCACATGCACTGAGTACAGAACGAGTACAAAACATATTAACAAATAACATAAAGTGCATACACACTGTAGTACAGAACATATCAAGCAATGACAAAATGTATACGCAATGAGTACAAATCATATTGACAAATGACATAAAGTGCATACACACTGTAGGACAGAACATATCAAGCAATGACAAAATGTATACGCAATGAGTAAAAATGATATTAACAAATAACATAAAGTGCATACACACTGTAGTACAGAACATATCAAGGAATGACAAAATGTATACGCAATGAGTACAAATCATATTCACAAATGACATAAAGTGCACACACACTGTAGTACATAACATATCAAGCAATGACAAAATGTATACGCAATGAGTACAAATCATATTAACAAATGACATAAAGTGCACACTCACTGTATATATTTTTACCATTTTATAAGAACTAGGATAGGAAATGGAAGGATTGCATCATGGTTGTAGCACAGTAGGTTGCACGTAGCTGCACTGAAAGTCCATATCTTTCTAAAGAAGCACAACACCAAGTGAGACAATCTGAAGTTCTCTTCCCTGAGGTATTAATCAGTGTAGCATAGACACTGAAATGTCGTATTAATATTCAATGTTATCAATTTGGTAGTACATTAGGTACACCAAACAGTGGGACCATAATAACATCTCCATTGCTCAAGGTGGTGGACAGCATGATGTGTCAACACCACACTCTTGCAGAATCCATACTCTTTCACCAACGTAGAATTAGTGCAAAAACCAAGTATAGTGCTCCATGATCATGAGGATGGACAGGACAACCGGATATTGCAGTAATTTCTGGTAATTAGGTCAGAAGGTGAAGGACATTGAGTTGTATGCTAGTCATCATTGAGAATTACACTAGTCTATCAACCGATTTGAGTAATTTGTGGCACTCATCGCCTAGTTACTAAACATTTCTGTACTATGTATGAAGTATTACAGAATAATGTTCATAAATCATCTGATTACAGTGAATATTGGCACTCATTGGCCAGTTACAAACCATTTTTATGCATTAATCAAAAGTGATAATTCAAAACATGAGTTAATTAATGGCATACCATTTACATAATTCATCTAGTTATAGTAATCATTGGCACTCATTGGCCAGTTACAAATCATCAGAAGTAATCATTCAAAACAGGAGCTAATGAGTGTAGCATCAAGCTACTGGTATTCATATATGTAGCATGTAAGTGACATAATATAAATTTAAAATATAAGAAACAGTGGCATTCATTGGCCAGTTACTAAACATATAGCAAGTATTGAATATTACAAAACATTTTTCATCATTCAAGTGACATATGACATATTTAAAATAATTATTGGCACTCATTGACCAGTTACAAATCATCAGAAGTCATCATTCAAAACAGAAGCTAATGAGTGTAGCATCAAGCTACTGGTATTCATATATAATAGCATGTAAGTGACATAACACAAATTTAAAATATAAGAAACAGTGGCATTCATTGGCCAGTTACTAAACATATAGCAAGTATTGAATATTACAAAACATTTTTCATCATTCAAGTGACATACGACATATTTAAAATACAGGGTGATTCAAAAAGAATACCACAACTTTAAAAATGTGTATTTAATGAAAGAAACATAATATAACCTTCTGTTATACATCATTACAAAGAGTATTTAAAAAGATTTTTTTTCACTCAAAAACAAGTTCAGAGATGTTCAATATGGCCCCCTCCAGACACTCGAGCAATATCAACCCGATACTCCAACTCGTTCCACACTCTCTGTAGCATATCAGGCGTAACAGTTTGGATAGCTGCTGTTATTTCTCGTTTCAAATCATCAATGGTGGCTGGGAGAGGTGGCCGAAACACCATATCCTTAACATACCCCCATAAGAAAAAATCGCAGAGGGTAAGATCAGGGCTTCTCGGAGGCCAGTGATGAAGTGCTCTGTCACGGGCTGCCTGGCGGCCGATCCATCGCCTCGGGTAGTTGACGTTCAGGTAGTTACGGACAGGTAAGTGCCAATGTGGTGGCGCTTCATCCTGCTGAAATATGAATTGTTGTGCTTCTTGTTCGAGCTGAGGGAACAGCCAATTCTCTAACATCTCCAGATACTGTAATCCAGTTTCAGTAGCACCTTCGAAGAAAAAGGGACCAAAAACTTTATTGGCTGAAATGGCACAGAAAACGTTCACCTTAGGCGAGTCACGTTCATACTGAGTTGTTTCCCGCGGATTCTCAGTGCCCCATATACAGACATTGCGACGGTTGACTTTCCCATTAGTGTGGAAAGTTGCTTCATCACTAAACACAATCTTTGAAACGAAAGATTCATCTGTTTCCATTTGAGCAAGGATAAACTCACAGAAATCGATTCTTTTAATCTTATCAGCTGCAGACAGTGCTTGAACCAATTTCAGACGATAAGGTTTCATAACTAACCTTTTTCGTAGGACTCTCCATACAGTTGATTGTGGAATTTGCAGCTCCCTGCTAGCTCTGCGAGTCGATTTTCCTGGGCTGCGAACAAATGCTTGCTGGATGCGTGCTACATTTTCATCACTCGTTCTCGGCCGTCCAGAACTTTTCCCTTTGCACAAACACCCATTCTCTGTAAACTGTTTATACCAACGTTTAATACACCACCTATCAGGAGGTTTAACACCATACTTCGTTCGAAATGCACGCTGAACAACTGTCGTCGATTCACTTCTTCCGTACTCAATAACACAAAAAGCTTTCTGTTGAGCGGTCGCCATCTTAGCATCAACTGACGCTGACGCCTAGTCAACAGCGCCTCAGGCGAACAAATGTACAACTAAATGAAACTTTATAGCTCCCTTAATTCGCCGACAGATAGTGCTTAGCTCTGCCTTTTGTCGTTGCAGAGTTTTAAATTCCTAAAGTTGTGGTATTCTTTTTGAATCACCCTGTAATTATTGGCACTCATTGGCCAGTTACAAATCATCAGAAGTCATCATTCAAAATGAGAGTTAATTATTAGCATAGCATTTATAGAGTATAACAATAATATTATTTACAGAAATTATTGGCATAGCATGTATGCATTATTACAAAATATCATTCACTATTACTCAGAACTCATCATTCAAGTGACATATGACATATTTAAAATGTAACACACTGTAACTATTACTCAAGGTCTGTGATTAGAAAACATCATTCAGTATTACTCTGAACTCTCTTAAACTGGTAGCATTATTTGGGTCTGGTAATATATATATATACACTCCTGGAAATTGAAATAAGAGCACCGTGAATTCATTGTCCCAGGAAGGGGAAACTTTATTGACACATTCCTGGGGTCAGATACATCACATGATCACACTGACAGAACCACAGGCACATAGACACAGGCAACAGAGCATGCAAAATGTCGGCACTAGTACAGTGTATATCCACCTTTCGCAGCAATGCAGGCTGCTATTCTCCCATGGAGACGATCGTAGAGATGCTCGATGTAGTCCTGTGGAACGGCTTGCCATGCCATTTCCACCTGGCGCCTCAGTTGGACCAGCGTTCGTGCTGGACGTGCAGACCGCGTGAGACGACGCTTCATCCAGTCCCAAACATGCTCAATGGGGGACAGATCCGGAGATCTTGCTGGCCAGGGTAGTTGACTTACACCTTCTAGAGCACGTTGGGTGGCACGGGATACATGCGGACGTGCATTGTCCTGTTGGAACAGCAAGTTCCCTTGCCGGTCTAGGAATGGTAGAACGATGGGTTCGATGACGGTTTGGATGTACCGTGCACTATTCAGTGTCCCCTCGACGATCACCAGTGGTGTACGGCCAGTGTAGGAGATCGCTCCCCACACCATGATGCCGGGTGTTAGCCCTGTGTGCCTCGGTCGTATGCAGTCCTGATTGTGGCGCTCACCTGCACGGCGCCAAACACGCATACGACCATCATTGGCACCAAGGCAGAAGCGACTCTCATCGCTGAAGACGACACGTCTCCATTCGTCCTTCCATTCACGCCTGTCGCGACACCACTGGAGGCGGGCTGCACGATGTTGGGGCGTGAGCGGAAGACGGCCTAACGGTGTGCGGGACCGTAGCCCAGCTTCATGGAGACGGTTGCGAATGGTCCTCGCCGATACCCCAGGAGCAACAGTGTCCCTAACTTGCTGGGAAGTGGCGGTGCGGTCCCCTACGGCACTGCGTAGGATCCTACGGTCTTGGCGTGCATCCGTGCGTCGCTGCGGTCCGGTCCCAGGTCGACGGGCACGTGCACCTTCCGCCGACCACTGGCGACAACATCGATGTACTGTGGAGACCTCACGCCCCACGTGTTGAGCAATTCGGCGGTACGTCCACCCGGCCTCCCGCATGCCCACTATACGCCCTCGCTCAAAGTCCGTCAACTGCACATACGGTTCACGTCCACGCTGTCGCGGCATGCTACCAGTGTTAAAGCCTGCGATGGAGCTCCGTATGCCACGGCAAACTGGCTGACACTGACGGCGGCGGTGCACAAATGCTGCGCAGCTAGCGCCATTCGACGGCCAACACCGCGGTTCCTGGTGTGTCCGCTGTGCCGTGCGTGTGATCATTGCTTGTACAGCCCTCTCGCAGTGTCCGGAGCAAGTATGGTGGGTCTGACACACCGGTGTCAATGTGTTCTCTTTTCCATTTCCAGGAGTATATATATATATATATATATATATATATATATATATATATATATATATATATTTGTGCTAGCAATGCATTGCGTTGGGATCGATAATTAATTGCTGGGGCATAACAATATTTGCTTTCGACGTATTGCTGCAAATGAGGATTGGTAACGTAATTCGTCATGAGTCAGCTGTAGCAAGGTTATGAAACAAATAGAGTGTATGTGATCACATTCATGAATGACACACACAAATGGGAAAAAAATATGCAAGTACTAGAACAGGTTTAATAACTAACTGCTTATAGCACATTAATTTCATGAATAGCTTCTCCTGGAAAAAATACAAAATGAATTATTAAGCTGAAAGAAGAAACGCATATTATGCTGAAAAATAGTGAACTTCGAATTAACAGGTAATGAAACGTGTACTCAATATGTATGAACTCTATCAGTCCTTTCCAAAACACTAAGTCATTATACCATGCGACATAAGACATACTGTCAAAACGAACTGCAACAAATACTTAAATAACTTCATAGCATTTCTTAACTAACAGTAAATATATAAACTTCATCATTATCCTCATCTGCAAAGAAAAACTTCATTATTCATATTACCATAACTTCATTACTATCATCACCTGCAAAGAAAAACTTTATTATTCATAGTACCATATTCTTCATCACTATTCATCATCATTCATTATCATCTGCAAAAAGACACTTCATTATTCATTATTCTTATTACCATTTACTTCATAGAACTATTCATAGTATAGAGTTTTTTATTTCTAGCATATTTCATCACTAAAACTAAGATGTGTATTTCTGTCTGACAGCTTGCATTAATCGCTTCGTATTCTGAAAGAAAAATAATTAGTTAAGACTGCTATCATACGATGTGTATAGTATATTATTGTTAGTGTTTGTTAATTCTGATCCATTTACTCTTCGTGACGAGGTATTGCATCTTCTTTCGTTCATTCCGAAGGTGAAATTCCCATTTCATAGTAATCCACTGTGGTTTTTTTAATTTATTTCTTTTACACGTTATTGCTTTCTTATACTATAACGCTCAGGCTCCGCCATCGCTGCACCACGACCGGCCCAGCCAACACTATACACCAGACTGCTCGCTAGCAACAACTTACTGCTACACAGTTCCTGCTGCAGTCAACACTGCTCTCTGGTCAGCGATTCTCTTATACTTTGCATATCGCAGGCAGCGCATACCTCTTACAAACTAATATTTAAACTAACTTCCATTTATCAAGTTTGTCACAGTACTTTAGTCTTGTTAGTTATTTGAAGCCACAAAAAATTACAGGTTTTTACGACGGATAAATATTACGTATTGCCAATATCATCTTCCCGATGTTGTTCAATCTGTATATTGAGCAAGCAATAAAGGAAACAAATTAGTAGGTACTAAAATCCATGGAGAAGAAATGAAAACTTTAAGGTTCGCCGATGATATTGTAATTTTGTCAGAGACAGCAAAGGACTTGGAAGAGCAGTTGAACGGAAAGGACAGTGTCTTGAAAAGAGGATATAAGATGAACTTCAACAAAAGCAAAACGAGGATAATGGAATGTAGCCAAATTAAGTCGGGCGATGCTGAGGGAATTAGATTAGGGAATGAGACACTTAAAGTAGTAAAGGAGTTATGCTATTTGGGGAGCAAAATAACTGATGATGGTCGAAGTAGAGAGGATATAAAATGTAGACTGGCAATGGCAAGGAAAGAGTTTCTGAAGATGAAAAATTTGTTAACATCGAGTATAGATTTAAAAGGAAGTCTTTTCTGAGAGTATTTGTATGGAGTGTAGCCATGTATGAAAGTGAAACGTGGACGATAAATAGTTTGGACAAGAAGACAATAGAAGCTTTCGAAATGTGGTGCTACAGAAGGATGCTAAAGATTAGGTGGGTAGATCACATAACTAATGAGGAGGTACTGAATAGGATTGGGGAGAAGAGGAGTTTGTGGCAAAACTTGACTAGAAGAAGGGATCGGTTGGTAGGACATGTTCTGAGGCATCAAGGGATTACCAATTTAGTATTGGAGGGCAGCGTGGAGGGTAAAAATCGTAGAGGGAGACCAAGAGATGAATACACTAAGCAGATTCTGAAGGTTGTAGGCTGCTGAACGTACTGGGAGATGAAGAAGCTTGCACACGATAGAGTGACATGGAGGGCTGCATCAAACCAGTCTCAGGACTGAAGACCACAACAACAACAACAACAACAACAAAAGCGCCACATGGGCTCTGATAGGTCATATGCTCCGTAATTAGTCGGGTGTGCCTTACACAATTTATAGCAGTCGACAACTTAAACCTAATATAAAAACAGTTATAAAATTACAGGACAGAACTTATATTGTATTTAAAATTTCACGTCGACGGCTTAGGTGCGTCTCGACTCCTTGATAACCGATTCAGGAGGTAGCGACACAAGAAGCACGGAAGTTGTAGTCGGTATATTCTTAGAGCGGCACGAATGATTATAAACCCGAAGAGGAAACGATAGTATCGGGCTGGAAAATCACATACTTATTACGTTGCTTATACACTAAAGAGCCGTACAAAATGGTACACCTGCCTGATATCGTGTAGGTTCCACGCGAGCACGCAGAAGTGCCACAACACGACGTGTAATGGACTCGGCTAATGTCTGAAGTAGTGCTGGAGAGAACTGACACCATGAATACTCCAGGGCTGTCCATAAACCCGTAAGCGTGCGAGGGGGTGGAAGTCTCTGCAGAAAAGCACATTGCAAGGCATGCTCAATAATGTTCATATCTGGGGAGTTTGGTGGCCAGTGGGAGTGTTTAAACTCAGAAGAGTGTTCCTGGACCCAGTACGTAGCAATTCTAGACGTGGAGGTGCCTCGCATTGTCTTGCTGGTATTGGCCAAGTCAGCCGGAATGCACGATGGACATGAATGGATGCAGGTGGTCAGACAGATTGCTTAGGTATGTGTCACTCGTCAGAGTCGTATATAGAGGTATCAGGTGTCGCTTACCACTCCGACTGCACACGCCCCAAACCATTACAGAGCCTCCACCAGCTCGAACAGTCCCCTGCTGACATGCAGGGTCCATGGATTTATGACACTGCTCCATACCCGTATACGTCAAGCCGCTCGATAAAATCTCAAACGAGACTTGTCCGACCACGCAACATGTTTTCCGCCATCAACAGTCCAATATCGGTGTTGACGGGTCCAGACGAAGCGAAGAGCTTCGTGTCGTACAGTCAGCAAGGGTACATGAGGGGACCTTGCCTCCGGAAGCCTATCTCGATGATGTTGACACTCGTTGATGACCCAGCATTGAAGTCAACAGTAATTTGCGGAAGGGTTGCATTTCTGTCAGTTGTCTTGTGACAGCCAGAGCGAGAGCACCAGCAGCAGCGAGTACTGTTTGTATAAAGCGTTTATTTTGCATTTTGTTTACGACCTTCCACTAAGGAAGGGATTCTATTTGTGCTTATCTGCTCTGCATAGAAACTAACAGTTCTTGATCGTTAGGAGAGAAATTTATTTTGTACTTATTTGCTGCGCTTAGCTTTTAAATAGTTTTTCTGGGAAAACCTAGCGTAGTTTTCGCGTCTCGTATTTCAGTGAGTGTTTGTTGATTATCAGAGTAGCTCATCAGAAGATTATCTTGGGAATTTGTCACCGTATAGAGTAGGGTAAACATAGTCATGTGTAGGGACTGTGGTTGTTGTGAGCGGACGCAAGGAGGATTGGCCACTCTTCGGGGGCAGGTGGAGGCTTTGTCTGTTAGGCTCATCGAGCTCGAGGCGCAGGCGTCGGCTCGTAGTGGCGTTGGGGCAACTGTGGTGAGACCTATGCCTACTTCGGTGGCCTTGGATTCACATGGAACCCCTGATGTCGCTGCGTCTTCCGGCAGTGAGCATCTTACCGGTCAGCCATCACTCCAGGGTGAATGGCGGACAGTGGTGGGCTCGCGCGTGCCTGGCCGAAAGGCGAAGGTGGGATCTGGCCGCGTGGCAGCTGCCTTACCCCTTTCCAACAGGTACGGGGTGCTTCCTAGTGGTGATGACATCGGTTCCGAGCCACCACAGGATGCCTCGCCTGTTGGGCCAGTGGCCGATTCTCCGGCAAGGTCCCGACAGTCACAGAGGGCGGGCCTATTAGTTATAGGGAGCTCCAACGTTAGGCGGGTTATGGAGCCCCTCAGGAAAATAGCGGGTAGGTCGGGGAAGAATGCCAGTGTGCACTCGGTGTGCTTGCCGGGGGGTCTCGTCCGTAATGTGGAGGAGGCCCTTCCGGCAGCTATTGAACGCACTGGGTGTGACCGGCTGCAGATAGTAGCACATGTCGGAACGAATGACGCCTGCCGCTTGGGTTCTGAGGCCATCCTTGGTTCCTTCCGGCGGCTGGCTGATTTGGTGAAGACAACCAGCATCGCACGCGGAGTGCAAGCTGAGCTTAATATCTGCAGCATAGTGCCCAGAGTCGATCGCGGTCCTCTGGTTTGGAGCCGTGTGGAGGGTCTAAACCAGAGGCTCAGACGACTCTGCGACTATAATGGTTGCAAATTCATCGACCTCCGTTATTGGGTGGAGAACTGTAGGGCCCCCCTAGACAGGTCAGGCGTGCACTACACACCGGAAGCAGCTACTAGGGTAGCAGAGTACGTGTGGCGTGCACACGGGGGTTTTTTAGGTTAGAGGGACCCCCCTTGGGCGAAACGATAAAATACCTGACGGCTTACCAGAGAGAACATCAGCATCGTTGATAAAGAACGTCCGTCCTCAGAGACCAAAAACAGGAAAAGTTAACGTAATATTGGTAAACTGCAGGAGTATCCAGGGCAAGGTTCCTGAATTAGTATCGCTTATTGAAGGAAATAGTGCGCATATAGTATTAGGAACGGAAAGTTGGTTAAAACCGGAAGTGAACAGTAACGAAATCCTAGACACAAAATGGAATATATACCGCAAGGATAGGATAAACGCCAATGGTGGAGGAGTATTTATAGCAGTAAAGAATTCAATAATATCCAGTGAAGTTATTAGCGAATGCGAATGTGAAATAATCTGGGTTAAGTTAAGTATCAAAGGTGGGTTAGATATGATAGTCGGATGCTTCTATAGACCACCTGCATCAGCAACCGTAGTAGTTGAGCGCCTCAGAGAGAACCTGCAGAACGTCGTGAAGAAGTTTCGTGATCATACTATTGTAATAGGGGGAGACTTCAATCTACCAGGTATAGAATGGGATAGTCACACAATCAGAACTGGAGCCAGGGACAGAGACTCTTGTGACATTATCCTGACTGCCTTGTCCGAGAATTACTTCGAGCAGATAGTTAGAGAACCAACTCGTGAAGCTAACGTTTTAGACCTCATAGCAACAAATAGACCGGAACTTTTCGACTCCGTGAATGTAGAAGAGGGTATCAGTGATCATAAGTCAGTGGTTGCATCAATGACTACAAGTGTAATAAGAAATGCCAAGAAAGGAAGGAAAATATATTTGCTTAACTAGAGTGATAGGGCACAAATCGCAGAATATCTGAGTGACCACCATCAAACGTTCATTTCTGAGGAAGAGGATGTGGAACAAAAATGGAAAAAATTCAGAAACATCGTCCAGTACGCCTTAGATAAGTTCGTACCGACTAAGGTCCAAAGCGAGGGGAAAGATCCACCGTGGTATAACAATCATGTACGAAAGGTACTACGGAAACAAAGAAAGCTTCATCATAGGTTTAAGAGTAGTAGAATCATAGCTGATAAGGAAAAGCTGAACGAAGCGAAAAAGAGCGTAAAGAGAGCAATGAGAGAAGCATTCAACGAATTCGAACATAAAACATTGGCAAACAATCTAAACAAGAACCCTAAAAAGTTTTGGTCATATGTAAAATCGGTAAGCGGATCTAAATCCCCTATTCAGTCACTCGTTGACCACGATGGCACCGAAACAGAGGACGACCGAAGAAAGGCAGAAATACTGAATTCAGTGTTCCGAAACTGTTTCACTGTGGAAAATCGTAACACGGTCCCTGACTTCAGCCGTCGCACGGACGCCAAAATGGAAAATATTGAAATAAACGATATCGGAATTGAAAAACAACTGCTATCACTTAGTACCGGAAAAGCATCCGGACCAGACGAGATACCCGTAAGATTCTACAGTGATTATGCTAAAGAACTTGCCCCCTTTCTATCAGCAATTTATCGTAGATCTCTGGAAGAACGTAAAGTACCTAGCGACTGGAAGAAAGCGCAAGTCGTTCCCATTTTCAAGAAGGGTCATAAATCAGATGCGAATAATTATAGGCCTATTTCGCTTACGTCAATCTGTTGTAGAATAATGGAACATGTTTTATGTTCTCGTATTATGACGTTCTTAGATAATACAAATCTCCTTCATCATAACCAACATGGATTCCGCAAACAGAGATCATGTGAAACTCAGCTCGCCCCATTTGTCCAAGAAATTCACAGTGCCGTAGACACTGGCGAGCAGATTGATGCCGTATTCCTGGACTTCGGGAAGGCTTTTGATACGGTTCCGCACTTACGTTTAGTGAAAAAAATACGAGCTTACGGAATATCGGACCAGGTTTGTGATTGGATTCAGGATTTCCTAGAAGAAAGAACACAACATGTCATTCTTAACGGTTCAAAATCTGCAGATGTAGAGGTAATTTCGGGAGTACCGCAAGGAAGCGTGATAGGACCTTTATTGTTTACAATATACATAAATGACTTAGTTGACAACATCGGTAGCTCCGTGAGGCTATTTGCAGATGACACGGTTGTCTACAAGAAAGTAGCAACATCAGAAGACTCGTACGTACTCCAGGAAGACCTGCAGAGGATTAATGAATGGTGCGACAGCTGGCAGCTTTCCCTAAACGTAGATAAATGTAATATAATGCGCATACATAGGGGCAGAAATCCATTCCAGTACGATTATGCCATAGGTGGTAAATCATTGGAAGCGGTAACGACCGTAAAATACTTAGGAGTTACTATCCGGAGCGATCTGAAGTGGAATGATCACATAAAACAAATAGTGGGAAAAGCAGGCGCCAGGTTGAGATTCATAGGAAGAATTCTAAGAAAATGTGACTCATCGACGAAAGAAGTAGCTTACAAAACGCTTGTTCGTCCGATTCTTGAGTATTGCTCATCAGTATGGGACCCTTACCAGGTTGGATTAATAGAAGAGATAGACATGATCCAGCGAAAAGCAGCGCGATTCGTCATGGGGACATTTAGTCAGCGCGAGAGCGTTACGGAGATGCTGAACAAGCTCCAGTGGCGGACACTTCAAGAAAGGCGTTACGCAATACGGAGAGGTTTATTATCGAAATTACGAGAGAGCACATTCCGGGAAGAGATGGGCAACATATTACTACCGCCCACATATATCTCGCGTAATGATCACAACGAAAAGATCCGAGAAATTAGAGCAAATACGGAGACTTACAAGCAGTCGTTCTTCCCACGCACAATTCGTGAATGGAACAGGGAAGGGGGGATCAGATAGTGGTACAATAAGTACCCTCCGCCACACACCGTAAGGTGGCTCGCGGAGTATACATGTAGATGTAGATGTAGATTCTCTTCAGTCGTCGTTGGTCCCTTCTTGCAGTATCTTTTTCCCTCCGCATCGATGCTTTACCAGATTCCTGACATTCACGGTACACTCGTGAAAAGGTGGTACGGGAAAATCTCCATCGCAACCTCTGAGATGCTGTGTCCCATCGCTAGTGCACCGACTATAACACCCCGCTGAAACTTACTTAAATCTTTATAAAGTGCCATTGTAGCAGCAGTATCCGATCTAACAACTGCGCTACACACCTTTTGTATTACATAGGCGTTGCCGATCGCTGCCCCGTATTCTGCCCGTTTACTTATCTCTGTATTTGAATACGCATGCCTATACCAGATCCTTTGGCACTTCAGTGTAAATACCTCAGTAGTGCTCCAATGAAAGTGATTCTTCATTTGTGGGTCAGCAAAGCATTTGCAGTAGTTCTTCCGGTCATGTTAATCCATTATGCAAGTTTAATTTGCGTTTATCGACTGACTAAAACACAATTTATGTTCCAGATATGAAGCAAAATGTTTGGCTCGTAGGTATAAGTCATAGTTAAGTAATTGATTTTTTTATCATTCTTAACGGATATTGTCCGAATGCGTGCGAGCATGGGCAATGAAATGAGTAATACCTACATTGACAGATCATATGCAGTAAATTCCTCTATGAACGAGTTATCACACCACTAACGCTTTCAGAGTGGTACTTTATGAGATGAAGCAGATTTTCATTACATGCAGGTGGATGACAGCAACGAATCTTAGGCGACAATGAACAGCCTAGCTTTTTTGGATCACACACGGAACGCAAGTCTACTGGGTAGCTTCCCACGCGTTTTTCTTTTTTCTTTCTTTTAATTATGGGACGTCTGTCTTATGACTGGTTCAATGCAGTGCGCCATGGATAACTCTCTCGTCTTAGAGAGAGTAGAATTAGCAGTCTAGGTCCTCAGTCATTTGTTGGTCGTATTGCAGTCTCTTTCTTCCCTACGGTTTTCACCCTCTATAGCTCCCCCTAATATCGTAAGTGGTATTACCTGATATAACATACGTCTTACCATTCGATCCCCTCTTCTTACCAGCGCTCCCCGTACGTTGATTTATTCTGCAAAAATTTGCTCAGTTCTTATCTTATCAGCCCATCTACTTTTCAGCATCCTCCTGCAGCAGGTTATTCGAATTGTTTTCCGCACAATACTTGTATTCCGGGGGAAGTGAATGAGTGGTCCGCGAAAAGCTATTAGTAACCTGGCAGTTTTTTGTCTCGATATTTTGACGATATTTGTCATTTTGTTATTACGATTTCTGTGTTGTTAGCTATGATTTAAATTTGAAGTAATCATGTAAACACATTTATAAAACTTTATTAACCTTAAAAGGAAAAGGGTGTTCCAGCAAAGTACGAGGAGTCTGTGTTCCGTCACAGGAAAATTTTGATATTCCATGTTCCATAGCGCCACATCTCAAGCCCTTCGATTATTTCCCTTTCCAGTTCTGCCAAAAATTTTTTCTTATAAAGTTTGTTCCTCCGATTAAGGTCGATGTTTGACACTACCAGAAATCTCTTAACCAGGAATGCCCTTTTCTCCTGTGCTAATCTGCTTATTATATCGTCTTTGCTTCGTCATTCGTATGTTATTTCGCTTCAAGGTATAAGAATTCCTGAAATGAGTCTGTTGCTTGATCATCAATTTAGACGTTAAGTTTACCGCGAATCTCATTTCTACTACTCCTGATTAATTTCGTCTTTCTTCGGTTTTCTCTCATGCCATACTCTGAACTCAGTAGATTGTTCAGTCCATTTCCTGTGTCCTTCTTTACTTTCACGTAAGTTGTGAGACTACCATAGGCTATCAAAGACTGTCGCAGGTAAGGGTACGCTACGGTAGTTTTCCTCGTAGCTATAGTATATTAAAATTTGTAAATTTGTGGCAAGATCTTACCGGACCAAACTGCTTCAGTCATCGTTCCCTAAGCTTACACACTACTTAATCTAACCTAAACTGACTTACGCTATGGACAACACACGCACTCATGGCCGAGGGAGGACTTGAACATCCGGCGGGGGTAGCCGCGAGGACCGTGCAAGGCGCCCTAGACCGCGCGGCTACACCGCGCTGCTTTAGTCTGTTAATGTTGTTCCCTCGCTACATGTATGTTAGGTGCGTTGCACACCTAACGGACGTTTCCTCATAAAGATCGTTCCCTGGCGTATGCGATCGGTGTCTTATTGGATTTCTCTAAAAGCCTGAAGAAGTGAACCGCCTAGAAACTGAGTGAGGATATATAAAGGGCTAGGAAACTTACGGAAAATTTTCGTTCTACATAGTTATCTTCCTGTCTGTAGCCTAAAAGTAAACAGTATTTATAGCAAAATAGAAAGCGTCATTGTTTCATTTAGGTTTTATTCGAAAATTATTGAACTGTAACGTGAAACAGAGGGATAGTGTACTATAAATCAAGAAAACAATACAGCTTTATCGCATAGCGCTCAAAAACGCAATTACCTTAACGAAAAGTTAACAAAAATTGCCCGCAAAAGAAAATTATATGAAACATCGCTTCAGTACCTCGTCGAACTTATGTGAAACGTGTTTCAAATATTCATTAATAACTTTCGTATTTATCAATAATAACAAGAAACTCTTGCCTTGTAAACACCAAAGTCAAACGTTAAATGCTAAAGATTAAACACAAAACAGTAAATGGTAGAAGCTAAACGCTAAATGGTAAATGCTAGACGATAAATGGTACACTAAACAATAAATGTGAAACGGCAAACTCTAAACGGTATATAGCGAACGGTAAACATCAATCAGGAAACAGCAGTACACGCCAAATGGTAAACACTAAATGTTAAATAGTATAGGATACGTGCTAACTGGTAAATGCAAAATCCTGGTTAACACTTAATGGTAAATTCTAGTGATCAACACAAAATGCAATAACAGTAAACGCCAAGCACTAAACGGTAAATGCTTAAAGGTAAATACTGAACGGTGGACACCAAACACTTAAAGGTAAGTGGTAAATGGTGAATGGTAAACTTTTAAACGTTAATGCTAAATGATATACGCTAAATATGAAATGTTAAGTGGTAAATGGTAAACGCTGTCTCGACATGCAAGTATACTTAGAGATCTCTAAGAAAATTTGTGATGCATAATCATTGAGTATCAAGTTCATTTATGTGAAAATCAAAAGTAAATGTTTGCATAAGCATACCTCTTGTAGAATATTAAAAAAAATTCCAAGTTCAAAGATATACATCATTTACACACCAAACTCTGTATTTCTTACACCAAAAATACTGTACACATCTGGATTGTGCTGTAATCATTTCTTCTCTCTCTCTCTCTCTCTCTCTCTCTCTCTCTCTCTCTCTCTCTTACACACACACACACACACACACACACACACACACACACACACACACAAACACACAAAATTGTGTTAAAATTAGTTTATTATTTTCATTTATTACTAGGGAATGAAAGGAAGAAATTACTACATAGTAATTTTACTATATGAAATTTTCAGAGGGAACTATTATGCTTTATAATGTGGAAATTTATGAAATTAATGCTTATTATAAATCTTTCTGCACACATTTTACAAACGGTAGTTTCTCGCAATTTGAGTATGTGTTCGAAATAACTCCATTAGACAATCAAGATTCCTCTGCTGAATTGGCGTTAATGAAATATAGATGGCACTGAATAGCGTTTTGCAGGCACACTGTGTACATTATGGAAATACATCATTAATATAGCACTCTACCAGCTTCTTATATGTTTAGTAAATACACTCATACCTACCACATCTTTAAGAAACAACATAGTGTTATGAATCAATAAAGCTCTCACCTGAACAAATTGGACTATTGACCATTTGACTTCTGAAAATCGTTAGATCCCCACTGACTTTATGTATGAGAGCTCAGCACTCTTGCAAATAAAACGATGAGACACAATAGTTTTCTTTTAGTGATCTAATATTGTCATTTATTATTCATCCATTACATGACACTTTGTGGATATAAAGGACTGCAAGATACATCCTTTGACCTTGACTTTGTCAATGCTATTAAAGTAGGCATAATACATTGTGGTAGAAGGAGTAAAAAAGATGCTTTCCATGTTGCGAATATTGAATGTAACATTTAGTTTGTGTGTATGAAAATGTGTTTCCCTTCAGGCATTGTCATGCAGTGAAAGAATAAGATACTTTAATGTTAGGTGTGTAAAACATGACTGTTTTGACTCATTGTTTTATTTACAAAAGTGTATAGCTAGCAAATGTTAAGCCATTACTAATTTAAAAGCTTTTACCAAAGTCAATCGATGTATAATGTAACCACATCAGAAAGAGTGCTTTGGAAATTTCAAACACTATATTGCTTTTAAAGTATATGATAGATACGAGTGTATTTAACACACAGAACTGTTTCTGTAGCTGTCCTGACATGATGGATTATGATAGACACATTATTCATAATGCACACAATTTGCCGCTCAAGGTCTATTCATTGCAATTTCGACTTCATGAGGGCCTATTCAGCAGTGAAATCTTGTTTTCGTAATGGATTTGTTTCAAATACTCAAGTGGCAAAAAACTATTGCAGCAGATGATGCTGTAAAAAGTGTGGTGGACGATGTAGAGTATTCATTAAATCCATATATTTTCACTGTATGAAATAAAGTACTTTACTGTGAAAATTATTTTATAGTTAAATTTTTATGTATTGTATATCTTTAATCTTGAAAAGAAGAGTGGGGAGGTGTTAAAAAGCACAGAGTTAATCTGTTATCATCACCACATAACATTTTTGGTTGTTTTATATTTTTATTTCTCAGTAATATAATAAAATAAAAAGATAATTTTGATATCGTTGTGTGTGTATACTAACAGGAAACCAATTTTTTATGTGTCATAAATTTTAATAGAGACCTGAAATTATATTTGCATACTAATATAGAGTCTAGCATCTAACATCTACTATTTACCGTTACCATTTATCGTTTACCATTTAGTATTTAGCTTTTAGCATATATTGTTTAACATTAAGGGTCTTCCATTAACCATTTCTTTTCACTGTTGAGTGTCTACTTTTTAAGAGTTTGCAATTTAGTGTTTACCATTTTCCAGTGAACATTTAGTGTTTACTGTTAAGCATTTACCATTAAGCGTTTAGAGCTTACCATTTTGTGTTTACCATTTAGCATTTACATATTACCATTTACAATTTAGCTTTTACCACTTAGTGTTTACCATTTTCCACTGACCATTTAACATTTACAGATAACAGCTTTATCATTTAGCATTTAACATTTACCATTAGCGTTTACTGGAGTGGAGTCTGGGGTATAATACACACAGATGGTTTATTACCCACAATTTGGATATTTAATGCTGCACTGAATAGAGGAGGGAAGGGGGATGTTTTAATGAACACAGTTAATCTATATGTATCTTGGCACCAGTTTAATGCCAAATATAATGAATGTCTTTGACCTTGTATGGAAATAAGGAGATTGAATGATTTGCACAGAAATAATTAGTATTTCTGATATTCATTTGGACGTTACATATTTTTTTCTATGTGTCTGCGCAACTTTAACGATCTACTAAGAAATGTGCTCTGATTTCTTGGAAATAGGAAAGGGGGTGGGGGTTCTTAAAAAGCAAGCAGTTAGTTTGTTTCCATCACCGCCTACGTTTTTCATATAGCTCTATTTTTTGCTGCAGCTAAGGAGGGGCAGGTCGTGTGACTTGATAAAGACTGAAATAATGGAATTCGACACCATACATTGCATCATTTTGATACTATATTTTGATTGGTTGGATACAGACAAAGAGTGGTGTACAAAGCACGCAACTGCTCTGTTCCCAACTTTGATTTGTACTGTGATTGGATGGCGATAGGGAGGAGGCGAGGGAGGAGAAAAGTTTTTAATTTCCTGGAGTATTTTGTAATTCCAGACTCTGCAGAGGAAGTGTCACGACAGTACTCACAACTCCATACAGTACTACACCACAATCGATAAGCCATACTTGAAACACTCATAGCACAGCAGCTGTCTGGATTGCCAGTAGGAACTGTAACGAGGTTCCCTAGGGGTCACAGCTGCCAACCCATGGGCATCACGTGTGTTGATACATTACTGGCCATTAAAATTGCTACACCAAAAAGAAATGCTGATGGTAAACGGGTATTCATTGGACAAATATATTATACTAGAACTGACATGTGATTACATTTTCACGCAATTTGGGTGCATAGATCCTGAGAAATCAGTACCCAGAAGAGCCATCTCTGGCCGTAATAAAGGCCTTGATACGCCTGGGCATTGCATCAGAGCTTGGATGGCGTGTACAGGTACAGCTGCTCATGCTGCTTCAACACGATACCACAGTTGGTAAAGAGTAGTGACTGGCGTATTGCAACGGGCCAGTTGCTCGGCCACCATTAACCAGACGTTTTCAATTGGTGAGAGATCTGGAGAATGTGATGGCCAGGGTAGCAGTCGAACATTTTCTGTATCCAGAAAGGACCGTACAGGACCTGCAACATGCGGTCGTGCATTATCCTGCTAAAATGTAGGGTTTCGCAGGGATCGAATGAAGGGAAGAGCCACGGGTCGTATCACATCTGAAATATAACGTCCACTGTTCAAAGTGCCGTCAATGTGGAACAAGAGGTGATCGAGACGAGTAACCAATGGCACCCCATACCATCACGCCGGGTGATACGCCAGTATAGCAATGAGGAATACACACTTCCAATGTGCGTTCACTGCGATGTCGCCAAACACGGATGCGACCATCACGATGCCGTAAACGGAACCTGGATTCATCCGAAAAAAATGACGTTTTGCCACTCGTGCACGCAGGTTCGTCGTTGAGTACACCATCGCAGGCGCTCCTGCCTGTGATGCAGCCTCAAAGGTAACTGCAGCCATGGTCTCCGAGCTGATAGCCCATGCTGCTGCAAACGCCGTCGAACTGTTCGTGCAGATGGTTGTTGTCTTGCAAACGTCCCCATCTGTTGACTCAGGGATCGAGATGTTCCTGCACGATCCGTTACAGCCATGCGGATAAGATTCCTGTCATCTCGACTGCTCGAGGCCGTTGGGATCCATCACGGCGTTGCGTATTTCCCTACTGAACCCACCGATTCCATATTCTGCTAACAGTCATTGGATCGCGATATGCTACAATCAGACCTTTACCAAAGTCGGAAACGTGATGGTACGCATTTCTCCTCCTTACACGAGGCATCACAACAAAGCTTTACCATGCAACGCCGGTCAAATGCTGTTTGTGTATGAGAAATCGGTTGGAAACTTTCCTCATGTCAGCACGTTGTAGGTGTCGCCACCGGCGCCAACCTTGTGTGAATGCTCTGAAAATCTAATCGTTTGCATATCACAGCATCTTCTTCCTTTCGGTTAAATTTCGCGTCTGTAGCATGTCATCTTCGTGGTGTAGCAATTTTAATGCCCAGTAGTGTAGCTATTTATTAATGCCTCGTTGCATACCGGAGCACTGACCTACAGCGTTCAGTTCTCTTGAGTGCACCGCATCGTGTAGGTCTCCAGTTTTGTCGAAGCTAAGAGCTGCAGTGACAGTCCGTCGTCTCCGAAACCTGTGCAGCTTAGGCACTGTATTCCGGCTCTGAACTCTATAAAGGCATCACTCAGAAGCAGTCACAAGACTTTAATATTTAACAGGACTGGTAATAATTTTAAACGGCTAGTTGTGCTGCATATTTCACAAGAAAAAGCATCATGCAAATTGAGTATTTCTGTGAAGTTAGTCTGTTTGCTTATAATGAGAGAACAGATTTAAACTCCTGTCGCTGTTTCCGTCACCCTGGATTTTTATACAGTATGATTGACTGGCAATAATGGGTAGTGGACTTTGAAAATGGTTCGTGACAGTGGTGAGGGAAGGGTTTTTACTTTTTCCACTGACACAATTGGGCTATTACCGAATTTTTTTGAATTTTTAATAATGCATTATGTTCTGCTGGCATTGTTATAGATTGGAAAGGTGAGGGGTTTTAAATTTTCCACTAGCACAGCGGGACTATTTCCGCCATCTCGGACTTTTGATACTGAAGCATGAGTGGCTTGAGATAAGAAGGAGGCTTCCTATTGATAACGATGATGACATAATGAGTTAAAAAAAGTCATCAACTACGTCATGCGTGACCTTGAAAAACGTCAGTAGACTGAACTGCAGGTCAGGATGTGGTACTGTAAAGATTCTATATGGGCTGGACAATACATGGCTATACTACTTTGGTGAATGACGGTTTGTACAGAAGCAGCGGAAACAGGAACACAATGCTTTCTCAGGCTGAAAACTCTTTAATCTTATTGATTCGTTCAATATTTTCCTTCATAAGACCGATATTTTCCAAGCACAGCAGCCACTTCCATAGCTAGCATGTTACCTTTGGCTCACTAACAACTTAACTACTATTTAGTATATGGCTGGTGATACTTCCATTGAATATCTAGTGCATTACAGAAATTTTCCTGATTTTTTTTTTTATTTTAGATCCTGTCAATCCCCTTTCATTTGAGATAGAAATCTTATGATAGCCACACTAGGGTCTAGAAAATTTCTTTCTCAGGAGATATTTTGCAAACAATTTTGCAGATGAGTTATGTATTAGTTTGAATCGAGCATTCCCATTTCTATTGAAACATAATCGTCTCCTGGCATCACTCGTTAGTCATATCTTTTAATTGGTTTATACGTATCATGCTACACTACTTCCGTTATGTAACTGTCTATACCTTCATTGGATATGTAGTTACCAAGTGGTAACGATATGACTGAACAGTATCTAAATTGTGTTTCGCTGCACTTACTCGTGGAACTTTTCCTTTGGACATGTATTCTGTCACTTACACTTGTGGGAAATCACACTAACATTTAGAATAAAATGTCAAAACTTTCCCGTTTATTTTAAAAAGTATCCCTAGGGCCTTCAGTAGTACTGAAGAACAAAGTACAAAGAAGTCATCAAACAGGGAGGACTGTAGCAAAAGGCATCTAAGTAACAAGCTTAGTACATAAAAGTTACAAATAACTCGTCCGCAGGAATCATAAAAGCCATATAAAATAATATAGTGTGAAGTTGTGTACTATTAAAATTAGGCATGCAGGGTGAGTCAGTTGCCCTTACCAACAGATTCTGTGCAACCTGCAACACCTTCAGAAAGCTCACACTAGATTTTCACATCTGCTCGCATATTATGCACAAACTATTAGTACTACAGAAAAAATGGACGCGATCTTTTCGAAGGAAATTTAATGTAGTTCAATTTCGTAATGAGAAGCCTCTTCGCTGGAGGCCACGGTTTTCGAAGTATAAAAAAAAAAAGTGTTGAAGGTAACTTTTGCATGTAGTTTTTGATTAATTCGAAAACTACAGCCTACAGCACAAAAGGTATTCCAGTACTAAATTTAGCTACATTAACTTCCCTACATCCTGTTATTTCTTTCTGTAGGACTAATAAATAATCTGTGCACAGCGAATTAGAGAATATGAAAACCTTGCGCTTGAAATTTGAAGACATTGAAGGTTGCATAAAACCCATGGGAAGGGGCAGTTCAATCACCTTGTATGCTACATAAACTAAATAAGATTGATAAACAAATTGTTAACAAATGTCATAAAACACCGTAATAACAAATATTGTATGAAGTTGTATAGAGTCTAAGAAATCGATGTATGTCATATGTAAATACGTGTCAGGTCCTGAGAGAACATAGAAAGACTGCTCAGAAATGTGGCAAGAGGTGGCACTTAAATAGTGGGGAGGCAAGCTACATGGTGGGTCTGTACATTTGAAATATAGGAGCAGACTTTATCTCAGTGATGTAATTCTCAGTGAAACCGTCGTATCTGAAATTTATTGACAGAAGCCGATTCGAATTTAGTGAAGTTATTTACTGCGAAAAGTTGAGCTTGTCTGTTTATATTGTTTCTAGAGCGGTTAAACGAAATATATTTTAAAGACACCCAACGTTTTCGCTTTCAGTCACATCATTGAGATGACGTCCACCCCTATGACTACATTTGCAATAGCAATTATAAATGCTCTTGAGAATTCTAATCTTTGACTTACTATTAACGAAGATCTCTAAGAATCACGAATCCATTGACACAAAATCGAGGGCTTGATTTAAGATACGTAAATATTGTTATTAAAAGGATTAATTGCACAGATGCAAACGCATTACACTTGTGAGAAAAATTGCTCGTTAAAAATTGCTACGAGACAGCTATGCAGACCTACGTCCTTTTTCAAAAGCAGCTGAGTTTGATACGTTTGATATTAAATATCTTAATACCGACACCCCCGAGGAGGAAACCACTGACGTAATTGAAAATAGGCTCCTCATCCACAAAACATTATCACAGGGTGCAATAGTCAAACGTATCGAAGTATTAATCCTGGTACTTCATTATAACTACTTCCGCATCAACAGTAAAATTTTCATAAAGAAAGAGGAACGAACCATGGGCTGTCCATCTGCTGACTCAATTTCCAAAATGTTCGTCAATTATCTCGAAAACCAGTTTCTCAGAAAATACTTTATTACAAAAGATACCTTGATGATACTTGTTGCTGTATTTAGGATCTAAAGATTACATTGATCTGTTGATCATCCTAATATTCACTTTACTCTAGAACATGAGCAAACTATGGCCCTAAATTTTCTGGATAAATGATTTTTAACGTCAATCAAATACATTCGTCTGTCATTAACCGTAAGTTTGCAAAAGCAGAACTGTTGCCACCCAGTGCAGCAGATACAAGCATTCTTCCAAGCTGTTTACTTAATTTCGCGTTAATAATGCAGAAACTAACAAAAAACTAAATGTACCACATATTTCTGCCTCGAAAAAAACTCATTCTTTGTTATATACACAACCTAATTTTAAACTCGAGGTTCTGCAGAATAGATGCGACAAATTTAGATTAATATCGTTTCCCTATTATAGGAACGTTTATTATGAACTCAAAGCATTGTTCCGCAGATTTAATGTTGCCTTTGCCTCCAAAACCGTTGACACACGTGGTCAGCTATTTGTACACAATATTAAAACTAAAAGCAACAAATTTTGAAAGGGACGCTTTCACAAAGAAAATGGCTCTGAGCACTATGGGAATTAACTTCTGAGGTCATCAGTCCCCTACAACGTAGAACTACTTAAACCTAACTAAGCTAAGGACATCACACACATCCATGCCCGAGGCAGGATTCGAACCTGCGACGTGGTGGTCGCGCGGTTCCAGAGAGTAGCGCCTAGAACCAGTCGGCCACCCCGGCCGGCCAAGCCTTTACAATATCTGCTTCACTGATTGCAGAGCGTTTTATATTGGCCAAACAGGCAGAAACCTTAAAACTAGGCTCCAAGAAGAAAGAAAGCAAGGAGGAAAAATGGAGAATATAGTCCACATCTACTTCTGATTTAGTGTCAGAAGTAGGCGGTGTCAAAAATGCTGCTAGAAGCCTCAAAATGTTGCATAAAACGGGGAAACGTACGTGTGTGGGCATCGTTGACGAAGCTGAAATTTACAACTAGGTGGCCATTAATACGAATGATACTCCTAACGAACAAAAGTACTTAACAACTTTGTTTCCCTTAATAACTGTCGTGTGTGTCCCAAGTATTATAATGTAGTTACTTTCAGGGCTGTAACCTGTTTTTTGTAACAGCAGGCCACACACCCAGTTCCTCAAGGCTGCGTGTCGAATAAACATCGTGTCTGTATGCAGTAATACTGATAGTGCTTCCGCTTGTGATCTATGGCTGGTTCATTAGATCGACATTTCATTCATCGTAGAGTCTCTGGAGAGTGTCGTCTGTTGTCCGTTCTCTTTTCGTAACAACACTTTTTACGTGTCTTTCTTTCGTGCATCCTTGTCAATCTTTTAAATTTCTTATTGTTCTGCATATTATTTTGCTTTTACAGAATTTATTAAATTTTTATCTACTCACTTGCCTCTCACTACGTATTTACCGATCCTTTACAAGACCTCTGTTACTTGCCTCTACCAGATTTAATAACCATGTCATGGCACTTCTTAACTGTCATTGTGTGTTGTCTCAGGACACCTTACACGCGAGTTTATGTATTATATGCCGAGTTCTTTTATTGTAAAAGACATGATAGAATACTTATGCTGCTGTGGTGTTATATGTTGGCAAGTTGTTTTTCAGTATTTTTTGGTTTAGGTATGTTTATTTTTAATGGCAGTTGAGATTGTACTTCATTTTTCACTTTGTTGCGTGCTGTTTTACAGTTCTGAAGTTCACTTGCTACAGATGACTCCGGCATCCTAACATTTAACAAATTATGTTGTCGAAACCGTTCATGGTTTTTAAGGTACGAGGAGCGTTTAATAAGTAATTAAAGACGTTTCGGATGAAGAAATTCAATGAATGAGATTTTCACTCTGCAGCGGAGTGTGCGCTGATATGAAACTTCCTGGTAGATTAAAACTGTGTGCCCGACCGAGACTCGAACTCAGGACCTTTGCCTTTCGCGGGCAAGTGCTCTACCAACTGAGCTACCGAAGCACGACTCACGCCCGGTACCCACAGATTTACTTCTGCCAGGACCTCGTCTCCTACCTTCCAAACTTTACAGAAGCTCTCCTGCGAAACTTGCAGAACTAGCACTCCTGAAAGAAAGGATATTGCGGAGACATGGCTTAGCCACAGCCTGGGGGATGTTTCCAGAATGAGATTTTCACTCTGCAGCAGAGTGTGCGCTGATATGAAACTTCTCATTCTGGAAACATCCCCCAGGCTGTGGCTAAGCCATGTCTCCGCAATATCCTTTCTTTCAGGAGTGCTAGTTCTGCAAGGTTCGCAGGAGAGCTTCTGTAAAGTTTGGAAGGTAGGAGACGAGGTCCTGGCAGAAGTAAATCTGTGGGTACCGGGCGTGAGTCGTGCTTCGGTAGCTCAGTTGGTAGAGCACTTGCCCGCGAAAGGCAAAGGTCCTGAGTTCGAGTCTCGGTCGGGCACACAGTTTTAATCTGCCAGGAAGTTTCAAGAAATTCAATGTTTGTTGTGGGACATGGTGGAATATTTCCGCTTCAGACCCTATTTTTTCACGAAATTCTCACGAGTCACGGCCCTATACGTAGCCTTCAAACTGGAGTATATAGGGAGGTGTGTTGCAAGCAGAGTTTCTTTTTGCGGAAAATCAGAGCATCGCAGATATTCATAGACGCTTACAGGATGTCTACAGAGACCTGGTATCGGACAAAAGCACGATGACTCTTGCGGCGTTTTGTCTGTCATCATCGCAACGAGGTCGCTCAAACCTGTCCGATTTCCCGCATGACAGCAGGCTGCACACAGCTGTGACATTTGCAAAGTAGGAACGTGTGGACAGATCACAGTCGAACCCCTCGCTGCTCGACTTTTGGGTTGGTAGTGCTGACACTGTCTTCCACCAGTTAGGGGCTCGACGGTATATGCCCAATGGGTTCCTCGCCGCTTAACAAAGGACTATAAAGAGCAACGAAGGATCGTTTGTGCAGAATTGCTTGCCCGTTACTAAGCTGATCGTGACAATAATTTGTCGAACATGTTCACAGGCGATAAAACATGGATTCATCACTTCAAACCGGAAAAAACGGCACACCATGACGCGGCGCTACACAATCTTTCCTCCGAAGAAAAAGTTCAAAGCCGTATTCTCGGCTGACATAGTTATGGGGACGGTTTCCTGGGACTCTGAAGGAATGCTTCTGTTTCATTTCCTCACTCATGGTGCCACGATCAACTCTAAAGTGTACTGTGTTACGCTGAGGAAATTAAAGAAACGACTTCAAAGTGTTCATGACCACAAAAATGTAAACGAACATCGCCACGACAACGCGAGAACTCACACAGGTCTACGCACCCAAGAGATGCTCACAAAACTTCATTGGACTGTTCTTCCTCATCCACTCTAAAGCCCAGATCTCGCAACATCAGACTTCCATCTGCTTGGCTCAATGAAGGATGCAGTCAGTGGGAGGCAGTACGTGGGGAGTTTACTGATGAGGCAAGACGTTGGATCCGACATCGACAAGTAGAGTTGCACTACGTATGTGGGCACACAGCGCCCCATTCCCTCCCCCCAGTGAGGTTGCGTAAGACCGTCGCATTGGACGGAGGTTTTGTTGAAGTCTGGGGTCTTGTACCCAAAAGACTGGGTAATAATGTGACTTATTGAAATCATGAATAAAATCAACCTGCTTTGAAAAAAAAAAAAAAATTCGCATTACTTGTTGAACGCACCTCGTAAAAAGGAAAGTGCAATTGGTGCTGGTTTTTTAATTGAAAACCAATACCATAATTGCGGAATGTGCATCACGATGCTCCACATGCTGATCAAGAAATTAAATACCATTACCACAGCAAAAGCCAATTAAACATTCTATCAAACTTGATGAGCATCCCGTTGCGACAGACCTCACTCCACTATCCCCCATTAAACGCTTTCGCTGACGATTTGACAGGTAGAAACAGGCAGATGCGCCACGAGGCGGCTAGAGGTTTTAACTCAGCGGATGCCGCTGGGATGGCCGTCCCCCATTTAAAACTCATTATCGGTGCAGCCATCTGCCGGCAGTCTGCGAGAGAATCCCGTTCCTTGCCAGCTCTCATTAACATCTCATTCAGCCGACGCCCCCTGCCTGCTAAGTGAGAGCAACATTTTTACGGCGAAAATTGCATCAGCGGGGAGAAGCTGCCGCCAGTCCTCAGGGAAGCTTGCGCTGGCAACCGAATTACTCACGGCCATTTCTGCATGTATTTTAAACAAGCGGCTGAAGGCTAAGCTGGAGGTATTTTCTCCTAAAGCGCTGTCAGTAACGGTTCGTGTCTCCCGACTTACACCAATTTCCTCCAAAGTCACCTCTCTGCGCCCCACCTCAACCACCCCGTACCTAACAGGCTCATCCAAAGATTTTCCCGTTAGTCCCAGCAAATCACTGTCAGACAACAGAAAAAATCTGTAGTATATGCTCGATAACTGCACGCAGGAGTTTTTTATTTCGTTGATGTTATGGAAGTTTGAAATTGTAAAACACTTGTCTTAATCTGGCAAACGATGTTCTTATTATCTCATGGCGTGATTCGTGACAGTCCTATCATCAGATCTGTGATACAAAACACACACCATAAGACAATATATTGAGATATATTCATTGTGACAACGCAGTGAATCTGAGAAAAGTCCCTTTTAAAATTAGTAGAAAGTATCTTGTTGCGTCCGACTCTGTTCCATAACGCTATCAGTAACTACACAGACAGACGGCCGGGGTGGCCGAGCGGTTCTAGACGCTACAGTCTGGAACCGCACGACCACTACGGTCGCAGGTTCGAATCCTGCCTCGGGCATGGATGTGTGTGATGTCCTTAGGTTAGTTGGGTTTAAGTAGTTCTAAGTTCAATGGGACTGATGACCTTAGAAGTTAAGTCCCATAGTGCTCAGAGCCATTTTTTTAACTACACTGACAGGGAGTTTGGATAAACAATTTCACCTGATCGTAACGTTAGTGACAGTGATTCCAATGAAATCAGGCATAACTGCTATATAGCACTTGTTAAGGAACATATGCATTATTTAATTTGCATATCTTTGAAAACTGACAGTAAAGGAAACGCATTCCACTAGCAAAACTGTAGCTGCTAAATTCCAAAGCCGCTGTACGTTCAACATACGAGGTGTGATCAAAAAGTAAGAGAAATTTTTGTTTTTGTTAAAGAATATGTATTCATTGATCAAAATTAACTTCTTCCACTTCATAATAATACTCTTTTAGAGAATTATTTTTTATACTTTTATAAGTATTTTATGAGTATTTAGCTACAATATAGCAAGTCAGCAACTGGAAGCAGTTAATTCCATAAATTATCTGGGAGTAGGCATTAGGAGTGATTTAAATGGAATGATCATATGAAGTTGATCCTCGGTAAAGCAGATGCCAGACTGAGATTCATTGGAAGAGTCCTAAGGAAATGCAATCCGAAAACAAAAGAAGTAGTTTACAGTACACTTGTTCGCCCACTGCTTGAATATTGCTCACCAGTGCGGGATCCGTACCAGATAGGGTTGATAGAAGAGAGAGAAAAGATCCAACGGAGAGCAGCGCGCTTCGCTACAGGATCATTTGGTAATCGCGAAAGCGTTACGGAGATGATAGATAAACACCAGTGGAAGACTCTGCAGGAGAGACGCTCAGTAGCTCGGTACGGGCTTTTGTTGAAGTATCGAAAATATATCTTCACCGAGGATGCAAGCAGTATATTGCTTCCTCCTACGTATATCTCGCGAAGACACCATGAGGATAAAATCAGAGAGATTAGAGCCCACACAGAGGCATACCGACAATCTTTCTTTCCACGAACAATACGAGACTGGAATAGAAGGGAGAACCGATAGAGGTACTCAAAGTACCCTCCGCCACACACCGCCAGGCGGCTTGCGGAGTATGGATTTAGATGTAGATGTAGACGTGTATATATAAGTATTGGTAGGTACTTGGAGATGAAGAACATTGCACAGGGTAGAGTAGCATGGAGAGCTGCATCAAACCAGTCTCTGGACTGAAGACCACAACAACAACAACAACATATAAATATATATTAATAAGTATTTTACAAGTGTATTATAAATATTTTATATATACTTTTATACTTTTTTCAGTCACGAAAGCGCTCCTTTTATGGCTGTATTCAGGCTTGCGAGTAGAAAAGAGTCGCAATGGGCCATATCCACCGAATACGGTGACTGAGGTAAATAATCACATACAGGCGTTGAGGTGTGAATAGGACCATTATCGCAACGCTATTTGCACGAGTGGTTTCGCAACAATTTTGGTCGTTTTGTTCGGATTGCTTCAGACAGTACAACCACACGCCAGGAATCCATGGTGCACTATCCCACTGTAATCGAAGCAAACAGTGAGAAGAACTTTCACATGTGATCTGACTTTTCGGGGTTTTTTCGGTCTTGGGAGGATTGGGCTTTGGCTTCGAAGTCCTACCCGTATACCCATGTTTCGTCACCTTTTAAAACATTCTTTAGAAGTTCTGGATCGTTCTTGATTTCATCCGGCAATTCCTCAGCGATATTTATGCGATGTCGTTTTTCGTTGAAATTCATCAATTTCGGAACAAACTCTGTTGCTACAAGTTTCATGCCCAGAACAACCGGAAAGATTACTTAGTACTAACCAAAGGACATGACGACATCATCAGCAATCTCTCTGATGATGTCTCGGCGATTTTGCAGAACTTTTCCTTTACGTCTTCCACACTGTCGTCAGTAACTGATGTGCTAGGGCGTCCAGAACGGTCGCCATCTCCAACTTCTTCTTGACCCTCTTTGCAACATTTATACCAGTCGTTAACTGTCTTTTACTCATAGTAGATTTACCAAAAGCCACAGCAAAAATTTAGAATGCGGTGCTGCACTTTATTCCACTTTTCATGCAAAATTTAATGCAAATTCTTTGATCCAACTTTCTTGAAGGTAAAGACTGGCCGAGCACTCGTGTTTTTGAGTGCTCGGAAACACGTATACACTTTCCAACCGTCTACAATAATGTAAATATTGAAAATAACTGAAAATGCAAAGATATATAAATAACATGTGTATCAACAACGTAAAACAAATTTTGGAAAATCGGTTGTATAAAGTTAGCGAAATTAAAAAATTCTCGTTAATTTTTGATCACACCTCGTATATGATTTCTCTCCCACACAGATGCTTTCCTCAACTGAAAAGAAAAACTTCATTAACAGTCTTTTGTACAAGACGGCTAACTAAGAATTTACATTTGCAATGAAAACTTGATTTTTGTGTAGGATATGTAATTACAAATAAGAATATATCAATTTTTCTTTTTAATGTCAGTTACATATGTGTTAGTTACCATATATTTAAGCGTTTTGTAAACTGAAGGAAGAAATGAAAAAATTGACCGACACGAGACTCTAACCAGCGATTATCAGGCTCCAGTACAACTCACATGTTTCCATCTTTGTGCAATTTATGTTTTACGAAAATACTAGTGGAAAATACACCTTTCTTATAGAATTTGCATGTTCAAGGAGCTTAATGCAGACTACCTACATGACAGACGAGATCTTTACCAAAGAACAACACCGCCTGTCGAAATAATCCACCTTAACTTATGGACCTAAATACACTCGAGAGGCCCCAAAACTTTGATTTTCTCGGGAATTTTTCTTCGTGTCCTTGTTTTCTGTGTGTTCCTACCCTCGCTAATTATGCGGAGAACCTCCCCATTCCTTGAATTTCCAGTGCACCTGATTTTCAACAGCCTTCTGTAGTACCACAACAAAAAGAATCCTCGATTCTCTTCTTTTGCGGTTTTCCCAATGTCCATTGTCCACTACCTAAATTTCCTATAAACCATGCACTCGAAACACCTTGTTTTAAGTATGAAAAAATAAGTAATTGCATCAATTCTTCATAATTAAAATCATTAAAGACACAATAGCAGGTCTTCTAACAATTTCTATTATGACGAATGAAAATAAAATGGAGAAATCTCTTCCTCAAGTTAAGGCCTCCTTTTGACATCGTCATCTAACAGATCCTCACTATTTCGTTCTAGATTATAAGTCTTGCCAGCGGGTTACATCCATTATTGTGCGATGAATTTCGCAAGTATCTGCCCTTACTGTCTTGGGAATTATGTGGATGATGTTTTTCCGAAACTCTGATAGTATATCGCCGATCTCATAGAAAATACACACCAACTATAACAGTAGATTGGTAGTCATTGTCCCCACTGATGTTAGAAATGCCGATGAGATGTTATCCATCCTTCTGCTTTATTTGACCTCAAGTCTCTGAAAGCTCTTTCAAATTCTGACTCGAGTACTGTAGTCCCTATGTCTTCCTTATCAAGCGCAGTTTCTATTGTTGTCAAGTTACCATCGAGCCCTGCCCCTCATAGAGGCATTCAGTCTACTCTTTCCACCTATCCACAGTGTCCTCTGCGTTCAGCAGTGGAGTTCTTATTGCACTCTAAATGTTACCAACCTAGCTTTTAATTTCGTAGGAGGTTGTTTTGACTCTTCCATATGCTGAGACAGTCCTTCCGACTGTCATTTCTTTTTCAGTTTCTTCACATTTTTCCTGAATCCGCCTTGGCTACCTTGTATTTCCCATTTATTTCGTTCCTAAGTGAAATATATAACTGTATTCCTGTCGTTCCCTGACATTCCTGTATGTCTTTTATTTAGTCGACCAACTAAAGTATTTTTTCCGTTACCTACGTTTACCTATGTCTGACTGTCCGACACCCATGACTGCCCTTTCTAGCGATGTCCACTCAGCTTCAGCTGTACAGCCCACTGTACCCACATCCTTGGCGAACTTCAGAGGAGCCCCATAATTCCTTAGTACTTCAGTGTTGCACTCCCTTCCACACTCGTTTTTCAGTAAGATTTTCTTAACCTGCACTCTTCTCTTTATCCTTACTAAATTATGGTCTCTGTATATACAAGACTCTGTCTAACCCTTAGCATCCAATATCTAAATTGGGAATCTATGTGTGACCATGATGTAATCCACCTGGAACCTTCCCGTGCTTTCAAGTCTCTTCCAAGTATACCTCCTCCTCATATGATTCTTGAACGGGGTATTGGCTGTTATCACCAGAAATGTATTGCAGAACTCAAATATTCCTTGTCCTCTTTCATAACCCTTTGTTCTCTTCATTCTGATATAGCCGCGTTCCAATCCCCCATGATTAGTAGACTTTTATGTCACCTTACCTATTGAGTTACGCATTCAGTATCATCATATACTTACTGTATTTCTTCATCTTCTGCTTGAAACGTCGGTATGACACCTGAACTACAGTTGTTGCCGTTGGTGTACTGTCGAATCTGACGAGAACAACCGCAGCAGTGAAGTGTTTACAGCAGTGCAAACGAGGGAAACTCCAGCACTGGTCGTATGAAACTGAAACCATTTTTTCTCATTATTCTCATTACTGCATATCGATTTCAATCACAGAGTGATAGTCTCCAGTGCTAAAATAAAAACAAAAACATAAACATTCTCATCTAAAATATCAATATACAAGCATATGTGTCAGTTTACAATAAAGCACTTTGAGTTTCACAAGGTAAAATTCGCTTCAAGACATTAGCTCACTCTCCACTCTCCTATTCATAATGGAGTTTACTCCAGTTATGCCATTTCCTGCTACTGTTGATGTTCATCTCACCAGATATCCTTGTCGTCTTTCCATTTCACTTCGCTGGCCACCATTATATCTAGACTGAACCTTTGGATATCCACTTCCAGATTTTTTAAGCAGCCTATTCTTACTACGTTCAAACTTCAACATCCCATGCCCTGATTCGCACAATGTTAACTCTTCGTTGGTTATACCATCATTTTCTGTTTTCTGATGGTCAACCTTCACTTGGCATTCCCAATCGCAGAGATACAAACAGGGAATAATCCGAATCAGATCATCATAGCACATTTCAGTTACAGGCAGTGGTTTCCTTTGCCTTCTGCATCTTCATGCCGTTGGGCATTGCTGATTCTTCAAACTTTTTTGGACAGTTTCACACCTCAAGGGCAAGACAGTGCCGTATACCTCTGTCCGCCTTCCCATGCTCTTTGACAAGGTCGTTGGCAAAATGAGGTCGACTTCATATGCCGGTGGTCTTCGGCAGCTATTGCTCACGATTTTTATTAAAAATTTAAGCAGTGGTTTGGTTCGTATTCGGGACCCACAACGATGTGAGTAGTAATCAAAGACGCTAAGCCTAGACCAGTTTATAACTATGCATACAAAAATTCCGGAGGTTTAGAAAATGTATATATTTATACCTGAAATACTACTGGTCAAAACTGGAAGTCAACAGCCTATAGTGATATGTTCGGCACCCAATACCTTTTCAGATAAGGGCCAGACTGTTCTCTCATTCCCACGTGTCTGTCAAGTAGCAGTGGACACTTCAGGCAGATCTGTATATGGTTACCAAGCATTTACTCCTCACCTGTGGTGAGTCTATATGTTCATTTTTGGTGAGACAGATAACCCTCAAAGCACAGTACACCCGAATAATAAGCTTTTGTATGTCCATCGTTGTGCCTGGGTATCTGGGACTACGGCTGTTCACTATTGTAAGAAAATGAAGCGCCTACAGCCGTCCTTATGATATCATTTACTGTGTTGCCACCAGTTTCGGCACTTTAGTGCACCATCTCCAGGGCCTAGTTTATGCTGAATGGTTTATCACGAACCATGTATGTGATGCAGCAGTGGCCAGCAATTGATTTACGCCGACTACCTGGAACTCCAATGTCGTCTCTCCAACCATCAACTGTCAACTCCGTTGACAGTTGATGGTTGGAGAGACATCACGGTTACAGTTAGTCTACGTGAAACAGTTGTTGACCACTGTTGCCTCGTGTATATGAATCGTGATAATCCCTTCAGCATTAACTAAGCCTGGGAGATGGTGCGCTGAAGCACCGAATTCGGTAGCTACACAACAACTGACATCATAAGGACGGCTGAAGGCGTTTCATTGTCTTACAAATCCGAATATTGAATCAGTTTGATTCTGTAGATGGTGCATTAATAGAGTTGCAAGGAAGCTATCAAGGTTAAGTCCTGTGAAAGTTTTATACCACGTAAAGGAGTAAAACAAGAATGTTCTATGTCATCAGTATTATGTAAGTTGTATTTAGAAGCTGCTCTTAGTTACTTGAAGAGAGAGAAGTTTGGATGTGGCGGTAGAGCATCAGTGGTTACATTCATTACCGTTTTCCAACAATCAAGTACTTACGACTCTGGATACAGGTAATGAGATATATCAGATAAGACAGTTAGTGGTTGCTTATAAACAATGGGAACTAACAGCCAATATGGATAAAACAGAAGTTAGAATTGGGCAACATGACGATTTGTATTTTGAGCTTGCCCAGGTAAGAAATACTGAGGTATTCAGGTATCTAGACTCACTACTCCGTAACACCATCCAGCGTGATGTGGACATATCCCACAGGGTGTTGGACACCGATCGAGAGCCAAATGATTGGGGGGGGGGGGGGAGTTTGACGCTGTCGAAATGGACGTGTTACTGAGCAGCGCGACAGCAAGCCGGTTGGGATGACAAGAATGAATATGTAAGAATGGAGACTGATGCAGTGGAATCAGTCACAGATAAGACTGATGCTCAAGCACTGAGATGCTACAGGCATGTTCAGAAGAATGGAGGATCTACCATGACCGCTGTGTTCCCTGAACGGATTTTCACCAGGATGTTGTTTTCACCAGGATGTCCGCAGCTCGTGGTCTAGTGTCTAGCGTTGCGGCCTCTGGGGCCCTGAGTTCGATTCCCGGCCGGGTTGGGGATTTTCTCTGCCCATGGACTGGGTGTTTGTGTTGTCCTCAACACTTTGTCATCATCATTCGCAACAGTGGCTAGATTGGACTGCGTAAAAAATTGGAGGGTGGAAAAATTGGACTTTGTACGGGCGCTGATGACTGCGCAGTTGAGCGCCCCACAAACCAAACATGATCATCATCCACCAGGGAGAAAGAGCCGAAACAGAGGCGAAGGATAACTTGGAGTACGTGGAGAAGAACTATAGCCAAAACCCTAGAGACGGGAAGACTATCGGAAGAAAATTTGGTAGGATAATGATTGTGGCACCTGAGAATCGGCAATAGTTGATAAGTGGAAACCTCTGCTACAGTAAATGAAAGGAAGTAATTCATTACGCACGCGTGTACTGAGATTTTTGCAATAGTTTCTGATGAATATATATAATCTCTTTTATGGTTAACTAACTTGATCTATTGGTGCAGGAGAGAATCTGTAATTTTGTACTTTAGTTTTCTTTTGAAACCTAATTCCTTTGCCAAGACCGCTATGTTAGCAGAATTACTGAATTACTAGTTTCTGCAATATATAAATTTACGCATATTGTATAGTCCTCTTGCTGCAGTAATCGTTGTATTATTAACTACTACTGTCCAGTTTTCTAGATCTTATTACGGCAATACAGAGTCCCAAAACTAAGAGTCCAGTAATTGTGTTAAGATAGCGATTTTGACAAATAAATTGGATTCCAAAAGAGAACTACTGTTCAGAATTTTTTGTTAAATTTTTCACTTCGAGTGATTCATTGCAGCCTGTTATTTACTCACGGATGTTGTGAATGACACGATGCTTTAAACGTGCTTACTTATTATCTGTTTGGCAGACGCTGATGTTTATTCGTGACCCTTCACCACCCCTTTATAAATTCTGTTATCTTTACGGCTGAATATACAGGGTGAGTCACCTAACGTTACCGCTGGATATATTTCGTAAACCACATCAAATACTGACGAACCGATTCCACAGACCGAACGTGAGGAGAGGGGCTAGTGTAATTGGTTAATACAAACAATACAAAAATGCACGGAAGTATGTTTCTTAACACAAACCTACGTTTGTTTAAATGGAACCACGTTAGTTTTGTTAGCACATCTAAACATATAAACAAATACGTAATCAGTGCCGTTTGTTGCATTGTATATTGTTAATTACATCCGGAGATATTGTAACCTAAAGTTGACGCTGGAGTACCACTCCTCCGCTGTTCGATAGTGTGTATCGGAGAGCACCGAATTACGTAGGGATCCAAAGGGAACGGTGATGGACCATAGGTACAGAAGAGACTGGAACAGCATATTACGTCCACATGCTAACACGTTTTTATTGGTCTTTTTCACTGACGCACATGTACATTACCATGAGGGGTGAGGTACACGTACACACGTGGCTTCCGTTTTCAATTACGGAGTGGAATAGTGTGTCCCGACGTGTCAGGCCAATAGATGTTCAATGTGGTGGCCATCATTTCTGCACACAATTGCAATCTCTGGCGTAATGAATGTCGTACACGCCGCAGTACATATGGTGTAATGTCGCTGCAGGCTGCCACAATACGTTGTTTCATATCCTCTGGGGCTGTAGGCGCATCACGGTACACATTCTCCTTTAACGTACCCCACAGAAAGAAGTCCAGAGGTGTAAGATCAGCAGAACGGGCTGGCCAATTTATGCGTCCCCCACGTCCTATGAAACGCCCGTCGAACATCCTGTCAAGGGTCAGCCTAGTGTTAATTGCGGAATGTGCAGCTGCACCATCATGCTGATACCACATACGTCGACGCGTTTCCAGTCGGACATTTTCGAGAAACGTTGGCAGATCATTCTGTAGAAACGCGATATATGTTGCAGCTGTATGGGCCCCTGCAATGAAGTGAGGACCAATGAGGTGGTCGCCAATGATTCCGCACCATACATTTACAGTCCACGGTCGCTGTCGCTCTACCTGTCTGAGCCAGCGAGGATTGTCCACGGACCAGTAATGCATGTTCCTTAGATTCACTGCCCCGTGGTTTGTGAAACCCGCTTCATCGATAAACAGGTAGAACTGCAACGCATTCTCTGTTAATGCCCATTGACAGAATTGCACTCGATGATTAAAGTCATCACCATGTAATTGCTGATGTAGCGGCACATGAAACGGGTGAAAGCGGTGATGATGCAGTATGCGCATGACACTACTTTGACTCAGTCCACCGGCTCTCGCAATGTCCCGTGTACGCAAGTGTGGGTTCATGGCAACAGCAGCTAACACACCAACTGCACCCGCTTCTCCTGTGACGGGCCTGTTACGGACCCGTTTGCGTGCTACGACCATACCTGTTGCATACAGTTGGCGGTAGATGTTTTGCAATGTGCGGCACGTTGGATGCTCTCTGTCCGGGTACCGTTCTGCATACACCCTGCAGGCTTCAGCTGCATTTCGTCGACACTCGCCATAGATGAGTATCATCTCCGCCTTTTCAGTGTTCGAATACACCATGGTCACAGTTCCTACAACACTACACTATCACAGACGTCTGGTAATACGGTGTACTACAGTTGGTCTGCGTGCGGAGACGAATGCAGAATAACAATAGCAGCAAGCGCTACATGCGGACACTGAGACAGCTAGACCAAACCACAACAGTGCACTACAGCCACGTTCGTAAACACGGTCGTCATCGTAAACATGTCCCTGCAAATGTTCCTCGCCGACCATGGCCCGTGTTTGTTACAACACGCAACTGAACGTCGGAGGTTTCAAGCGTCAACTTTAGGTTACAATATCTCCGGATGTAATTAAAATTTTACAATGCAACAACCGGCACTGATTACGTATTTGTTTATATGTTCAGTTGTGTTAACAAACCTAACGGGGTTCCATTTTAAAAAACGTAGGTTTGTGTTAAAAAACGTACTTCCGTGTTTTTTTATGATCTATTACACTAGCCCCTCTCCTCACGTTCGGTCTGTGGAATCGGTTCGTCAGTATTTGATGTGGTTTACGAAATATATCCAGCGGTAATGTTAGGTGACTCACCCTGCATAGACTTAGCAGTCGCCATGCAGGTATATCACGTAATGTTGTAGACTGTCTGCCTTCAGTAGAGATATCAATTTACCATTATTGCAATCATCATATATCAGGGTTTCCCTGACTGCTCCAGGTAAAACTTTTAATAACATGGCGTTCTCTTTTTCGGCATTTTGACGACACTATTTTTCAAAATTATATTGTAATTTATGTACACTCCTGGAAATTGAAATAAGAACACCGTGAATTCATTGTCCCAGGAAGGGGAAACTTTATTGACACATTCCTGGGGTCAGATACATCACATGATCACACTGACAGAACCACAGGCACATAGACACAGGCAACAGAGCATGCACAATGTCGGCACTAGTACAGTGTATATCCACCTTTCGCAGCAATGCAGGCTGCTATTCTCCCATGGAGACGATCGTAGAGATGCTGGATGTAGTCCTGTGGAACGGCTTGCCATGCCATTTCCACCTGGCGCCTCAGTTGGACCAGCGTTCGTGCTGGACGTGCAGGCCGCGTGAGACGACGGTTCATCCAGTCCCAAACATGCTCAATGGGGGACAGATCCGGAGATCTTGCTGGCCAGGGTAGTTGACTTACACCTTCTAGAGCACGTTGGATGGCACGGGATACATGCGGACGTGCATTGTCCTGTTGGAACAGCAAGTTCCCTTGCCGGTCTAGGAATGGTAGAACGATGGGTTCGATGACGGTTTGGATGTACCGTGCACTATTCAGTGTCCCCTCGACGATCACCAGTGGTGTACGGCCAGTGTAGGAGATCGCTCCCCACACCATGATGCCGGGTGTTGGCCCTCTGTGCCTCGGTCGTATGCAGTCCTGATTGTGGCGCTCACCTGCACGGCGCCAAACACGCATACGACCATCATTGGCAACAAGGCAGAAGCGACTCTCATCGCTGAAGACGACACGTCTCCATTCGTCCCTCCATTCACGCCTGTCGCGACACCACTGGAGGCGGGCTGCACGATGTTGGGGCGTGAGCGGAAGACGGCCTAACGGTGTGCGGGACCGTAGCCCAGCTTCATGGAGACGGTTGCGAATGGTCCTCGCCGATACCCCAGGAGCAACAGTGTCCCTAATTTGCTGGGAAGTGGCGGTGCGGTCCCCTACGGCACTGCGTAGGATCCTACGGTCTTGGCGTGCATCCGTGCGTCGCTGCGGTCCGGTCGCAGGTCGACGGGCACGTGCACCTTCCGCCGACCACTGGCGACAACATCGATGTACTGTGGAGACCTCACGCCCCACGTGTTGAGCAATTCGGCGGTACGTCCACCCGGCCTCCCGCATGCCCACTATACGCCCTCGCTCAAAGTCCGTCAACTGCACATACGGTTCACGTCCACGCTGTCGCGGCATGCTACCAGTGTTAAAGACTGCGATGGAGCTCCGTATGCCACGGCAAACTGGCTGACACTGACGGCGGCGGTGCACAAATGCTGCGCAGCTAGCGCCATTCGACGGCCAACACCGTGGTTCCTGGTGTGTCCGCTGTGCCGTGCGTGTGATCATTGCTTGTACAGCCCTCTCGCAGTGTCCGGGGCAAGTATGGTGGGTCTGACACACCGGTGTCAATGTGTTCTTTTTTCCATTTCCAGGAGTGTATTATTAGCTACAACTTAAAAAGAAATAATCACGGGATTAAGACAACGTTTTCTCATTTTTAAAATTTTATTAAAAAATTAAGTAAACTAGATGTTCTATCAAAGTACCAGGATTTTCGAAGTGTTGAGTCAGAGGAATCATTTGGGAACCCATAGCATATATGTTTCCAACAACTGTAGTAAGCAGTAAGTTTCGTCTACTTTCTTTGCATTTTTTACGTGCCAAGAGGTTAGTCATCAGATGGCGTTTGTAGTTCGTCACCTTATATATGGCCGGCCGGGTTGGCCGAGCGGTTCTAGGCGCTACAGTCGGGAACCGCGCGACCGCTACTTCCGCAGGTTCGAATCCTGCCTCGGGCATGGATGTGTGTGATGTTCTTAGGTTAGTTAGGTTTAAGTAGTTCTAAGTTCTAGGGGACTGATGACCTCCGAAGTTCAGTCCCATAGTGCTCAGAGCCATTTGAACCATTGGAACCTTATATATGACTTGACTGCTTTGTGTCTTTCAATTTCAGGTTAATAAGTGGAACTTTCGCGCTAAGAGCCTGGGCCAAGTATGGCAGTTCCAAAAACTATGCTACAAGCTGGGTTATTTGTGCAGTACATTGTTAATGTCAGGTCATGTGCTGATCAGAACACAATCTGTTCATGCCATACAGTATACTGTCCATTTAAAGTGAACTAGGTCGCACAGTGGTTAGCACAATGGACTAACATTCGAGCGGACGACGGTTCTAACCCGCGTCTGGCAATACTTATTTAGGTTTCCCATGATTTCCCTAGATCTCTTCAGGCAAATGTTGGGATGGTTCCATTTAAAGGAAACTGCAGATATCTTTTCGCGTCCTTCCCTAATAAGAGCTGGTGCTCCATCTCTAATGACATCATTGTTGACCGGACGGTAAACACTTGTCTCCTCCACCTACTAAGGTGTCTATTTACGCCCGTTATTATCACGCTATACGGAGTTAGCCATTCTCCACCTACTGTAACCCTTTATACACGGTCCTGTCTCATTTACACATCCACGGCCAATTTTCACCATCAACCTGCAGTATTCACTCACAAACGACAGCCGGCCGAAGTGGCCGTGCGGTTAAAGGCGCTGCAGTCTGGAACCGCAAGACCGCTACGGTCGCAGGTTCGAATCCTGCCTCGGGCATGGATGTTTGTGATGTCCTTAGGTTAGTTAGGTTTAACTAGTTCTAAGTTCTAGGGGACTAATGACCTCAGCAGTTGAGTCCCATAGTGCTCAGAACCATTTGAACCATTTTTTCACAAACGACAGGCGGAAACACTAGTAGTGGAGCGTATACAAATCATGTCGGAGGAGAGCGGAAAACAGTGCAATCGCTGTCGTAATGTGGAAATGGAGCGGTTTGAATGATGCCCAAAAGGGCATGATCACTGGCTTCGGGCCACAGGTGGAAGCATTTCTGAAACGGTAGCATGAACGGTTTGCACACCGCCGTGGTTAAACTATACCATGCCGTCCAAAATGGCGCTATCCAAAAGCGGCGCCAAGCCTACTGTGGTTTACTGTGTGCCATTGGTAACAGGGGTGAACGATGGATGCGGAAATGTGTACAGGTGAATATACGTTCACCTGTTGAGCAATTCGCCGCGCAAATAAACCGAAGGACTACCAACAGTGTCCCCTCAACGACCGTCGGACGAACGTTGCTGCGTGTTGGCCTCTGCAGCAGGCAACCATGCTGACTGTTGATCGTCGTCAACGAAGGCTGAAATTTGCCAACACCGCAACTGGACGTCCACTGAGTGGTGACGTGTGGCTTTTTCAAACGCTCAATCGGAGAGATAGTCGTTGAAAGCAAACACGGATGAAAGTAAGCACCGTGTAACAATCGTCTTAAGGATCCAGGTCGCAGGAGGGACCGTTTTTGGTTTGGGAAATGTTTTCGTGGCGTTCCCTCGGTGATTTTGTCATTCCGGAAACAACAGTGTATCAACAAAAGTATGCATCCATCCTTGGGGGCGGTGTCCTAACAACGGCGGCTTCTATCAGCAGGACAGTTCAATATGCCACACTTCTCACAGTGTATGTGCTCTTCGAACCACAATGAGTGTACCGTACTCCTCTGGCCACCAATCGAGAATCTTAGTGCCATCTCGATCGCGCTCTACGCCGATTCACCCAGCGCCTGAAGAAAGCGTGGCTTGACATCGTCGTCGGTACCTCCCAGAACAGTCTTTGTAAAATTGCGACCAGCGCAGCCCAAATTAACTATTTGTGATGCCCGCGGTTCTCGACCGTATTTTATGATAAAGTACTTCTAGCAACTAATGTCCGAGTCCAAATATGTCAGCGTTCAGAGCTTCTGAAGAATACAGTTTCCTTACTCGGTAACAAAAATACTTGCAGAGACAGTAATATTTCAAAGCGTCTTTAAATGTACAGTCGTGGACAAAACCAGTGAGACCCTCGCCTTTCCGTTATGCAGCTTTAAAGTCTGCTACTCAGCATAACAGGCAATGCGACGAAATGCTACCAACATACTATGCACAGGTGTGATATTGAAAAACTATCCGAATTTTTTCAGACTGTTTTCAATCATGTGTAAGACTATATTAATGCTGATTAGTGTGTTAACCACAACACCTAAATATAAAAATGGTTCAAATGGCTCTGAGCACTATGGTACTCAACATCTGAGGTCATCAGTCCCCTAGAACTTAGAACTACTTAAACCTAACTAACCTAAGGACATCACACACATACAAGCCCGAGGCAGTATTCGAACCTGCGACCGTAGCGGTCGCGCGGTTCCAGGCTGAAGTGCCTAGAACCGCTCGGCCACTGCGGCCGGCCCTAAATACAAGATATAAATACAAGAAGAAACGCTAATTAGTATGAACTACACTAATAACATAACTGTTTTAGTAAGACAAAGTACCCCAGATCGTTACGAATTAGCAAAATATTATGCGCATTCGGCCGAGAAATGGTCTGTCTCAGACCAGTCATACTGGATTACCGTTGCTGACCTACCATGAAGGCAAATTTAGCAATGCGTAAAGATTCATAACGAAATTCAGTTACAAATCATTCAGTGCCACACTTACGTCAATTCAACCATTGAGAGAAGCGGGAAAAATTGGCAGTATCAAGTAGGAAATTCTACAAGAGTTTCATATCGACATCCACAGGGCGGCGGTACAGAATAAAGGTAGCGATAAAACGTATTGGGGGTGCGAGAATTTCTTAAAATGTCTTTACTGATAGTCTACCTGCCTCCATCGAGATTAGAACCGAAAACAAACCAGACCTCTCTTGAAGTTGAAAACACCTTTCACTACGCTAGCTGACGACCCAGGCAAACAGCCCTCTATTATTACCCCAGACATGGAAAGCCAGCAATTTCGCAATGAAAATGGTAAAATGATTTGTATTTTCTGTTGCATAGAGCTTTCTGGACTCAAAAACATGAATTGACTATCTTTATGTCACCGCTTATGTGACAATTATTCGGGATCTTTATCGAAATAACGAAAAACTGTTATTAGCGAGTATATTTTGTAGGATAATTCTGCACCACCCCAGGAAATAAACGGCGACGTAGCTGTCAAACGTATTCTACAATGTTTCGAATTCTCCATTAGACGTGCCACAGCCAGAAAACGTTCATTAGCCGAAGTGTTCCTTAAGGTAGCTAGCAATGGGAATGCTCGCACATCTAAAGCGTGGCGACACTAACAATGGGATCTCAATTAGCACGTGTATAGGCAAATGGATTTTATTTGCATTCCTGTAAACGTGATTTGGATCGAAAGCGTAGCTACGATTAATATGCTGATGTATCGACTGCAACTAGAACATTTCCAATAAAGAGTAGGGGAAATTATTATGCGGCCCTCATGTTCAGTAACTGTGGTATCTATTTTCTTTGTTAGGATTTCGTCACGTAAATCGGTAAAAATGGAACACTACTAGTCTCACTTTCTTTACCGTCTGTCTGTCCACCCAACCCTTAAAACCCGTTTACCTCGAGCACGGGTGGGCATAATAAGCGGAAATGTATCGCACTTCCGCCGGTATACGGTCCCCTGGTGGTGCAAAAAGTGAGCTATGTCAACGCAATCTAAAGATACGGCCGTTTATGTAAAGAAAATTTACGCGAAAGTCAAAAATGCCTCTAAGAACTATGCTACCAAACTGCTTAGGTCATCAATCCCATAGATATAGAACTACTTAAACCTACCCAACCTAACACACATCCATGCCCAGGAAAGGATTCGAACTGACGGCGCAAGCAGCCACGCGATCCGCGATATGACGCCGTTGAACGCACGGCTGACCAGCGCCAGCAAGCTGTTAATGTCATCTGGTGTTGCTAAAAAGTTATTCACTTTTGGTGAATGATTTTCTGCGCAGTTCATTTAAGAAAGAATAACTAAAATATATTTGATGTTACGGACGAGGAAGGACACCTAATTCATTTTCCCTTGTCTTTATTCGTGATATTGGATTCGCAGTCTGAGCATACTTACTATCCATAACCACACTTTAGATCAAAGTCACAGTCACAGATATGTGAATACAACACATTGGCTTATACTTGAGGTATTTCGTTTCCCACGAAGTGATGGCAGATGATGTTCTGCGTCTTCGAAGCGCGGGTTTCTCCAGCACATTAGCTGAGCGAACTTGCACAGTATGTTGGTAGCACTTCGTCGCCTTGCCTATTATGCTGTGTAGCACACTTTAAAGCTGTGCAGATCAACATAACAAAAAGGCGAGGGGTCTCGCTCGTTTTGTCCACGACTGTACTTGGCCTTGGTGTTCGGCCGTAAACTATGTACCGTCGGCTGATTACCACAGGGGCATAGGGGTAAGTGGCCCTGCCACTGACAGGTTAGAGGAGTTGGGGAATGTTTGATTATTCGTCTTCCGGTACTGACAAGCGACGTTCGTGGGCGGTTGGTACAGATCAGTTGACGTGGTATGAATTTTGACATGGAAGTAACATGGATTCTTGAATACGCATATAGAGACGGTGAACTTCAAATGTGATACACATTTGTAGCAAGGAATATGAAGTTATATTAAAGTGTTGATGTACAGGACAATGAGTGGAAGAAAAATGCATTCAGAACATTTAGTAAATACTTAGTAAACACTTGCGACTGCATCTCATATTGCATAATGTATTTAAAGATAGGCGCAATAGCTGTTTTTAGTCGATTAACCATCCGCTGACACAGGCACCACAAAAACACTTCGTCAGACAATTGAGGGTCACTGCAGGTGGCAGAAATCTGAGACAGAAAAAAGTCGACAAGAAGAGTTCCGAATGGAATCGACATTTAACATTCGGAACCTGGAACCCAATGCCCCTTGCCATAGCTAGTCTATCAGGTGTTCATAACATAGTAGTATACATCGGTTACAGTTGGAGAAGGAATTAAATTTAGGGAGAGGGAGTAAAACTTTGAGTTTCGCCAATGAGGTTGTAGCTCTTTCAGAGACAGCAAAGGACTTGGAAGAGCAGCCGGTCGCAGTGGACGAGCGATTCCAGGTGCTTCAGTCTGGAACCGCGCGATCGCTACGGTCGCAGGCTCGAATCCTGCCGTGGGCATGGATGTGTGTGATGCCCTTAGCTTAGTTTGGTTTAAGTAGTTCTAAGTTCTAGGCGACTGCTGACAACAGATAGTGGTCAGAGCCATTTGAACCATTTTTTCATTTACGTAACCACCGTCAATTTTCAACATCAGCCTGCAAGATTCACTCACAGAAGACAGGAGGCAACACTAGCAGTGGAGGGTATACAAAGCGTGTCGGGGGAACGTGGAAAACAGTGCAAGTCGTAATGTGGAAATGGAGCGGATTGGCTGGCGCCCAAAAGGGCATGATCACTGGCTTCGGGCCAAAGGTGGAAGCATTTCTGAAACGGCAACTTGAACGGTTTGCACAACGCCGTGGTTAAACTATACCACGCCGACCAAAATGGCACTATCCAAAACCGGCGCCAAGCCGACTGTGGTTTACTATGTGCCAAAGCTAACAGGGGTGAACGATAGATGCGGAGAGGTGTACAGGTGAATAGACGTACAACTGTTGAGCAATTCGCCTTGAAAATTTGTCACACAATTTCACTAAAAGAAGGATTTGGTTGACAGGATATTTTCTGAGACATCAGGGGTCACTAACTTAGTAGGTCTGCATCGAAACAGTCTTCAGTCTGAAGACTACAACAACAAGTTAATAATAAGATCAGCACATACGCAGGCCCAGAAACCACGCCATGAACTCTGTATTGGCCCTTACGTGGAGCCGGCCGAAGTGGCCGTGCGGTTCTAGGCGCGGCAGTCTGGAACCGAGAGACCGCTACGGTTTCAGGTTGGAATCCTGTCTCGGACATTGATGTGTGTGATGTCCTTAGGTTAGTTAGGTTTAACTAGTTCTAAGTTCTAGGTGAGTAATGGCCTCAGAAGTTGAGTCCCATAGTGCTCAGAGCCATTTGAACCATTTGAACCTTACGTGGAAAAGTTTGATGAACACTGTTCCGGAACCAGTTGTTCGCGATACAGATAGTGATTACTCAGGCTTTTGATAGGTGGTCGGACACCTTAACGTTACTGGACAGATCAAACTTCGTAGTTCAAAATGGTTCAAATGGCTCTGAGCACTATGGGACTGAACTGCTGTGGTCATAAGTCCCCTAGAACTTAGAACTACTTAAACCTAACTAACCTAAGGACAGCACACAACACCCAGCCATCACAAGGCAGAGAAAATCCCTGACCCCGCCGGGAATCGAACCCGGGAACCCGGGCGTGGGGAAACTTCGTAGTCAGATAACATTATCCTAACATTTCTCGGACCAGATGAGTGCTTTCTATTCAGTGTTTCAGGTTACATATTTGTATGTAATCCGAATGGAAACAGAAGATACGAGTCGACTTACAGTTCAAAAACGTGTGTGTGAAATCTTATGGGACTTAACTGCTAAGGTCATCAGTCCCTAAGCTTACACACTATTTAACCTAAATTATCCTAAGGACAAACACACACACCCATGCCCGAGGGAGGACTAGAACCTTCGCCGGGACCAGCCACACAGTCCATGACTGCAGCGCCATAATCCGCTCGGCTAATCTCGCGCACTTACAGTTCCTTTGGCCAAACTATCTGCAGTTTTGGAGTATTAGTAATTTTCTTAAACTGTGTATTACTCTCATCTTACAAAGAAATTTATCTATGGACTTTACACACGTATATTAGAAAATAATTTACGTTATTCTACAATTTAGTTTACATAGGCCGTATAACATTGACGAAATTAATTACAGAAGAAAAGAAATACTATAACTAAACACGTCAGGAACATCGTCACAAGTGGAATTGGTTCTCTATTTCAAAAATTTCCCTTCATAAGACAGTCTTTGCGCCACGACCGGTTTTTCTTGGTATTAACGACGCACCGTAGATGTTGTGATCCCGATGTTGATAGCCTGCGGCGGTTACTGCGATCATGGCAGACCAGCAGCGTCGTTCGCTGCCACGTGCAAAGCCACAAACGCGGTGGGGCCGCCTTCGTCCGTGTTTAGCGTGGCCGCCGCTGCCAAAGCTTTTACGACCTGCAGCTCAGCACCGGGTAGTAAACGTGGCTCGCCACTTCCGTGTCGCAAACACACACACACACACACACACACACACACACACACACACACACACACATAACCGTACAAACACGTTCCTTCAGTGCTCTAAATAATTACCAGATGATGATGTGGCTCACCACTTAAGTGTCGCAAGTACACAAGCGCGCACACGCACACACACACACACACACACACACACACACACACGTTCATTCACTGCTATTAATAATTACCAGACGATGATGCTTTTAACTTCTTCACTCCCTCCATAAGTTTCTTGGAGACATTTACAGCTCTGAACAAGTTCAAAATGGTTCAAATGGCTCTGAGCACTATGTGACTTTACATCTGAGGCCATCAGTCACCTAGAACTTAGAATTACCTAAATCTAAGGACATCACACATTTCCATGCCCGAGGCAGGATTCGAACCTGCGACTGTAGCGGTCGCGCGGTTCCAGACTGAAGCGCCTAGAAGCGCTCGGCCACTCCGGCCAGCTGTGAAGAAGTATACCTTCACAAAGTCCCTACAGATTTCGTCACAAAATATATACATCACTCATCAGAGACTTCGAATTTTCTACAAGTAATAATACACAATTAAGGAAAATCCCAAATACTCCCTGTCTTGCTTGACGTAGCCATTCCTCATGTCAGTCACCAATATGTCAATAATTCATTAACGACATTACGATGCTGTAAAATGAAAGCAAGACCAAAGGAGAATCAATGCACATATGATTTATCGATCTAGAAATGAACAGTCGACAGCGTACAGCGTGCAAGCTACTGGAAAACTTCAGTAAAATCTCAGTAAGTAATTTTACGCGATACTCTAATACACTGGGAAGATATAAGCGACGGGAGAGCGATATACACACATACTGATAGCGGTAGTATCACGTACGCAAGGTATAAAAGGGCAGTACAATAGCGGAGCTGCCATTTCTTCCTAGATATTCAGGTTTCGACGTGATTATGGCCGCGCGTCAGGAATTAACACACTTTGAATGCTAAAGAGTAGTTGGAGCTAGAGGCATGGCACATTCCGTTTCGGAAACGTTAGGGAAGTTAATATTTCGAGATCCTCAGTGTCATGAGTGTGCCGAGAATAACCAATTTCAGGTATAATCTCTCACCACGTACAATTCAGTGGCCGACGTCCTCCACTTAACGACCGACAGCAGCGGCTTGCGTGTAAAGCTGTCAATGCTAGACAATAGAAATAGCCGCAGAATTCAATTTAGGACGTACGACAAACGTATCCTTTAGGACAGAGCAGCGAAATTTGGCGTTAATGGGCTTTGGCAGCAGACGTGTCTGCAGCGTCTCCCCTTGGTTTTCGAATTTATCGGTTGAACTCGAAAGGACTGGTAAACCGTGGCCTGGTCAGAAGAGTCCCGATTTCAGTTTGTATGAGAAGATGGTAGCGTTCGAGTTTCGCGCAGACCACATGAAGCCATGGACCCAAGTAGTCAACAACGCACTTTGCATGCTTGTTGTGTGGAATGGACTTGGTTTTCTGGTCCAACTGAACCGGTGATTGACTGGAAATGGTTATGTTCGACTATCTGGAGACAATTGAAGCCATTCAAGGACTTTATGTTCCCAAAAAACGATGGAATTTTTACAGATGAGAACGCTCCACGTCACCGTGCGTCAACTGTTCGTGACTGGTTTGAAGAACATACTCGACCATTCGACGAAACAATTTGGCCACCCTGATTTCCCAACATGAACGCCATCGAACATGGGACACAATCGAGAGATCAGTTCGTGCACAACATGCTGCACCGGCAACGCTTTCGCAATTATGTATGGCTACATGGGTAGCAAGGCACAGTATTTCTGCAAGGTACTTCCAGTGACTTGTTAAGTCCACGCCGCGTCGAGCTGGTGCACTACGCCAGGAAAAAGGAGCTCCGACATGATATTAGGAGGTATCCAAAGACATTTGTCATATACAGGGTGGTCCATTGATCGTAACCGGGCCAAATATCTCACGAAATAAGTGTCAAACGAAAAAACTACAAAGAACGCAACTCGTCTAGCTTGTAAGGGGAAACCAGATGGCGCTATGGTTGGCCCGCTAGATGGCGCTGCCATAGGTCAATCTGATATCAACTGCGTTTTTTTAAAATAGGAACCCCCATTTTTTTATTACATATTCGGGTAGTACGTAAAGAAATATGAATGTTTTAGTTGGATAACTTTTTTCGCTTTGTCATAGACAGCGCTGTAATAGTCACAAAGATATGACTCACAATTTTAGACGAACAGGTGGTAACAGGCAGGTTTTTTTAATTAAAATACAGAACGTAGGTACGTTTGAACATTTTATTTCGGTTGTTCCAATGTGATACATGTACCTTTGTGAACTTAGCATTTCTGAGAACGCATCCTGTTACAGAGTGATAACCTGTAAATACCACATTAATGCACTTCATGCTCAATGCATTTGGCAATACATGTAACGACATTCCTCTCAACAGCGAGTAGTCCGCCTTCTGTAATGTTCGCACATGCATTGACAATGCGCTGACGCATGTTGTCAGCCGTTGTCGGTGAATCACGATGGCAAATATCCTTCAACTTTCCCCACAGAAAGAAATCCGGGGACGTCAGATCCGGTGAACGTACGGGCCATGGTATGGTTCTTCGACGACCAATACACCTGTCATGAAATATGATATTCAATACCCCTTCAACCGCACGCGATCTATGTGCCAAATATCCATCATGTTGGAAGTACATCGCCATCCTGTCCTGCAGTGAAACATCTTGTAGTAACATCTGTAGAACATCACGTAGGACGTAGGAAATCAGCATACATTGCACCATTTAGATTGCCATCAATAAAATGGGGGCCAATTATCCTTCCTCCCATAATGCCGCACCATACATTAACCCGTCAAGGTCACTGATGTTCCACTTGTCGCAGCCATCGTGCATTTTCCGTAGCCGAATAGTCAATATTATGCCGGTTTACGTTACTGCTGTTAGTGAATGACGCTTCGTCGCTAAATAGAACGCGTGCAAAAAATCTGTCATCGTCCCGTAATTTCTCTTGTGCCTAGTGGCAGAACTGTACACGATGCTCAAAGTCGTCGCCAAGCAATTCATGGTGCATATAAATATGGTACAGGTGTATTCGATGTTGATGCAACATTTTCATCACCGACATTTTTGAAATGCCCGATTCTCGCGCATTTTGTATGCTACTTAGGTGCGGAATAGCCGCGACAGCAGCTAAAACACCTACTTGGGCATCATCATTTGTTGCATGTCGTGGTTGACGTTTCACATGTGGCTGAACACTTCCTGTTTCCTTAAATAACGTAACTATCCGGCGAACGGTCCGAACACTTGGATGATGTCGTCTAAGATACTGAGCAGCATACATAGCACACGCACGTAGGGGCATTTTGATCACAATAGCCAAACATCAACTCGATATCGACCTTTTCGGCAATTGGTAAACGGTCCATTTTAACACGGGTAATGTATCACGAAGTAAATACCGTCCACAATGGCGGAATGTACGTGATACCACGTACTTATACGTTTGCGACTATTACAGCGCCATCTATCACAAAGCGAAAAAAGTGGTCCAACTAAAACATTCATATTTCTTTGCGTACTGCATGAATATGTAATAAAAAATGAGGGTTCCTATTTGAAAAACCGCAGTTGATATCCGTTTGACCTATGGCAGCGCCATCTAGCGGGCCAACCTTAGCGCCATCTGGTTTCACCCTTCAAGCTAACCAAGTTTAGTTCTTTGTAGTTTTTTCGTTTGACGCTTATTTTCGGAGGTATTTGGCCCGGTCACGATCAATGGACAACCCTGTATAAAGAGGAACACTTGTTAGCAAAAATCTCAAATAGTTTTTGACGATTTATTTCATATGTACACAGAGCCAATTTTAAACAAAAATGTACACATTTTTCGTGCAGCCCGAATACGAGGAAAAATGATAAAATGGCATTTCAACTCTTAGACAATTTTTTTCTCCCGTGCGTGTTCTTTCTCTTGACACACACATTTTTTAAAAAAAAATATATACACAGCAATGTGCTGTATCATTTTCTTCCTCGCAATCGGGCTTAACAGGAAATAGCAAAGTTGTATTTAAGGTTTATCGGCTTATATTTAGAATACCACTAACGGATCTGAATTGTCCGAAATGTTGTAATCCCACCTATTTACAGATTAAAACTATGTGAAATACTGTCACAGAAGCTACTCTCCTCACAAATCCAGCAGCCAGAGGCGCCTCTTGCATGTCCCGTGTACAATGACCCACCCGATTAACCCGTACTTTATAAGCGACTTCAGTTGTCAATTCAAGGTTCCGTTTGCAACACCAGGTAACAGCGCTCAAGGGCGGAGACCGGTGAGGAGGTGGACAGATTGGGGTGGAAGAAATTAGACATATAGCGGGGAAAATGAGGATATTGACAGAGAGAGGGGAAGGTGGAATAGACAGAGAGGGGGAGGTTGAACAGGAGATTTACAGGAAAAGGGGGAAGGAGGTACTCGACTGAGAGAAGGGGCGAATAGGAGGAAATGGACAAAAAGAAGGAAAGGAAAATATGGGCAGAGAGGTGAGAGAGAGAGGTTAGGATGTACATCTAATTCTCACACTATTTAGCAACTGCGAAACATTGCAGGGTTCACTAGTATAGTATATATCCAAGAACCAAGTAGGAACCACAAGAGTGGACTACTAAGAGGAACGCTCTGCCACTAAGAACAGCATAGGTTTGTGTGTCCTAACTGTTGTGTATCGAAAGAACAATGAAGGTTATCAAAGAAAGGTTCATGAGTGGGCTTCAAATTCAGTGCAGTAGGACAGGAATAACAAGATATATAATAACGTTACTAGCCACTGTGGAAATGGGGAATGGTTACATCACCTGTTTTATGTAACGACCAGTCTATTGAGAGTAGAATATGACATACGGTGGTGTATATGAGGTGTACAGTATACAGAGCAGGATATAATCTGAAGATAACGATGTGCCAACATTATTAAGAAATATTAATTGAATTTATTGTTAAATATGAGTGCATGTTACGATAAAACTCCTGCTGTGAGACACGATGCTTTTTATTCTACTTCTGACGCTACTGAAGCACCATTCTCACACCGGCTGCTAACGTGTCCATTAGCGTGACTTCACAGCGCTAAGGTTTATTTACTGTTGACTAATAACTACCAAACTACTAGATATGGCCAAATACAGAATCGTCATCGTTCAGTTTAGTTTCTCCATGTTTAGAGAGTGTTGTTATCTAACAACTCTATCTTCAACTGAAGTGTGGAAATCAAATACATTCTATGTGACATTGTCTCACAAAAATCATTTTCTGTGCTACTGTGTTCTCAGTACTCTTGCTACATGTTTCTAGACGTGATGTATGTGACAATTCATGGGGAAAGTCTTTGAAATATGACTTTGCAGGAAATGCATGGTCTTTGTGTCAAGCTACGATTCCCCGTGGAATCGTAAATTTAAAATTGGCAAGACGTGTTTTATGGTTGACTACAGTTCTGCTAGTTAAAAACGTAATGCTATTTTTCTGTAATTTTGTTATCGTAAGTAAAATGTAGTTCAAATGGTTCAAATGGCTCTGAGCACTATGGGACTCAACATCTTAGGTCATAAGTCCCCTAGAACTAAGAACTACTTAAACCTAACTAACCTAAGGACATCACAGACACCCATGCCCGAGGCAGGATTCGAACCTGCGACCGTAGCAGTCCCGCGGTTCCGGACTGCAGCGCCAGAACCGCTAGACCACCGCGGCCGGCTAAAATGTAGTGTCGTAACGTTAATGGCGCGTGGAACAAATACTTTCTTCCGCTATTTTGTCGGAAAAAAATATTTTTGAGACTGTAAGTGTGAAGAAAATACAAGCTGAGTCTCACAAACAAGAAAACCACTACCGGCTACTGTTAATAATGCTATTTACTCACACAAATAGCGCCGTTGTCGGTTTAGAACCGAAAGGTTCTTTTTCAGGACAAAAACAGTCAACAACTAATGTAAACAGTAACACATGTAATACAATCTTTAACGTCCTATGGAGACAAATCTGACTGTTCGAAACCGATATAGGCACTATTAGTGTTTATAAATAATATCACTAGCACTCTCGAGTATCTGTTTGCTACCTTTCAAGAATCACCTTTTACCAACTTTCTTTTGGTTCTTACAACCAGTCAGTTTACTTGTATGGCTATCTTCTAAATAAAGCATTCATTTTCTAAGTTAGCTAATTATTTTTTGTTGTGTGACGTCATCCTATTTTCGATTTGCTATTCAAGTGTGCCCTCTTGCACCGTTACTGATTCGTCGAGATGCCTTGCTATCGTGTGTATCATTTGTAACTTAGGCGTTCAAGTATCTACAGGACTATCTAGCCAAGGTCACTGATGTTTTGTACGGGGCATCAGTTCTTCATAATGGTCGACTTGATTTTGCTTTGACTAACGTTGATGTTTCAGTTGGTTTTGTCTGGCTTACAGCTGCCACTCTTCGTGTTTATTCTCCTCTTCGTTCTCCTTGAGAATTTTCCACCAAGTGGTACGATTGCGTACAGGATTTTTATCTTTATTCAATCACGGGCTCCTACTAGAAGGGATAAATCTGCCGCCAGTTCTTTTTGACAAGGCTATGTGTGTTAGGACTTGAAGAATATGTAAATTTTCTAAAGATAATCCCTTATCTGTGTATATTAGAGGTAGAGGTACTTATTTGGAATTCAGTTCTGTAGGGGAGATGAGCGTATAATAGTACTTGAACTGTAGCGTCATCCATTAACCGCACAAACATACATCGAGTACCTGTAGATTGAAGGATTAACAGAATGATAACCAAATACACGTTGAACTTGTCAAAATCCGTGGCGTGATTTTTCTTTTTAGCCTTGTCAATCCTCTGTATTCTGTCTTTTATGGTATCACAAAACAGTTTTTTTGATACACACCAGTTACGCACAAACACAGATACATTGCTTTTTCGTTCCCCTGACCAATGTCAGCTTTGTCACTTACAAGGAAATATCAACAACACTACATGTTATTTTAATAAGAAGGACGCACACTTGCAAGATAACCCGAGCTATCGATCCCACTCGAAAATCTGCGCCATAATTGTAATAGCATTCAGGTATTACCTTCTCAATGTACAGCTTTTAAACTTCGCGTGTACCGGTTAGTTGTCAATCGCCCTATCCCACTGCGGTCACCAAATGCCCTGGCTCGAAGTGCTGTACAGCGAATTGACAATCAGAGCCCTCCCGTACAAGGGATGTTGACGGCGAGGGCGGAGGGGGGGCGGGCGTCACTTTTGCCAAGCGTGCTGCAGAATGTTGTTGGATAACACGTGGTTTTACGCAAAAGGAAAACCTAATACTTCAGCCTCACGCACACCTACGTTCAATATTGCCTCAAAATCAGAGTTAAGGAACCTAAGCAACTGAAAAATTATCATGCAATACATGTAACGATTTTCATTTTGCAATTGAATCAGCTCAGTCACTTTGAATATAGTCCAACTCCTGCTAAAGTCCTTCATTTTTAACAGTGCCAGCTGTACTGTCCAAAGAAAATCATGTACAAAAGTTACGTGAAAATGTGGATAGCCCCACGCTACTTCTTTAATGACACACCCAATTTATTCATTAATTTACGCTGCATTTGTGAATCGCAGCATAAACGTGTTCAAGTAGCCGAGAGGTTCTAGGTGCTACAGTCTGTAACCATGCGACCACTACGGTCGCAGGTTCGATTCCTGCCTCGGGCATGGATGTGTGTGATGTCCTTAGGTTGGTTAGGTTTAAATAGTTTTTAGTGCTAGGGGACTGAAGACCTCAGAAGTTAAGTCCCGTAGTGCTCAGAGCCATTTGAACCAAACGTGTTCAAAGCAAAGAGACCTCTGGCACCAACTTCGGGCTAGCAACCGCGCACTTTCACACAATGAACGAAACACTATCCCTTGTTTGTCCATCGACATTATGAAAACGAACCTCTTGCCCATTCTTCTGTACAGTACTTCACGCTCGTACATCGGGCGGCTGCAGTCGGGCTGGACGAGTAACACAGAGCCGGCGCACGCTTCGAATAAAATCTGCTCATTCATAAAGTCACCAGCGGAAAAATTCCCCTATTTTAACACAAAAAATACGAATACTTTCCCGTTTATTTAAATGCCTTACTAAAAAGTGGGGTGTCAGCTGCCTCATACTATCTTACGTAGCACCTGTAAAAATATCCCCAACTTTTTGGCAAGCGCTTTCTTTAAATGAGCAACTCACCTCAATCTCCCACTATCTCCCGTAACTGTAACTCACTCTTACCCACTAGCGCATCTCTGCAAGTTGCTCATACCAATCCACTGCCAGCTGCCCTTTCTCACTCACACACTCAGCCCAACTAATTGTCACTATCTCTTTGTGTCTCTTTGTTACTGTCTCCTGTGACACAGCCATTGCCCCCTTCGTCCTGTACTACAACAACTACTACAGTCTCCCTTCACAGTCACTGTCTCAATCCTGCTCTCTCTTTCTACTAATATCTCATTGCTTCCTTCTTACAGCTGTTGTCTCTTCTCAATACCACTACCCACCTCTTCCTCGTCGTCACTGCCATATACTCCGTCTCCATTTATCACTGACTCTCACCCAGTTGCACTTCCTCTTTATTCGTCTTGGCCTGGCACTGTCCACTGTCTTCTTCATTCTTTTTCCTAGCACTGTTCTGCCATTGTCAACTATGTTTTCTCACACTGCTGTTGTCTCTTTCACTCTTCCTTTAACACAACTACTGTCTACTATCTTACAGTATTTATATCTAGTCCATCTCTTTGCCAAAGCCATTGTCTCCTTCTCTCCAAGCATAAAAAAGCGCGAATACGGTCGCATGCCATAATTTTTGGGAAAGTTTTTAAAGGTGCTGAAAAAAGTAGAATGAACAGGTGGCACCCCAGTTTTCAAGGGTAGAATTTAAATAAACATGATCATATTAGCATTTTGTGCTGTGATAGGAGCATTTTTCCGCTGCTTCCCTTACTTTCCATGTTACTGCAGGGCATTTAACTCACATGTAAACAAAGGTACTGGTCACTTAAATGTAGATAGTTTACTTATGTGAAACTGAAATAACGCTAAACTCTTTTTGCATCTCAGAACGAATTTGACGTGAAATAAAATTTGGCATGTGCTTCAGTTCTACAACATAGTGTTCCCAAATAATAACGGAGACACTTCACAGCATATTTTTCCGTGCAACATCACTATATCAACTACGCTTTCGTTCAAATGGTTCAAATGGTTCTGAGCACTATGGGACTCAACTTCTGAGGTCATTAGTCGCCTAGAACTTAGAACTAGTTAAACCTAACTAACCTAAGGACATCACAAACATCCATGCCCGAGGCAGGATTCGAACCTGCGACCGAGCGGTCTTGCGGTTCCAGACTGCAGCGCCTTTAACCGCACGGCCACTTCGGCCGGCTACGCTTTCGTCTCTCGCCAGATTTTTACATGTAAATGTAGGTTAATTTTGAGCTTTTGTATCTTGGAGGGGAATAAAGATAGGAGGAAAATTTTCAAGGTTGTTCGAGATCGGAAACTTCGGAACACATCGTCCAAATTACAACCAGATTCTATGCATAGACGTCTTGGGACCAGTGGCTAGGTTTTCGTGTTGAAAGAAATAACTTTTTACGGTGTTTCTTGAAAACGAAAAAGGCTTTTGAAAAAGGGGGGACGGATCTTCCAGACAAATTCCTAGAGAACGTACCATTAAAATTTGAGTAATCTGCTGCGGTTACTTATTATTTGGATTCCGACTCATACTCGATTTCACTTGTGGAAATACTATAACTCTGAATCTCCATTTCTCGGAAATGAATAAAGGATCAAGAAAATTCTAAAGCTATTCGAGATCAAGATCTTAGCAACATACTGTAAAAATGTCAGTCATTTGCTGTGCAGAGGCGTCTTCTAATCCTCGGCTGGATTTTGGTTTGATAGTGACGGGGAAAATATATTAAACAGACGTTTATCCTGGGGTATACAGAGGAAACGCGCATGAACTAATGGTGCCTCCGTAAGCCCCATCAATTTCACCGTAGACCATCTGACATGCACAAAGAGCCAACCGATTTGCTTCAATTGTCTGAGCAGGAGGAAATATATAACACACGTATTTTGACCCTGTAATGCAGGATAGTGACAGTAAAACGATCCTTCTATTTGGATTACAAACGTATGCTAGCCCAAGGACTATCAAAAAACACTTGGCCCTACTTTTTGTCACCAATAGAAACCGAGTTATCAGCACTGGAAAATCTAGAATTTTGGAACATATTAGGTAAGCATCCTGTCGCATGCATATCGATAGCGGCGTACTTTTAGAACTATGGGCCAAATTTTCACGCGCGATCGATATAGTGCTAGAGTGCTTTATTTCTCTTCAAAATATGAGGTCAATTTGGTGATGTTGAGAGAGGACAAGTTTCTTTCTCACCGATTTTTCATAAATATTTCAAGGACAAGTTACTCTCTCACCTCTTTTTCATAAATATTTTGTTTGAAATTAATATTGTGGTTCCAACGTTTCGCAACCGGTGCGAGTCCCCAGAGGTTAACAACCAGGGCGGATGTTGATGGAGGTAGAACCATGAGGAATGTTTATCGTTATTGGTTCTTAGAAACGGTATGTTTCAAGTTGAATGCCAGTGGCGGCGAGCCATTCCTTAGTTGACCTTGCCGGACTGTCCCAGAGTCGCAAAGGTGCCGACAGAGCACTCCCTAGTCGAGGCGGGTTTCCAGCAGGACAATGTCCGCTTTACCTGTATCGGCGCCAGCCGAAAGCTGGGCTGGGGGCGATGGACTGAAGGGACGCGTTTACACACTGGGGTTTTAAACAGGACATTGTGGACTTCGCTACGCGTAATAAAAATTTACAAATTTTCGTGTTCGCTGAAAACTGCAAATGGGCCGGGGACCCACTTCCATCGGCCGCCTTGGTCGTAAATGAACCGATGGCGTCTGGGAAACGTTTAGAGATAGAATCTTTATTACACCACGTAGCTAGAGCTAACTTTCTCCAAGACACAGGCAATTAAGATCTGTAAGGTTGTATCTGGTCGCTTGCTGCTGTGGGAAGCGACACTACTTCGGCGAAAAACATCTGCTCCCATCGCCAATCCTAAAAATGGCTGTAATTGGCGGTTTCTTTTTTTTTTTTCAGAGACGCAGGTCTCTTACCTCTTGCGCCGGTTCGTCGTGAGTTTGTGCTGGCGTATGGGGGGAGGGGGGGGGGGGTAAATTTAGCGCCTCTAAAGCTCTGTGGTTGGCTCAAGTCAAAATGGAAGGTTGTCGTTCGTGTACTGTGCCGAAAAACGGGAATTGTTTCGGTATGAGGAGGTGCGAGGCTCTCTGGAAGGTGACTTCGGTGAGTGAGGGACTCTGGCTGTGGACTTCGGTCTGGAAGCAATTTCTGTTCGAAGCTCAGGCATGTGTGCTTGGTACTTGAGACCCGTCCCAAAACTGACTCAACTTGCGAGAAGTTAGATTGGAGAGCCTGTGGTGCAGTTTTAACTGTACCGACAGTGTGAGTTCAAACGTCTCGGACTACTCGTTTGCCGAGGGCACACTTACTCGATTTGGTTTACCAGTCTCGACGCATCCTTGCGCGCTCTGCCGTATAAGTGATCCGAATTGGTCCTTGATAGGACCAGCGAACGGGTGTGTCACACTCTGAAATCTTCCGTGATTTCAGGGCTCTAGTGGGGAGTACATTGTGATCCGTCTGCCTGATCGCCAGATGGAAGTGCCAGCGCTGCGCGAAGCAAAAAGGGTACAGTACTGCTCCTCCGGCCTTGTCTAGGCTTACAAACCCCTATCGCCACTTGCTCTCAGCTGCACGCACATAGCCTAGGGCAGACTGAACAAGTCAAAGTCTGCTGAGCGTCAGATTAACGGTGAGAGCATTATCCACATTTTTAGGGGCAGTGTATTTCACTCACCTTTGCCACCCAGGATCCTGGTCCATTGTAGTCTTAAACCACGCCGGCCGCTGTTGGGTGGCGGTTCTAGGCGCTTAAGTCCGAAACCGCGCATGGCTGCAGCGGTCGCGAGTTCGAATACTGCCTCAGGCATGTTTGTGTGTGATGTCCTTGGATTAGTTATGTTTAAGTCGTTCTACGTCTAGGGGACTGATGACCTCAGATGTTAAGTCCCATAGTGCTTAGAGCCATTTGAACCATTCTTAAACTACCTGTTAGTTGTTTACGATATTCGAAAATAATCTGTTCAGGTTTTCTTAGACCTGCCTTCGTTTCATTTGTTTTTTGAGTGTTTGGAAATGTAAATGTCGTCAGTAAACTAAATCTTGTTTGTCCTCTCAAGTAAATCATCACTTTGGTATAGTAACCCCAATTGTTAATTTTCATTGCATACAATGTTAATAGGCAGTCTTTCACTGTGTATGACATTGCCAGGTTCTTTTACTTTTGTCAAGTCTCAATGTCTCCTTCTTAGAATGTTTACCACTTTCACAGTTTATTTAATGAACGATCTCTCTACTCGCTGATATGCACTGTATTTACCGGATGATCAAAAAGTCAGTATACATTTGAAAACTTAATAAACCACGGAATAATGTAGATAGAGAGGTAAAAATTGACACACATGCTTGGAATGACATGGGGTTTTATAATAACCACCCCATATTGCTAGACACATGAAACATCTCTTGCGAGCGTCATTTGGTGATGATCGTGTGCTCAACCGCCACTTTTCGTCAATCTTGGCCTCCCAGGTCCCGAGACCTCAGTCCGTGCGATTATTGGCTTTGGGGTTACCTGAAGTCGCAAGTGTATCGTGATCGACCGACATCTCTAGGGATGCTGAAAGACAACATCCGACGCCAATGCCTCACCATAACTCCGGACATGCTTCACAGTGCTGTGCACCACATTATTCCGCGACTACAGCTATTGTTGAAGAATGATGGTGGACATATTGAGCATTTCCTGTAAAGAACATCATCTTTGCTTTGCCTTACTTTGTTATGCCAATTATTGCTATTCTGATCAGATGAAGCGCCATCTGTTGGACATTTTTTAAAGTTTTGTATTTTTATTTATTTTTTTGGTTCTAATAAAACCCCATGTCATTCCAAGCACGTGTGTCAATTTGTACCTCTTTATCTACATTATTCCATGATTTATTCAGTTTACAAATTTATACTGACTTTTTGATCACTCGGTAAGTCCGGGACGTTGCTTCACGGCAGCACAGTTTTCAGATCCACATGCGAATGGACTACTCGAGATCGCTGAAACCGGTCGTGGATTTCTTATTAGAAAACTCGAGAGGCCTTCACTAATGCTCTTTTAGATTGTTCATGGAATACACAAACTGACATACCTCGTACTCCCTTACACTTGTCAGTTGTTCCTGGAAACTAGTCCCATCGTAACGGTTTATGGGCGCGGTCCATTCAGATGTGAGAACTAACGGCTGGAATGCAGCAGAGGTGTGGCTGCTGGCGCTGCGGGATGGTCTGGAGTGAGCTTTGTAGCCGACAGACGACGCGCCACCTGCAGCCGCAGCCCTAAGCTGCCGGCAAATTGGGTTCCGTCTTCCGCTGTCAGCGGCCACTATCGCAGCCGCCGCCGCCGACGCCGGCAAATTGGGTTCGTCACTTGTGCGAGTGGCTGGCCGGATAGCCGGCGTGCGGCTCCCCTCACCTCCCCCCACCCTCCGGGATAAAGCGCCACGCGGCGCGCGTAGCGGGATCTCCGCCGACGCGGCGTCCCGATGCCGCGAGTCGCGCCGCGACGCCGCGTCCGCCGGCGCCGCCGAAACAATTTCGCCGCAGTTCGAGGGGATTCGCCCGGCTCGGCTGTCGCGAAGCCAGCTGACCTACTTCGCTGGAGGCCGGGCTGCGGATCAACACGGAGGGAGGGGCTGCGTGCAGCAAGAGGGTTCTGCGACGAGACAAACTGAGTTTTCTATTGCAACAGCAGATCGCTGCATTCACTCCCGGACAGGAGACAGACGGAGACAACAGAAACAAACTATCCGCTGTTACTGGTACAAGGGCATCTAAATAAAACGCATTGTTCATCTGGACCTTTAATGACCGTATTCACGATTTAGTACGATATTTGAGTGCTCGTGTCATTCTGAATACGATGCAAAGTTCCTTTGCACATGCATGCATGGGTCTGGCCTTGAGTCGTGCACGCATAGCCAAATGTTAAGGTGTCTGCTCGCGATAAGTGGAAAATCCCCGTTCGAGTCCCGGTTCGCCACAAATTTCGATTGTCGTCATTCCATTCTACAGCTAATGACTGTTCATTTCGCAATTGCGAATACATTCAGTAGGCCGCACCACCTGCTCCTTTTGTCTCCGTGATTTCTACCTAACCATTTATGGTTGTTTCATCCAGCTCACCCCCAGCCTGAGATATCTTGGCCTCAGTCTGAACCATATTCTTATGTGGCCCCCTCATCTCCTGACCATCCAGCAGAAAGCCCATTCCTGCCTCTGCCTCCTGAAACTCCTGCCTGACCAGACATAGGGATTGCATCCTTCCACCATCATCCACACCTACAAATCGCTCATCCATCCTATCCTCTGATATGTCAGCGTTGCCTGGATCTCTGCCCACCCCAGCTTTTATAAGGCCCTGTAAATCCTAGAACGCCATGTGCTCCACCTATCCTTCTGTATCCGCTTTCCTTCCTCCACACGTCTCCTGTATGACCTCATCCCCTTCCCCCACCTCCTTCTTTTCCTCCGACATCTCTGCATCCTTTACACGGTCCACAGGCTTGTTTCCCCCACCACCTGGTTTCCTCCTTCCTATCCGCGCCCCTCCCCCTGCCCATTGCCACACCTCCATCGCTTTATCCTTCCGTCTCTCCACCTACACACCTGTCATCTCTTTCATCAAGGCTGAACAGTGAATTTACTTTCAAAACCTTTTCTTAAGAATTTACGTTATTTACTGGCGATTCATCAAGAACATTAACACATTTAATCACACTACGTGAGCGTGGAAGTAGTTGCCAATGGATAACTGATGAAACAAATATAAATTTTTCTTTTAATAAATGGAAATTTTATTCCTAAAATTATACTCATAAAGCACCCAGTAAATATCAAGTTACAAATTATTCAGAGGCAGAAATAACAATTATTTTTTTATAGTATGATCTTTCGGGCTGAGAAACTAGCCGCTCCCTTTTAATACGGCCGTAGTCACGACCGCTCACAACAACCTCTGAAAGACTACTCTGGTGCAAATCTGCAACACACTAGATTACTTTAAATTAAAAATTTTAACAACTCACACAAACACATAAACTATGCACACCGTAGGAGGGACGGATATGGTACCAAACACTCACATTAAAAATTATTTGCCACCGAAAGTGCAACTTGTTTTTAAAAGAACTCTCACGGTAGAAGGGTGGCAACTTTATATACTAAAATGATGATGTAAATAAAAACCCATGAAATGCAGTCTTACATAAAACGTACAAACATGCTCTGCATTACACATATACCACCTCGCAAGATGATAGGCATATTTCAGGAATTCGGCCTTTACACCTTAAGCAATAAATTCTTTAACACCGAATCCGACAAACACGACAGAGGCAGCTATTAACGTACGGCAGACCGACAGACAAACAGACAGACACTAACTGCCTAACAAATGCGGACGAGAGAGACAGACGAGCAAGCTGGGGACAAGAGGCTGACCAAGAAAACAAGTAGAATTTAACAAGTAAATGAAACAACATATCACGAATCACTTCTAACACACTGCGATGTCTAGCGAAGACCTGGCGCAGTACCCCCCAAAACGCTCTCCCGAACCGTCCGCTGCCAGCCGTTTCAACGGACGCAGGAAGGCGCGCCGATCTCCCGTCTCACGGCGTCGCAGCTCGCCCCGGCCAGACCGATGTCGTGGGTTGACTCCTGTTGCTCTCGTGTCAGTCGCGAAGCCACTCTCCTTCACTATACGGTGAGGCCCACTGGACTGACGTGGCGACCCCACATGAACCGACCCTCAAGACAGACAAGTCATCTTGTGTCCCAGTCCGCGACCGACCAACCGATCGATCCAAACGCCAATGGCAGTTGCCCGAGCAACTCGAGCAGACTGGCGGCCTAACACATACTAGCACTCCGGACGACAGACAGACACATTGCCGCACAAATGCGAACGAGAGACAGACCAGCAACTGGTGACGAGTGAGTGACCCAGACTCACTCCGACTGACCCACTGGCGAGCAGATAGCGCCCCTTAAATGCACGTGAACAGGCAACCTTTCCCCTTTCCCACTGGAGGGAGACACCAAAGCTTCGATTGACACAACGGTGCCACCGCCAAAAACGGAGGGCGACTGCTTCACACAACGCTCTTCAGAACACCAATTTTTACCACGGCTCAAGGGCAATTTCCATCCCCCCCCCCCTCCCCACTTGATATTGAACTTTGCCATGACATCTAACCTTCCTTGCAACTATAGCATGGCCTTGTTCTCCCCCTCGCCAGGGCCCCCCTTTTCCTCTCCCCTCCTTCTCCCAGAGCGGATTTTCCTCCTTCGGCCCCAGCCCCCTTCTGGCGTGCACCCCACCCCATCAACCCTTCTCCCCCCTCCATCTCCCTTGTTCCCCACCCCTAATAGATACACCTAGGTTTTTATTCATTCTCTAGTGTGCTGCGTTAGTGTTGTTTCCAGTGCAGTTATCCAGTGTAATCAAGTGATGTGTTTCAATTGTGTACTCCACCTGTATATAGTCCATGATTGCTCTGTGCTACGCCGGCCGTCAAGTGGCTGTTTTAACTCCTAGCTACACGCGGTGCTAAAAGTTACGCCAGTACATGTGCACGATACTCCGTGCCGTAATTCCATTTTCCAACAATCATACCACATTGTATTTTTTGAAATATTTATTGAGCAATTAAACTTAACATGTACTACTATTACAAATAACTCTTGATGGCAAATATAATACCTTAGTAAATATTTCAAATATAACTCATTACTTATGACTATCTAGGAACAAGGTTGCATAAAAAACATAGCAAAGAACAAATACTTATAAAAAATAAATACTAAGATGTATTGGAATGTTGCAGGCATTTCAGATACACTACTGGCCATTAAAATTGCTACACCACGAAGATGACGTGCTACAAACGCGAAATTTAACCGACAGGAAGAAGATGCTGTGATATGCAAGTGATTAGCTTTGCAGAGCATTCACACAAGGTTGGCGCCGGTGACGACGACTACAACGTGCTGATATGAGAAAAGTTTCCGATCGATTTCTCATACACAAACAGCAGTTGACCGGTGTTGCCTGGTGAAACTTTGTTGTGATGCTTCGTGTAAGGAGGAGAAATGTGTACCCTCACGTTTCGGAGTTTGATAAAGGTCATATTGTAGCCTATCGATGTTGCGGTTTATCGTATCGCGACATTGCTGCTCGCGTTGGTCGAGATCCAATGACTGTTAGCAGAATATGGAATCGGTGGGTTCAGGAGGGTAATACTGAACGCGGTGCTGGATCCCAACGGCCTCGTATCACTAGCAGTCAAGATGACAGGCATCTTATCCGCATGGCTGTAACGGATCGTGCAGCCAAGTCTCGATCCCTGAGTTAACAGATGGGGACGTTTGCAAGACAACAACCATCTGGACGAACAGTTCACGACGTTTGCAGCAGCATCGACTATCAGCTCGGAGACCCTTGACCCTTGACCCTTGACGCTGCATCACAGACAGGAGCGCCTGCGATGGTGTACTCAAAGACGAACTTTGGTGCACGACTGGTAAAACGTCATTTTTTCGGGTGAATCCAGGTTCTGTTTCCAGCATCATGATGGTCGCATTCGTGTTTGGCGACATCGCGGTGAACGCATATTGGAAGCGTGAATTCGTCGTCGCCATACTGACGTATCACCCGGCGTGATGGTATGGGATGCCATTGGTTACGCGTCTCGGTCACCTCTTGTTCGCATTGACGGCACTTTGAACAGTGGACGTTACATTTCAGATGTGTTACGACCCGTGGCTCTACCCTTTATTCGATCCCTGCTAAACCGTACATTTCAGCAGGATAATGCACGACCGCTTGTTGCAGGTTCTGTACGGGCCTTTCTGGATACAGAAAATGTTCGACTGCTGCCCTGGCCACCACATTCTCCAGATCTCTCACCAATTGAAAGCTTCTGGTCAATTGTGGCCGAGCAACTGGCTCGTCACAATACCCCAGTCACTATTCTTGATGAACTGTGGTATCGTGTTGAAGCTGCATGGGCAGCTGTACCTGTACACGCCATCCAAGCTCTGTTTGACTCAATGCCCAGGCGTATCAAGGCCGTCATTACGGCCAGAGGTGGTTGTTCTGAGTATTCATTTTTCAGGATCTATGCACCCAAATTGCGTGAAAATGTAATCTCATGTCACTTCTAGTATAATATATTTGTCCAATGAATACCCGTTTATCATCTGCATTTCGTCTAGGTGTAGCAATTTTAATGGCAGGTGAAATGATTTTCGCACACAAATCGCGTACACTCTGAGCTTGCTATTGTAGTTTTCCGCACTCATGGCATGGACCACATCTTGGTCGCTCTCCTAAGGCTGAGGGAAATCAGAAGGCTCCTTGTATTTTACCTAATATACTTTTATATCTAGGGGCAGTGATTGTATATGAGCCCTTTCTTTTAGATAACCTTCAAGTAGGCTAGATCCCAAGTTTTAAGTAAACTCTCCTCGCCTCTGGCTCTTCCTTTCGAACTTTGATATGTTGTTGGCAACAAAAAATAATATGGGTGTTCACAACTGCCATATCTAAAAAGCTGAAAAATAATGTTAGTGGCCACCGCTTTGTCCTTCGTCTCGTAGAATAACTGGCACATTCTTGGTCATACGAATCAATGCCAATTTTAGCAGCTTTAAAATCAAGAATAATGTCTGGTTTTCCCGTTTTCTTGTGCACAGATGGCTTATCGTGCATTGTGGACAGTAAAATGACACTTTTATTTTTTTTAGGAAGGTGAGACACCAGAGTGCAACAATCTTGAAAGCCAAATAAAATTGATCCTGCTGGGAGATTTCGGTTAGGACGGAACTCAAGAGGGATATTTGGCTTGTTCTTCTTCATGGTAGCTAGAAAAGCAAAGCCATTTTCGAGAAGGTGTATAGCAAGCTCGTAACATGAATAATAGTTATCAGTTGTTAAATTTCTCTTTGAACCTTTCAGTGGTTCTACTAATCTCTTTATAATGTCAAAAAATGTCTCTGAGCACTATGGGACTTAACATCTGAGGTCATCAGTTCCCTAGAACTTAGAACTACTTAAACCCAAGTAACCTAAGGGCATCACACACATCCATGCCCGAGGCAGGATTCGAACCTGCCACCGTAGCAGTCACGCGGTTCCGGACTGAAGCCCCTTGAACCGCTGCCATGCTAACAGAAAGATTGTAATCTACAGTGTGCAGTCAAAGGGGGACAGATGGGGAAAAAGCGACCGGCCTTTACTATGTCCATCGCCTTATTCGGTAGTACATACTGCCCTGGACGCTGGACACCACAATAAATCTCAAAATGTGATACGTAATACGTTTTCGCATCACATAAGGCATACATTTTTATGCCATATTTGGCTAGTTTATCTGGCATATAGGCGACGAAGCTACATCGGCCTTGAAAACATTTCGTCATTGGTGACAAATGCAGATAAAAAATAACTTTTCTGAGTTTTCATTTATTTCTGAATAAACCTCTCTAACTGGGGTTAGTTTATCTACCACACATCTCTGTGATCGACTGCGGCAGTCGTCAAAGCGTAGGACTGGTAGTAAAAATCTAAATCTGTTTACTCCAAGAGTAGCCCTGGCCCCCATAAGACCGGCAAATTCGTCCTCCAGGCCCGCGAAGCATCAGCTCTGCCACTCTTGTTGACAGCTAAACCATATAAAAGACCTAAGAGACCCTTGATTTCGGACCGGGAGGTTTCCTTACAATCTCTATCCTTGGAATAAACGCAACAAATTCTCTTCCTTTCTATATATATATATATATATATATATATATATATATATATATATATATATATAGAGAGAGAGAGAGAGAGAGAGAGAGATTAGTGTAATTTACAATTTTATCTATAGTATCAATTGTTCAAATGGTTCAAATGGCTCTGAGCACTATGGGACTTAACATCTATGGTCATCAGTCCCCTAGAACTTAGAACTACTTAAACCTAACTAACCTAAGGACAGCACACAACACCCAGCCATCACGAGGCAGAGAAAATCCCTGACCCCGCCGGGAATCGAACCCGGGAACCCGGGCGTGGGAAGCGAGAACGCTACCGCACGACCACGAGATGCGGGCTATAATATCAATTGTAAAATACTTCATAAATATATCAATTTCAGTTTTAGCATCCTGTGAGACAAGTGTGGGTCCAGGAAAAATGTTCAACAAATTCGTTGAAGACGTTTTCGAGGTTTGGGTCACTGGATTGCTGAGCCAAAATGTTTCAGACGTTTTTCCTGCCCCAAAAATATTTGAAATTCACACGACAGTTCCTGAGTTTTTTGGCCTTCGTTCGCTGACTGTACACTCTCGCTGCAATGGTTATCTTCAATAATTCTCTCTTCTTCGTCACTTTCGTCCGAAAAATCGAAAGTATCTTCTTGTTCTAATCTGCCTCCACGCTCTTCATCAGAGAGCTCTCTTAGTAGTTGCACAATCTCTTCTGTCGCGTTACAACGTCTAGACCTGAAAGATGAGAAATGATGGAATAGTGAAAGGAAAAGCAAAGCAAATAAGCGACGAACAATTAGACGAATGAAGCAAAATGTAGCTTATTTTTTTAATAGAAGTAATAATAATTGATCATTTATAAATGTATAGTACTGAAAAAGCAACGAAGTAGGAAAATGATACTTACATTATCGTGTATTATAAATATAATTGCAGAACACCAACACACGCAAGCGGTACGGGGTGCCACAATGAGGAAGTGTCTCAGTTAAGGACTTGCAGACAACTAGCTGTAAATCACACAGGCACGGAGTCATGCGGGAATCAGGTGGAGGCTCCTTGTGGGGGAGTACCTGGAAGCTCAACCTAAAACCTTCAATAATAGATGCAAAAACTCCGAAATGCGCAGTTTGCACCACGGAGTGCCGCTAAGCGTGTAGCTAAGGGTTAATCGTTCTGCGACTTTTTATGCTCCGGCCGCAATTTGCCTGGTGCCTTTTAATCCTTACAGTGTATGTTATTTATGTAAAAGCTTTTTTAGATTTTTACCTCCGTTTCACAGTCGCTGCATTTTGTATGCTTCCTTCTCTTATGTTCCGCGTTTTTTCAATATTCCGCCATGTTTTCTTCTTTATATTCTTTTAAATGTCTTCCTGTCTACTTTTAATGCCTCTTGGCTGGAGAGCAGCACCTACGCTACTGCCAGCCCTCCCCTGATGGGGAATTGCAAATACAGTAAAGGAAAAACATTGTTGTATAGCATTCCTAGAACGCAGCTTCCTTTAGGCACCCTATACGAGACGAATGGGCAAGCATAGAAGATGGCTTATACCTCTTAACCTACGCGTTTTAGTGGCCGTGATTACAAGACTTTGCCGCTTCAAATGACTGTTCCTGTCATATCCTTAAATATTGGCTGTTACGCCTAGGACGCACAGTATTGCTCCAGAGCGAGAGCCCAAGGAAAGACAATAGCATCTTGACATATTTACGTCCTGGACGCGTCAGTTAGAATGCACAACGGGTGAAAGCAGTCCGAGAAGCTTTCTCGGAACATTTAGGTGGACCTGATACTCTTTCATGGCAGCACATATTCTTAAACCGTAACAACAAACTCTTACAAATTAAACAAGAGAACTATATAATTTTTCATGCCGCTTTCGATGTATTTCTTTGCAAAAAACAGATGTTGTAAACGAAATAAAACAGTTATACCGATTGGTAGCTCATATGATTTTATGTCTGTGCTGTGACAACTACTGCAAGCAAAATAAACATGTACGCTCACTGGATAGCTGACTTGAACTTATTGCCAGTTCTGAGAACTGCTAGAAGTGAAACATTTCTGCTTAGTCTCCGTACATCCATATTTAAATTGGATGATGGTGGGACATGAACTGGTACAATTTTTATTAAAAATGAAACTCCTGCAGCTGTACTTAAGATTTCATATTTATTTGGCTACTAGTTTCGACGTTGTGTCAACGTCATCTTCAGGCCCGTACACTTTGATGATATCAATTTTGTGTGGCGGGTTTCTAGTACTCAGCCACACACAATTGATACCATCAAAGTATACGGGCCTGAAGATGGCGTTGACGCAACATCGAAACTAGTAGCCGAATAAATATGAAATCTGAAGTAAATCAGAGGACTTTCATTTTTAATACAAATTCCTGCTCAGTGTCATGACACCATGACCATCAGTTACCTCCGCTACTGTGAACAACAAGGTGTGTGGCCTTGCGTGATCAATCTGGAACTTCGTTTCTTCAAAGAGCCGGATAGTAATTTCATATACATCTTCCAGCAAACTCTCTAATCTCTTGCAATTCACTTTTTTCAGTTTTATCGGATATTCTTCCGAAGTCCATTGAATTTCTCTCAGACTTGGCAGAAACTGAGTGTTTTGGGACAATACTACCAACACATGGTACAATACATCGCGCGTTATATTGAAAGAGGGTCGTATGTTTGAAGTTTTACAGTCTCCTTCAATATATTGTGTAAACTGTATGTATTGCTCCCAATATAATATTACTTATTGTTGTGCAATAAATATTGAGATTCTGAGAGCCCGTTAACAAATGCCGTCATTTGTCAGTTTAGACACAGCACCACAGCTTGGAGAGCTGAGCTGTAAACGGTGGACAATTCAGATTGGCTTCTAGACTATGGGAGGCGTATGAATACAAACAAATTTAATTATTATTCGTTAAATACGTCAAACATAAATTTGCATTGAAGTGAAGTGCCCATCATCAATGTGCATCTCAAGAAAAAATCTGAGAATATCAGTACAGGCTTAGGCACTATAGATCAACTATTTCTAACATACAAGATACTTGGAATAGGCTGAATATCTGACAAATCTCCATACGCTGCTAATCAAATGGAGTCAAGAATTGGACAGAATTAGCCGGGAAAATATCAGAAATAGGTCAACTTAATTTACTATTAGTTGCAGACGCTCTTGCGTCCATAATCAGGTAACAAACGTCTTCTGGATATGGTGTCGCGCCGAACTGTAAAATCACTGACAATGAGTAAGGCCAGGTTTCCGATAACGCTGTTAGACTTCCTCTGGATTCACTCAAATACACTGTTGTCCAGGATCCATCATACTTCCTCGCGACTTTTCTATGGGGCATGCAAATAAGTAAAATTTTTAAAAACCATAACCATTATTGGTCATCTATGGCGGAAGGAGTGGGGAAACTTTTTCACTGGTATCATGTGGCAGCAGCAGTGGCAACGGTTCTTGTCTGTACAAAAGATACCATGACTGCCAGTCATAGGCGAATGGTGTTTATCTACACTCCTGGAAATGGAAAAAATAACACATTGACACCGGTGTGTCAGACCCACCATACTTGCTCCGGACACTGCGAGAGGGCTGTACAAGCAATGATCACACGCACGGCACAGCGGACACACCAGGAACCGCGGTGTTGGCCGTCGAATGGCGCTAGCTGCGCAGCATTTGTGCACCGCCGCCGTCAGTGTCAGCCAGTTTGCCGTGGCATACGGAGCTCCATCGCAGTCTTTAACACTGGTAGCATGCCGCGACAGCGTGGACGTGAACCGTATGTGCAGTTGACGGACTTTGAGAGAGGGCGTATAGTGGGCATGTGCGAGGCCGGGTGGACGTACCGCCGAATTGCTCAACACGTGGGGCGTGAGGTCTCCACAGTACATCGATGTTGTCGCCAGTGGTCGGCGGAAGGTGCACGTGCCCGTCGACCTGGGACCGGACCGCAGCGACGCACGGATGCACGCCAAGACCGTAGGATCCTACGCAGTGCCGTAGGGGACCGCACCGCCACTTCCCAGCACATTAGGGACACTGTTGCTCCTGGGGTATCGGCGAGGACCATTCGCAACCGTCTCCATGAAGCTGGGCTACGGTCCCGCACACCGTTAGGCCGTCTTCCGCTCACGCCCCAACATCGTGCAGCCCGCCTCCAGTGGTGTCGCGACAGGCGTGAATGGAGGGACGAATGGAGACGTGTCGTCTTCAGCGATGAGAGTCGCTTCTGCCTTGGTGCCAATGATGGTCGTATGCGTGTTTGGCGCCGTGCAGGTGAGCGCCACAATCAGGACTGCATACGACCGAGGCACACAGGGCCAACACCCGGCATCATGGTGTGGGGAGCGATCTCCTACACTGGCCGTACACCACTGGTGATCGTCGACGGGACACTGAATAGTGCACGGTACATCCAAACCGTCATCGAACCCATCGTTCTACCATTCCTAGACCGCCAAGGGAACTTGCTGTTCCAACAGGACAATGCACGTCCGCATGTATCCCGTGCCACCCAACGTGCTCTAGAAGGTGTAAGTCAACTACCCTGGCCAGCAAGATCTCCGGATCTGTCCCCCATTGAGCATGTTTGGGACTGGATGAAGCGTCGTCTCACGCGGTCTGCACGTCCAGCACGAACGCTGGTCCAACTGAGGCGCCAGGTGGAAATGGCATGGCAAGCCGTTCCTCAGGACTACATCCAGCATCTCTACGATCGTCTCCATGGGAGAATAGCAGCCTGCATTGCTGCGAAAGGTGGATATACACTGTACTAGTGCCGTCATTGTGCATGCTCTGTTGCCTGTGTCTATGTGCCTGTGGTTCTGTCAGTGTGATCATGTGATGTATCTGACCCCAGGAATGTGTCAATAAAGTTTCCCCTTCCTGGGACAATGAATTCACGGTGTTCTTGTTTCAATTTCCAGGAGTGTATAAACCATCTGAGCAAATTATAAGGACACCCCTAGGTAATTCAGAAATGACCACTAGATGTCTCAAGAGACTGACCCGCTAATATGAAAGGGTGCGGGAACTATTGTTCTATTGTTCCATGAGCAGAGAAGTAGTAACCCGAGGCGTCGTCAGTCGGGAGAGCTCGCAAGTGGGCTGGTCAGTGGATATCTTCTGAGTAGCAAACACGTCTGGTACATCTCTATCCTTCTACATCTACACCTACATCTACATCTCCATCTCCATGGATACTCTGCAAATCACATTCATCGAACAACCTTTTCAATTCTCTATTATTCCAATCTCGTAAAGGGCGCAGAAAGAATGAACGCCTATTTCTTTCCGTACGAACTCTGATTTCCCTTATTTTATCGTTAAGACAACAAAAGCAAAACGAGGATAATGGAATGTAGTCGAAGTAAGTCGGGTGATGTTGAGGGTATTAGATTAGGAAATGAGACACTTAAAGTAGTAAAGGAGTTTTGCTATTTGGGGAGCAAAATAACCGATGATGGTCGGAGTAGAGAGGATATAAAATGTAGACTGGCAATGGCAAGGAAAGCGTTTCTGAAGAAGAGAAATTTGTTAACATCGAGTATAGATTTAAGTGTCAGGAAGTCATTTCTGAAAGTATTTGTATGGAGTGTAGCCATGTATGGAAGTGAAACATGGACGATAACTAGTTTGGACAAGAAGAGAATAGAAGCTTTCGAAATGTGGTGCTACAGAAGAATGCTGAAGATTAGATGGGTAGATCACATAACTAATGAGGAGGTACTGAATCGGATTGGGGAGAAGAGGAGTTTGTGGCACAACTTGACCAGAAGAAGGGATCGGTTGGTAGGACATGTTCTGAGGCATCAAGGGATCACCAATTTAGTATTGGAGGGCAGCGTGGAGGGTAAAAATCGTAGGGGGAGACCAAGAGATGCATACACTAAGCGGATTCAGAAGGATGTAGGTTGCAGTAGGTACTGGGAGATGAAGAAGCTTGCACAGGATAGAGTAGCATGGAGAGCTGCATCAAACCAGTCTCAGGACTGAAGACCACAACAACAACAACATCGTTAAGACCGTTCCTCCCTCTGTAGGTCGGTGTCAAAAAATGTTTTCACATTCGGAGGAGAAAGTTAGTGATTGGAAGTTCGAGAGAAGATTCCGACGCAACGAAAAACTCAATTCTTTTAATGATAGCCAGCCCTAATCCTGTATCATTTCTGTGGCACTCTCTCCCATATTTCACGATAATACAAAACGTGCTTCCTATCTTTGAACTTTTTCGATGTACTCCGTCAGTCCTATCTGGTAAGGATCCCACACAGCGCAGCAGTATTCTAAAAGAGGACGGACAAGCGTAGTGTAGGCAGTCTCCTTTGTAGGTATCTTACATTTTCTAAGTGCCCTGCCAATAAAACGCAGCCTTTGGTTAGCCTTCCCCACAACATTTGCTATGTGTTCTTTCCAATTTAAGTTGTTCTTAATTGTAATACCTAGGTATTTAGTTGAATTTACGGCTTTTAGATTAGACTGATTTGTCGTGTAACTGGAGTTTAATGAGTTCCTTTTAGCACTCATGTTGATCTCACACTTTTCGTTATTTAGGGTGAACTGCCACTTTTCGCACCATTCAGATATTATTTCTCAATCGTTTTTGTTTTGATCTTCTGATGACATTATTAGTCGATAAACGACAGCGTAATCTGCAAACAACCGAAGACGGCTGTACGGATTGTCTCCCAAATCGTTTTTATAGATAAGGAACAGCAAAGAGCCTGTATCACTACCTTGGGGAACGCCTGAAACACTTCTGTTTTACTTTATGATTTTCCGTTAATTCCTACGAAATGTGATCTCTCTGACAGAAAATCGCAAATCCATTCAAATAACTGAGACGATATTCCATAAGAACGCTAATTCACTACGAGCCGCTTGTGTGGTACTGTGTCAAAAGCTTTGCGGAAATCCTGGAATACGGAATCGATCTGAAATCCCTTGTTAATAGCACTCAGCACTTCATTTTAATAAAGAGCTAGTTGTGTTTCACAGGAACGATGTTTTCTAAACCCATGTTGACTGTGTGTCAATAGACCGTTTCCTTCGAGATAATTCGTAATGTTCGAACACAATATATGTTCTAAAATCCTGCTGCATATCGACGTTAACGATATGGGCATTAATTTAGTGGATTACTCCGACTACTTTTCTTGAATATTGGTGTGACCTGGGCAACTTTCCAGTCTTTGGTTACGGATCTTTCGTTGAGCGAAAGGTTGTATATGATTGCTAAGTATAGAGCTAATGCATCAGCATATTCCGAAAAGAACCTAATTTATATACCGCCACGACCAGAAGACTTGCATTCATTAAGTGATTTGAGCTGTTTCACTATTCCGAGGATATTTACTTCTACGTTCCTCATGTTGGCAGCTGCTCTTGATTCAAATTCTAGAATATTTACTTCGTTTTCTTTTGTGAAGGCATTTCGGAAGGCTGTGTTTAGTAAATCTGCTTTTGCAGCACTGTCTTCGGTAGTATCTCCATTGTTATCGCGCAGAGAAGGCATTGATTGTTTCTTGCCGCTAACAAGCTTCACATACGACCAGAATCTGTTTGGATTTTCTGCCAGGTTTCGAGACAAAGTTTCTTCGTGGAAGCTTTATAAGCATCTCACATTGAAGTCCGCGCTAAATTTCGAGCTTCTGTAAAGGATCGCCAATCTTGGGGATTTTGCGTATGTTTAAATTTGGCATGTTTCGTTGTTTCTGCAACAGTGCTCTATCCCGTTTTGTGTACCATGGAGGATCAGCTCCGTCGTTTGTTAGTTTATTTACTATAACTGTCTCAACGCTGCCGATACTATTTGTCTGAATTTAAACCACATCGGGTCTACACTTATATTATTAATTTGGAAAGACCGGAGATTGTTTCTCAGGAAGGTGTCAAGAGAATTTTTATCAGCTTTTTGGATTTGGGGATTACAAGATTCAACCTCGCTACGACAACCCGGTGTTCACTAATCCCTATATCGGTTTTGATTCTCGTTATTAACTCAGGATTATTTAGTGCTAAGAGGTCAAGTGTGTTTTCACAACCGTCTATTATTCACATGGGCTTATAAACTAGCTACTCGAAATAATTATCAGACAATGCGTTTAGCATAATTTTGGATGACATTTTATGATTACCTCCGGAATTAAACACGTATTTTCGCCAACATATCGAGGGCAAATTAAAGTCAACACCAACTATTATCGTATGAGTCGGGTACGTGTTTCAAATCAAACTCAAGTGTTCTTTGAACCATTCAGCAACTGTATCTTCTGAACTGGGAGGTCGGTAAAAGATTCCAGTTATTATTTTATTCCGGTTACCAACAATGACCTCTGCCCATACTAGCTCACAGGAAGTGTCTACTTCAATTTCGCGACAAGTTAAACTACTTCTGACAGCAACAAACACGCCACCGCCAACCGTGATTAGCCTATCTTTTCGGAACACCTTTAGGTTCTTCGCAAAAATTACGGCTGAGCTTATATCCGGCTTTAGCCAGCTTTCAGTGCCTATAACGATTTGAGCATCAGTGCTTTCTATTAGCGTTTGGTGCTCAGGTGCTTTCCCAACACAGCTACGACAATTTACAACTGTTATACCAATGGTTCCTGTATCTACGTTCTTCCAGTGGTCAGCATGCACCCTTTTGACTGAAGGCCTTCTTGTGTTTCCTGAGACACTCTAACCTAAAAAAGCGCCCAGTCCACGCGACACAGCCCCTGCTACCCGTGTAGCCGCCTCCTACGTATAGTGGACACGTGACCTATTCAACAGAACCCGAAACCCAACCACTCTTTGGCGCGAGTTGAGGAATCTGTAGCCTACACGGTCGCAGAACCGTCTGAGCCTCTGATTCAGACCCTGCACTCGGCTCTACACCAAAAGTCCGCAATCGGTACTGTCGACTATGTTGCAAATGCTCAGCTCTGCTTTCATCTTGCAAGCAAGACTGGCAGCCTTTACTACTTCTGTTAGCCGCTCGAAACCAGAGAGAATCTCTTCTGATCCAAAGTGACACACATCACTGCTACCGACGTGAGCAACCACCTGCAGCTGGCTGCACCCTGTGCCCTTCATCGGATCCGGGAGGACCCTTTCCACATCTGAAATGACGCCACCCGGTATGCACACGGAGTGCACATTGGTTTTCTTACCCTCCTTGTCAGCCAAGTCCCTAAGGGGCCCCACAAATCGCCTAACGTTGGTGCTCCCAACTACCAATAATCCCACCGTCTGCGATTGCCTGCATCTTGCGGGCTGAGTAGTTTCCTCTGAAACAGGACAGGCGACAGCATCCGGCTCAGCGACAGTGTCAGCCACAGACAGCACATGCAACCTGTATGTCAGAAAAACCGGGGAGGCCTTACGTGCGGCCGCCCGGGAAGCCTTTCACCGCCTGCTTCGTCCTGGGGTGACCTCCCACTCGACCACAGGTGTGGGGTCGGTCTCAGTGCGAGCAGTAACTGGCTTGAAACTTCCTGGCTGATTAAAACTGTGTGCCGGACCGAGACTCGAACTCGGGACCTTTGCCTTTCGCTTGTCCGCGAAAGGCAAAGGTCCCGAGTTCGAGTCTCGGTCCGGCACACAGTTTTAATCTGCCAGGAAGTTTCATATCAGCGCACAATCCGCTGTAGAGTGAAAATTTCATTCTAGTAACTGGCTTTGCTACCGGCGAGGACCGATCGGAGGACTCTGATGTGCTGGACGACCGTTGGATCCCCACGGCCGGCCCACAACAGTGGCGCCCATTCACTGCAGCTTCAAGCTGTGTAACAGAAGCCATCACAGCTTGAAGCTGGAGCGAAGTGTCACCAACTTGGCTCGCATCCGCGCACAACAATTGCAGTCACTGTCCATACTGAAGACCGTGGAAAACTAAACTACTCAGATAAAGAGACTATCGGCAGGTGCTGCGCAACTCTACTATAGACCCTGACGAGAACGCACGAACTGTGTCTAGTAATACGCAGATATTCAAAAACCTAACTACCAAAGCACTCAAGTGAAACTAAATAATTTGCCCCTGATTAGGAACTTTTAATATGTCACAACATCGGTTTACTTTCTGGCGCATACGGAAACGCGAGACTGAGGCTATTAGATGTTAAATTTACGCACAGAAACCCAAGAAACTAAACTACTGAAGCACACATATGATACCATAAAATTCGCTCCTGGTTGAGAACTCGTAAATGACACGAAAGCGTTTACTTCCCTGTTGCTGCGTCTATCTTGGTCGGCTACTGCTGCCTGACATCTACATCTAAGTGATTAATGCGCTATACACAACTATGTGCCTGCTAGAGGGTTCATTGAACCACCTTCAAGCTGTCTCTCTACCGTTCCACTCACGTACGGCACGCGGGAAAAACTAGCACTTAATTTTTTCTGTGCGAGCCCTGATTTCCTTTATTTTATCGTGATGACCATGTCTCCCTATGCGGGAGGGTGCCAACAGAATATTTTCGCAATCGGAGGAGAAAACTGGTCATTTAAATTTCATGAGAAGATCCCGTCGCAACGAAAAACGCCTTTGTTTTAATGATTGCCACTCCAATTCACGTATCATGTCTGTGGCACTATCTCCCCTATTTCGCTATAATACAAAACGAGCAACCCTTCTTGGAACATTTTCAATATCATCCGTCAGTTCCACCTGATACAGATCCCACACCGCACAGCAATACTCCAAAATAGGGCGGATAAGTGTAGTGAAAGCAGTCTCTTTTGTAGATCTGTAGCACCTTCTAAGTATTCTGCCAATGAATCGCAGTCTTTGGTGTGATCTACCCACAACATTATCTATGTGATCGTTCCAATTTAGGTTATTTGAATTTGTAATACCTAAGTATATAGTTGAATTTACAGCCTTCAGATCTGTGTGACTTATCGCGCAATCGAAATTTAGCGGATTTCATTTAGTACTCATGTAAATAACGTCATACTTTGCCACTTTTCCTATGTCGTTAATATAGATGAGGAACAATAGAAGCCCTGTAACACTTCCTTGCGGGACATGGGATATTACTTCTGTTTTATTCGATGTCTTTCCGTCTATTACTGCGAACTGTGACCTTTCTGACAGGAAATCACGAACCCAGACGCAAAACGGAGGAGGTATTCCATAGTCACAAAGTTTCGTTAGAAGATGCTTGTGAGGGACGGTGTCGAAAGCCTTCTGAAAATCTAAAAATATGGAGTCAATTTGACATTCACTGTTCATAGCACTCATTACTTTATGACTATAAAGAGCTAGTTCTGTTCCGCAAGGACGGTATTTTCTGAATCCGTGCTGACTGTGTGTCAATAAATCGTTTCCTGCCTGCCGTTGTGGGCGAGTGGTTCTAGGAGCTTCAGTCTGGAACCGCGCTACCGCTACGGTCACCGGTTCGAATACTGCCTCGGACATGGATGTGTGTGATGTCCTTAGGTTAGTTAGGATTAAGTAGTTCTAAGTTCCAGGGGAATGATGGCCTCAGATGGTAAGTCACATAGTGCTCAAGAGTCATTTGATCCAAATCGTTTCTTCGAGGTAATTCATAATGTTCGAACACAGTATATGTTCCAAAACCCTACTTACAATCAACGTTAGTGATATGCGACTGTAATTCAGTGGATTATTCCTATTTCCCTTTTTGGGTATTGGTGTGACATGAGCAACTTTCCAGTCTTAAGGTACGGAACTTTCTGTGAGCGAGCGGTTGTATATAATTGCTAAATATGGAGGTATTGCATCTGCATACTCTGAAAGGAACCTAACTGGTATACCATCTGGGCCAGAAGCCTTGCCTTTATTAAGTGATTTAAGCTGCTTTGCTACACCGAGGATATCTACTTCTATGTTTCTCATCTTCGCTGTTGTTCTTGATTGGAATTCGGGATTAATCACTTCGTCTTCTTTGGTGAAGGAGTTTTGAAAAACCATGTTTAATAACTCTGTTTTGGACTAACTGTCATCAGTGACTTTACCTTGTTATCGCGCAGTGAAGGCTTTGATTGCGTCTTGCCACTGGTGTGCGCTATATATGACCTGAATCTCTGTGGGTTTTCTGCCAGATTCCGAGACAGAGTTACGCTGTGGAAATTATTAAAAGCATCTCGCATTGAAGGACGCGCTATATTTCGAAATTCTGCAAAACTTCGCCAATCTTCTGGATTTTGCGTTCTTTTAAATTTGGCATGCTTTTTTCGTTTCTTCTGGGACAGTGATCTCACCCGTTTTGTGTACCATGGGAGATCAGTACCATCACTTATTACTTTATGTGGTGTGTATCCCTCAATTTTCGTCAATTCTATCTCTTTGAAATCGTTCCACTTCTTTTCTACGCTTACGTGATCAGATCGGTAGAAATGGAGACTGTCTTTTAAAAAGGCGTTAAGAGCATTTTCATCAGAATTTTTAAATAGATGTACTTTGCGTTTCTTCTCGACGGTTGTGGTTGATACGGTATTCAGCCCAGAAGCAACTGCCTTGTGGCCGCTAAACCCTGTATTCGTCCTGATACCCCCTATTTGTACAGGATTATTTGATGCTAAGAGGTGAAGTATGCTTTCGCAACCATTTACGCTTCGAGTAGGCTCATGAACTAATTGTTCAAAATAATATTCTGAGAAAGCTTTCAGTACAATTTTGGATAACGTTTTATACCTGCCGCCGGCCTTAAACGTATAATTCTTCCAGTATATCAAGGATAGCCACGGCATACTTATATGTGTGAGTGGGGCACCTATTTGAAATGACACTCAACTTTTCTTTGAACTGTTCAGCAACTATATCTTCTGAGTCGGGGGGGGGGGTCGGTAAAACGGTCTAATTAATAGTTTTGTCCGATTGTCAAGTATAACCTCTACCCATACTACTTCGCAGGAACTATCTACTTAAATTTCACTACAAGGCAAAACACGTCTGACAGCAATAAATACTCCACCACCAACTGTCTGCCGGCTGGGGTGGCCGAGCGGTTCTAGGCGCTACAGTCTGGAACCGCATGACCGCTGCGGTCGCAGGCTCGTTCTGCCTCGGGCATAGATGTGTGTGATGTCCTTAGGTTAGTTATGTTTAAGTAGTTCTAAGTTCTAGGGGACTGATGACCTAAGAAGTTAAGTGCCATAGTGCTCAGAGCCATTTTTGACCAACTGTCTTTAATCTATCCTACAGAAGCCGAAGTCGACTGTTGGGTTTGTTATGTGTAAACAAGAAGGAACAACCACAGTTAAATGAGCACCAGGTTGACGTAACTTACGGACGCAGAGGGACCATCGAGCAGCGCAGAGTTTAATGGTAAGACATCACATGAAATCAGCAGAAGGAATCGCTCGCATGTTTCAAAGTGCTAACAGGTAAATGACTTCGCGTAGGGAGCCAAAAAGAGTGAGATACAATGGTTGAACAGCTCATGAGTCACTCAGTTCAATGATCAGTGCCTATCAATGAAACTTCCTGGCAGATTAAGACTGTGGGCCGGACTGAGATTCGAAATTGGGATCTTCGCCTTTCGCGGGCAACTGCTCTGCCAACTGAGCTACCCAAGAGCGACTCACGATCCGTCCTCACAGCTTTTAATTCCGCCAGTACCTCGTCTATTTCCTTCCAAACTTTGGTAGAGCACTTGCCCACGGAAGGAAAAGGTCCTGAGTTCGAGTGCCGGTCCGGCATACAGTTTTAATCTGCCAGGAAGTTTCATATCAGCGCACACTCCGCTGCAGAGTGAAAATTTCATTCCAGTGCCTATCAATGCTTAGATTGGTGTAAATAGGAACGCCACTAGACAATGAATGACTGTAAACAAGACTGGTGTAATAAAGTTTCCCTTTTGTACTAGGATTGCGGTCCCATACTCCGCTTAGGAAAATGCTAAATGCTGAAGGATATAACATATTTTACAGCATTCTCTTCTGCATTAGTGGAGTAACTTTTCCCAGAAGGCGACTGTTTGTACCGGCATCGCACTGCTCCCTGTCATATAACAGACGTAGCGCATCGACAAATTTTTTGGGTTACTACTATGAAAACAGTCAATCTTTCAAAGCAGTTGCGAGGAATCTTAGAAGCCGGCGGGAAATAGAACACCATCATGGGCAGTTCCGGTACCGGCCAGTTTGAGTACTGTGAGCCAAGCCGGGCTGAACATTGAAACCCAACGACACAGCAAAAGGAGAGAGCTATTGGGGGACCGTCTGGTGCTCGCACACCTTCGAGCCGTTGACATGTTATACTGCACGTGAATAGAAGCAGCACATCGGCATCAAACATGAGCACCTAACCGGTAAAAAATAACTGTCATTTCGAGCCAAAGTTATTTCATTGTTGCAGCACCAACCACGAGTAGAGGACTGCGCCAGGTGACGGGGCGACATGGTTCTGCAATATGGACCTACAACACTATCGTTCTCACTGCAGGCTGTAAGCCCACCTCTTTGGACTTCGCGGCCTCCACTCTTGAGCCACCTTCCAACTCATTCCAGACAATGCAGACACGAGGGAAAACCGTTCGAGACCTGGGCAGTGCAGTTGCTCGGCCTAATCTGATGCGAGTGTCCAGTTATCGCACGTCTTCACTCGCTAGAAAGAGTTGCATTTCTGAGGGCTGACATTTCCGGGAACAATTACAGCAGGTTCTGTGCCGTTGGCACCCCTTAGTGTGCGCAACCTTTGTCAAGCACGGCCGGTGCACACATCTCTGCACCGACTCCGGGCGCCAGCATTCCACCGGTCACTCACGTCGCAGCTATCCTCTGAAATCCAGCTGCACGCCACTATGTGTTGTCTCTCCACACGCCAGAGGATCCGTCGTCGCCGCCAAGCAGTGCTAGGAGTGTTGTAGCTTGAGTCTGAATCAAATGTTTGACTATTGATGTCGTTCTTATGTGTTACCGATGACGAAAATCTTTAGACCCACTGTCGCTACCGAACCATAACATCATAAACGCTGCACACCCGAGATCAGTACAGAGCATATTTGGGGAATGGTTTGTGAACAATAATAATCCTGAAACTGACTATCGAGCACAGAGTTCCGATCTGAACCCAATGGAAAACCTCCAGTCCGGAGCGTCCAGTATCACAACCATCTTTGGTTCCGGTTGTTCTGGAATAACGGGAAGCTGCTCCTCCACAAACCATCAGACAGTGCGTTGAAAGTGTCCCCGTCAAGTTTGAATCCGTCATAATTGTTGACGTTATCCTTTCGATTGCCTAGCAGTTTGGTTAGTTTGATATAAATGTCATTTTATTCGCGTTACACAAAATGGACCAAAAAATAGGATTTGAGTATAGAGAAAATCTATGAAATAATATTTCTATAAGTGATATTGCATTGTAGTATGTCAATGTTAAAATACCATGCTTGCAACTCCTTAAATATTTCTAATGTGTGCCAGACGATGTTCGAAACAACGAGAGGTACTATCGGTCATAAGACTGTGGTAATAGCTGGTGAGTCGTGCCTGAATGTCTTAGTCAGCGAAAGGTAGATTTCTCGATTCAGTTCCCAATGTGGTACGCATGTTACTATGTCAGACACTGCCAAAGAACACTACTTACGACTGATATTTCTATAGTACTTAAACATTCCAAGTAATCTTTATAGCCGGCCGCGGTGGTCTAGCGGTTCTAGGCGCTCAGTCCGGAACCGCGTGACTGCTACGGTCGCAGGTTCGAATCCTGCCTCGGGCATGGATGTGTGTGATGTCCTTAGGTTAGTTACGTTTAAGTAGTTCTAAGTTCTAGGGGACTGATGACCACAGATGTTAAGTCCCATAGTGCTCAGATGGCCATTTGAATCTTTATACCTGAGTATCACATTAGAAGCGGCATTAAAATCAAACTGACGAGAACATGGCAAGTGTCGTAATCTGATTTCTCAGAAAATTTGCTAAGTTGAAGAGGAGTCAAAGCAAGCTAACAGGTGTCTCTGCTTATCGATGGATACTCGACCGTTACTGAAAAAACTACGGTCAAAGTTTTCAAGGTATTTTTGGGGTACTTCATGCGCCTCTTAACACGTGATATTCTCAGCAGATATGGTGGCACCGTGGTTAGCGTCACAGCTTCTTAATTCTATACCACGTGTTCGAAATCCGGTTATTTCTTTGTTTTCTTATTCATTTATATACCGTGAACATGCCTGTGGAAGATTACTGCACGAATGTTCCCCAGTGTATTCTGATATAGAATTGTCCTTAATGTTCCTTAAAGAAAAACTAAAAAAATTTTTCAAACCATTTTTTGTGAAATTCCCATAGTGTTGTGTTAACTTATAATAAAAAGCGCCCGCTTTCGGAAAAGTGACCCGTTACGAATAGTTTCCAGTGAAAATATTGCCATCGCACGAATTTTCAGCAGTGTTAACAACGTTTCTTTCCCAAGGGAGACTGATACGAGGAGACGTCACTGAGGCAAATTTGCCTTCGCGCAGTGCTTCCGGTGCTCGGATTATCTGGGTTTCGAAGGTTTCCACGATCGTTATCATTTAAGGAAATCTTATTGCAGGACAAACATAGGAGTAAAACATAACATTTAATGTAAGAACTGATACGAGAGTGAAAAATCAGAAATAAAAATACTGTAACCTCTCAACTGTAGCCCACACATGTATAATAAATGTATGTCACACACTGTGAAATCCAAATTCTAGTTGTAATTTTCAAATTAATATAACACATTTGTATCCGCTAATTTGATAACAAACATTTGTGTACTAACATTCTACGAACATGAAAACAATAAAAGTAAAATGAACTAAAATAAAGTAAGTAAAGACAATAGTCAGGTTACGAACAGCGGACGTTAAAAACGAAGTCGTGGCGCAGACCACGAAGCCACCATTTCGTTCGAGCATATCTCGTGCTAACAGGGCAGATAAAGTATTTTGACAATACCCCTTTCTCAGAAACGGCGCAATATCCATGGAAAATCCGAGACACTTGTTCGCTTACTTTGGCTCCTGTTCCACTGAGCGAAGTTCCTGGAAATCGGGTGATGGCACTTGGCCTGTTCTGCTCGCGAGTACATGTGATGTATTTGAGAAATTTTGTACCAAGTCTAGGTATATAATACGTAACACTGAAGATTTTTTGCTCCTAGTCAACTATAAAGCTACACACTATAAACGATATATAATTAAAGCCTCTTCCTCATTAACCCCCTTCACCATTCTACCTTCCTTCTGCCGTGCAACAATCCTTATTGAATTTTTTTCCGTCATACATTTAAAAATTCGATTGGTACCCAAATGGGGTAGGGGATGATTTTTTTTTTTTTTGCGTAAATCAAATATTACACAGGAGAATTAGGTACAAGTCGTCACTTTATAATGCATCATCTTACGCTCTTTAAACATACCATACACTTTATTTTCATCAAACGCCATGGCTTCCGAACGACTGAGTACAGCATTAATCGTTGTACTCCAGTTATTCATGTGGCAGCCAGGCTAAACTACAAATTGGAGTCTACAAGAGAATCGCAAGCTAATAACTGGGAATATTTGTTTAACTCCACCTATAAAGGTGAAGCAGTACCGTCGGTGGTGTCACAGTCTATATAATCAGTTTAATTTAACCCAACAGTGAACTACATGCAATCCTCGATGCACAGGATTAAATTATGTGTGTTCTCTTGCTCTTTTCTCTCAGTGCCAAACGATTCAATAGTCATACGTTAAAAAGGAAAAACTATACGTACAAGATTTCATTCAGCTTTCATAAATACAGGGGATGTAAGTGCAATTGCACTGGTAATGTGGATGCAGTGAAATGTTGCAACAGTCAATAAAGGCAAGGAAACGTCTTCTGGAAGATTGTTGGAAACTCACTATGGTAGAATGTACGATCCACGTAAGAGGCGTTGTTTAGCCATACAACCTTCTGCTAATGGGATGTAGAGCGGCTGCTTCTGACGGACAATAAGCTACGATTAGTGGTAGTACCATTGTACTCTTCCTGTGACTTTCTCTGTCTGGCCACCAAGGATAGATAAAGTGTTGCTGACAAGTCCCTGAATTAGAGCACCGCTTCCGCCAAATATTGTTTTAGAACACACCCGCACCATTTTTTTCTTAGTATCAGTTTTACGAGTAGAGTTCTGCATTCGGAGCTGGCGTAGGCTGCTGTAAGATTAACTATAAGCCTGCTCTATATTTGAGCAGGAAAAGAGACGAGGGTTTAAGACTCCGAAGATTTCTTGTATTGCCTGATCTCTGCACGAGACTGAAAGAAGAGATTTGTGTGTGTAGATCATCCAGCCGTAGGTTTGCTATCAGGGACGCATTTCCATGTATCTCATTATGCTTACTCTCTACACATTTATTGTCTTTGTTCCTCAACTATTGGTTAACATATAACAGTTTGTGAGCGAGAGAAAGAGACCATGTGTGTGTTTGTGTGTGTGCGTGTGTGTGTGTTTGTGTGTGTAAAAGTGAGAGGGAGAACTGTTTGTATATGAAAACACCTGCAACCATGTATTTCGGTATATAAACTCAAATCTCAGATTTTGGGCACCGGCATATCTAATCACTGAAGTCGATATCTCTCAAATAATTTCAAGTACTGCAGTGGGGAAAGATGTGAATGTGAACTCGCTATCTGTGCAAGATATTGTAACGTAATTAAGTACTACCACAAATACTGAATAATTTTTTTGTATGTTGATGTGTTTTTATTTTTTATCTTCTCATTCAGCTAAAGATTTTGCGTTTTTTCCAAAATGCCACTCACTCTAACAGTTACGAGTTCACGTTAGGATTCGTTATTGGCGATAATAACTTAACGTGTGTTAATGTCTGTAAAATATCAGCAAATTAAACCGTAATTGAGCAGACAGTACGAAACGGAAGAGGAAGCGTTGCCCATTTTATCACTAACTTTATTTTCCCTCTTGTGCACGGGAGTGTAAATGATTTAGGAATATACCTCATGTTCGGCACTAGTGCCAGCGAAGCAGAGAAAAATAGCAGCCCAATGCCTATAAAATGTGATTTCAGGAAAAAAGACGTATGTGAACATTTTTTAAAGATACCTTCTTAACTGACGAGCGGTCAGCCGACATTTCTAGTCCGTTCATTTAAGACACTGTACGTTATTTAACTAACCGCGTCCGTAGCTGAGTGGTCAGGGTGTCTGCGATGTAGAGAACTTGGGTTCAGTTTCCAAAAATGTCTTGGAACAATCGTTGCTAGTAGGGGTGTGTCGAGTTCCACTCTACCTCTTGAAGCCAACTAAGGAGAGCAGCATGCTGACGTAAGTTCTCTCGATATCGAACTGGAATGTCTGCACCCTAGTTAGTTAGTATCCTACATCACTGTCGGTGCTCTTGCAGCCGTCACGTCAAAAGAGTGGAGTAGGAACTATGCCAGCTCCAGAATGAAATCTACGAAAATCGCTTGGCTTCGTTAAAGGGTATGATAATTTTGGATATAATAATTTTGCATCTGAATAAATATCGGCTGAATGGGAAAATTTCCATACAACCTGCAAAGTATCATACAAACGTAAAATAACCCAAGATACTGAAGTATGAGAAAGCGGCGTATTGCGTCGGATTTGGAGATATGTAAGTGCAGGAAAGTACTCTCCTCCTCCCCCTCAGAAAGTTCGCTCTTTCCTCGTAGTGCCTAAGAGATGCGTCTTAAGAGTATCTTTTCAGTGTTGGTCACTGTAATAGATGTGTGTATGGTGTGTGCTGTGGGTGTTAATAATGATGAGAGAAGGGAGATGATGAGACATGGAGCCATTACACAGCCTCCACCATTCGGGCAGCAGCAAGGAGGACGCCCAGCTCTACGTCCCCATCCGACGGACGGATCACCATCAACAGCAACACATGAACAGGAGGGCACCAGGCATTCTCGATCAGCAAAGTAATCGTCACTTTTCTCCTGTGCAGCAGTCCAGGAACTGCATTTCTGGTGTCAGCTTACAGCTGAGAAAATTGTTCTTATTATATTCAAAGTGAGTCCCCTAATCCACCACGACCAACAACCCCCCGCCTTGTACTCGGACAGTTACGTTCCGTCGATGTCATCATACCCGTGGCCAATAGCTACAACTACTAAGTGGGGCACTTGAGCGACGTTGGGTGGTAGAAAATCAAAGTCTATTTGTTTTAACACAAGCTTTTAAGCTACAGATGTAGCTACAATTTCAAGAAAAGCCATTTTAGAGAAAATTAACCAGTGGCGGCGGTGGAGACTCACTGCCGAATAAGTGTTCTAATATTAATTCAACTACAAATTCTAGAACATGAAATTCACTGTCGCTTTTTTTAAGTTTCTTCATTCCCTTGTATCTCAGTTTAATACATTCATCTTAAAAAACTGAGTATCCCAACCAGTAATTATTTAATAATAACCGTTGGTAAAATAATTTTGAAATAATTATTAAGCTCCACAAAAAATTTTTCACCTTATCTAGCACTAAAATATTCACATCCAAAAATGTTAAATAAAACATTTAATTGTCGCTCACAAATTTTTTAAACAAATAGAAATTGCTACCACTGTTGAGTTTCTTGTGTAGACACTCGATTTATGTAGCGATAACTTTAATTAAGATTGAAAAATTGTATTTTATAAATGGACAACAGTGATAGTAACAACAGTGTTTTTCAAGTTATCGATTTCTATAAGTTATATACGTTTTACAAAGGAGCAAAATTAATTACCCTGCTATTCTGTTCACTTTTACTATACAAATGTACTATTCTGGTCAATATGATCCGACATAACAAAACAAAACGCTGGAAAAATGTTATACAGTTGTAAACCATCGACATCGTTGTTATATTACTGTATGTTGCTAATGATCGTAATAATAACAATAATAATAATAGCAATAATAATAATACACAGAACATCAATGAAGAAAATTTATTATTTTAATATTCTAGCAGGATATATTAGGAACAACAGACATGTACATTAAAAAGTCATTCTCGACACCCATCTGTCCAGATCACTTTCTTTCTTTCTTACTGACTGCGGTTTGGACACAAGCAGGTGATGTGTGTTTTGCATACACTTTTATTACACTCTCCACACAACATGTTTGTTTTACTGTCATTGTTTGAAGGACAGAACTTACAGCACGCATGTTTACTAGAGTTCCTTGTTGTTACTGATTTAGCCACACTTGCCACTCCTTCAGAGCCTTGGATGCTCCTGACCATTCTCAAAGCATCTTCTGTTCTTGGAAAATGCTTCCAAAAATATTATCCTTCTAGACAAATTTCTTTCACTCAAATTTGGGTCAGTCGAAGTCCACAAGACATGCATTATAAGCTGTATAAGCAGCAACATCAAGAATATTGTAGAAAACTATCATCGGCGATATATTGGTTTTTCGTTTGCACGTATATGTATCTCTTAGTTGATCGAGTGTGTCTATAGGCCCTTTATTGTTTGGTGTTTGAATTACAATCTAAAATCATTTTTGGCTTCTTCTCAGCCCTGCCAGTTACTTCGACATGGTGGAGAGTGCTCATCAGCACAACATTCTTACTTCTCTTAGGGATATAACTGGCCACTGTAACGTCATTTGTGAAGTAAAATGAAGAGGTATGTCCCTGTTTGTTGGTCATATTCTGTGGAAGCTTTGGCTTATATTCACGTATGAATCATAATGTTGTCAGTTTCCCTTTCAGGAGCAGCTGTCCCAAATTGTATGATGTAAAAAAATTGTCACATGTTAGATTCTGACCTCGCAAATTAGTGTAAGATCAGCAACTACTCTCGTTCCCTGTTCTTTTTCTGGTACCGCTTCAATCTCCTATCATGTATAAGTTTTGGCTTTCAGTACATTCGAAAATTTGCTGTCACACAGACTCCAAATCTTGATCCCATATGTTGCCGGTTTGATTGGGATGTACTGTTTGAATGGACAGTGGCCTCTAATTGCTACCAGCTGCTCGTCGAGGGTCATATTTTCCGGTGGATAATACAGTTTAGGAAGGGATTCTGACAACTTCTTCCAGTTACTGCGAATCGCGGAGAGTTCATCAGTACGTCGTCATTCCTCTCAAGTGGATTTCTTATCAAATAACAAGAGGCGATATTATACAGAAAGTTTCTAGGGACATGGTTACTCGAAATGTTCCGCTCAGTATCTTAATCTAACAAACCTTTTGGAGATTCTCAGTGTGAGCAAAGGAAAAGGAGTCCTAAGAACGTGAAAAAGAGAATCCTCGGTGTTTGTCCATTGTTTACCATAAGACGGTTGTCCTTCAGTATTTGACATACCTATTACTTCATTTTGAAGTGTTGCAGAAAATAACATGTAAAATGAACTGCTCGCGTCACTTATTCTGCTGCTTGCATGCTTCTTGGCGTACTCCTGATGTTTGAAGCAGGTAGGCCGCCGCATTGCGCTGATGGTTGCAACTGCCATTCTTTGTCCGCGTTTTTAGAAATAGAAGTCTGTACACTACTTTCAACAGCTGTGGACTGTCGTTAACTCGGTTTCAGATGCATTACTGACATCGGACATGATCATCGGACCTGGAAAGTGACTCCTCATCTGTTCAACAATTTGCTAGTTCTTCCAACTCAGCATCAGTCAATGATGAAATCACCATGATGCCACCATTGAGAGTGATCCCAAACAATAGAGAAAACAAACTGAGCGGAAACAATGGATAATTCGAACAGGCGACAAGTTGTAATGACAAGTCCATTGTTGTAAACATAGCGCCTTTGTTGACTTGTTCAATTTGAGAGTAAATATGAACAATGAAAATCATTACTACTAAGAAATATGAGACACCAGAAATTATTTGACTTTAGATAACCATATTCATATCGGGTCACACTGACCCAAAAGTTATGTATGAACTCTTAAATTTTATGACCAGATAACTTAAAATATTTTAAAGCTTTTTAAACCACCTACCACACTTACATTTTCAGATAAATTCACCAAATTTTGTAAAGCTATTTTGATATTCAAATAATAAGAAACGAAATTCTTAACCATTTTGGATCAAACAGACCTGAACTGAACAACAGAGTTGAATGAAAAAATAAAATATTTGCTACTACAAATTGTTTGAAAAGTAAATTATTCTCTGAAACTCTGATGAAAAAACGGAAACAGAAAAAGTTCTTATTTCATAGAGAACAGGAAAATCTCTTTAAGGAATTAGTAAAAAAATTAGGAATAACCAAACAAAGTCACTGCAACCAAATATGAATATTTATGTAATAATTATAACATTCTTAAAAAAAATATTTGCTATAGAAGAAAGAAAGCATGACATATATTCAATAGAATGTGATGTATTATAAAATATTTTTCGTATTTCTTACATTTTGCTCTTCATTTTGATATTTTTATTGATCCTCAAAGTAACGAATTAAAAAGAAAACTTTAGAGGAAATAGAATCAGAAAACAGAAAATGAAACAGTTATTGCACTTTTACAATTGAAGGGGTCTGAGAGATATAGTCATAAGCCACATCGAACTAGTTTTGAGATACAGTGAGTTTAAAGTTTCACGGAGGTCTGAAAATGTTTAATACAAAATAGAAACTTTATTTCTACTGCAAACACTTGCTTAATACTTGCGAAGCATGTTGTTAAATAGTCAACACTCTGCATGCTATAAAATATTAATTTTAGAATGATTCTAATTAAGATGTAGTCAATGGTGGCTTATGACTATATCTCCCAAAAAGTTGTTTAAAACATAAAGTATGAATTTGTAAGGATTTATTTTAACTACTCTTACACAGCAAGCAGAATATATAATTTTTACACATTAATATATACATATAAGGTATCTGAGATGTATAAATTACTTTTTCATTGATACAGTTAAATCAAAGAAGTTCCTCTACCTCATCATTGTGCATGTTATTTCCAGTACATGACCGAAAGGAAGCTTGATTTGCTGCAGGTATGTATGGCATAAGAGACAGTACATCATCATTTTTTTCTGGTTAATTGGTAGTGGCTTTCTGTACTTTATTGGCAGCTGATATGGATTTGGTTCGACTAGCCTTCCTTTCGTTTGGACAAGAATATCCACTGACACGAAAGCTCCTATGTCTCAATAAGAGTACTTTACACTTAGCTTGAAGGGATCTTCAGACTCAAACTTAAATTGAGTAGCTTCAGTGAAATGGTGGGGATCTCCAGACGTGGATTCTGTACGTTTTGAGATCAATGTCTTCAGGCTTTCCAAACTTCTGAAGTCTTCTCTTTCCATTTTAGTCACAATGAAATGTTTTGGACTCGCAGATTTTATTACTACTGCCCATTTATCTGGAGTGTACACTACTGGACGTCTGTTTCTTGCATACCGTTCAGTGCGACCAAAACCACGATTGCAAGGTAGCATGGTGTGACCTACCACAGGGAAGTAATGCTGGAAAGAATCAAATCTTTTGGTAGCAACAAGGACCTTTCCAAAGCAATAATAGTCCAGTTCTTTGCCTGACCCTTGCAGTTGTCTGTAATTATGTGGAGATGTTTTGTATGAGGATTAGTTATCTCCAAGTACTTCAATAAGCAGCTCCCAACCTCATCTCAACCCCGTCCTCCATCTTTCTCGCTCCACAGCAACATATAACCCTTATTTGATCCACAGTCATGGATACCATAGTTGTATGTCCATGTTTTCCTCTTGTAAGATGCTGGACCAACTGTTAGTTTAGGTGTGGGGAACGTTTGCTGCATATCCATTGCTATCACATGGTGCTCTTTCGAATTTTCTTTAGCCAGAGCAGTTAAAGATGCAATCATATTTTGTCCTCTGTCAGCCTTTTCGAGATGCAGTTCATATTGTTTTGTCTTTTCTGTGACTTCTTCTGCACATAATTCTGGGTTATTTATTGCTATTATAAATCCATCACATTTTGAACAGGTGTCACTTTTTGGTAGTTTGAAGCCTATGTTAAATTCAGATACGAAAATTTCTCTGGATTTACTTGCAAATACTGCAGGAACCTGCTTTTCCTTGCAGTATTCTGAGTATTTATCTCGAAATAAGGAAGCAGTTGTGAGATCACAATCCAATTACACTTTATTGGGGTTCTGTTGCCTACTGTAATTACTGTTATATTTTGGTATGGCGTTGAAAAACTCTCTAACACTTTGCACAGCTTCGTCTTGAAATTTATGTGGGTAGTTTCTATGTTTTACTGAAACAAAAAAAAATATGAGTTTATATCCTCTTCCTAATAGAAATATTTGTATAGTACTCAGTTTGAGTACATCCCTAACTTATAGCACAGAGTAACATACAAACATCATCCATCTTCTTTTGGCACTGCAAATCCCTGCTTCATTTGATGTTCCAAATTCCTCACTCTTCGTGCATGTATCTGTAAGCCATGAACCCTTAGGAAAGCTTCCTTGCAGATCATGACTTCTATTCTGCATACCCTCACATTATAAGAAAATGTAACATTCCTGGATGATATTTTCTTGGAAGTCTTTTTTGGATAGCTTTGAAAGAAATTATGACAAATATAACAAAACGAAATAAATATACAAAATATTAAACCGTTTTTATTTAAATAGTGAACAAACCTCCGCTTTTTTTGTTCCATTTTCATACAGTTCATCAGGTAAGTATTCTGGGCGTTAAAGTTTCCTATGTCCCAAAATGAATGAAAAATGTTTTCTTCCTCTCCAAGCAGTTTTGTGAATCATTTATTTAAACAAGTACAGGGAGTTCCTACAGTAGCAGCCTGAATAGTCTTCTGGGTTTTTAAAGACTTATACTGCTGACCGGCATTTCGTCGACGCTTTGCTTTATTTTTCTTCCACTGATCAATATTTCGCTTTCTTTTCCGTGAAGGCTTTGGTTTTTCGGGTGATTCTTCATTTATTCTACTTATTTCAAGCTATAATATGAAGAGCAAAATAGTCTAAGAATTTGTGTGAGATATAGTCATAAGCCACACAAAACATTAAATTTCGCTAAAATCACATTAATGAGAAAATATTTTTTTCACATCTTTTGCCTTTGAAACTACATTATTGCACCATTAAGCAGTAATAGAAATGTGCCCATCAAGTTCCATCATTAACACACAGGATGGCTGTCAAATGCGTTGGCAATGTTGAGAGAAACAAAGTCACAAGCCACAGGAAATTAATCACCAGAAATAAACCGTTTTATATACTTACCGAAATTTCATCTGAGCTGGAACTGCTGGTCGATGAATGCCAAGATTCATCACTGTCAGGATCCAAAGGGCCAAGCTCTTCACTTCCACTACTGTCTGTGTCAAATATGCGTTGAAGACCCGAAGACGCTTCAGACATTTCTGGTCCACCCGCCATTTTGCCGTGGCTTGTGACTATGTATCTTCTCAAACTACCATCAGATGGCACAGCATAGAACTGCACTCCATCATAGCCTGCCATCTGTTGCAGTAACATGGAACTTTTTCAACACATTGTGAAGAAGACATTGTTAAGAATGCCGCTACATGAAAAACTCAATTTGGTGAAAGTTGTGGCTTATGACTATATCTCTCCGAGCCCTTCAAATGTTTTACAGAAATTCGTGAAACATATTTTATTCTCACGTTAGAAGAAATAGAAAACGTATTTTCATTTTGCTAGCCACGTGGCAGTCTATAACCATTTCTTACAAGTATCCTTTTAACATACCGAAGTAAGAATTCTTTCTTAACTTCCTTACTGATTACATTTTTTGTTAGAACATCTGTGGTCACCTGGCTGTACTCTAATTGTAACTTCATTCTCAGGTAACCTGGACAGTGATTCACATTCAACATTTCAATATTCTTAAAGTTTAAAGTAAACCCCCTTTGTTTTCATCACAGTAATTTTATTATTTTTCACAAAACAGTAACTTTTAGGTCAAATTGATGACGTATGTTTGATCCAGTTGTTTCCTAACTCTCTTGGCACAAAACGTATTTGTACAGTATTTTTGCCATCAACAGTATATACTACAGGGTGTCTTATCCACCATGTACAAAGACTAGGGATCGATCAATGAGAGGATACGAAAGCAAAGAAAATCTAATGAACTTATCTCCAGAAACGCATGGTGTTGCAGTCTAATATGTTTTGTACCACACTGCCACAAAGTATGTGTGAAAATGGTTTGCATGTGCTTTACCACATGCATATTTGCACCATAGCATGTGTAGTCTCACATGTTCACATCAAATGTATTACCATTAATATCTGCACTGCTCGATGGTCCCTCTCCGTCCGTAAGTTACGTCAACCTGGTGTTCATTTAACTGTGGTTGTTCCTTCTTGTTTACACATGACAAACACAACAGTCGACTTCGGCTTCTGTAGGATAGATTAAAGACAGTTGGTCAAAAATGGCTCTGAGCACTATGGGACTCAACTTCTGAGGTCATTAGTCCCCTAGAACTTAGAACTAGTTAAACCTAACTAACCTAAGGACATCACAAACATCCATGCCCGCGGCAGGATTCGAACCTGCGACTGTAGCGGTCTTGTGGTTCCAGACTGCAGCGCCTTTAACCTCACGGCCACTTCGGCTGGCTGTTCACATCAGCCAGGCTGCATACGAACTGCATCAAATCAAGCTTGAAAATGCTCCTCCGGTGCCTGTACATCTGGAACGGGCTCTGCATACACTATAGTTCTGAAATGGCCCCCATAACCAGAATTCGCGTGGATTGAGATCCAGTAAACGAGGAGGCAATACAACTAGGCCCCTCGTCTGATCCATCGACCAGGGAAGACACAACTGAGGTGTGTCTCCATGTTAACTGTGGAGTACGCTGGAGTAAAATCATGTAGCAGCTGCATAACCTTTCGAATCACCAATGGCACATCTACCATCAGAAGAGGCAAAGTCACCTGCAAGAAATCCCGATAGTTCCGACCTGTTAGCCGAAGTGGAAGACTGGACCCTAGATATGGTCACCAATTATCATGGCCCAAAGATTAGCGCTGCACTGAAGCTAAGGATTTACTGTCACCATCCAAAGGGCTTCTGCATATCGTTCCTCTAATGACTGTAATAAAAGTTGAAGATACCACACTGAGCAAAGGTGGCCTCATCTGTGAATCGGATGGATGACACAGATCCTGCAAAGGTTGTTGCCTAGTGAAGAAGCCAGTGACAAAACTGTCACCAATGTGAAAAGTCTGTCGTTGGTAAGCCTGCACACGCTGTAAGTGATAAGAGTAGGAACAATTGTCATGGAGAATGTTCCATGTAGTCGTCTGCCTTAACTTATAGTGGCAGGCTATCTGTCTGGTACTGACGCGCCAATGGCATTCTACAGTGTTAATTACATTTTTGTTCAAATCTGTTGTCCGATCCTTTTGGGTACGTCCTCCATGATTTCCTGTTTCCTGAAACGGCCCTGTCTCTGACAAACTGCGAAACACTGTTGCAAAGATTCACTGCCACTGTTGTTGGTGGGGACAGATCTCCTAATGCAACTTGCTGCCCCTGCCCATTTCCATTTGCCTTTCCATAAGTAAACACCATCTCGCAAGCTCTCGATATGAATACATTCACTACAAGCTGAGTCAGCAAGAGAAGTGAATCGAACACAACATTAGCAATTACTATGGCAGGAGGGGACGGTAGTGCAAGAAGTTCGAGGAACAGTACCACCCTCTAGGAGGAAACCACACATAATATAACTGTGGTTGCATAGTACAGCACATAGACTGCAGTCTGTGTAGCAAAGCATAACTGAGTAAATAGCCTATAGCTTGGAAACCATGTATCTCTGGACATAAGTCCATTAGACTTTTCTTGTTCTGTATCCTCTCGTCGATGGAAAAAATCACCGTGTGTACTGACTCTATCAAAATATAAAACTGGTTCTCTTAGCTTGCCTAATATAACATACAATCTAAGCTGTGCATTTGATATAATCCATGCCACTACAAAACTGTTTGTAGATCTGTTATTTTCCAAATAATCATTAAAATTGTACTTCATCTGTACTATACTGCCATTCATAAAATTTATATCTGCATTATCTAATAGAATAGCCAGTAGTATCACATAGAATTGTTCTAAATCTGTAACATACTCAGTCTTACTCTTAATGAATTCAGACATATCTTAACAGCAGGACATTTTTCTGGGTTTTCTTTTGTCTTAATACAACCTAATTCAATCTGCAAACATTTCTTTCACTGTTTTGATACATAACACACTGGATTCAAAATCATGAGTACTGTTCTTCTAATTTTATTTTCATAAAGTCTTTTACAAACTTTTAAACATGTTGCTTTTATTTCTAAAATCCCACCCTCCACAGATGTCTAAAATCCTATGTCCTTTCCCTAAATTTTATTTACTTCATCAGTTACCCATGTTCCAATAAAACTTCTTTAGTCATCGTTGTGATTATCTTTATTTTTTTTCTTCTACACATTTTCACAGAAACAAAAAATTTTACATTTTTATCGATCTTTATCCTTACTGCCAGAGAGGAAGACTCAATCCTATAGGTGCTGATGCTTGACATTTTATGAATCTATGCAACTTTGTAGTATAATATTTTGGTCTATACGTTTTTGATGCAAGTCGCTCAGGATAATCATCAAAATCTTGTGCAGTCACATAAAGACTACATGATATCAGCTTATTTTATTTTAGCGATGAATCCATCTTCTTTATTTCTTCATTTTATTGAATTAGTTCAACCAATATAAAAGGCAAAAGGTTCAATAACTAAAGGTAACTGTTTAAGTTTCTTACGTTTTGTATATTCTACTAAGTTAATCCAGTCACATTCTCACATATCTATTAAATTATATCTGGCATTTCGTATTTTTGTGCTGCCTGTTCGTGTGTTTTGATACACATCAGTCATCGATTCTTTATTCTTATTGATAATCGTTTCATTTTTAACACAGGTTTTACAACCATGTAACAAACAACTATGATGTTGTTAAACAGTGTTGTTTTCTTTCTGAAAACCATCCACTTTCTCTCCAGCTATACTTACTACACCACCTTTAAGATCATGTTGAATAGTATTACTGTTTAACATGTTTAACCAAGCGGTAGACTCTTTACTATACTTTCCTTTTTGCTCTTTATACGATACGGTACTTCTTCCATTACCCAAATAATCGGATTTGTGTACAGTAACACAACCGCCAGCAGTTGCCACACAATGGAATGGATCTGTATTAGCTGTTTTCTTAGTTCTAACATCCTTTTGTCTATATACCTACATTAGAATTACAGTATTCATTAATTTCTATCCTCATTTTGAATTCATAAATTTCTGTAACTTTTTGACTATGCCATTTGAGAAACAGTTGTCTTTCTTTTGGATTCATAGTTTCATTAAAATAATATTTGACATCAGGAATAGGTTCTACATAATTATCATATTCTTGAGTGTTGAACAAATGTGGGAAGTAACCTTTCTTCAATTCCTCAAATAAAACAGTTTTGTGAAGCTACTAAGTGGGTCTTGTACAAAACTGCTGCTATCTATAATTTTTAGTTGTAGATGATTTGTCTCCAGTAACATCAGTTTACTTGTTGTATAGATGGTATATGGTTTCATGTATGTTTGACACAATACTTTGAAATGAAATATGAATCATACCCTTTGGCATAATGAGCTATAAATATATAATTCGGATGTTTATCACATATCATCCACCTATAAAATTCATAATTTCTTCTGAGTTTATAAACAGTAACACCATTAGAATTGTGCACTGTTATTAAACTTGGAATATTATACAAATTTCTTATTGAGCTTCACAACCAAACCACACTATCTCTCAGTGTAAGTAGAAGCAATTATCATTGGTACTCACTTTTGTCAACATTTAAATGTTTATCTGTAACTACTTTTTTGCATCTCCACCATTTTGATACATAACAATCTTGGTATTCCCCATTAACATAACAACTACCTTCACTACAATGTTAGTATCCTTTGACTATTCATTCCTCAGCAAAGTTTCTTTCACATATACCATCTTTTCAGATTGTTTATTGCATGTGAGATTGAGGATTTTTAATATATATCACCAGATTAGAGTTCCTACCTTTTTCAAAGTCTCAGGTATTTCATTCAGATCTCACAGAAATACACTTACATTCTCCACATTTGTGAACTGTAGTACAAACTTCTTGATGACTGTTTAAACATTCTTCATTGTAAAAGTATAAATATTAAAGTTTTCAGAATATATCTTATTTTCTTCAGCATTGTGTTGCTTCATTTTGCAGTGATATGCAGACTTATCCTTCTACTTTACACCTATGTTTGTTCTTGTTGGTATATGTATTGTTACATTTATCACAGAATGCTGTCATCATATTAATTACATTAAAGCGGATGTGATTTTTCTACAAATATATCTCCATTGATTTCTCAGGACCACTATAGACAACTGAATTGAAATTATCAACAGATATAACATTAATTTAGATGTCTAGTAGTGATGAACAATTTTAATATTGTTTTAAATAAATTGTTTTTCATTTGATTTTTCTAATTGGTTATATAGTATGCTGGGTAAGTCTTTTTGTAATTTGTATTTCTTCCTGTTATTACAGGTTATTTGTTTTGAGCTGACTGACATTGCAGTCAAGACAAGACACATAACCTATAATAACAGTTGTTGACAGCTGCTGTGGAAGATGGCCACACAAACAAAAGTATTATTTATTTATGTTCTTCTTGAATTTGCTTAATCTCACCAGTAGCTATTTTTCTACCCAAGATAATATTTGCATGGTATGTTAATCTCACTATTATAACACTAGGCCATCATCAATTATCATTATTATTAATTCTTGAGATTCATCTTTTAGTTTTTATCATCAGTTAAATTTTTTATTTTACTACATTTACTGCATCTAGTTTTTGCCAACATCTGAAAATTAAACATGGTGTCTACTACATCAACAGACTGGTCAAATGATAACATGTCTCTGATTTTATTGTACAAACATTTAACAGATTGTATACTATTATCTGATTCTTTATATCTTTAGAAATTAAATAAAATAGTTTCGTATTTGACGTTTCTATATTCAGCAGGCAGAATCGGATTAGCCTTATGTAGCTGAAGCTGTAGAAAGGGCACAACAAGCTTTCAATTACTTGAAAAATGTGGGGAAATTTGTAAAGTAAAATAAAGCTCTGTTGTTAGGTAGCTCCCATGGTAGAGGTGTTGGCCAACTACAGCAGGAAAATCTAGGTCCAGAGCACCAGGTCACAAACTTTTTCAAGCCTAGTGGAGATCTGGGTCAGGTAACAGGATTTAGGTTCTTTATGCAAAGATTTCACGAAGGAGGATGCTGTGGTTATAGTGGGTGGTCTGGGAAATAGCATTGACAGAGACTCTGAATATTCCGCAGTGAGAGTGACCTGCTGAAGATAGCGTCAGCAACGAAGCATAGGAGTGTGGGATTTGTGTCTGTGTTGAGACGCCATGATTGGCGTCATTTGAACTCTTCTGTCAGGAGGGTGAACTTGGAGTTGGAGTGGCTGCTTAGGACGGATACAGGGTCCCATATTGGTTTGATTCCTGTGGATGCTATCGATAGGTGGGACTACACAGGCATGACCTTCACCTCAATAGGAAAGGGAAGTGAAAACTGTCTGAGTTGATTGCAGAAAACATAAGGGACGGGGCACTGTCTCAAGTGGTAACATACCAGTGGTCACAGGTGTCAGAGGAATGCCTTTTTTAGGATAGGGAACGAGGAAAGAAAACGAGTTTCAAGAGAGATTGGCAGGCACACTCAATTCGTGAAAACAGATGAACAGGAGTCAGATTCCATTAAACAATGTTTAACAGAAAGTAATCAGAAACTGCCACTTCATCTTCGCCAAAGTAGTTAAATTCCCATTAGTATGCAGTATCAGTTATCTTTATTATACCAGAACATTCCGGAATTCAGAAATAAAATTCATGAACTACTTATTTGTATTCATGAAATGAATTCATCCTACCAAATTGACATCTGCCTCTCTGAACATCAAGCGACCACTGGCGTAGACATTTCAGGATTTAAGTTAGCTTCCTACTTCTGCAGAGTAGATATGGATGGAGGAGGAGTTGCCACATTTATTAAAAACTGCCATAAATTCAAGAACATTGACATTAATAAATTCTGTTTAGACCAGCATCTGGAAGCATGTGCAACAAAAGTAGAGTTCCATAACAAATCCTATATAATAGTAACTGTTTACTGAGCACCTGCAGGAAATTATAATCTATTCATAAATCATCTAGAAGCTCTTTTGGGTTACTTAACAGGAAGAAACAAAGAAATTTTGATTGCTGGTGACTTTAATACAGATTTTCTAATGCAATCCTCCAGTAAACAATTACTGCAGTTAGTAATGTTGTCTTTCAATCTAACTCATGCTGTAAACTTTCCAACTAGGATCACTAAATCCTCAAGGACAGCCATTGATAATATTTTTATAGACAAATCAAAGGAACAAAATCATATCATAAAACCTGTAATAAATGGACTATAGGATCATGACATGCAGCTCCTTGTTCTAGATGTAAATTCTGAGCAAATTATCAAGACTGCTAAGTCTGAGTACAGGAGAGTAGTCAGTCAAATAAAAATTGAGTGTTTCAGAAAACTGCTCAAAGATATGAATTGGAAAGGTGTTTATAGTGCCCATGACATGAATGAAAAATATAATACATTCATGAACAATGTCAGTACCATGTTTGAAAACTGTTTTCCTCTAAAAGTTACTCAAATTAAACAGAAGTCTATAATAAAACCATGGATTACACAAGGAATAAAGATTTCCTGTAAGACAAAAAGGAAAATATATCTGTCGTCCAAGAATAGCTCCAATACTGATGATTTAGCTAAATACAAGGAATACTGTAAAGTATTAAAAAAGTCATTCTGACATCCAAACAAATTCACTACGAGAAGAAGATAGCAATGTCAGGGAACAAAATAAAAGCAAAATGGGATATAGTGAAAGAGGGGACTGATAGAACCAGAAAGGAACAGGAGCAAATAGCATTAAGGGAAGATGACACATTAGTAACCGATGGGCATAGTGTGGCAAATCTATTTAACAACTACTTTATATCCGTTACTGATAGAATGGGATTGTCAGGATCAGTAAATAATGCCCTTTCATTTCTGAAACTAGCCTTTACAAATAGCTTCAGCTACATGAATATGTCACTCACTTCACCAAAAGAAATAACTCCCATAATAAAATCTTTGAAAACAAAGCATTCTAGTGGCTACGATGAAATATCAACAAAGTTAATTAAGGCATGTTCTTGTGAGTTTAGTACAATTCTAAGTTACTTGTGCAAACAGTCAATTATAACTGGGACATTTCCTGACTGGCTAAAATATGCAGATGTTAAGCCTCTATTCAAGAAAGGGGATGAAGAGATACCATCAAACTACAGACCGATTTCACTTTTGCCAGCATTCTCAAAAAATTTAGAAAAAGTAATGTACAGGCAGCTCCTCAACCATCTGACCACAAATAACATATTATCAAGAACACAGTTTGGATTTCTGAAGGGTTCTGATATCGAGAAGGCTATTTACACCTACAGCGAAAATGTAATTAATTCATTAAATAACAAATTACAAGCAGCAGGTATTTTCTGTGATTTGTCAAAGGCATTTGATTGTGCGAACCACAACATCCTTTTAAATAAATTAGAATTCTATGGTGTCATGGGCAGTACTGCAAAATGGTTCAAGTCATACCTAGCTAACAGGAAACAAAGGTTGTCAGTTCAAGGAGCTAGTGAATTAAGTCATCAGTCATCATCAGAATGGGACGAAATTAGATGTGGTGTCCCACAAGGATCCATCTTAGGGCCATTGTTTTTTCTTGTGTACATTAATGATCTCTCATGAGTTACACTGCCAGAAGCAGAGTTCGTTTTGTTTGCAGATGACACAAGTATTGCAATAAATAGTATGTAGAGTGTAGTTCTAGAAAGATCTGCTAATGATATTTTCGTGGATATTAATAAATGGTTTAAAGCCAACTCATTGACATTAAACTTTGAAAAGACTCACTACATGCAATTCAGAACCTGTAAGAGGTTTCCACCCAGCATATGCATAAAGTATGAAGAAGAGCAGATAGAAGAGTTTGACAGTCTTAAATTCCTGGGATTACAACTTGATAATAAATTCAGTTGGGAGGAGCACACCACAGAACTGCGGAAACGCCTTAACAAATCTGTATTTGCAATTCGAGTGTTAGCAACATAGGCGACATAAAAATGAAAAACTTGCATACTTTGCCTACTTTCATTCCATAATGTCATATGGTATAATCTTTTGGGGTAACTCTTAAAGTCAAACAAAAGCTTTCAGAGTCCGAAAGCGTGTAATATGTATTATTTGTGGTGTTAATTCATGGACGTCATGTAGAAACCTTTTCAAAAAACTGGGTATACTAACCACTGCCTCTCAGTATATTTACTCCTTAATGAAATTTGTCCAAAATAATATATCTCTTTTTCCAACAAACTGCTCAGTTCATACACACAATACCAGGAACAAAAATGATCTGCACAAAGTCTTAAAAGCACTTACTTTAGTTCAAAAAGGGGTCCACTACTCAGGAACACATGTTCAGTAATTTGCCGGCAAACATAAAAAAATTTAGTTACAAATAAAGATCAATTTAAAAGGAGCCTGAAAGACTTACTAGTGGCCAACTCCTTCTACTCCACTGACGAATTTTTTAATAGAAACAAATGATGTATTGTATATATTCATACTATTGGTATTGTTATTTCAGCTAAAAAAAAGTTGACATGTTCCACATCCACGAGGATCTCCACAGTATGGATCTATGGAACGAAAAACTAATCTAATCTAATCTAATCCCTTTTCTGAATTTAGTTCTCCTTTTAGCTACTTGTACCACAGAACTATTCAGTTTCGTTACATCATCTGTTTCTTTGTCAATGGTATTGGTTTACTAACACAGTATCGTTAAAGACCATTTCATAGTCAACAGACTAAGCTTTAAATTTCTTATAAAATTAAGATCTTCTTTCTTTGATCTCACAGAACTTGTTGGTCGATGGTTCAATCTCTTTTTCTTGCTCAAGGAGTTTACTGTTAAATTGAAATATCTCCTTTCTTTGAGGTTGAAGCTTTTCAAAACCTTCATCTTCAAAAATGCATCAAAATAATTTATATTATGCATTAGTTTTGGTCTTAATTTAGTTTTTTAAATACTCCATTTCGAAAAGAAAACCCTGTAACATAAATGAATTAACTAATTCTGATTTCCAAATTTGTAAGACATGCTACATTCATGATATTTACATATTGGAATTTGTAGGAATTATATTATGTCATCAAAGTAAATTAACTAAACCAGCCTTTCTTAGTATACTACATCCCCATATACTGTTTCTCCTACAAACTATACAAAGTTGAGCAACTGTGAATCACACAATATTAGTCTCCTTTATTAAAGAAAAATTTTCAATTGGTTTGTGTAAAAAAATATTTTTTAAGAAATTACAATTTAGAATCTACAGAAATAACATATGACAATTCCATTGACTGACATTTAGTGGTATTAATTATATAGGTCTTCCATTTAAGTAAAAGCAATTTCGATCTTAAATTTGTTGACAACCAATTTTTTTTATATAGCCTATTTACTGTTCATCACCATTTTTTATTGGTAATTATTTTAAAATGTTTATGATTGTTTTAAATGTTCCTTCTAATCATCTGATGCAATATATTTTCCACATACACAAAACACTTCAGTATACCAATTTTTGACAGCTTCTACCACAATCTTTACACATATGTGAATGCTTATTGTTTGTATATTGATGTGAGCGAAAAATTATCAATAGTTTTAGAGTCAGTAATTTTTACACTTCATTATTTAATTGGTACAATTCATTGAACAATTGTTCATTTAATTTAAATGACTTCTTATGTATTAAATGGAAATCGTCTTAAAATAATTCGCACAGAATTTGAAGAAAAGTAAAAAATTTAAACTACATCATTTTCTTATTGCGGAAAAGAAAATCAGAAAACATTTTGAGAGATAATTTGGGAAAATTGAAGATTTATTTCAAGTAATTAATACCCTAGATAACAATAATAATAAAGATAACACTGAACTACATAAAAGCAGATTAAATTTTGGGAAAAAGAAAATGTTAAACCCATCATAATTGTTGAACTGTTTGTGTTGTGAGTAGATATTTATTAACTCGATAGAATTTTGAGAATTAAAAAATTCACAAAATGGTAAAAAAATAAAGATTCTAGTTTAAAAATGGAGTGAACCATCACGCAATAGCATCAGGTAATTTGAATTCATTAAATTTAGATAACATTGTATTTCTTTCATTTGCCTTCATTTGTTCATTATAATAATTTCAGTATAGATGTGAAATAAACAATGAATACTATTGATAACAGATACATCAACATTACATAAATCTGGTTAATGCATGAATCACCTAAAAAAAAGCAACTCATATCCTATATTAAAATTTTTATTAAGCTAGATATATTCTCAATATAAGTGGCATCAATCACGTATCTTGTCAACAACAAGCTTACCTAACACTGTAAGCATTCATTTATAACAACTGATGAGAAGAATAGCCCATGGTTTAACACAAAAGGTGCTGCTGATATCCCTGAATACAATGAAACCAGAAAAGCTATCATCAAAATTGTTGAAGTATGCTATGGAAAAATAATAGAAAATTTAACTCTAGGTTTCCAGACCATCCTTTTAAATTCATAAAAAAACTCTATAGTGATATATGAAGCTGGTTCATATTCACTCATTTTGATGATAAAGAAGGAAGAAGGTAAACAGTCCACACAGTGGGTTACAAATGCAGTGTTGCTATCAGTTCAGAAACATGATGAATACAAGATTAAGGATGAAGTAAAAGAAATGTATCTCGACCAAATAACTCACTTGGAAATCTTAAATAAAATTAGAGAATATCATATATGAAACCAACGTGGAATACTTAACAATGCTACAAAATTAGAAAGTCAAATACAGAGAAATAGATATACTACTACCACATGTTGTACCTGAAATAACAATGAATAAAATAACAGAATTTCTATTAATTAAAATTTTATGTTTGCTATCCATTATAGAACAGATCAGGTGAACCAAGATGTTTAACCTGTTCTTTGGGAATATTTCATCAAAATGAATAAAAAGATAATTTTTTTACCATTATTCTTACAATAGCATATCCAGTGAGTTCCAACATTATCAGAAATAACCAAATTAACTATTCTAGATTCAAACATTTGGTTTATTATGGAATTTATAAATCATGAATAGACAATGTAAATGATCGATTTTAGTTGCTTAGGTAATTTTTGAAAATGAAAATTTGATAAAAGTAAAATATATTTTTTGATTACGTTTGAAATTTTTGCATACTTCTTTTCAGTCCATGCCCTTCCTAATCTATTGTTTGATTGTGTCTCTTTCCTTCTTCCAGTCTTTTATTTCCTTCCTTTTTATTAGGTATCCAGTATTTTTTGTAACAAATATGTGTAATAATAAGATCAAATTTTTGTGACTTGATTCTTAGACCTGATGGGCTCTTGAAACATCTATCTCGATCTCTTTAATGGGTATCAGTTACGAAATTTTCTGTACTATGGAACTTTTCATTAGTAAGTTTAATTTTAACCACTTTTGGTTTAGCTCTGCCACTAGGAAGAATCCTGTAATTAGTGGTGAAGTCATTCATTTATACAGATAAAAACTTTATGAGGATGAATAATTTTTTTAGTCCCTATCCTTTATTATCAACATCAAACCATTCCCAATATTCTATTTTCTAAACATTATTCCACTAACTGTTGATACTGCTAATTCTACTCCAAAGTTATGCATAAGAACGGTGCATTCTGTCATATGCTGCTACTTGAAGTACTCTATCAACTCCATGTCTTTTTCCTCAAACTTTATTGTCACTGTACACAATATCATGTTGCTTACATGCTTTATTTAATGGATTTGTAACTTTACCATCTTGTGCTAAACTTTCTTCTAGATTAGCAAAATATGTACTGTAGGAAATTCGTGGTAACTGCACCTCTGTCATTTGCAAATTATTTAAAACCTTGTTGACTGAGCCCTTTCCATGTTTCCCACTCTTCCAAAATGTGTGAGAAAGATTTTTGTGAAATCCGATCAAGTGTGGTACTCCTTTTAGATGATCTAAAATGAAATCCCCGAATTCTTAGATAACAGTTGTGCTATGCCAACTTTATTGTTAATATGCAATAGTTGTTAATTCATCTCCATGAATTACCACTAATCTCACATATCATTGAACCAAATAAATTCAATTGGTTTTTCTGTATATTTTTTAATAAATATGCACGTAGTCTCTCGTCCTCCCTTTGCAGTGAAACAACTAGATTTCTTTGCCTCAGACTTGGAAGAAAGTCACCAAGAACCCCTTTTATCAAATAACTGTACTTGACTCCTTTACTTGACTTGAGTTTGTTAGGACTTCTTTAGAATACAGTGTTCCCAAGTGGAAAAAAGTACTTGACAAATTTTGTACATCAGAAATGGTGCTTTTTTGATCATGTAATCCATGTGTTTTTAGTCGAAAGTTTCATCAGTACATCCATGCCTTCATTATTGTGACCGCCAATAATTACTTTATCTCCATCAAAATTTACATGTAATTTAGTAATAAATTTAAATTTGCCAACAGGTCTTAAACCAAAAACTTGATCTTCACTATGGTTGATATAGTTCAGCATTCCTTCCTGTACGTTTCTTTCTTTTAGAGGTTTCTTCCTCCCTTTTTCTATTTTTTACCTCTTCTTCATATTACTCAGTAAATATTGTATTTCTGATTTGCTTGGCATTTAACCTCTTTTAACACTATAACAGTGCTTAATCGCTGGCATATGTTTAAATTCTCTAAGATAATGGTTAATAAGGAACCATCTGATTTTCAGCTGCTCTTTTTTCTTCGATAGCTTTCAGCACATCATCATCTAAACGTTTGATTCTTTGTTTTCCATTTGTGGTGTAACAGACGACAAGTGGTCTGTGGCATGCGCCACCTATCACCCGTGGCCTAGCACAAATTCTAATTAAATGATAAAATTGAGTTACGGGTTAGGATTTGTTAGTTATGCTCATAAATACTGCGGAAGTATTTGGTTTTTATATGTGCAGATAATTCAAACACCAAGCCAGCAACTGGCGCGGACTTTCGTTGACGCGGCAAGTAGCGGGCCGCCATGGAGCAAACACAGTGAGGCTGATGACGTCGCTCCATAGAAGTCCAGAGTGGCGGCGGCGGGATACTCCGAGGCGGTTGTTGGACTTCGGAAAAAAAAAAAAAAACGAAGAATGAATAATGAGGAACTTGGTGTATAACAGCGAAAGTAGGAAGAAGCAATTTAATGGCCGCTAACGAAGTAGGCGGTACCTCAAGAGCCGACTGTACATATGTATCAGAAATAAATCGCTGTAACTATTGTAAAAAAGGATTTCTGAATAAGAGTTATTACGAGAAGCAGTCCGACAGCGTCAGTTACCGGTGAATGATCGCCATAGGCGACATTTTCTTCATCAGCTGCGCCGTCCCCTCTTTCACTCGACGAATTTAGTCAACATTAAGACAGAGCCCAACTGCGTAAATAATAAATCTCGTTAGTGGGGCGGGGACAGCGCACATTAGATCTATAACAGGCTGAACTCCTATTTTATGTTTCTTATATTACATTCTTGACTGTTTCTTCAGTTCTTTCGATTCTTCCTTTAACTTTTCCTTTGCCTTTCTACTTATTCAATCTTTTTTAACAGATTCTAAGTTATATTTTGCAAACATTTACTCTAGAGAAAACATATTGATAAAGTATCTTTGAGGATGTTTGTGCTAAATAAAAAGAGTCAGTCCTTTTGTTCTCTGACTACATCCTGATTTCAAGAATGAACTCAGTGATTACTACAAGCACATTATCTTGAAATACATTTAGAAGGACCCAATGAAACCTTAGGGTTGAAATTAATAGCTATGTTCATGTTGTAATTAAAAAAAACAAGAATAGAGATTTTCATTGCTAATATTGTTATAAAAATTTTAATTCTATCTCTGTATTATCCTTTGTTAAGTTTCTTAGTTCTATTTTTTGCAGAGACAGCAAACTGGTCCTCATTGCAGCATTTATCACGTTTTTTTTAAGTAAACCTGATTTGCATCCACACAGTGACGCTATTAGTGCCACTCTGATTCGACTGGTGCAATATTTGAATAGATTTCAACTTTCATATGTAGAAACACGCTTACCAACTTTCGTTTGTGTCGCACAATCCCTTCTCGATTTTGCGATATTTTCCTACGCCAGTGTATGTCCCTAATAATGTGTATCTGCTCCACCATTTATATTCTACACTCGCATACACATCGATGACTTCGACAACTTGCCATCGTTAAAAAGTGCAGATGCAAACAGCAGTTACGCACACACATCTATCGACACTCGCTACAAATAATATTACATAGAATTAGTAATTTCTTACTTCATAATAACCAGCCCAGTAATCTAGTAGCAACGATTATCCCTTATCTCCACGAAGTCCAAATTGCTTATTGGATCCGAAAATTCTTCGTGACATGTTGCTGATATTCGAACGATTGCTTCCTTGATCGAAAAAATTCTAAACTAAATCGCAGAACAGATGCAGTAGAAGGAACGTTTTACGAGACTTAGATGCTGTGCAGCTTGTTTGTGTGTAGCACTGCACGTTAGTTGAGGTATACTCTGATAACTGTCCTTTTAAGAAGCCTAGCGCCAGAATGTGGTGTATGGTGAGACGTGACAAATTAAAAAGACAAGGATCTGGAGACATTGCTTTCTGCAAATTACACAAATTCATACGACCTCATTAAGCAAGTGAACACAGATTTTTTGCACATGGTAAACTGACAAAATGACACAAAGACTATAAACCTCACTCAAATGGAAAAGAGACAGAAGGAAAAAGTAAGTAAACTGTTTAGTATTCCAAAAGTAATCGCCACAAATATTACAATAATCCCACTGTGATATAATACGGATAACGCCTTCATGGAGAAGTGGATGTAATTGCTTACGGAAACACGACTGTATCCAGTCGTGCTTCCCTGCAATCGAAGAAAATCGACGACCTCGAATATTTTTCTTCAGGGCTCCAATAATATGGAAATGGTATCGGTAGAACTCGGATGTAGAAAACCTTCCCAGCGAAACCTGTGCATCACAGTCGAAACCACCTCGGTAAGAAGAGGGCTGACATTGTAGTGCAGCAGAATTATGCTGTTCGTCAACGTTCTTGGGCGTTCGAACTTGGTGGCATTCTTTAGTTTAAGCAAAGCATCCACGTACCGTTGTGCGTTAGCTAAGTCGTCTTGCTCTAGAAAGTGAATGAGCAGCGGTCCCAAGGAAAACTGCCGTGCCTATTGTTTTGATTACGCTGCAGAAGTTTCGTTTGGAATCCCTTACACATACTCCGTCCAGTCCCAATCTCTTCTCATGACGTTTCCATATTTTTGAAGCCACGAAGAAAGACATTTATGGCCGTGTATCTGCCGTTTATCCGTCTCGGTTTCGTTTGTCTGTATGTTACAGATTTCATCGCTGAAATAAAATTCATCACTTTCAGTTTCACCACTGGACCAGTGGATTTCCGAGGAAGGTCTGTTATGAACAAATGTGGTACAGAAGTGTTGCTGTCATTTTCGTGTTCGTTATGAAGAAAAATCACGTTCTCTCTTCTGGTAAGCTGAAAAGTTTTATCGTGTGGTTATATAATTTTAGTTAAGGCTTAGTTTGCACAATATTTACGCAGTTTTTAGACTTCGAGCTTGACAAATGTGTCGGCATAAAAATAACCTAAAATGGCCTCCGAGTTCACTGCCTTGAGATATAAGTTGACGTGATCAATCTATCCCAGACAATCGGAAAAGAGGGAGAGGGATAAAGCACAATAAAGTTTCGTTTCCAGGTATGCGCAATAAACCCGCTGAAGATGGTCGCAGTCTCAGACTATGCTTATTTGTCAGCAAATATGTCAGTGCCAACAAGTGAACACACAGGGCAACCAACCACCTTAAAGCTCATCGAAAAACTGCTGAGCCCAAGCACATCAAAAGAGCAGAGCTATATGCATAACTCAAATTGCTTCACTGACACAACTTCGGAATACCTCCTACTAAAGTTAAAATTTTGAAGAGTACCACCTTATAACTGATTGCTCCTAAACCAACAAAGGCAAAACTTTTGAAGGAAGTATCAGCTGTTCCTTCTGCTGATAAAACAATGAATTTTAAAAGGAAGACAGCACCTGTATCCAAAGTGATACATTCAACTGGAAATATTGTAACAAAAGGAAAATAGGGATGAAAACGAAGGGAAACAGAAAAAAGACACGAAAAGATCACAAACGGGAACTACTAGTGAAGAGAAAAACAGACTGAAGAAGTTTAAAAAGAAAGATACTGCTCACCTAGTTCAACAAAAGCAGACATTGCAGAAGATTACGAAAATAATTTCGATGAATCAGATGAGAATGAATGTGTTGGGTGTTGCGGAATCTGTTACGAAACTAATAAAAGTGACGATTGGATTCAGTGTGTATCTTGTTCACGATAGTCACACGAATTTGTTCAACATTTGGTAACAAGAATAATTTCTATGGTGAGAGAAAGACGTGGTGGTGGTGGTTAGTGTTTAACGTCCCGTCGACAACGAGGTCATTAGAGACGGAGTGCAAGCTCGTGTTAGGGAAGGATTGGGAAGGAAATCGGCCGTGCCCTTTCAAAGGAACCATCTCGGCATTTGCCTGAAACGATTTAGGGAAATCACGGAAAACCTAAATCAGGATGGCCGGAGACGAGATTGAACCGTCGTCCTCCCGAATGCGAGTCCAGTGTGCTAACCACTGCGCCACCTCGCTCGGTAGAGAAAGACGTGCTAACGCTTCAAGTACACCAACGACTCATTACAAAAGCCAATGTTCAATCACAATTTGTAATAAGCTCATAAAATGGCTTTGGACTTGCGTATTTAATAGTACTGTATTCACCATACATATTCCTACTAAAAATATTAAATTTTCATTCACACTTTTTGTTCAAGTGTAGCCATTTTTGGTCCATCTCTCCCAGTACTCTGGCCCATATCACCACACACCTATAGGGTGGATGGACCACTGACGTATATATCCATTTTATCACATCTCTTGCATTTTAAGTGGCAGTGCCTCAGTAATATACTGTATTAAACTTTATATGGCTGTCTTTACGAATCTGCTGACAGGAGGGAGAAAAAACCTTGAAAACATATGAATTTTATGGCGAATTTTATGCTGAAGATAAAAAGTGGTCCAACTGTGACGGGCTTTCCATACGATAAAGGTATTTTGAAATGTCCCTTCGACATGTAGACTCGAGAATGGCATAAAATCCCCATTACTTCTCCTCTCGATAGCACTCAATACTTCGTATGAATGAAGTGTCGCTAAAACAACATCTTAGTAATCATTTCAATGTGTCATTTCCTTCATGAGTCCTGGTTGCAAAATATTTCTTTTAAATATTCATTTTAATGGCAAACCGTTTCAATCCTGACGGCAGTATTCACATCACTATATATCTGTGAAATATAACAGTTTCTTTGGCGCGAGTCAGGTAGAAAGACAGGTAAGGGATAACAAATCTATCATAGATACAATAGGGTACAGAAAGATTCATAGTCATAGGTGGTGTGCAGAGGCGTCGAGCTGAGCACGAAAACATGCAAAGCGACACATTCGTCGAATGCTGAATAGCATAAAAATGCCATGCGTTAAGTAGGCGAAGCTCCGCCCATTGTCTGTAGCATGATCACCGAAGAAGCTAATAAGGCAATTCGTAGGAAGGTAAGGTATGGAATAGTTTAGAATAATGAGTATGGGTGCATTATAAACGAAAATATATAAAATAACAACATAAAATAGGTCAAAGGTGCCCCCAAGTATGTTAGTTTGTTAAATCCGTAGAAAAATATAACTGATATGGATTGAGTACCAGTAAAAATCGTTTATAAGAATCGTAATTGTCGTCTGTGTGAATGTGTGGATGCGACAACGAAGTGGTAGCATCGTTATCAATGCAAAGGACGATGCCACAAGTTGTCGTGGGGATGCGCGACGTGGAACGTATTGACAAAGCGCGTCAGCGGTAAGGCAGACGAGAAGCTAAATAGGTACCGGTAACGGATGCTGTCGGCCACCATGGAGACACGAACGTCGATGAGCGACGTACATACCGGCAAAGGAGGTTGTCGTTCACGATGGAGACAGAAACATAGTTGAGCCGACCAGTGTCGGTTGCGTTTACCGGTACCTATGTGGTGGCTAGCTGTCTGCCTCACCATGGATGAAATTTGTCGATACACTCCACGCCGCCCACCTCCATATCAACCGATGGAATCGTTTTTATTCATCTTTGCATCTATCATGATGCAAGGACTTGTTGTTATTCCCACATACTGATCGTAGATGACAGTCACGATTCTTCCAAACGGTTTCAATTGGTGTTCGCTGCTTCTGTAATCAAATTGCTTTACAAGTCTCACTAACGTTCTCGACGTCTGGTTTCTTTTGTAATACACCCAGACTGATGGCTCGAAGCCTCCTGCGTACGTTACCTTCTTATGACTTGCCTTATTGGCTCCTTCCGTGGTCATTCAGCAGGTGATGGACGGAGCTTCAACTACAATGATGGAAAGAAAAATCGCAGCACCAAGACAGAGTTATGACACTTCCTGGCAGATTAAAACTGTGTGCCGGACCGAGACTCGAACTCGAGACCCTTGCCTTTCCCGGGCAAGTGCTCTACTAACTGAGATACCCAAGCACGACTCACGCCCCCGTCCTCACAGCCTTACTTCTGCCAGCACCTCGTCTCCTACCTTCCAAACTTTACAGAAGCTCTCCTGCGGATCTTGCAGAACTAGTACTTCTGAAAGAAAGGATATTGAGGAGACATGGCTTAGCCACAGCCTGTGGGATGTTTCCAGAATGAGATTTTCACTCTGCAGCGGAGTGTGCGCTGATGGGAAACTTCCTGGCAGTGACAATCAATTACCTGTAATCGAGAGAGATGGCACTAGCCAGAGATAGTTTTAAAGTCGAAAGCACGTGTTGAGTGGTGGCGCCATCTAACCGCTCTATATAAGCGGGACCTCCAGCGCCTAGCAGCCAGTCGCCGACTCACCTCGGTAGATATTGCCCGCAGTTGGCAACGAAACGTCAGGAAGGAGAAGTTCTATATATGGACCACGGCAATTCAGCCCGGAAGTTTTAATTAACAGAGACGCCGGCCGTGAAAGCTTACATGGTATGATTAGTTAGTAGGCATGTTTCTACATCTCAAATACGCTATGTACTCTGCTTTAGTGCCTGTCGCATAAGAATGGTGCAGGTTGCGCCACAACGAGGAGGCAAATAATATTTGCTTTAAATAACCGCTGTACTGATCGTGATCGTTAGTAACCTTGAGATTGCACGAGGTCAGCTGATGTTAGTCAAGAACGCCTTTAAGGCCAAAGAGACGCTATTATCGACACCTCACTGAGTTTGAACGAGTTCGTGTAACAGGGCTACGTGAAGCTGGAAGTTTCTTCTGCGATATCGCAAAAAGACTTGGTACAAATTTAGCCGATGTACGTCATAGCAGGCAGAGGTGGTCATGGGCTCAGGACGGCCACGTGGCACTACCGAGAGGGAACACCACCTGTTCGGCGAACCGAAATGCGTCAGAGGAGGCAAGCTGAACAGTAGTAGTTACCATCATACTAACACAACGATTTTTTACGAAATTTCTTTTAAATTTGAACATAGCTCGCTTGATTTCAAATACTGTTATCAAGAAGTGTTTATTTCAGAATGTTCGAACGTAACACATGTTACGAAAACTTACTGAAAATTGACGTCAGTGATATTGTTCACCGTTCTTGTGCACTGAAGTGAGCGGAACAACTTCATAGTCTTAGGCATTTATTTTTCGCTGAGCGAGAGGTTGTATACGAATATTAAATTTGGACGTATTTCATCAGCAAGCTATCTGGCCTGTGATCTGGATTAGGTGATTTGCTGTTATTGGCAACGGATTTATGCCTTCAACATTGAACCCTCAATAGATGACTTGTAGGAAACGCGTTCTTGTGACCGGAAAAGTGCACAAAGAGGCAACGATTTTCATTTCTCATACATGTATTACAATTATAATAAATCTGAAGTATTTCATTTTAGTTTTGATTGTTAATAACAGTTCACATCTTTTTATATCTGCTTACTGTGTTCAAGCCTCGGTCCCACTCCATTACATAATACACTTCGTGGAGCACATTAACTTGTAGATGAAAAACCACAACCGGCCGTTGTGGCCGAGCGGTTCTAGGCGCTACAGTCTGGAACCCCGCGACCGCTACGGTCGCAGGTTCGAATCCTGCCTCGGGCATGGATGTGTGTGATGTCCTTAGGTTAGTTAGGTTTAAGTAGTTCTAAGTTCTAGGGGACTGATGACCTCAGCAGTTAAGTCCAATAGTGCTCAGAGCCATTTGAACCATTTGTTAGACTACTTGCCCAGAAAATACAAAGGTCTCAGGTTCGAATCTAGGACCGGACCACAATTTTAAACTGTCAGAAACTTTCATATCAGCGTACAGTCCACTACAGAGTGAAAATTCGTTCTGGAAACATCCGCCAGCCTATGGATAAGCCATTTCTCCACACTATCTTTTCTTCCGGGAGTAAAAGGTTTGCAGGAGAACTTCTTTGAAGTCTGTCAGGTTGGATATTAGGTACTAACGGAAGTACAATTGCGGGGACGGTTGGTGAGTCATGCTTGCGTAACTGAGACAAGCCGGCATGGTAGCTCAGATTGTTTGATCAGAGGTATTGTTGCCCTCTGGAATTAAAAAACTGAGTCATTTATTAAAAAATTAACTTGAACAGTTGTCATGTGGTTACCACGCAGACCAGGTTCCAAGAACAATGACGACCAAACTGAATACAAAATGTTGAGTGATCCACTTGCCCATGCAAACGTCCAGATTTCGAGTTTTGATGTGGCACACATTTTCAATCTGCCACTCTGTTGCAGAGTTAAATTCGTTCTAGAAACTTACTAGAGTGACCTATGCTTTCTCCTTCAGGCAGTCACGTTGTTGGAGAAGTATATTTATGTATATACCGAAATGAGGGCGCTTGGAAATGTGACTTTGAAAAGAATAGTTTTAAGTTAACCAATACGTCTGTTTTCTGCAAAACGATAGGAATTTTAGAAATCATCGTGAAATTCATTTAGTTCACTGTTGGGAGGGGCGTAATGGAGGAAGACGTTACATTTTGAAGCCATATTTTAAGTGGTCCACAAACCTGAACGAAGTACTAGTTGCTGCGGAGATGGATAAGGTTTCAGTGCAGTTACGAAGCCTGTCTATATTGGTATGTGTATTCTGAAGCTCCCTAAAATCCACATTTGCCAATGCCACTATAATTTTGTGAATCCTAACTTCGCTGATTTCTAATTGCTTCTTACGGATACAAACAGTTTCATCTACTGGGTGAAAGGCTGCAGCACATATGAAGTAATTATAGTCCCTAGGAAATCGACACATCTGGAAATGCGGTTGATAAACCATATAGCTTAACACATAAAACAAAAACGTCATTGGCCTGATGAAGCAGACTTATTGTGGACCGCAAAGGTAATAGATCTCAGATCTGAAATGTATGCACACCATGAAATTTGGATGTCACCCAAAGATGGCTAACAGCATGAATCGTGCTGCTCAAAGGCTCTCACGAATGGTCATTACAAGAACTGCCTGCTTGAGTGTATTGGCGATGCTCTGCATGTGGTGCGAGTCAATAGGCCATGATGTAAACAATGCACTGCAGATGATAATCGGCCTGTGACGTCATGACAATAATCGGTTCACAGGTGACGATGGGATACAGACCCTCCATTCTTACACTATTTACGTGAGTTGCAGAGTGTGTGAATGTGTGTTTATTTATAAATACTGAATGTATGCACAGGTTTATGTGAAACAGCTGGTTGAATCCTTTGTCACAGATGTGTGTATGCATTTATGGATTGACAGTTTACTGTGTTTGTGTATATGTACTGTGTTTACTGTGCACGCAAATACACACAAGGGTGTGTGTATATGTGTGTGTATATAGTATATATATGTATGTGTGGATGGACCTTCTTCATCTGTTGCTGTTAGTCCCCATTTCCCATTGATACACATCATACTAGAGCAAGCCTGGCAGTTTCATTCTCATTAAAAGTTCTTGTTATCAAATGGAGTTGTAACTAGATCATTTTGGCGAGAAAACTACACGGGCTTCTGTGATCAGTATCACGACACTTAAAATTATTCTGGATGTAGTATCATGTCACTGTATAAAATACTTTAATTATAAAATATTACTAGCCATTAGATGCAGTGGCAATGGGCTTCCCCCTCTTCCAAGTCATTGCGCTCATCTTCATGGAAGTTTTTGACAAATGGCCCTGGCTTCTGCACCATTATGCCCCCATTGCTGCTATGACATGTGGCTGTATATGACAATTGTTATTTGGCCACATGGGAAGATGAAGTTGATTCTTCCTTCAGCATTCAAACAGTCAGCATAGGAATGTAGAATTCACACACAGAAAGCAACGGTGCGTTACTATTTTGGACATGGACATATACAGAAATGCGGATGGTACACTGGGACACAAAGTGCGATGGGAGCCAACCCACAGAAATCGGTACCTGCGTATGGTCAGCGACCATCACCCAATTCAGATGTATACAGTACTGCACATACTGACTACCCGCGCCCACCAGATAAGTGACATTTTCAACATCAAAGAAAAATTCAGGGAGCTACACAATACACTTCGCGCCAATAATTATAACAACAACATAATAAGAAAGGGGACCAAGCCCAGCCAAAATAAAACAAGACCAGAAGAATAGCAAGAGAACCTCACCAGAGTGCACTTACCAAATGCGAAGGGCGTCAGTGAACATTTAGGCTACGTACTCCAGTGATAAGGTTTCAAACCCATTTACCGCAGCAGCCACAGGACCCACTACATGATAGATTCCACTAAGAATGCAGTCAACAAAGTAAATACCTCAGCAGTATATGAAGAGTGTTGTGAGTGCAAAGCTATCTACATAGGTGAGACAAGGAGGCTAGGCAACATATTAGTAGAATGTCATGAACTCTTTGTGCGATTAGCACAGCATAATAAAGAATTAATAGCGGAGCACCACTACGTACGTGGGCAGCCTATCTTGTCCCACGAAGCTCGTGTGAGGCTGAAAGAGTTGTGGAGGCTCCAATGCAAAATACTAGGGCGATATAAATTGTTAAACAGGCTGACAACATCAACAGAAAGGACGGCTACAAACTTCCGGCGTCTTGCCTGCCGACTACACCTGTTCAACGGGCTGTGAGCAGTCACTGGTCAGCAACCCCACCAGGCAAGAACGCAACACCCTAAACATCCAGCTAGGGGGGAACTGTCAGCGTATTTACGCGCTCTGCAGGAAGAAAACATGCCCACCAGAAACCAAGCCCTGATTTGTAGACTATCACCAGCTGACAGGCCAGCTAAATCATGAACACCTTCCTTCTCACCCTATCCCTTTCATCACAACTAGCGTATTATATGCAGGGCCAATAAAATGCTACAAATATGACATTTTGACACCGATCGCTTGCAATAAATAGCGGCAACTTTCCACCACCAAAACCAGTTTCTCCTTAACAGAGGCCATTGTAATAGTCTCGAAACGTTGGTTTTACAGTTTACAATAAAAGAATTTTATTCACTGGCACAGTACCACACCCACAAGAATGTTGATCGTCAGATCGTTTGGTGTTTGAGTTAGTGCGGATGTTGCCATGCAAATGAATTGTACATGATGATTGTTAAGGTTTCAGTTCCCCTGTAACATATTTTTCCATTAACTGCATGTTGGCTTGTTCACAATGACAACGTTGGTTACAGCTGTAACATGAATGACTACACTAGCTAGCAGAGTATACATAGACTGACGATACAACTGATGTTATGATATAACAGTGTACAATTCATGGTTGTATAACCCGATCACAATAATTTTGTATTTTGCCTAACATGATGCTGTGATTACTCTTCTGAACGTGTTGGTCAGACAACTGAAACCGCTTGTGTATCTTACCAACAGCTCAATGTGGAAATATGACACTGTTACGATAATTAAGAGCTGTGGGACACAACGTCCTGAAAATAAATAGACGAAAAAGTTCGTGACACCAAAGATATAATTAATCTATAGTAACGAAATTTTGAGAATACGTTTGGTTAAGTAACGTATTTAAGTGATTAACATTGCAAGATCACATGTTAATGTAAGTGTAAGTAAGTTTCTCTATCCACTTCTGTGCTGAGGCTTTCCGCCTAGCTGCCAAATATGTATATATGTTTTAATTATTTTATTTTCAATTTTAACTGCATGGTATTACCACTTGAGCTTTATCTCGTTGCTTTTAAGATTTGTTGTTAGGAGGCCTACAGCCGTGAAAGAATTGCTTTTTTGAAACTCTTAGTAGTAAAGGTTCGGCTATGTGCCGTTTTGGTTTAAAGGTGTTATTAAATTACAAAAAATTACAATTTTGAAGTTAAACTGACCCCAACCTTATCTAGCCCTTTCCACAGTTCTAATCACTTGTTCTGCCCAGCGGGTGTAGCGGGTGTTTCAATGATGCCCACGCCGTTTTTTAAAGGCAATATGCTCTGGCTCCGTCGTAGTCAATAGATATCCGACGATTATTCGGCTATCCGAAAACGCAATAACGTCCACACTAGCTTCTTTTTACGTGCAGCAGCACTGTAATAAACGTCAGAATGACGTCGTTGAGATTCGCAGTGAACGGTCTCACCCAGCAGCCCTCCTACGCGCAGATAACAAGGTGTAACGTGGCCGTACGACGACGGACATCACAAGCGGAGACCACTGCGGGTGAGTAAAGGGGCCGTTTGAGAATTTGAGCCCAAAGAGCGCCGCCTGCACGTCGGAGATAAAAGAATTTCTGACGCGCGCCACAAAGGCCAGTGGTCCGTGCGGTGCCGTTCTCGGAAGGGTCGGAGGTCCGGACTGGGCTGTGGTGGTTTCCCATCTCATTCGCTTCACGTGCTCCCCGCTAAACGACAGCAACGGAGGGTCATCTTCTTTGTCGTCCGACGCTGCTTCGTATTATGTGCGCTCGTTTGAGGTATCGGAGACACTACCGTGGCATGTACTAAGGGGATTACTGTGTCAAATAGTCTTTAAAACTGCAGGGAAATATGTGGTGTGCATACATAGAGCGTCTCATAAATACTTTTACTTCGTTATTTTGAGAAGGAAATCGTGGGCGTGAGAGAGGAGGGGGGAGGGGGTGAGTACAGAACGACTTGAATGAGGAAAAGCATACGTGTTGAAAGCCACTCCTACATGCTATAAAGTAACAGGAGCGCACCCCAAGTATTATTCTAACATTAATGCCTAGAAAATATTTTCCCTTGGTATCAAACTTGACGTATCAATGAGCAACAAACTGATTTGACTACAGTTAGTGAAATGTCAGCCGGTAAGCTAACTTACATAGTGCAACGGAAAATGATATCCTTAACAGAAATTAAAAGAAGGTAAACTGCAACCAAGATCTTCAACCGTCATAATGTAACCTATCAGTATGTAGCGTCTCTCATTGTAGGGAAGATGCATGCCATTAACACGTTACTGCACTTCCAATGTCCTCACGCTTAACGACAAGAAAATGATCCAGTGAAATGAAAAGTATGATCATTGCTCGGAAATTCTCTGGTGCTCGCACATCCCTTGTTTCGCCAAAAATTACATACATAATAGAAAACTGTTGTGTCATCTCAAGGAATGTTATCGGTATATTAATTCTTCTGAAGGTAGATCATTTTAAATACGTTGTGCTCACACTTGTTACTCATATGAATAAAGGATAAGTGAGCACATGTGCCAATGGCTATGATAGTTCCTAGGCTTTGAAAGTAGCTCCTCGAGGAAAATAATTGGTGCAGAACTTTCAAATATCTTCAGTTGTTATGGATAATACCATTTACAGAGTGTGAAAGTACAAGCTGATGTGAACAAATATCTTATTTTGCTTACGTGTATATATTCCATTGCAAATACACTTCCCACAGCAGAAATTGAAAAGTCCTCTTATATGGAATTAGGTCAACGTAGGGAAAAATGAGCAGTCTAGACGCTGCAGCTTCGTGATACCCATGTCAAGTAATTCTTAAGACAAAAGTCTGAAGTTAATAAATCGTCAGTAGGCAGTGTGATCTAAGGAGCGTCCAATGCAGACCAAGCGAAGGGGAAGAGCAGAACAAAATACATGGCAATCCATGCAGCCCAGCTAAACATGAAACCCCGAGCAAAGTAACGTAATTGGCTGACAAGGCTTCGCGCTCAAATGACAGCTTGAGGATTCTTTTTTTTTTTTTTTTTTTTTTTTTTTAACATTCAACTAAGGATGAGATGGTAGGAGACGAAAAGATGGCCAATAGGAGTAATCCACTAAATTACAGGCCCACATAATTGACGTCTACATGCAGAAGGATTTTGGAACATGTATTGTGTTCGATCATTACGAATTACCTCGAAGAGAACAGTCTTCTGACACACAGTCAACAAGGATTTAGAAAGCATCCTTCTTTACTCACACGAAGTGCTGAGCACCATTGACAAGGTATTTGAAATTGATTTCGTATTTCTAGATTTCCAGAAGGGTTTCGACACTATACCTCACAAGCGACTCGTAATCAAATTGCATCCTTGTGGAATATCTCAGCTACGCGACTGGGTTAGTAAGTAAAATATCTAATTTAAGCTTACTTTGAATAAGGCTCAGTGTTCATTAAATAAAATTAATATCTCAAAGTTAATGCTTTAATACAGTTAATACAGTATGGCTAATACTTTCAGTCAAAAAGTATGTAAACCGCAGATTTTAATTGGGTCTTACACCCTTAAAATATTTAAGTATTTGAAAAAAGCTAATACAGTACTACAGTAATATAGTAATACAGTACTAAACTAGTACTAATATTTCGAAACTGGAAACTTAACATTATGTATGTCTTTAATCCTCTATTTTATAAAGAATTTTAGTATTGCTCTAAATGCCATTATTAGGGCTAGTGTCTTTAGAAAGGTGCCAGTGTCGACCGTCTGACTGGGTTACTGAATATGAAGTCGTTGATGACTGGTCAGATATCCAATTCATCCAAAACAACTCTGTGGGCATGACGAACAGCCAAGTTGTTCAATCGCTTGTGACCCATTGTTGATCAGAGATATGACTTCAGACGTCTAAGGGCTCTGAATGACGATTCTGGTGTTGCTATCGTGATTGGAACTTCTTGGAGACGCTTAATGCCCTTCACTACTTCACATAATATTTCACAAACTGCAGGCTCCTGTGTAATGTACTTTCTTATATCACGCATGTGTTTAAGACCAGTTGTTTCTTACTAGCGATATCGGCGAATATATTCAAGTGTAAGCGGAGGCTCTCAATGTCTAGCTCATTTTGGAAAATCTCAGTTGATTTTCCAAATTTGTTTCACCTGTGTTTACTATATGCCAGCATTATTTTCTTTGGTATACGTCGAGTCCGAGGAAGCGAATAATCACGAACTTGTGAAGGTTTTTCTTTTAACCCTGCTGTTCTGTTCGGGTCTATATGACCCGAAACGAATATGAACGTTATTTTACATTATGTAAATACCAATATATATTTATGAAACTTTGTGACTTTGTCTGAAAATGGATGAGCAGCATGTGTTTTAAAAGGTTTTAAAAAAGTTTAAGAAGTTTGGGCTTCAACTGTAATAGTTGCATATGTAATGTTCGGGTCATAATGACCCGACACAAATATGTTTAGTGTAACTCGTATTTATTTCTAAAATCTGGAAATGGCGAAAATTATTTTTGTTGTGTTGTGTGGGAATAGTGACTGCATCATTCCAACTTACTCTCAACAATCACCTAAAGCTCCATGCGTTCACAACAATGGGCTTGTTTGTTGCTTTCCCCAGGAAATAATAATTGGCAGTTCTCAATAATTGGAATGCTTTGTTTCTGCCCAGTTTGACTTGTGACACCATGGCGATGAGACCATTGAATGATCGTGAGTTGGAAGAAATAGTAAATGCCTCACCAGATGAAGGATCACTTTCTGAGTTTGAAGATCACATCAGCAATGCATCTGAAAGCGAGTGTTCCGATGACAGTTACGACAGTCCACAGCCCATACAAAATAGTGTAGAGACTTTTCTTTCTAAAAATGGGAATATAGAATGGCAGTTGCATCCACCAGCACAACATGGTCGCCTACCAGCTTCGAACATCATCAAGAGTACCCCAGGAGTTACCAGGTATGCAGTCAGCAGAATATCTGATGTAAAATGTTCATTTGAAGCAGTATTTCACACAGCGCTTCAAAATGAAATAATAGAGATGACAAATATTGAAGGGCAGCGAGTTTATGGTGAACAGTGGACAGATATTGATGGTTCTGTTTTCCATGCATACTTAGGACTCTTACTCCTAGCGGGTGTATATCGATCTCATGGGGAGTCTACAAAAAGTTTGTGGGATAAAGATACTGGGCGAAACATATTTCGAGCAACCATGTCTCATGAAACATTCTGTAAGATATCACGTGTCCTGCGATTTGACAAGAAATCTACTAGAGAGGAAAGACGACGTACTGACAAACTTGCCGCAATTCGTAGTATTTGGGAGAAGTGGGTAGAGGTCCTTCCTAAACTGTATAATCCAGGAGAAAATGTTACTGTTGACGAGCAGTTAGTAGCATTTAGAGGTCGCTGTCCATTCAAGCAGTATATCCCAAGTAAACCGGCAAAATATGGGATCAAAATATGGACCATGTGTGACAGCAAAACTTCATACGTACTGAAAGCCCAAATTTATACAGGAAAGGTGAGTGGAGCGGCACCAGAAAGAAATCAGGGAATGAGGGTGGTATCTGATCTCACTTCTGAGTTACGTGGTCAGAATATCACGTGTGACAACTTTTTTACGTCGTACAATTTGGGGCAGCTGCTTCTGAAAAGGAAATTGACTATGTTGGGAACTATACGGAAAAATAAGCCGGAGCTTCCACACAAAATGACCAACAAGGAGGTACACAGCTCTTCATTTTACTTCACAAATGACACTACTGTGGTTAATTATATTCCTAAGAGACACAAGAATGTTGTACTTATGAGCACTCTCCACCATGATGCGGAAATCAGTGACAGGGCTGATAAGAAGCCAAAAATGATTTTGGACTATAATTCAACCAAAGGTGCTGTAGACACGCTTGATCAGTTATTAGGTACATATACATGCAAACGAAAAAGTAATAGGTGGCCAATGATAGTTTTCTACAATATTCTTGATGTTTCTGCTTATAATGCATACGTTTTGTGGATTTCGGTTGACCCTAATTGGAATGCAAGCAAATTGACTAGAAGGAGAATATTCTTGGAGGAACTTGGAAAGTCACTGATAAAAGAACATATTGCATCAAGAACGCATTTCCCAAGAACAGAAGATTCTTTGAGAATGGTCACAAGCATCCAAAACCCGAATGATGTGGGTGGTGTGTCAGAATCGGTAACAACAAGAAAATCTACAAAACGTGCACGCTGTAAGTTCTGTCCATCAAGTAATGACAATAAAACAAACATGGTGTGTGGAAAATGTAGTAAACATATTTGCAAGAAACATGTAACCTACTTGTGTCCACAGTGCAAGCAGTAAGAAAAGAACTGTAGTATTTTATAAGATGATTGTATTGAAAATTCTGTTGTTTCAAATTTATGTGAATACTTGTGCCTAAACTACAATCAGTAAGAAGAGAGGATTCTAAAGTTGTAGTGCTTTCTATGTTGGAATGTAATAAAAAAACTGTAGTGTGTTCTGTACTGTAGTGTGCTCTAAGATGAATATCTGTAATGACAACTGTCTGTTGTTAGAAAATGTCAATACTTACGTCTAAACTGTCAACAATAAGAATAGAAGTATGGAAAAACTGTAGTGCTTTCTAAGTTGAATGCCTGTAATGGAAACTGTCTGTTGTTTCAAATTTATGTGCATATTTAAATGAAAAATATCCCTCAATAAAGTTGTATGCATTGTTATTATTATTATTATTACCATTATTATTATTATTATTATTATTATTATTATTACTAACAAGGTACTGGAATAGAACAACAATGTCGATAGCTAAAACTGTACCAAAATTTATGTTTCTAAAGCATTTTGATATGTCGGGTCATATTGACCCGAACAGTATATATGTCAAGTAAAAGTGAACAGAACAGCAGGGTTAAACACAATTCCCAAAAATGTTCAAAACTATCACGCATTCCATTCAATATACAAATCAAGCCCTCATATATTTTTTCCAGATCAGCCACACACAGATGAGAGCATTGAATTTTTTCATTAACCTCCTTTATTGGGTTCTTTGCATGGCAAAAAAAGACGTAAAAAGAAACACGCCTTGAATTGTGACATTCACTCAAGGTAGCCTGCACATTTGTAACCTGCCTCCGTTTTGACCTCTGCAGAGAAAGTTTCAAAAAACTTTAGAATTTCATCAAAGTTTTTCAGCATTGTCAAGATAATGGGAGCTCGCACATCGCGTAGGGCAAAGGGGTCGTAGACCAGTTTGGTCGTTGGCCCTCTCGCAACGTATGCTTCTGAAAAGTCCCATCCTTTTGTTAGTTTCCCTTACAGTGTTTATTACCATAACATCCCTAATAGACGTAAGGTGGGAGAGTCTGTCTACATCTGCCAAGTCTAAACTGCGAGTAGTGCAGTGCACATAAAGTGCTTTTGGTTGTATATCTAAAACTAACTTTTCTTAGTCTTTGGACCTACCTCTCATGTACAAGGCACCACCATACCACTGTCCTCTTAAGTTATCCATTGCCAAATCAAGACGAGCAAAGACGCCTTTTAAAATACTAAAAAAAGTTTCTGATTCAGTGTTGTGGGGTCTCATATAATCCAATAAAGTCCTCGGTGATGATTAAGGAATTATCGACACTATGAATACAAAATGACACTTGTTCGTGAATCGAAGAACCACTTGTTTCGTCAACCGTAATAAAAACAATGTGCAGTCTTCTTGATTGAAGCCAATACCGTTTTCAACACAGGCTTTCCGAGTAGATCAATGATCTCGTTTCGAATATCGTTGGACGTCCACTTAATACTCCGAACACCGTAACCAATCTTTAAATTCAGGTATGTCGTTCTTTCGGAATTCCAACAATTGAAGAAAAATTTAGTTACATCCACATGCCCTCTAATTGCTAGTCCTTGTTGGCATAGAAATTGCACGGTAGTAAAAATTGTCTCAAGAGCTAAACGGCCTTTCTTCAAATCACTGTTCAACTGTTCATTCAACTGGGAGGTCACACTTTGGTTAGTGATAGAATTTTGGTTTCAGAACATCTTCTTTATGCGTAAGCGTATTTTCATGAAGACGGAATTTTTCCAAAGCCTTTTTTCCAGTTAGAAAACCCTACGGATGTAAATGCATCTCCTTTCTTTTTTCTTTTTTCTTTTCTTTTTTTTTTTTTTTTGAAGAAAATTTTAATAGATATTTAGCACCTGCCTCTTTGCAGGTTTTGCAAAAAACTTTTTCTGTGGATGCTTCATATTCTAGCCGTGTATATTTGATCAACCAAGACTTCTGAAGTGATCTTACCTTGCCAGATTGTCTAGGTTTTGGCTGTGAATGGTTCTCGCCTGCAGACGACGAAGCAACTGACGACACAATAACTGTTGGAGATTGACTTGCAGTATCTTCAACTTCCAAGAGCACCTGTTTGGTAACAAATTTAACCATTGCTAACTTAATTCACAATACACTAACAGACTAAAGTAAATGAATAAACTATAGTCAAATAAAATAGTCCACTAGACACTAAAGTCGGAACGCTAAACACGTCTGCATCAAGCACTGAACGAAACTATCCACACTGAATGACTGCGACAGCAGCTTGGGCCTTATATAGCCGCGGCGTCGTAATGTTTGGAAGTGTCAAGGCGACTCGAGGCGGAGGTTTACAGGGGCTTCTGCTCCAGTCCTTTTGATGTCGCTGCGGCCGCAGCGCTGGCCCGCCGGCGCCAGACGTTACTTGAAGGTTCGCGCAACGGTACAACTTCTAAGTGTGCCAGCAGCAACGTAACACTATCATGATTCACACCACTCGTTTTCAGTTAGTTTTAACTCATTGCTGAATTTATTTTAAAAGGTAACTATCGTCAAACAATGACAACAAAAACCTCCAACATAATTTTGTGATTTTACAAATCATAATATATCTAATAACTTTATTAAATTATTGGGGGAGCTTCGACCCCCCCCCCCCTACCCCACCAAACGAATTTTTGAGGGGCTCGGGCCCCCACAAGCCCCATGGAGTCAGTACCTGTGATCTGGACCAACAGTGCCTTGATTAACTTATGAATAGTATGCCACGACGAATGCCGGCATGCACCAATGCAAGAGGACGTGCTCCTGGGTACTAGAGGTACCGGTGTGTACAACAATCTGGACCACCACCTCAGAAGGTCTCGCTGTATGGTGGTACAACATGCAATGTGAGGTTTTCATGAGATATAAAAAGGGCCGAAATGATTATGTTGATCTCCATTCCAATTTTCAGTACAGGTTCCGAAACCCTCGGAACCGAGGTGATGTTAAAATTTTTTTGATGTGTGTACTAGAACCGTGTGAAAAGATGAGCAAGATCGATAATCCCATAGGTATAACCTTCCTTGTAAGGGCAACGTCAGAATCGTTTATCTAAATACTACACCCATACCGAACATCGTACCTTTATTGAAATCCTGGTGCATTCCAGATGTACTGGCTTAATATTTCCTACATTTCACTGCATTGTCCGTCTATATATTACTCGCATTCCGAGTGGAGTGTTACTGCTGCATTTGCTTATGATTCATTAAGTGTGGTATTCATAAAGATGCTGCAATCTATCAGGGAATGGGCAAAATGCCTATTTTCAAGTGTTTGATACCAGACGTTAAGTTCGCCATCTGATACAGATTACTAGTATCACATGATAATTTGCCTACACAAAGCAAAGACGTCATTTAGAACTGGTAGTAACTAACGTAACTATCGCTTCTACACGTTTTTCTGCACATTATGTAAGTATATCACATTCCACAAGCAAGTGTGTTATCTCATTATTACATCATCTTTTAAACAGAAGTGAATAAATGGGGGTAGTCTTGGAAACGAATATGTATAATGAATGACATGTAAACTTACTACATTATGAAACCCTTACGTAAGTTGATATGGAGTAGGATTTATTATTAAAAAGTTTGGCATGTTATACCTGGCAAGAAGAGCGTAACTACTCTCTTAAAAATTACAAGATCAAAAGAAAATTCTTAAAAATTTGTACTATAAACAAGTCGCATTGTGTAATATTTCCTCAAACATAAAATTTATTAAAATTAATTGTCTAAAAAAATTATTTTGATGCTCTCTTTAGCCTCTTTTAGGCAGAACTTTTATTTTGTTTAAAAGTTATTGATATGCATAATTCCCATGTTCTGTTAACCTAATTTTTCTGTTTATGGAAACGTACAGTTTATGGAAATTGATTTCATTATAAGAGTATTAATTTCTATAACATTCATGTGAGAAGAATAATTTATAAATATTTGTGAAGCACGTGAAGGTGGGTCTTAGCCTGAGGCTGGGAGTATCTTGTTGGTCTGTATTGTGTCTGCCAGTTCATATTTCGTGACGTGTTTTAGAAATTATTTTTGGAAGAAAAGAAATGTTAAGGAGATCAAGGCAAAATGATGTTTCAATTCCTCAGTGAAATACGTGGTAACTAAGACAATGAAGCCTAACAGAATTCTTGAAATAACTGTGGCATTTATGCTCCATGCCAATCCACGTTCGGTTATTTTTTTCGTTTTAAGATATAGAGAAGTTCACGTAGCTGCTAGCCAGTAAGCAATTAAAGTCTCATCCCATAAAAGGACAGATGGTCAGGACGAGTGAGAACGAAGATATGAGTAGGAGCTGTATTGTATTTGAGAGTATCGGTAATTTGGTGATTCACACTGCTAGGTTTGGTGCCCAATGTATAATTTTGTTTATTAATATCAACTGTTTCGATGTATATATGCGTCTACAGATAGGCTGTCGAAATTGTTCACACTGGCAGCTACCTAAACATGGTTTTAGTAACTCCAAGACCAATCCCAAATTTTATTTAGAATTTTATGTGGTTTTGTAAATCAGTGGCCAACTCAACTGACGAATCAGAAACGCGCCCTCTACAGCCAGGCACGAAACACTGAAGCTACCACATACACAGCCTAAGATAAACATTCAGGCATTCTAGAAGCAACATTCATATCGATACTTTCCGTGATTTCCCTAAATCGCTTCAGGCCAATGCCGGGATGGTTCCTTTGAAAGGGCACGGCCGATTTCCTTCCCAATCCTTCCCTAACCCGAGCATGAGCTCCGTCTCTAATGACCTCGTTGTCGACGGGATGTTAAACACTAACCACCACCACCATATCGATGGAAATGGAAATGAAGTCCCATGCTTCTTTGCAGAGCGTAGGGGAACGATGCGGGAGACCCGCACCGCCTTACTAGGCAAGGTCCTAATGGAGGTGGTTTGCCGTTGCCTTCCTCCGACCGTAATGGGGATGAATGATGATGATGAAGACAACACAACAACACCCAGTCATCTCGAGGCAGGAAAAATCCCTGACCCCGCCGGGAATCGAACCCGGGACCCCGTGCTCGGGAAGCGAGAACGCTACCGCGAGACCACGAGGGGCGGACCACCATATCGATACCAAGGATTTACTGCGAACGTACGTTTTGTGTAATTCAGATTCAGTGAAAGACTAATGAAACTGCATGGTTCAAGAGATTTTTTCTGTGATGTATATATGCAGACTAAAGCGACTAATGAAAATGTGTACCATGGCCGAGTCTCGTGCTCACTACGTACACCCTGACAACAGTGGACTTCATAGCTGTACAGACTACCTCCGGAAGCCTCTCTCGTCAATCTAAATTCCTATTCACAACTCAACCCGCTTGGTATTTCCTCTAATTTCGAATAGCTTCGCAGAGGCTAATTGTATTTGGATGGCATCTCTGCATCGAACAAAGTCGCTTATACTACCTAAAACGAAGGCATAGATTCTTTAACGAAACTATATTGTTCCAGAGAGATATTCTAGACTCAAAGAGCTGTAATGTATATTGCAGACTGAAGCTATGAATGCTGAAGTGCCAGTTCAAGACAGTTGCGGAGCCTCTGCAATGCTGTTCGAGTTTCGAAGGAATACCAAGTATGCTAGCATAGCCCGTGAAGTTGTGCAAAACCACTATACCAGAGTGACATAGTGGTTAGTGACATAGTGATTAGCGCATCTGTCTAGTGAACAGGAGACCCAAATTGGAATCCTTGTTTTGTTACAAACATTCATTCGTCGCTTCATTCTGGAGGTACACATTAAAAGAAAATATTATTCGGCATCGGAAATCTTTTATATGTGATCTTTCTTGTGTGTGCTCCCGTACGTGAATCAAAGTCATGTAGCGATTTTTGTGAGACTGCAGTGGTGCTCGATAGCTGAAGATTAGGATCCGCAAAATAAGAAGTAACCAAATGAAAACGAGGCAGATGGAAATAAGGTAAGTTAACGGCTTATTATTACAAAAGTAATGGTCATCACTGTTAGTAAATTTAACCCATTATGAGGGAAGATGGTCAGTCCCTTCAAGGAAAGACTTGTCGTGGTAACCAGCTGTAACTTTCCCTGGCAACACACACACTATTAATAAACTAAAATTTTATTGTAATATATACGCCGCTATGAAGCAATTTGTATATACTGTAATTATTTAACAAAAAATATTATTTAATTTTGTATAAAGGACATTCGTTATTATTGTAATATTTTCTGTAATAATATTCTCGATGTAATTATGATTGTAATATTTCTATACTCATAATTACGAGATGTGTCAATATCTGCGATAAGAAAAATGTAAAATACAGCCGCAGATTGCAAAGAGACAATAACGGTTGAGAGTCGTATACATAGGAATACATAGTGTGCATTCTTTGTCTTCTTCCTCGAGAGCTGCGAGAGAGAGGAACCTGTGACGTAGCATTTTATGAATGGGTAGACTTCTTTTGTCTGTATCTAGATTTAACCGCCATTAGAGGAGAAAAAAAAACAATTATAAAAAAGTAACCATTTACTATATTTTTTTTATTTAATTTCATTAAATTGGCGCCCAACGTGGGGCTCGAATATGCAGTGGCGACAAAATACCCATGAGATAACTAGGGAATAATTGTAGTCGAACTTTGTTGGACAACAATTAACATTTTTTTTGTATTGTATGTATTGCCTAACCAATAATGTGTAGTAATACCTGTATATGATTTTTTGCACGAGAACACTATATACCCAGAGGCAAGCTGAAGAAGAGAGCTCATAATATCAAAAAATTAATTACCTACCACAATACCAGGGGGCAGCTGCACCCAAGATAGATCACCAAAAGGTAAAGCTACAGTGTAGTTCTCCTGTACATTTGAGTAGTTAGTCATCGTAGTATATAATAAGTGTGTTTCAACAAATGACCATTTCTTGTGTGATTATGTTAGTGAAACCTGAGTGTTAGGATATTTAGTTCAGATTTTGTTTCTTTTGTTGACTATGGTTAGATTGCGTAGTCAGAAAGATGTAAACATGGATAATGAACAACAGTTAGCAAGCAGTGATACCGAGTTAGAAAGTGGGGCACAAAGTAATGTTAGTGGCGTAGTTTAGGAAGTACAATGTGAGAATCTGGGGGCAGAAGGGCAAGAAATGTTGCCACTGCCAGCCAGTGATTCAGTTTAAAGTAGAAATACTGTGCCACCTACAAGCACTAGACACGGACCAGAGAGTGGTGAGATGTCAGAAGTGCAATCATTAAGAGTAATGTTCGAGCGCATGCTCAATTTCCAAGCTACGTTTGTGCATGAACAAGCAGAGCGTGACCAGAGATTGGTAGCTGAATTTGCACGTATGCAAGCAGAACGCGATAGAGAACGTGATGCTAAGCAAGCAGAGCGTGATCGATACCAGCATGAGAGAGACTTGCAGTTAATGCAATCTTTAGAAGCTATGCAAAGTGAGATTGTTAGTTTGAGACAAAACTATGAAACCATACCCAAAGCGGTGCAAGAACTGAGCGAAAGAGTAGATAATATCCAGGTGGCTAACGCCAGTATCGTAGATGAAATCAGTGTACTGGCTGACAGGGTGGAACAATTAGAAATTGACACAAGTCAAGTAATTGAGCAGAAAATGTCCGAACAAGTGCACAAAATTGAAAACCAATTTATAAAAAAAATAGACGAGAAGATGCACGCCGCGATTGAGGCCAAAGACGTGGGCTCCAATGCGGAAGTGCAGGACCTGAAAAAGGCGGTCAACCGTCGTCTTGCGGAGTTGTAAAACAGTTTGATGCACAGCGACGCACAGCCGTGTGTCACGCCAGCCATATCCAACAATGATGGGCATATAAGAACAGCAGCGAAAAATTGCGACTGCGAGACAGAACAGGCAACCAATGTTAGTGAAACAAACAAATGTCACTCCAAAATAGTGATTGCAGAAAGCCTGATCAGAAACCGACAGTTTCAGATCTTTACAACGGAGAAGGAATCTGTTCACCCTGTAGTATTTATCAAGGGATTTAGAAACATTTTGCCTAGCGTTTGGAGTCATACACAGAAAATACAGTTCGTTATGTCTTACATACAAGGAGATGCTGCATTATGGGCAACCGAAGTAGCTGACAGTTGTGACACATATGAGCAATTTGAAAAGGCATTCTTGGCCAAATATTGGTCAACATGTATTCAGGAGAGATTACGGAAAGAGGTATATAATCCAGAGCCGTATTCTCCACGATTAGGCAATTTGCGAAAATATTTTGAGAAATACATTAATAAGACCCGTTACTGGAACGAGCAGATTTCATCCCGGGATTTGATCGGACATTTGAAATCACGCTTGCCGATACACGTAAAGGAAAAACTTATACACGTACCGGAGAACGACATGGAACATTTCTTGTCTGTTCTAGACTCAATTGACCTGATTCAGGAGGATGTTAAAGCAGCCTCTAAACAGGCTAGAAGTAACGGAAACGGTTACAGAAATGGTCGATATAACACGCCTCCACCAAATAATGGAAACGGCGGAGGTAGCAATAGGAGACAAGATTATGTACAAAACGGGAATAGAGGTAGAGACCGGAACGGCAATAGTCCGCCGGTGAATAATGATCGGAAAAGGAGGTCTGATGACCGATATGAAACAGGCCCACCAAGCAATAGTAGATGGAAAAATGCCAGCGGGCCGTGGAACACTAATACCTATAACGATGCAAACCGAACTTGGCCACAGAACCAGAGGCCCAGTCCGGACCGGCAAAACGGTGAAAGATATGACAATAAACAACCGCCATCACAAAATGCGCCAATTGCGCAACCGTGGCGGCCGACGCTACACAACTTACACATAGTGGAGGTCAGCGACACAGAGCAGCCACACCCATCCACCTGTAATAATCCAACAAAATAGATTCAGCCGAGATACGCTCTCCATCGTCGGCTGAGGTTTGGAGTGAGAGCAGCCCGACACAGAACAAAACATCGAGAATCTGTATCCTCAGGTATAATGACGGGGTACAGATGGGACATGAATTAATAACTGAACCACCCACGTGCATAAAGGAGCACAAAGACGAAGTACAAGCGGTAATAGAGATCAAAATTAACAATATTGATGTGCAAGCAATCGTAGATACAGGTGCTACTGTCAGTGTCAAGAGTATGGACTTATTCAGAGTACTGGGGAAAGAAAAGCGTACGTATTCTGACTTTTCCTGTGAACAATTGCAAAGTCACTGGAGCCATCAGTGCACAGCGACAAATAATTGAACTCCAAGTGCGGGTAGAGATGTATATAGGGGGAGAAGCCATAGCGTGCTCGTTCCTGGTAGTAAAGGGTTTAAAGGTAGCCTGCATTTTGGGGGTAGATTTTTTGAGAGAAAGGGACGCAGTAATCGATCTTTCTCGGGGAAAATTAAGTTTGATGAACGCGGGTAGGAGGATAGAATTATCCATGCTCAGATCTGAAGAGGTACCTGTGCCTAATTGTAATGCTATTAACATAAAGTGTAGGAATCAGTGGATAGTACATTTAGACAATCATTCTCTACGGCAAAATCTCTATTATCCAGACGTACAAGGTGATCAATTAAAAGCAAATGTGGACGCACTTGTGAACAAAGTATCACAGTCCGAAAATTTGAACTCAATGCAACAGCAGGATTTGGTACAGTTATTATCTAACTATGCAGATGTATTTTCAGAACGACCAGGAATTGTTAAGGGATATCAATACAATATCGAGGTGAAGCCTCACAAAACCTACTGTCGAGCCTCATACTCCATTCCTTAGTCCAAGAAGGAAATAGTAGCTATCTCTTAGCAGATCCCCAATCAGGGAGAGTACGGGGACTGTATCCGCGTAAGGATGTGAAAATATTCCTACAGTAAATGACTAATAGTCCTATGTGTTATGTGTAAAAAAAGGTACACCATTCTTTTGAAAATTAATGAACATTAATGATGTGTGATCTGTAGAGGTAATGTACTAGTGTAGAAGTATTTAGTTATGAGAATATGATTGACTTTCTCTTTTGTTTATGAATATTTGTGTTATGTCTTCCTTTAATTAGTGTTAGCTTAAACATGCTCTAAATGTCTGCACAGATAACCTGATTAGTGCAATTATTTATAGTGTTAAATTGTGACAGAGATCAGTCAGGAGGAAGATTTTAGCAGTGCTTAGTTTGTGTACTGCATAATATTCTATATGTGTGTCAAACATGAAATATTGCTTGGTACAATCTTTTCTATTATATATATATATATATATATATATATATATATATATATATATATATATATATATATATATATGTGTGTGTGTGTGTGTGTGTGTGTGTGTGTGTAGCTGTCAGATTGACAGATTTGAACCCATAATAATATCAATAATATGAGACCCTGAGAACTTTATTTTCAAACCAGTGTTATCAAAGAGAATAATGCACCCAGTAGTGACCCGAGGGCACCATGGGAGGCAAACTTATTGCAAATTTAAGTAGCGCAAAGTTACGCACAAAGAAGCTTCAATTGAAGCATGTGCAGATCCAATCAGTAAAAAAGAGCTAGCCTGATACAGTCCAAGTCAATTTTAGCCTACATAGACTACACTGTAGTTACGTAGGACCTTGAAGGTAAAGTGAGACATGATTTCAAAGGAGTTATTGAACAATATGCCTGAATCCGGCTGGAATGCACAAATAAAATCTACTCGAACATAAATATAAATGATTTTTGGGCAAACTAATACGAAATTTTAATATTTGTTACCATGTACGCAGTTATCACACACATTGGTAAAGAGCGAACAAAGAAGGTACGAATTTGCTGTTACAAAAAATTGCACAACGGACATTGTAACTGAAAAAACTTAAACAAAAGTGCAGTATTCTGTGGCAGAGACAGACAGTGACTGTTAAACCTGCAGCAATACCTCACGAGGTTGTTTTGAACGAGCAATAAGAAACTGTATCATCGCGTGTGTGCAAGTGGACCAGGAACTAGCACGACACGAACAGTGAGCCGATAACGGACGGTGGACCAAGTTAGTGTCTAACTATAACTCTTTGTGTGTCAAGGGACGCCAGAAAAGCGCATTGACTACAGAGATATATTTCGTCCTAAGGTGAAAACTTGCGTGTGACTAATGACAAGTCATGACATGGTGAAAAAATATTGTGTGCCCATAAAACGTGTTACTGTGACAACGAAACATTGTGCAAACCAGACTAGTGAAGGCCTGCTGAATAATAACTGCCAATAACGGTGTGCGTTCTTTCCCACAGCAGGAAAAATGCCCATAAGGATAGTACACTGTTTGTGAACTTGTTACATGTTTGCTGGAGCACGGCAAGAAGATGTTTCACGGGCGAGCTGATATACAACGCGCATCCGGCTACCTCAGCAATGCAGCGGCCGCAGCAGCCCGTAGCAGACCAGACAGCCACACGCCTCTCCGCGCCGTAGCTGTCAACACCGGGGGCGGTGTCCTACACGGAGCCGACGCGCCGCGCCGAGCGCCGCTCAACAATCAAATGGCTCTGAGCACTATGGGACTCAACTGCTGTGGTCATAAGTCCCCTAGAACTTAGAACTAGTTAAACCTAACTAACCTAAGGACATCTCACACATCCATGCTCGAGGCAGGATTCGAACCTGCGACCGTAGCGGTCATGCGGTTCCAGACTGTAGCGCCTTTAACCGCTCGGCCACTCCGGCCGGCGCTCAACAATCACTCCGCACCGCTCACCAACTACAGCATTATTGACATATTCCAAAATATTTACACAAACTGCATAACATGTCAATGAACTCGATTTTTGATAAACATTGAACATTTATTATGTATACCCGTAAACTGACAAGAGAAAATGAACACTAACAAGATTTGTAACACGTAGGTAGTGGGAACATTATGAAAAGTGACGTTGTGCTAAATGATTTCAAAAAACTAAGTGATATATCCTAGGACAAGTGACCTTGCAGTATATCGCAAAAATGATAATTACGAGTTGTTAATCACACACAACAAACTTTCGTTGAACTGTATGTGACTGTGATATTATGTAACCGTAGATGACAAACTGCTAAATCAATTCAAAAGAATGACTGTTAAAGAGACAAGATTAATCATGAACGAACTGGGATGGCTGGGCTCCGGCACAGTTTTGCCCAGGTTTCCTGTCTGCCTTCGCCCAAATGGGGGAGCCATGAACATATGTAACCCTGGGACTAATTAAAAGAGCCATTCCATAAAAAAATACAGAATTGTAAAGAACGTTACTGGCACCATTGTGTCAAAGTATAGAAACTCTTTGCCAAATGCTGCCAGGGGCAATGTAACGTTCCCTGGCAACACACACACTATTAATAAACTAAAATTTAATTGCAATATATACGCCGCTATGAAGCAATTTGTATATACTGTAATTATTTAACAAAAAATATTATTTAATTTTGTATAAAGGACATTCGTTATTATTGTAATATTTTCTGTAATAATATTCTCGATGTAATTATGATTGTAATATTTCTATACTCATAATTACGAAATGTGTCAATATCTGCGATAAGAAAAATGTAAAATGCAGCCGCAGATTGCAAAGAGACAATAACGGTTGAGAGTCGTATAAATGGGAATACATAGTGTGCATTCTTTGTCTTCTTCCTCGAGAGCTGAGAGAGAGAGAGGAACCTGTGACGTAGCATTTTATGAATGGGTAGACTTCTTTTGTCTGTATCTAGATTTAGCCGCCATTAGAGGAGAAATTACAAACTAATGTAAGTTGAATTATTGTTGTGGTCTAAATACATTATAATTTATCAAAAGTGTGTATTACTAATGTAAATTAGCTTGCCCAAGTCATCTATAATATTTCTTGAAGGAATTTTCAGCATTTTTAGCCATTATCGCTGGTATTGCTGGGCTGTGCCGCGACCGAACGATTTGCAGCGGCGGCATATTTTAAAAATTGTTCCGCTAAGAAAAATTAACCAAACCCGTAAATCGGGAGCAGATAAAAATTAGCAGTGAATTAAGAAAATGTTTTTCTTTTACAGCGATCCTGAGACTGACTGAATTTATTACTAGTTTCACATTTGTGCATTCATAGGCGGATAGTTAACGTTGAAATTTAACAATTTGTTGATTCTTTCAAATAACGTAAATGTATAGTGAAGTGCGTTTTATCAATGATAATTAAACGTTCAGGTCGGCTTGGCAATATTTAACCATTTTCTGCTAATAGAGACAGTCTTGTGTTCCATAGCTAACGCCGGGAAAGAATTCAGTAAATATTAAAAAAAAAAACACTGCATTTAGAAAATGTGTGCCAAGGCCGAATTATGTAAAAGATTTAATTCTCAACTAAATATTCTTAATCAGTTAATATGAATTTATCAGCATGCGAGTGTTGACTAAGTTCACGTAATTTTAAATGTACTTAATTCTATCTAAATGAATTTTTATTACCACACGTAAATAAGAGGCTCTACAACAAAGTTCGTACGTACAGAAAGAAAGAAAGGCAAATGAAGTAAAAACAAATTTAAAAAAGGTAACTGATTATTTACTTTATTTTTTTTATTTAATTTCATTAAACAGCAGAACAATAAGCGTATTAACAATTATGGCGGTTGCCTTTTGAATAATGAAAAGTTTAATTACTTTTTTCTCCATTTGTCCCCCTTTCATTTGACTGTCCCTTGTAGATTCTAATCTTTCCGTTAGCATGGCAGAGGTTCTAGGCGCTTCAGTCCGGAACCGCGCGACTCCTACGGACACAGGTTCGAATCCTGCCACGGGTATGGATCTCTGGTTTAAGTACGTTCTAGGGGACTGATGACATTAGATGTTAAGTCCCATAGTGCTCAGAGCCATTTTTTGATAGCACGGCTCGTAAAGCTACTTTTTCCCTAATTAGTAATAAGATAATGCGGCACCCTTTTATCTAGAGACTTCCATTTCAGAGGCGTTGAGACTGTTCCACCAGCCATTCACTCATTCACATAAGACTGTAAGCCTGTTATAGTCTGCAACCGGTGGAGAAGAAAGATAATGGGGATACGAAACAGCTTTACAACACATATGGCAAACGAAGCTCCTCATTTATGGTGAAACCATTTCCACCACTTTTTGTGGACTGTTACTTTTATTTCTTTAATGCACCACTACTGGCCATTAGAAGTGCTACACCAAGAACAAATGCAGATGATAAACGGGTATTCATTGGACAAATATATTATACTAGACTGACATGTGATTACATTTTCACGCAATTTGGGTGCCTAGATACTGAGAAATCAGTACCCAGAACAACCACATCTGGCCGTAATAACGGCCTTGATACGCCTCGGCATTGAGTCAAACAGAGCTTGGATGGCGTGTATAGCTACAACTGTCCATGCAGCTTCAACACGGTACCACAGTTCATCAAGAGTAGTGACTGGCGTATTGTGACGAGCAACTTTCTCGGCCACCATTCACCAGACTTTTTCAATTGGTGAGAGATCTGGAGAATGTGCTGGCCAGGGCAGCAGTCGAAAATTTTCTGTATCCAGAAAGGCCAGTACAGGACCTTCAGCATGTGGTCGTGCATTATCCGGCTGAAATCTAGGGATTCGCTGGGATCGAATGAAGGGTAGAGCCACGGGTCGTAACGCATCTGAAATGTAACGTCCACTGTTCAAAGTGCCGTCAATGTGAACAAGAGGTGACCGAGACGTGTAACCAATAGCACCCCATACCATCACGCCGGGTGATACGCCAGTACGGCGATGACGAATACACGTTTCCTATGTGCGTTCACCGCAATGTTGCCAAACACAGATGGGACCATCATGATGCTGGAAACAGAACCTGGATTCATCCGAAAATATGACGTTTTGCCATTCGTCCACCCATGTTCGTCGTTGAGTACACCATCGCAGGCGCTCCTGTCTGTGATGCAGCGTCACGGGTAACCGCAGCCATGGTCTCCGAGGTGATAGTCCATGCTGCTGCAAACATCGTTGAACTGTTCGTGCAGATGGTTGTTGTCTTGCAAACGTCCCCATCTGTTGACTCACGGATCGAGGCGCGGCTGCAACCGTTACAACCATGCGGATAAGATGCCTATCTTCTCGACTGCTAGTGATACGAGGCCGTTGGGATCGAGCACGGCGTTCTGTATTACCCTCCTGAACCCACCGATTCCAGTCATTGGACCTCGACCAACGCGAGCAGCAATGTCGCGATACGATAAACCGCAATAGCGATAGGCTACAATCCGACCTTTATCAAAGTCGGAAACGTGATTGTACGCATTACTCTTCTTTTCACGAGGCATCACGACAACGTTTCACCAGGCAACGCCGGTTAACGGCTGTTTGTGTATGAGAAATCAGTTGGAAACTTTCCTCATTTCAGCACGTTGTAGGTGTCGCCACCGGCGCAGACCTTGTTTGAATGCTCTGAAAAGGTAATCATTTGCATAGCACCGCATCTTCTTCCTGTCGGTTAAATTTCGCGTCTGTAGCACGTCATATTCGTGGTGTAGCAATTTTAATGGCCAGTAGTGTAAATTATGATGCTGGCCAGCTTCGACCTTGGACCATTGTGAAATAACTGCAATATGATAACAGTAATGTAATTTATATTCATGGTACATTATAGGAATAGGACAGCCTACTATGGCTAAAATGTATCCCTCATTTAGATGGTACATTGAGGCTTTGGATCAGTACGTGAAGAAATTATTGACCTTCCTCATACAGAGGTAGGGAAATTACAGGAAGTGGGCTGGACCTATTCGTTGTGAGTCGATCAAAGTAGCCCTCGACATGCAACAATTCGCGAAGAACAACTTGCACTGTTAGCATGTCAGACCCAGTAACGTGTCACGACAGAAACATTTGAAATCTCATCCTAATTAGTTATTTAGTCAAGAAGGGGTAGGAACCGTTTCACAGTTCTCCTCACAACGTGAAGTTATTCGTTCCCACAGAGAAGCATCGGGTGCTATTATTAGTGGTAAAGACAGACTTGAAATTTTCTGTTGAATATTTTCTGTGATACTGTTTAGCTACACGGAATTTTTGGAGGTTCAACAGAAATAAACATGTACATAGCTAATTTGGGAAGCAAAATTACAGTGCATGTAATTACACGTGTATGCATGTGACTAAGTACACATATTTGTGTAACCTTCAGTTTGTGTGTGATGTAGAACAATCAAAGCGTGCATACCCTAGCAAGTGAGGCGGTTGCCATCATTGCAACCGCTCAGCCCGTCAGCTATCCACGTTGCCTGACAGGTCTTCACTGATCAAAGGCGAGCGGCGCAGGTATTACGAACAGCTCGCCGACCTGTCAGTGCGAAAACAGAGTCTACCAATCGAATTCCAGACCGCTGTAGCTGCCGCCGCCACTGCGTCGCCACGGCGTCGCCCACAAGCAAACTGGACCGGTGCAGTCGTGGAATTAACGGGCCCCCTCGCTGGGCTCGGGCTCGCGGGAGGCCAGCGTGTGCCCGTTGTGGCAGCTCGGACACAAACACAGCGCACGCCCTCAAAGGAGACCGCGCGAAGGTGTGGCCAACAAAGCGGCCGACTCTGAATGCGAACATCAGCGAGCTATTCTGCCGGACAGTGGAGCGTGGGCAGCGAGACGGACACAAGGCGCCCAATTTGCATACTTACGTGTCTGCTCTGCTGTGCAGGAGGAGAGCTTCCGACTATGCTGGGCATCTGGGCACGCGGCGACTAAATTGAATGTCCATATAGATTCTTCTGCAGTTCAGATCCAGCCTACGAAACATACCTTGTCTGTTGCATATTCAACGTTGTCATCTCGTACCGAAGCTCATTACTGTTACACTTTCACGGATTTCTTGTTGCAGCTTTGAACAGGAAGCATATGTAATCAGTGTTTTTCAGGCTGAGAGCAGTGTGTGTTGGAAGGAATAACACCTCTAGTAGCTATGGTTGAAGCTTCCTGACCCATTACTATATGTAAGTAAATGATGGTATTTCACCATGTTACGCAATTACAGTCAAACACATACACCCCGTTTCCTTCACAGTCTGGTGAATGTTCACAGTCTGTAATATCTATCCAATAAGTTTCTGCCCTTTTCAGAATAACACAACAAAGACACTGATTATCATTTTTTCATTATATATATATATATATATATATATATATATATATATATATATATATGACGATTGAAAATTTGTACCGAATGCGGGATTCGAACCCAGGTCTTCTGCAGGATTCGAACTAGCTCTCCTACACGAGACCCTGGTTAGGATCACAGACATAGTATATATTTTCATTCGTCGCTTTACTCTGCGTATAATGAGCATAAATGTTTGAGATTTGAAAACCATATAGATTCATCTGACAATGTTTTCTCTGCCACTCCATTACACTGCTGTGTTCTGTAGCTATTTTTCGGTGGAGTGAGCCTAATTTTGATATTACCTACTTACCTTATGCACATGTAAGCAATCAGCCTCTTTTATGGTTTGAATAAAACGTAATAACCTATCTATTAAAACAACTCTAACGTCTGCTATAGTCCATCTTCCAACACTATACTCTGTTATAACCAAGCACTCTCATTTTCCACCCGATCCCTCTCACGTCCCAGATGCATAGTTGCACAGGAATCTGAATTTCTGCCTCCCCCAACACACTGCGTCTTATGTCTTTCGTCCTGAAACAAATATGACATTTATCATTATTATTATTATTGTTACCAGGTGTAGTAATGGTAGTGTTACTAGCTGTAGTAGTAGCAGCCCTAGTATTCCAATTTATTAAATCTTCTCAGCTAAAAACCTGATCTGTATCGTATTTTTTATCAGGAGAAACACCAATCACGTGTAGCCAGATATATATATTCAACGTGAATAAGTTATTGTCATTGCACTTGATGATAGCACTAAAATGTATGATAACGAAATTTTGAAAAAAAAATTTTACTCAATGTTAAAAGCAGTAAAGGAAACCAAGGAGATATTTGAAACAGGAATTTAAATTGAGAAAAATTAAATAATGATTCTCAAATGCAGTCAGATACGGTAATGGAAAAGCCAGTGAACGGAAGGAATTTTGTCTCGAAGAGTGATTATAGGATGTGCATCAACAAAAGGTGAAACAAGGGTAATAGGAAGTAGTCGCATTAAATCAGGCGATTCTTAGAGAATTAGATGAGGAACTAAGGCACTGAAACTAGTTGATGCCTTTTACTATTTCGGAGTAAAAGTAATTGTCAATTGTAGAAGTAGCGAGGATATAAAACGCAGACTGCCAATAGCAAGAAAGGGGTCTATGACAAATTTAAATTTTTTATGCCGATCTTAAATTTAAACTCTTTTCTGAAGATATTTGTTTGAAATGTAGCCTCGTACGGAGTGAAACATAGAAAATAAACAGCTCAGATAAGAAGACATTAGAAGCTTTACAAACATGGTGGTAAAGGGGAATGAATAACATCTTTGGATAGGTCGAATAAATAAGAAGGAGATCCTGAATCGAATTCGGAAAAAGAAATTTGTAGCACAACGGAATAAAAGAAGCGATCAGTTCATAGGACACATGAAACGGGTCCAAATGAACTGAAGGCTACAACAGTAAAATGTCATAATACTGTAACTAAAGTGCAGACTGTTTCTTAAGGTTTCTAAGACGAGCTACCAGTCGATGAAAAATGACTGTGGCGCTACGGGTAGTGGGTGAATGAACATTGTAAACTACACAGCAATAAGTGCATCCAATTCAGCCACCAAAGATCAGTGGTAGTGCCGTCACTGCGAGATAAAAAATCTTTCTTTCATCATTTTATGTCAAAGAAGAATAAACGACGCCTGAAAAGCAGCTCTTTATGTAAATAAAGAATATGTCATTCAGGGGTATTGTTACTGACTGTGAAACAAAATGTAAACGTGTTGATTGTATTATTAAGTATCATTTCTGTAGTACAGACATAACAAAAAGAAGTAACTACTTTTAGTTTGAGCCATTAATCTGTATAAAGTAATATACATGTATGAAGAGTATTGGGTGCACGACGTACAAATTATCTTCACATTCTAGAATGCGAAATGAATACTCTTGCGTAACTGATAATTAATCAGACAATAATTTTTCTCTTTCTTAATAAATTGAAGGTTTCATTGTGGTGGCAGAAGTATTTCTTTGTCTTTAGTACATCTAATTCATGTTTGGTCGAGGAGTATATTCATTGTCTTCAAATTAACGGAAAGCTAAGCCATGGAAATATTATCTTCTTCTTTGAGCATTACATGAGCTCCGGCAGCAGACAGCTTTCCAGCATTGAGAAAAAAGTAAAACAGAAATGGGCCTTATAGCTTTCCAGTAAAAGTATTGACTAATTTCTATCCATAAACAAAAACAAAGTATTTAATAGGTTGAATTATCCCAGCCGTTCTTCCGAATGTGTATTAGAAACGTCAAACTTGTTTCATTTACGTTCTGAAACAGAGCTGCTTTTACTGCTTCGCTCTGTCCTCCTTTTAATTAAAGAATTGTCTCGGGCAAGCAATAGCTCACTATAAATATTTCTTTATTTTTCTTAGGCAGAGATATTTTGACTTCACTAAACGGGGGATCAATCTAACATGCTGCAACTATTCCAAGACACAACAATTGTTTATGACGGTCCTGCTCGTTAGTAAACGCTGTGCATACTTTAAGAAACTGTCCAACAACACATACACATGACACTGTGCGGGAGAAGCTCCTTAGTCAAATACACTGCAGCCATCTTTGCAAATGACGTCTGGGCATGAATACTGTTGACTTAATAATATTACAATTTGTTTTCTATTAAAGTGTAAGTCCTGATACAAAAAGGAAGATTTTTGATAGCCGTTCATAGCCAGGCAGTCTCAGTCAGTACTATTATTCTAATTGTCCTCATCCATATCTCTATGTATTATAAAAAATGTACGCAGGTATGTCAACTGTGAGCTAAAACCCAGATTTTATATCCATCCAATATTTGACAGCGAGAGAACATAGTGAGTTGCAAGAACCTTTACACTGCAGCTAGCTAATTATTTTGTCATCGTATTTATGTACCTAAAACGAAGCTACACCGCTGAATGCGACTGATAAATTTAACAGCTTCTTTGAGTTCGTATGTTGTAAGACACCTGAGAATCGGAAGTACAGGGCTATTACAAATGATTGAAGCGATTTCATAAATTCACTGTAGCTCCATTCATTGACATATGGTCACGACACACTACAGATACGTAGAAAAACTCATAAAGTTTTGTTCGGCTGAAGCCGCACTTCAGGTTTCTGCCGCCATAGCGCTCTAGAGCGCAGTGAGACAAAATGGCGACAGGAGCCGAGAAAGCGTATGTCGTGCTTGAAATGCACTCACATCAGTCAGTCATAACAGTGCAACGACACTTCAGGACGAAGTTCAACAAAGAGCCACCAACTGCTAACTCCATTCGGCGATGGTATGCGCAGTTTAAAGCTTCTGGATGCCTCTGTAAGGGGAAATCAACGGGTCGGCCTGCAGTGAGCGAAGAAACGGTTGAACGCGTGCGGGCAAGTTTCACGCGTAGCCCGCGGAAGTCGACGAATAAAGCAAGCAGGGAGCTAAACGTACCACAGCCGACGATTTGGAAAATCTTACGGAAAAGGCTAAAACAGAAGCCTTACCGTTTACAATTGCTACAAGCCCTGACACCCGATGACAAAGTCAAACGCTTTGAATTTTCGGCGCGGTTGCAACAGCTCATGGAAGAGGATGCGTTCAGTGCGAAACTTGTTTTCAGTGATGAAGCAACATTTTTTCTTAATGGTGAAGTGAACAGACACAATGTGCGAATCTGGGCGGTAGAGAATCCTCACGCATTCGTGCAGCAAATTCGCAATTCACCAAAAGTTAACGTGTTTTGTGCAATCTAACGGTTTTTCTGCGAAAAAAACGTTACAGGACACGTGTATCTGGACATGCTGGAAAATTGGCTCATGCCACAACTGGAGACCGACAGCGCCGACTTCATCTTTCAACAGGATGGTGCTCCACCGCACTTCCATCATGATGTTCGGCATTTCTTAAACAGGAGATTGGAAAACCGATGGATCGGTCGTGGTGGAGATCATGATCAGCAATTCATGTCATGGCCTCCACGCTCTCCCGACTTAACCCCATGCGATTTCTTTCTGTGGGGTTATGTGAAAGATTCAGTGTTTAAACCTCCTCTACCAAGAAACGTGCCAGAACTGCGAGCTCGCATCAACGATGCTTTCGAACTCATTGATGGGGACATGCTGCGCCGAGTGTGGGAGGAACTTGATTATCGGCTTGATGTCTGCCGAATCACTAAAGGGGCACATATCGAACATTTGTGAATGCCTAAAAAAACTTTTTGAGTTTTTGTATGTGTGTGCAAAGCATTGTGAAAATATCTCAAATAATAAAGTTATTGTAGAGCTGTGAAATCGCTTCAGTCATTTGTAATAACCCTGTATATGTCTGCAATATGTGGCATATATGCCCATCTTCACCATCTTCGGCTGAGCCTCTGTATCGATTACAACCAAATTTGGTTCATGTTCTACTTGCTGTCTTGGAATAAATACTATTTGAGTAAAAACCACCAACCTTTCATTGGGGAGGATCAGGGAATAGTAACGGGGTGATAAAAGGATGAACAGTAAACGGTGAATGATGAATGGTGAACAGTCAGGAGTGGACAGTAAAAGGCACCAGCTCATCTGCTCACCCTTAAGCCCAATGTCTGGATTTGGAGGCCAGGTTTTACGACCATGGCATTTTTGCTATTACATCATTAATGACCTTTAACCCTGGTGATCTCTCATGATGTTAGTGACCTTCAACGTGTGACATCTTCAAGATGTCTTTCATTTTTTAGTTACCCGTGATTGCAGTGACGCTTAATGTAGTAAATTAAACTGTGTACCAGAATCGGCATAGCCATAATACTGAGGCGTTCAATTAGCGATGTGTAGAATGGTTCAAATGGCTCTGAGCACTATGGGACTCAACATCTTAGGTCATAAGTCCCCTAGAACTTAGAACTACTTAAACCTAACTAACCTAAGGACATCACACACACCCATGCCCGAGGCAGGATTTGAACCTGCGACCGTAGCAGCCCCGCGGTTCCGGACTGCAGCGCCAGAACCGCTAGACCACCGCGGCCGGCCGATGTGTAGAGTATCGTAATATTTTGTGTATGGCTACCGTGCTAGAAACTGTGGTGCCTCCTTCAGGTCTCCGAAGACAAGAGCCCGTATGTTTACACGAACAGTCTTTCTTCTATAGCCTCATGATGAGTGTATTGTGGACACAGACGCCCTCTAAGACGACGACAGCCATGCTAAGAGATACATTCATGGTGTGATGAACGTTCAGACAAGCTAACCTAGAATGGGCTGGTGAATCACCCGATCTTCATCACACTGCAAATTTCTGACACTATTAGGAACTGCGGGCAAAATGGAGCGATCAACATCTCCGCAAATTTGTACGTCTAAGGCTCTACACTACTGGTTGTTAAAATTGCTACACCAAGAAGAAATGCAGATGATAAACGGGTATTCATTGGATGAATATATTATACTAGAACTGACATGTGATTATATTTTGCCGGTCGGGGTGGCAGAGCGGTTCTAGGCGCTACAGTCTGTAACCGTGCGACCGCTACGGTCGCAGATTTGAATCCTGCCTCGGGTATGGGTGTGTGTGATGTCCTTAGGTTTGTTAGGTTTAAGTAGTTCTAAATTCTTGGGGACTGATGACCACAGAAGTTAAGTTCGATAGTGCTCAGAGCCATTTGAACCATTCTTTGATTACATTTTTACGCAGTTTGGGTGCATAGATCCTGAGAAATCTGTACCCAGAACAACCACATCTGGCCGTAATAACGGCCTTGATACGCCTGGGAATTGAGTCAAACGGTGCTTGGATGACGTGTACCGGTAGAGCTGCCCATGCAGCTTCAACACGATACCACAGTTCATCAAGGCGTATTGCGACGAGCCAATTTCTCGGCCACCATTGACCTGACGTTTTCAATTGGTGAGAGATCTAGAGAATGTACTGGGCAGGGCAGCAGTCGAACATTTTCTGTATCCAGAAGGGCCCGTACAGAACCTGCATCATGTGGTCGTGCATTATCCTGCTGAAATGTTGGGTTTTGCAGGGATCGAATGAAGGGTAGAGCCATGGGTCGTAACACATCTGAAATGTAACGTCCACTGTTCAAATTGCCGTCAACGCGAACAAGATGTATAACCAATGGCGCCCCATACCATCAAGCCGGGTTATATGCCAGTAGGGCGGTGACGATTACACGCTCCCAATGTGCATTCACCGCGATGTCGCCAAACACGGATGCGACCATCATGATGCTGTTAACTGAACCTGGATTCATCCGAAAATATGACGTTTTGCCATTCGTGCACCCAGGTTCGTCGTTGAGTACACCATCGCAGGCGCTCCTGTCTACGATACAGCGTTAAGGGTAGCCGCAGCCATGGTCTCCGAGCTGATAGTCCATGCTGCTGCAAACGTCGTCTAACTGTTCGTGCAGATGGTTGTTGTCTTGCAAGCGTCCCCATCTGTTGACTCGGGAATCGAGACGTGGCTGCACGATCCGTGTCTGCCATGAGGATAAGATGCCTGTCATCTCGACTGTTAGTGATACGAGGCCGTTGGGATCCAGCACGCCGTTCCGTATTACCGTCATGAACCCACCGATTCCATATTCTGCTAACAGTCATTGGATCTCGACCAACGCGAGCAGCAATGTCACGATACGATAAACAGCAATATCGATAGGCTGAAATCCGATCTTTATCAATGTCTGAAACGTGATGATACGCATTTCTCCTCCTTACACAAGGCATCACAACAACGTTTCACTAGGGAACGCCGGTCAACTGCTGTTTGTGTATGAGTAATCGGTTGGAAACTTTCCTAATGTCAGCACGTTGTAGGCGTCAACCTTGTGTGAATCCTCTGAAAAGCTAATCATTTGCATATCACAGCATCTTCTTCCTGTCGGTTAAATTTCGCGTCTGTAGCACGTCATCTTCGTGGTGTAGCAATTTTAGTGGTCACTAGTGTAATCAGCTAATGGCTTCAGCTGGATATGGTACGACCTACGAATCGTTTGGATTCCCATCCTCACGGAACTGATGATATTATGAAGGTTAGGCATATTTTACTCTGTTTTAACGTGATATCTTCTGGAGACGGCCTCTGTAGTTGGCGTGGTGATGATGACATTAGAGACTGTATTTTCGAGATAATTTTGCTAAATGATCATATACAATGATATTACTCACATTTTCATGCTGCCACTGATCACACAGTTTGGCATATTTTTGTATTAAGAAAAAGTTGTCCATTTGTACACTAGGATACGGCTTAAGTTAGTCGTACTCAGGCGTCGCATTCTGTTCGTGACTTGCAGATATTTGGGTTTAGAATGTTAAGAAAAAATTTTTGGTAGGGTTGTCGTATTTCATCACCTGGTAATGACAGTGATCACGAAAAATGAAGTGATAGTAGAGCCTAACACCCAATCGACAATGATGTCATTATAGCTACCAGTCCGGACTGGAGAAAGGTGGGAAACGAAACTTGGTGTCAAATTTTCACAGAAATCAATCCGTCTTTTAGCTTTAGCTGTTTTGGTATCTGGATGACCAGACATCCAAATCCAGTCCACAAGACTGCAAGTCTGCTGGGTTACTACTGCAACACCTCATACAGTAGGTGCTCGCTTCCAACTGTCCCAATGTATCTTCCTCTTTTTACCAAGTACTAACGACAAACATTGCTTCCACTGTCTATTAGATTCTGAATCAAGTGCACCCTCATGGATATAGTTCTCAGCTATGAATGTGTGGCACAACATATCGTTAACTCCTTACGTCAAAGTAGAAAAAGGATGCAACTTACCCACTCAGTGTACCCCTGCGATGCCAACCACATTCTATGGTTCCAAGTTGCACATTATTTGTTGAAACCTGAACGTCGTTGCTAGTCAGGTCTTTTTATAGTATAATTTTCCTTAATCTCTGCACTTAAAATATAAACTGCAATAAGCTTACAACTCAACAGAGGCATACACTTTTTTTAACTAAGAGTTGTTCCTAAATTTCCGTAACAGCTCAAGGATCTCAAAAGACTTGAGTTTAAAACCAGGTCATAGAAATATCAGAAAACAGTACGGCTCCGAACGATTAATTTAATTAAAGAAAAGGTGATGGTAGTTTGAATCTCTTTAATATATGTTTGAATTGGAGAACTATACAAAAATGTTTTGCAACAGAAAATACAAAATTGTTTCCTTTACAGTGAGCACAGTGAACCGTAAATAACTCTTTAGCTAGAGGCTGAACGATTTTGGTGGAATACATAAACGACGTTTACTGTAAAGAATATACTACAAATATTCCTTATATGTATGCCAGCTACATTTTCCTGTAAACAATACTAGATTTTATATATTGTGGTCAGAAAATGTCTGAAACGCTTGTAGGGATATTGCAGGGCAGGTTTTACTGAGATATGAATGTTACAAAAACAATCGATACGTTGCGCCGTTTACGTGTTATTTAGCATTGAAGTTAGCCAATCATATCGTCGCGCGCGTAAATTCAAGTTTCAGCTAACGAGACGAAGCACTCGTTGGGCAACACGGCCCCTGGCAGGCCGCTTGAATGCGAGCGCGCGACGCCCCGATTTGCTAAATTCTATGCTAAATAACTCGGAAACGGAGCAATGTATCGAATTTCTTTCTTAACATTTATGTCTTAGTACAACCTGCCCTGTAACACCCCTACAAGCATTTCACACATCTGACCACCCTATAATATATATATATATATATATATATATATATATATATATATATATATATATATATATAGGGTGAGTCACCTAACGTTACCGCTGGATATATTTCGTAAACCACATCAAATACTGACGAACCGATTCCACAGACCGAACGTGAGGAGAGGGGCTAGTGTAATTGTTTAATACAAATAATACAAAAATGCACGGAAGTATGTTTTTTAACACAAATCTACGTTTGTTTAAATGGAACCACGTTAGTTTTGTTAGCACATCTGAACATATAAACAAATACGTAATCAGTGCCGTTTGTTGCATTGTAAAATGTTAATTACATCCGGAGATATTGTAACCTAAAGTTGACGCTTGAGTACCACTCCTCCGCTGTTCGATAGTGTGTATCGGAGAGCGCCGAATTACGTAGGGATCCAAAGGGAACGGTGATGGACCTTAGGTACAGAAGAGACTGGAACAGCACATTACGTCCACATGCTAACACCTTTTTGTTGGTCTTTTTCACTGACGCACATGTACATTACCATGAGGGGTGAGGTACACGTACACACGTGGTTTCCGTTTTCAATTACGGAGTGGAATAGAGTGTGTCCCGACATGTCAGGCCAATAGATGTTCAATGTGGTGGCCATTATTTGCTGCACAAAATTGCAATCTCTGGCGTAATGAATGTCGTACACGCCGCAGTACATCTGGTGTAATGTCGCCGCAGGCTTCCACAATACGTTGTTTCTTATGCTCTGGGGTTGTAGGCACATCACGGTACACATTCTCCTTTAACATACTCCACAGAAAGAAGTCCAGAGGTGTAAGATCAGGAGAACGGGCTCGCCAATTTATGCGTCCTCCACGTCCTATGAAACGCCCGTCGAACATCCTGTCAAGGGTCAGCCTAGTGTTAATTGCGGAATGTACAGGTGCACCATCATGCTGATACCACATACGTCGACGCGTTTCCAGTGGGACATTTTCGAGCAACGTTGGCAGATCATTCTGTAGAAACGCGATGTATGTTGCAGCTGTTTGGACCCCTGCAATGAAGTGAGGACAATGTTTCAAGCGTCAACTTTAGGTTACAATATCTCCGGATGTAATTAACATTTTACAATGCAACAAACGGCACTGATTACGTATTTGTTTATATGTTCAGATGTGCTAACAAAACTAACGGGGTTCCATTTAAAAAAACGTAGGTTTGTGTTAAAAAACATACTTCCGTGCATTTTTGTATGGTTTGTATTAAACAATTGCACCAGCCCCTCTCCTCACGTTCGGTCTGTGGAATCGGTTCGTCAGTATTTGATGTGGTTTACGAAATATATCCAGCGGTAACGTTAAGTGACTCACCCTGTATATGAAAGTGTGTGGGTGAGTGTTCCGAATCTCCTTCTAAACAGGCAGACAGATTTAACCAAATGTGGTACAGATATCACTTACTCTCTCCGGGAATCGCTGTGTGGCTAAGAACCAGCTACCTATCAAAGGGATGGTGGCTGTGGTGACAACTCAGTTTACCATAGGGCGCGTGAATATCTCTACTTTAATGATGCAATATTTGAGAATGAAAGTACTAAGAGTCTTGGAACCTAATTTAGACATAATTTCAAACCTATACAAAACTTTTTCTCACTGACAACGTCCGTAAAATGGTGAAAAGGAAAATGTTATTTCTTACTGTATTATCACTATATATAGAGTAAAACTGCGGCTTGAAGCATTCCGCTTTAATTTATTATTTCTTTATTACTAATTCTATTCGCGACACATTTTGCACTCACTAATTACAGGGTGTTTCAAAAATGACCGGTATATTTGAAACGGCAATAAAACCTAAACGAGCAGCGATAGAAATACACCGTTTGTTGCAATATGCTTGGGACAACAGTACATTTTCAGACGGACAAACTTTCGAAATTACAGTAGTTACAATTTTCAACAACAGATGGCGCTGCAAGTCATGGGAAAGATATAGAAGACAACGCAGTCTGTGGGTGCGCCGTTCTGTACGTCGTCTTTCTGCTGTAAGCGTGTGCTGTTCACAACGTGCACGTGTGCTGTAGACAACATGGTTTATTCCTTAGAACAGAGGATTTTTCTGGTGTTGGAATTCCACCGCCTAGAACACAGTGTTGTTGCAACAAGACGAAGTTTTCAACGGAGGTTTAATGTAACCAAAGGACCGAAAAGCGATACAATAAAGGATCTGTTTGAAAATTTTCAACGGACTGGGAACGTGACGGATGAACGAGCTGGAAAGGTAGGGCGACCGCGTACGGCAACCACAGAGGGCAACGCGCAGCTAGTGCAGCAGGTGATCCAACAGCGGCCTCGGGTTTCCGTTCGCCGTGTTGCAGCTGCGGTCCAAATGACGCCAACGTCCACGTATCGTCTCATGCGCCAGAGTTTACACCTCTATCCATACAAAATTCAAACGCGGCAACCCCTCAGCGCCGCTACCATTGCTGCACGAGAGACATTCGCTAACGATATAGTGCACAGGATTGATGACGGCGATATGCATGTGGGCAGCATTTGGTTTACTGACGAAGCTTATTTTTACCTGGACGGCTTCGTCAATAATCAGAACTGGCGCATATGGGGAACCGAAAAGCCCCATGTTGCAGTCCCATCGTCCCTGCATCCTCAAAAAGTACTGGTCTGGGCCGCCATTTCTTCCAAAGGAATCATTGGCCCATTTTTCAGATCCGAAACGATTACTGCATCACGCTATCTGGACATTCTTCGTGAATTTGTGGCGGTACAAACTGCCTTAGACGACACTGCGAACACCTCGTGGTTTATGCAAGATGGTGCCCGGCCACATCGCACGGCCGACGTCTTTAATTTCCTGAATGAATATTTCGATGATCGTGTGATTGCTTTGGGCTATCCGAAACATACAGGAGGCGGCGTGGATTGGCCTCCCTATTCGCCAGACATGAACCCCTGTGACTTCTTTCTGTGGGGACACTTGAAAGACCAGGTGTACCGCCAGAATCCAGAAACAATTGAACAGCTGAAGCAGTACATCTCATCTGCATGTGAAGCCATTCCGCCAGACACGTTGTCAAAGGTTTCGGGTAATTTCATTCAGAGACTACGCCATATTATTGCTACGCATGGTGGATATGTGGAAAATATCGTACTATAGAGTTTCCCAGACCGCAGCGCCATCTGTTGTTGAAAATTGTAACTACTGTAATTTCGAAAGTTTGTCTGCCTGAAAATGTACTGTTGTCCCAAGCATATTGCAACAAACGGTGTATTTCTATCGCTGCTCGTTTAGTTTTTATTGCCGTTTCAAATATACCGGTCATTTTTGAAACACCCTGTACATGTGGCACTGACTGTACGAGCTAAGTAACGTCATTGTAAGTCACTCGTTTCATGGGATATGACATCCTAAACAATGAGAGACGTGAAAAACTGCTGCACTATGCATGACGTTTAAATTTATTACTTGTTTGCTACTAACTGAATTTGCAACAGATTTCGCAGACAGTATGCACCATTCAGTAACCACTATACGACACAAACTTGAGAAATACAATGTTATAAACATTGACCTGCCTGCAAATGAATGCAAGGAGATTGGCTAGAGGTGCAGTTCAAATATGTATAAAAATCCTTATGAAATGCGTGTCATATGCGTAAGATATATCAGACATATGCGTATGAAGGCAAAGCCACGAGTGAAAGGCGCAAAGTAAGCCCCTGGAACGATTTCAACCGTATCTGGTACATACAGTAGTGGCAATATGGAAAGAAATACCGTGACGGTAAAAACAGGAATGTCGTGGCGTGAGAAGGGGGGAGAAGGGTATCGTCAGACAAAGAGGGGGCAAAGAGGATAGACAAGTAGGAGGAAGGAGGATATGACAGATAGGGGGAGGAGGAGGAGGGCAGAGAGAGTGGGAGTAGCATATAAAAAAGAGAGGGAGAGAGGAAGAGATAGACAAAGAGGGATGAGGAAAAACGAGAGTGTGTAGGAGGAGACTGACAAGGAGAAGAGAAGGAGGAAATGGACTGATAGATGGGGTGAAGGAGATGGACAGAGAGAGGGGAAAGGAGGAAGTGTACAAACAGAAGGGGAGGAGCAAAAGGACAGGGAATGTGAAGAGAAATAGATGGGCAGAGAGCAGGGAAAGGAGGAGATGGAAATTTGGAAATTGGTGGTAAGCACTATGGGACCAAACTGCTGAGCTCATCGGTCCCTAGACTTACGCACAACTTAATCTAACTTAAACTAACTAACGCTAAGGTCAACACGTACATCCTTGTGCGAGAGATGACTCGAACCTCGACGGGGGCAGCCGCGCGAATCGTGACAAGACGCCCTAGACCGCACGGTTACCCCGCGCGGCGGTAGGAGATAGATGAGGAGGAAATTGACTGAGAGAGGGGAAGGAGCAGGCAGACAGAGAGTGGGGAGAGGAACAGATAGACAGAGAAAGGTGTAGCAGGAGATGGAGTGATAGGACAGATAGAAGGACAAGAGCGGATGCACCAGTAGAAGATTATAATAGAGACATGGCTTGAAAGGCAAAAACTCAGCGAGTCAAAGGAAAACGCGCTCTAAAATTTCAGAGGGGAGCTAGGAAAATTCTAATTTTTATTTTGTAACTCAGGTGCATATCTGTTTTGGGCTGCACTGAAGCAAGTCACTTTTAACAATATCATTCTGAAGCAAAACCGCACAAAAATAAGTGTTTTTCTCTCGAAAACATAGGAAAAATGCGCCATGTAGCACTGTAGATGTTTAATTAGCATACAACTGTTTGACAACTTCAGACCCACATATCGCCTACTTGCCTTCCTGTTGCCGTAAATGTGGGTACGTTTTCCAGTAATTCATTACCTACATGTGACAGAGACCACCTACAGAGACATTCAGTGTCATAGCAGAATGTGCTCCCTAGGAACAAACACAAAGTTATGTGTGCAAGATACTATCTCTTAAAATTTTCTTTATTTCTCTGTAAGATGTCGGATGAAGCGAGGAAAATTGTGATTTAAATGGAAAGTACTTCTTTCAGTTTTTTGAGTCTGTTACACAACGTCACTTTCTGATCGCAGTACCACTCGCTCGAAAAGATTAGGTGATTTAAATCACCCACTGCTGTTCAGTCACACTGACAAGTTGTGCAGTCCATCACCCATGTTTTGGGGGTGGCTACAGAAGTTACCGTGATGCAAGTGTGTCCTTTGTAAGGGGGTTTGTTATCACGTAAGGCAAGTCCAATCTATCAAACGCGATCTCGTGCGGATTGCAGGTAAGAGGTTATTTTGCTGCCCCTCTCCCTTTTCAAACATTTCTAGCCACCACCTTTAGTATTGACATGTCACAAATGTTGGTGATTGAAAAGAATAATCACAACTCAACAATTATAGTTTAAAAATGATTAATATAATTTGTTTACAGCAGTTTTTGGTACACCACACCAGCACAACGTCCAAGATATTGCAGTTCAGATAAATAAAACATCTGAAAAACATTTGTCAAACATTTGGATTGAACATTTGTTATGCAGTTGTTTTAAGAAAAAACTTGTAGCAGATTTACAACTTCGTGATTTATACAGAATAAATCAGTAGTATTCACTCACCATAGTGAGTAATTCACTTAGATCTAAAACTGTAACCTGAGGTCTGCACGCTATGGTTGTGTGAGTGTGAATATTGTATAATTCAGTCGTTTCCATCGTCATCACAGATGCGAGATGAATAAAAACCCAGCAGGCAAACAAAAGCGAAAGAACCTCCTACGCTTCTAGCAGAACTTTACCGTAATTCGATGAGATAACTAATGATACCAAGCAGATGGAAAAATGCGATGATCATTGACGTTTTCAAAAGGAGTCGCAGGACGAATACTGATAGTTATAGGCCTATATCGCTGACGTCAGCCTGTTGTACAAATATGCAGCATGTTCTATGCTCGAGAATTATGACTTTTTGGAGAACAAAAATGTCTCTTATAAAAATCAACGTGAATTTCGCTGACAGAGACCTTCCAGGGCAACCCAAGGAAGTGTGATAGAACTGCTACTGTTTTTGCTGTAAATAAATGACCGAGTAGAAAGATTAGGAAGCTCCTTAACACTGTTCGCAGATGATACTGATGTCTACAAGAAAGTATCAACCCCAGAGGACAGTACAGAGTTACAAACTGACCTAAAAAATGGTTCGAATGGCTCTGAGCATTATGGGACTTAACAGCTGAGGTCATCAGTCCCCTAGAACTTAGAACTACTTAAACCTAACTAACCTAAAGACATCACACACATCCATGCCCGAGGCAGGATTCTAACCTGCGACCGTAGCGGTCTCGCGGTTCCAGACTGAAGCGCCTAGAACCGCTCGGCCACCCCGGCCGGCCAAAAGACCTACAGAAGAATGCTGAATGGTACAGTCTCTGCAAGGTAATCCAGGACGTAAATAAATGTAACATAATGCACATAATAGATAAACAAATCCACTACTGTGCAAATACACTATTGACGACAAACTGGTAGAGAGAGTATGTGCATTAAAATACCTAAGAGGAATTATCCAGAGGCACTTAAAATGGAATGACCATATAAAACAAATAGCAAAAAGCAGACACCATACTGAGATTCACGGGAAGCCTCTTAAGTGGCTTGCAAGGCTCTTGTTCAACAGTTTCCTGAGTATTGTTCATCAGTCTGGGACTTTTACCTAGGAGGGCTGTTAGAAGAGAGAGAGAAGATCCATAGAAGAGCTGCCCATTTCGTCACGGCATCGCTCACTTGGTGGGAGAGAGTTGCAGTGATGCTCTACAATGTCCAGTTGTAGGCGCTGCAAGAGAGTGGGTGTGCATCACGAAGAGATTTTGCTAGTGACATTTCGTTTGAGTACTTTATGGGATGGGTCGGGCAAGATATTCTTTTCTCCCATGCATATATCACGATAAAACCGTGATGAAAAAATTCGAGAAACTGGAGTTAGTACAGAGTCTTACCGACAATCATTGTTCCAAACATCATTTGAGAGTGGGACAGGGAAGGGGCAATCGGTTTGTGTTAGCAAAAGTACCCTCTGCTACACACTGTCAGATGGCTTGCTGAATATTGATGTAGATGTAGATTCAGAAGCAGATACAACCGACAAACTCAGTCTTCTTCATCTCAGATATGTTGTGGACAGCATGTACGATGTGGGTGAGAAATGTAATGAGACTGTTGTTTTCTCTACCAAGGTTTTCATTCTTTTCCAACAACAGTATTGTCCCCTTCAAAGTCGTTCCTTTCGGCAGCTGTACCGAGTAGTTGTCCCCCACACTTGAAAGCAGCGCTAGTAGGGCCTTTAACGTGTCAGGAACATTCTTTTGAAACGTTCTCCAGACACCTAAAATGAAGACTTTAAAAATATTTTTCAGTTTTGTGAAAAGAAAAAAGTCACAACGACTCAAATCAGGTGAATAGGAGGGGCTGTAAAACAATAGCAGCGCTTTTTGAGGTCAAAAATTCCGTGATGGAAGTGGCCGTGTGTCATTAGGCGTTGTCATGATTCAGCATCCACTTGTCTGCATTTTCCAGTCTCACTCCATTCTCTCTTTTCCTGAGTCATTCAAGGACATCTTCGTGAAGCACTGATTGACAATTTGTCATGGAGGAACAAATTCCTTATGCCCGATACCCTAACTGTCTAAAAAGAAAATCAGCATTGGTTTGATCTTTGATTTCCTGGTAGAAGATCTTTTCGATTGAGGAGATGTCCAAGTGTGCCACTCCTCACTTTACTGCTTTGTCTCAAGCTCCACTCAAAAGTCGACGATTCATCACCTGTGATTACGCGACTGAACCATTTATGCTCAATGGCAGACCTTCCAGGAAGACCAACACACACGTTTCTTTGACTGTCATTCTGCTCATTTGTGAGCTTTTTAGGGACCATGTTGGCACAGATCATTTGTATGTGCAACACTTCGGTCAAAATGTGATGTATGGTGAAAGTGTTAAACGTCGGGCTGATCTCAAAACAGCTCTCACAAGTTAGAAGTTTTCTTCGGTTTTTGAAGTTGAAAATCTCCCCGAGTGAGTTTCATCTTCAACGTATTGTCTGCCTTCAAAGCGAAAAACTTTCCCTTGGTGGGAATGTTACCCATACCCTTCATTCTACTTCTGAAAAGTCACACTCCCGCATTCTCCAAGTTTAACACAAAACTTGCTGGCATGACATTGCTCTAAATCCTTGTGCTCCGTCGTAGAACAGCGTAGAGAGGACTCAGCACACACAGTGTCTACAAGGAGGAGGCAGTACACAAGATTCACTAAACGGAAATACTGTTGAGCCGGAGCTTTCGCAGGTATGGAAAGCCGGATTCTTGTAGACATTCATGTACAATAGTTATTTGCTACCTCTCAAGTGCGCACTTGGAGACTGAGGCACTGTTTACGCCCCAAGTCAGGAATTTAATCCTAGAAGCGACAGCTTCAAGAAACCCTGAGCAGGTCCATGGAAACACGCCAGGAAGCCACACAACTTTCTCAAAGCCTTGTCTGCCTCACTTCGCAGTAAACACGGATGCACCGGTATCGGCAGCTTCGCATTAAAACTTTCCAGGCACCACCCAGCAAACAGTACCGACCACATTATATATTGAAGAGTGAAAGAAACTGGTACAACTGCCTAATATCGTGTAGGGCCCCCGCGAGCACGCCGAAGTGCCGCAACATTAAGTGGCATGGACTCGACTAATGTCTGAGGTTGTGATGAAGGGAATTAACACCAGGAATCCTGCAGGGCTGTGCATAAATCCGTAAGAATACGAGGGCGTGGAGATCTCCTCTGAACAGCACGTTTAAGGCATCACAGATACGGTCAATAATGTTCATGTCTGGAGTTTGGTGGCCAGCGGAAGTATTTAAACATAGAAGGGCGTTCCTGGAGCCACTCTGCACCAATTCTGGACGAGTGGGGCGTCGCATTGACCTGCTGGAATTCCCCAAGTCCGTCGGTATACACAATGGACATGAATGAACGCAAGCGATCCGGATGCTTACGAAAGTGTCACCTGTCAGAGTGGTATCTAGACGTATCAGGGGTCCAAAATCACTCCACCTGCACACGCCCCACAGCATCACAGAGCCCCCACCAGCTTGAACAGCCCGCTGTTGACAAGCAGTGTCAATGGATTCACGAAGTTTTCGCCATACCCGTAACCGTCTATTCACTCGATACAATTTGAAACGAGACTCGTCCGGCCAGGCAACATGTTTCCTGTCATCAACAGTCCGATGTCGGTGTTGACGATTCCAGGCGAGGCGTAAGGCTTTAAGTCGTGCAGTCAAGGGTAAACGAGTGGATGTTTGAATGGTGCGCACGCTGACATTTGTTGATGGCCCAGCTTGAAATCTGCAGCAATTTATGGAAGGGTTTAACTTCTATCACATTGTTCGATTCTCATCAGCCGTCGTACATCTACATCTACATGACTACTCTGCAATTCACATTTGAGTGCTTGGCAGACGGTTCGTCGAACCACAATCATACTATCTCTCTACCATTCCACTCCCGAACAGCGCGCGGGAAAAACGAACACCTAAACCTTTCTGTTCGAGCTCTGATTTCTCTTATTTTATTTTGATGATCATTCCTACCTATGTAGGTTGGACTCAACAAAATATTTTCGCATTCGGAAGAGAAAATTGGTGACTGAAATTTCGTAAATAGATCTCGCCGCGACGAAAAACATATTTGCTGTAATGACTTCCATCCCAATTCGCGTATCATATCTGCCACACTCTCTCCCCTACTACGTGATATTACGAAACGAGTTGCCCTGTTTTGCACCCTTTCGATGCCCTCCGTCAATCGCACCTGGTGAGGATCCCACACCGCGCAGCAATATTCTAACAGGGGACGAACGAGTGTAGTGTAAGTTGTCTCTTTAGTGGACTTGTTGCATCTTCTAAGTGTCCTGCCAATGAAACGCAACCTTTGGCTCGTCTTCCCCAAAATATTATCTATGTGGTCCTTCCAACTGAAGTTGTTCGTAATTTTAACATCCAGGTACTTAGTTGAATTGACAGCCTTGAGAATTGTACTATTTATCGAGTAATCGAATTCCAACGGATTTCTTTTGGAACTCATGTGGATCACCTCACACTTTTCGTTATTTAGCGTCAACTGCCACCTGCCACACCATACAGCAATCTTTTCTAAATCACTTTGCAACTGATACTGGTCTTCGGATGACCTTACTAGACGGTAAATTACAGCATCGTCTGCGAACAACCTAAGAGAACTGCTCAGATTGTCACCCAGGTCATTTATATAGATCAGGAGCAGCAGAGGTCCCAGGACGCTTCCCCGGGGAACACCTGATATCACTTCAGTATTACTCGATGATTTGCCGTCTATTACTAAGAACTGCGACCTTCCTGACAGGAAATCACGAATCCAGTCGCACAACTGAGACGATACCCCATAGGCCCGCAGCTTGATTAGAAGTCGTTTGTGAGGAACGGTGTCAAAAGCTTTCTGGAAATCCAGAAATACGGAATCAACTTGAGATCCCCTGTCGATAGCGGCCATTACTTCGTGCGAATAAAGAGCTAGCTGCTTTGCACAAGAACGATGTTTTCTGAAACCATGCTGATTACGTATCAATAGATCGTTCCCTTCGAGGTGATTCATAATGTTTGAATACAGTATATGCTCCAAAACCCCACTGCAAACCGACGTCAATGATATAGGTCTGTAGTTAGGTGGATTACTCCTACTACCCTTCTTAAACACTGGTGCGACCTGCGCAATTTTCCAATCTGTAGGTGCAGATCTATCGGTGAGCGAGCGGTTGTATATGAGTGCTAAGTAGGGAGCTATTGTATCAGCGTAATCTGAAAGGAACCTAATCGGTATACAATCTGGACCTGAAGACTTGCCCGTATCAAGCGATTTGAATTGCTTCGCAACGCCTAAGGTATCTACTTCTAAGAAACTCATGCTAGCAGCTGTTCGTGTTTCAAATTCTGGAATATTCCATTCATCTTCCCTGGTGAAGGAATTTCGGAAAACTGCGTTCAATAACTCCGCTTTAGCGGCACAGTCGTCCGTAACAGTACCATCGGCACTGCGCAGCGAAGGTATTGACTGCGTCTTGCCGCTTGTGTACTTTACATACGACCAGAATTTCTTCGGATTTTCTACCAAATTTCGTAGGACCCGTTCTTGCAGGATCTTTTTCTAGCCGCAGCAATACCGGAGGCTTGATATTTTACCGGACTCCTGATACTCACGGTACACTTGTGATGTGGTCGTACTGGAAAATCATCACTTCATCGCTACCTCGGAGATGCTGTGTCCCATCGTCCGTGCGCACACTATAACACCACGTTAAAACTCAGTTAAATCTTGTTAATATGCCATTGTAGCAGAAGTAACCGATCTAATAACTACGCCAGACACTTGTTGCCTTATATAGGCGCTGCCGACCGCAGTATCGTATTCTGCCTGTATACATATCTCTGTATTTGAAGACGCATACCTATACCAGTTTCTTTGGCGCTTCCGTGTATAAAAGTAAGTGCGAGTCGTGTGCGACTCGTGTTCGTGCCATTTATTACTTGACATCTTGTCTTTGCAGTATTATCGTCCTGTTTCTATTCGATTTACTGGCGTCACTAAGAAGCTAACCTGCCTGTCCGTGAGTGGCAGCAGCAGCACTATCGATAAGAGCACTGTCGTACTATCTCTGGACCGACCGTATTTCCGGGTCGTCGTGTGTCGCGAGTTCAGGCGGGACGCAGCGCCAGTGAGGTCTGGACAGCCAGTACTCGCCCGACACACACATGCACTGTCCGACGGAAGAAGACTTGAGAGGCGACGACCTTTGGTTGGTCGTTCGGTCGGTCGTCTCATCGGGGGACGTGTATTTGGTCTTAGGATCGCTTCTGGGCCACTCCAGTTGATCATCTTGCTGGACGTGGGTCTGTTCCTCCCTTGTGCAGAGATGTCGGGTGGCCAATGGGCAAATGTTCCCTCTGCATGGTTAGGTCTGACCCAGTGTGTCCGGGTCGTCATGTCTCCGAGTTCCGAACGGAAATCAAGGAGGCGGGATGGAGCTGCAGTGAGGTCCGGATCGCCAAGACCCGCCCGACCGTTGCCGACACACATGACTTGACTGGGGATGACTGCGGTTGGTCGTTCGGTCGGTCCTCTCATCGGACGAAGTGTATTTCGTTGCCGACCGCTTATGGGTTCTCTGTGTGTCTCGACTTGTAATTTGTCCTTGTTGTTCCACAGCGATTGCTTTTAAGTTCTTGTGGAAGTGTTTTCATGCAACTGTGTCTAGCTTGTGTGATTTCGACTCAGCAGTTTTGTTAATGCTGCCTTCGCACTGGAGTTGTTAGTCAGCCGGTTGCAACAGAGCTGCAAGGAAGTCTCCGTGGCCTGAGGTCAGGCCGGGGCCACTGGCGGCGTGCACGCGCGGTCGGAAGTGTGAGGCATTAGCTGCGAGAGCTGCAAAGTTCGTCGCGCACTGAACCTGGATACTGGAGCTGAGTAATCAGTTAACCTGTTATGAAACCTCAACTGCTGTGACATCTCTTTGTTCATGGCCGGTTGTTGCTTCCTGGACCTTTCCTCCAACCAGCAACGTATGGTATGCTTGACTCGGCAAAATTTTGCTGCCGTCGTCCTGTAAGGAGTTTAACTATTGATTTGATTGTAACTTATTAGTGAAGTGCACTTGTGGTATCTTCTGCCTTATGGCTGTTAACGTTCCGGTTACCTGTCCGGGTCGTAAGCACAGTTTTCCGGCAGGACCTTTTTCTTGCTGTGTTGATGCTGTCCGGCATGGCGTGTAGTTCGACAGCCTTGGTGTTGGTCATATTTCTTTTTGAGTGGTTATTGTGCCTTTCCTATATTTAGACGCCAGTTGTCAAGACGTAGTGCTGCTGGTATCTTTGTCCTCGCTGAAATTTTCGGTTGTCTTGCCGTTGGTCGGGTGGAAGGGAATTGATTAGGTTGTTGGCTGGTTCTTCAACTGTCCCTAGGTCGTGTTGCTATCCGATTAGTTAGTATTACGCTTGGCTGCCTCTCTCATGTAAACGTATGTTAGAGTTTCCTCCCCCAGGCCGAGCCTTGGAACACTTCTGAGCACCACTGTTCTGTTGTTTTTGATTGTGATTTTCTTTTGGTCTCAAGTGATGTGCAAGGCCTTCAGCCGTGTATTAATTTAGTTTGTTTTAATGTTCAGTATGTGGGCTTCAACCGAACTTCTACATGAAATATTTTAAGACAAGACCTTCAGCCGTCTTAAATTAAAATTTGAAAAGTCATTAGTTTAAAATCTTCAAAATTTTCCTGCTGAAATTCTTGTTATCCAGGCCTTAAGCCCTCAGTTATTCTATTTTGTAAGTAAGGCCTTCAGCCGTGTGTATCCCCTAAGGCAATTTTAATAACTTGTGTTCTGGCCTTCAGCCATATTGTTACTGAATTCTTTTAAGGGCATATGTGCTTACGCGTTTTAGCAAAGTAAATTTTGTATATTTTTGCATTTAACAGCAACTGATTTGGGCCCCTTTCCGCACCCTGATCCACTCTGTTCCGCGAAACCAGATTTCAAGTGTATCTGAACTGAGGCCGAACGAGTAGCGGCCACGGTATTCTACGCCCAATTGTTCACTACCTGTAGTACAATATGTGTCACGAATGACAGGGGAAAAATCGCCCCCGTTGGCAGTCCCAGGTCACGGCATGACGCAATGGCTATTTGCTCGGAAAGTGTGGGTGGTAGCGGGTTGGATTTACCGTAGAACAAACAGGCCATGTGAGGAGCGACCTTTGAATGAACCCTGAGATAATCGTAGTACCATCTATCACACAAAAGTGGTGTACTAGTACCATCTATTCGGCAGCGCTCTGATCGCATTCACTCTGACACCATACAAAGGAACGGTACTGCATCGACCGAATCAGATACGATTGCACATCGTAATATCTGCTACTAGCTGCAGTCTCTCTCTCTCTTTCACTGTGTGCGTGTGTTTGTTTGTATGTGTGTGAGAGAGAGAGGGAGAGAGAGAGACAGACAGACAGATTTTGAACTTGAAACGCCATTTTTGTTAATGAAACGTGGCAGAATTCATCGAAGCATAGAAGCAATAAATTAAAACGTGATGCCTTTCTTCAGTTTTTCCTTTACATTATTTTATGGGGGGAAGGATCTCCTGCGAGAAAAGTTCGAAAAGTTTTGTAATTATGTGTAACGTTTTTTGATGGTGATCAAGTGCTCGCATCTTCAAATAATGGATGTGTATGGTCTAGGTACTTCGTGCAAACGAATTTCACTGCCTGTAGAAGAATATATAGTTTCTTACATTTATGCTTGACGTATTGTATTCAACCTGTAACGTAATATTATACACCTTAATGAGTTTATTAATGATTTAGAATTCTGTAGTCCTGTCTTCCTCAGTTCCGTTTAATGTTACGGTATAGTGATAATTTTCACTTTTCGACCATATAACTCCAACTGAATTATATACAATTTTCGTCTTTATGGTCTGCAATGCACCTTCAGTAGCGTGGAGTATGTACACATTTTTACTATTTAGTTTAAATTTTTCGGCAATGTACATATTGGTTATAAACAGTTCTGGTGGTTGGTTTTGCCTATGATATAGTAAAATTTTAAATTCTGCTGACACACTGCGTGGACGATCTTCTACCTATTGTGTTTCTGTTCCATTTTTGGTGCTGTTTCTCTTCTTATAATTGCCACTTGGGTTTTTTGTTTTCCACATTTCACAGCACTAGGAACTGAACACTTGTTTTGATGTAATATTTTGGTATGCTATGCCGACTGCCAAATGATATTGCCAAAGATCGAATGTTATTGCCAACTTTCGATTGAAACTTAAAAATGGCGGAAATGAAATCCTTCAAAGTATTAAAAAGAAAAAAAAAGGACGAGGTGGCCAGACCTACCAACTGTTGAGTTTCGGTAACCAGACTCTCTCAGCCAGTTCCCACAGTCTCGATGGTACTCCTGTTTCCCGTATTAAGAACAGCTGCTGAGGATGCATACGCCTTACCTTCGTGGTTCAGCTCAGATGCCAGCTTACTTCCTTTAATGAGATGCTTAGGATTTTATATCTCGAAGAAATCTTCAGGGTTAAACGCTGCACCGCGCGCCAGGAGGTTCGTCCTGAAGAGCATTCAAATCTTAGCGAATGCCACACTGTTTCATACCACACAGCTATTACGACAGAGCGAGCTTTTAGCCTCACTCTCACGTTACCACTACACTTGTTGGCATTCCTCAAGGTAAGCTGACACATTCATAACAAGTCGAAACAAGACGAGGCTGTGTGGCATCCGATTGTCTTTTATTTACGTACTGGGAAACTGCAGCGCATCTGCTAAATGAACTACGAGGAGCAGTCAAATGAAAGCGAGTTAGATGAAAAAAGTAAATGAACTGTATTTCAAAAGCAATGGTGATAAATAATAAATACTTTACTCACTTTTTCCATTTGTCTCGTTTCATTTGAGTATCCCTTATATGTCAAAAATAAACGCCAAAAATCTGAATTCATAAGACGAAAGTTATGGCCTTTAAATGCAAATATTGAATACGGTCGAAAGCAATAACAAGCAACGAAATAATGAAACAAACGTTATTTTTAATTTTCCGCTGTGACAAGAGAGGTAACGATAATGGGATACATATAAATCTGCGAAAGTTTCAAGCAATACGTGAAATGATAATTACAACACTTAACTACGTATCTCGAGAAGGCATAAAACCGAAAATTTGTAAAAGTGTCGCCATGTAAGTTGTTTGCAAACAAGAGTTGTACGATTGAAAAGAAAACTGTCAACGAGCTACAAGTTCCTGAATTGAGATTGTTGGATTGAAGAGCCGTAGATGAAGATATCCTACTATAAATAAAAGAATTTGTAATAAACTAAATGTAAATGCTAACAACAATGAAACAAACTGAGTAACCAACTCCCCATCACAAAAACAAGTACGTACCTTCACATACTGGGGAGGCTATTGTGCCTCAGTGGGAAGATAACCATACCGAAGGTGACACACTGTTGGACGGATACTCGTAAAGATGTCAGGCTAACATATGTCCCCAGAAGAGGGGGAATAAACGTTTCAGCTGTTGCAGAGACAACAGTCTACGCGATAGCCTGACCTTTCTTCGTAGCATCGGCCACTATGTTGGTTTTGCGGCATGGATGAAAAGATATAGAATCCACAGCCGTTATATTACCCTGTTACACGTAGTTCCATTTTATGTATTAATAAAGAATTCGCGCTGCTAGATAGAGTATTCGGGAGGTAAAGTAGTAGGCCGTTTGGACTACCAGGCAAGAACACTCAGGAGGATGTGGTCATCAGAAAAAGTACGAAAAAACTGCACTATTTTTACTCTTGCGAGACTTGACGTTGTGCTTTGTACAGCACTTGTAAGCGTCTTTAGTTCTACCCTCATTTAAGTTATGTGTAATACATTCAGAGTTATTTGGAACATACTATTAGTTATTCGGTTGCGGCATTTTATGACATTTTCAAATGCGCCGAGTTTCATTAATGTCTTAGCATTTTCATCTATGTTGGAAATGGAAATATGTATCAGTTTTCAATAGCTTTTATTTCAAAATTTACGTAACTAGTAACTTATCTTTGATAGTACTTCTACTTTACTTCATTCCACTTACTGATTGTTAATGTGTTGTAGATTAATAATGTAACAGATTGCGTTCTTAAACACACTTCTACTAGAATTTATTGAGTATAAATTTTTAACTGTTCATAGAACATCTGCTGCTTGGTACATGACCATGTTGCACCTTGCAGAATTTTTTATATTTGGAGAAACCTAACTCACCTGAAGTAACTTTTGTCACTTCAATAAAAGATTGCAGAGCACAAAATTTAATGCTATCACTATAAATGGAATAAGAACACATATTTAAGTTCTATTGCAGTGCTGGTTAGAGGCAAGTGTCTTAAATGTGTTCCGGGCTACATCACTACCCTAACCTAGATAATGCTGAACCAAAATACGAAAAGTGGTCAAGAAGAAAGTGAAGATAAACATTTTGAAGACGTAACGCAAATGTATCTAATTACCGTATCTAAGTGACTGTCGGCTTCACTAGTTATCTGAGCATGGAACAACCCGACTAGAAAGCAAATTAAAACAATATTCAGAAATTAATATTTTCCTTACATCAACACTTCACTTCGAAATTTTCTTATGGTCCTTGCACTAACTTTACCTATTTTTTATTCTCCTGCTTGTAGCTTAAACTCTGTAGTCAACGTATTCCTGAGCACGCGTGACTAGCGTAATAGCAGTGTGTAGTCCTAACACCCGGCATAACGCAGACACCTGCGTCGGAGTCATGAGAACGGTGGGCTGCATACGCGACACTCATAAGGGGCGCCCGGCGCGCACTGGCCGGTGGCCGTCCACGTCCGCGTCATTAGGGGCGTCGTTACGGGCGCCAGCGTGTCATTAGGGCAGGGGACGAGGCCGGACCGTGTCAACCGCACCGCCCTTCGGCCCAACGATCGAGGGCTACACTCGGAACCTCCGCTCGCCACCGCCTAACGACTGCTGTCGTATTTTCCTTCTTGCCACGCGAATGGTAGCTTTCCGAACTCTTGCGTGTGAAAGTATTTTACTGCCTGTGGGCTGATTTGGGGAGACACAGTATCGCATAAATGTAATACCACAGTTACAACACATGACGCGTACCGCAGTTTATTAACGTCATTCACAATATGGTCGTTATGGGACTTGTTGTAAGAAACCAATACGTACACAACAACAAAAGGACTGCACAATCAAATGTTGACTTGCTAGGAGAGTCTTCAAAAGCATTTAACGCCGAAACAAGAGTAGGTGAAGGTAATGGCTTCTCGACAAGTATGCTAAGTTGAATCTTCAAGCTGGAATTGCGCGAATGGAAGAAAGAAATGGGACGGCAACATTTCATAAATCGAATAAATATTAGGCTGACAAAAGGTAGGGTTTAAATCGGAATATCACTCTTTTTCAGAAGGTCTACCGGATTTGATAGCCTAACAGAGTTCCCGAAAGTAACAGTAGAAGGGCAGGACCGTGAACGTACTTACAAGGGACATAGCACACCAACAGAAAAGAAAAAGAACTGATTTGAACAGTTAGGACACTCTATGGGGATACCACAAGAACACGGACGTTCAAGTCCCTAGGTGAGATTCTCAACCAAAAATCGATAATGCAGCAGTTGAAAAGAAAACAGAGCGACAGAAACAGCGTTCCGATTAGAGAAGGGCAAATAAAAATCTCCTTGAAACTTCCTGGCAGATTAAAACTGTGTGCCAGACCGAAACTCGAACTCCTGAGAACCTTGCAGAACTAGCATTCCTGAAAGAAAGGACATTGCGGAGACATGGCTTAGCCACAGTCTTGGAAACATCCCCCAAGGCTGTGGCTAAGCCATGTCTCCGCAATATCCTTTCTTTCAGGGGTGCTAGTTCTGATAGGTTCGCAGGGAGCTTCTGTAAAGTTCGGAAGGTGGGAGACGAGATACTGGCAAAGATAAAGCTGTGAGAACGGGACGTGAGTCATGCTTGGGTGGCTCAGTTGGTAGAGCACTTGCCCCCGAAAGGCTAATATCCCGAGTTCGAGTCTCGGTCCGGCACACAGTTTTAATCTGCCAGGAAGTTTCATAGGAGCGCACACTCAGCAGCAGACAGGACATTTCATTCAAGTAGGAAATGGTTTTATATGAAACACTGACTTACCGGTAGAACAGTATAAAGTATATCTGACGTTAGGGAATTGTGGGATTGGGGTAGACGATGCAGCAAAGACAGAACAGAACCTGAAGTAGCAAAAGAGGTGAATCTATCAGTGAGAAATTAGGAGAGTGGGCAGTAAGGAGTAGAACGCACTGCGAGTTTGACTGAATATGGTTCCAGAATATCATTTATTGAAAAACATAATATCACCATTTATACTTAGTGGCAAGAGGTGTTTTACAAACATCAGCCACGACCCAACAGTCACTTACATTGGACAGAATGAACAATCCGGTAAATAAATCTTTGACCTAGCCAATCACAAAAAAATTACAACTGAGTTCTCCATGTCTTAAAAACTCTTCGATAGCATATTAAAACATACATAAATAGCTTATAACGAATTGTTTCACATACCTCAAATGCTTCACATAGTCCTTCCGTATCAAGAACTCTAAACCTTAACACATTCGAACGGTTACAAAAACAATCACCTGGTGGCCATCAAATTATCCTTTCAATCGTGATACGTCACTCATATACATGGCACCACCTGTACACGATTTGGGCTCTGATAGTTCAAAAGACGTTTTTAGTGAAGCAAACGGGAGTTCCTTCCATAACTAACGAAACATCATCACTTAAAAACATACATAATGTGCAAGAGGGAAGGCAACTCAATATTAATTGAAATGGGGAGGACGAGGAAGTACACTGAACTGCCAAAACGTTAAGAGCACTGCCCACCTCGACGTCGGATGCCACCTGACGGAGTTACGGGCACGTGACGCGATACCAGAATTATGTAAGCGGAGCAAACACGGAAAGGGGATCACCCTAGAGATGACAAGGGCTGCAGATCGGAAAATCCATTGAGAAAAGCGATTTTGACAGAGGATAGATTGCTATTACGCAGAGCTGTGAACGAGTATCTCGAAAACGGCGAAGCTAGTTGTGATGTACAGACGGTAGCAGAGCCAGGACGGGGAAGGTGTAGGCACATTTATTTGGTCCAAGCCTTGTTGACACAAATTTATTATTTAACAATAATTGGTTATACATTCAAGTTAATACAATTAACAGATTAAAAGGAAATTTTAGAAAAAAATTTTTTTTTGAAACATACTCTAGAACAACATGCAGCCCTACTCTGAAACATTACATAAAGGTGACTGTTAGTAAAGGGTATATTATATCGTACAATGGTGCAACATGTACAAATATTAACAATTACACCATAAAATATTGAACTTGTGATTTGTACTACATGTAAATCAAACCTTAACATATCCAATTTGACAAGAGTGCTACAAATTCATTTTTTTTTTTTTTTTTTTTTTTTTTTTTTTTTTTTTTTTGTCATCAGTTTACTGACTGGTTTGATGCGGCCCGCCACGAATTCCTTTCCTGTGCTAACCTCTTCATCTCAGAGTAGCACTTGCTACCTACGTCCTCAATTATTTGCTTGACGTATTCCAATCTCTGTCTTCCTCTACAGTTTTGCCCTCCACAGCTCCCTCTAGTACCATGGAAGTCATTCCCTCATGCTTAGCAGATGTCCTACCATCCTGTCCCTTCTCCTTATCAGTGTTTTCCACATATTCCTTTCCTCTCCGATTCTGCATAGAACCTCCTCATCCCTTACCTTATCAGTCCACCTAATTTTCAACATTCGTCTATAGCACCACATCTCAAATGCTTCGATTCTCTTCTGTTCCGGTTTTCCCACAGTCCATGTTTCACTACCATACAATGCTGTACTCCAGACGTACATCCTCAGAAATTTCTTCCTCAAATTAAGGCCGGTATTTGATATTAGTAGACTTCTCTTGGCCAGAAATGCCTTTTTTGCCATAGCGAGTCTGCTTTTGATGTCCTCCTTGCTCCGTCCGTCATTGGTTATTTTACTGCCTAGGTAGCAGAATTCCTTAACTTCATTGACTTCGTGACCATCATTCCTGATGTTAAGTTTCTCGCTGTTCTCATTTCTACTACTTCTCATTACCTTCGTCTTTCTCCGATTTACTCTCAAACCATACTGTGTACTCATTAGACTGTTCATTCCGTTCAGCAGATCATTTAATTCTTCTTCACTTTCACTCAGGACAGCAATGTCATCAGCGAATCGTATCATTGATATCCTTTCACCTTGATTTTTTTTAATTCCACTCCTGAACCTTTCTTTTATTTCCATCATTGCTTCCTCGATGTACAGATTGAAGAGTAGGGGCGAAAGGCTACAGCCTTGTCTTACACCCTTCCTAATACGAGCACTTCGTTCTTGATCGTCCACTCTTATTATTCCATCTTGGTTGTTGTACATATTGTATATGACCCGTCTCTCCCTATAGCTTACCCCTACTTTTTTCAGAATCTCGAACAGCTTGCCCCATTTTATATTGTCCAACGCTTTTTCCAGGTCGACAAATCCTATGAAAGTGTCGTGATTTTTCTTTAGCCTTGCTTCCATTATTAGCCGTAACGTCAGAATTGCCTCTCTCGTCCCTTTACTTTTCCTAAAGCCAAACTGATCGTCACCTAGCGCATTCTCAGTTTTCTTTTCCAGTCTTCTGTATATTATTCCTGTAAGCAGCTTCGATGCATGAGCTGTTAAGCTGATTGTGCGATAATTCTCGCACTTGTCAGCTCTTGCCGTCTTCGGAATTGTGTGGATGATGCTTTTCCGAAAGTCAGATAGTATGTCGCCAGACTCATATATTCGACACACCAACGTGAATAGTCGTTTTATTGCCACTTCCCCCAATGATTTTAGAAATTCTGATGGAATGTTATCTATCCCTTCTGCCTTATTTGACCGTAAGTCCTCCAAAGCTCTTTTAAATTCTGATTCTAATACTGGATCCCCTATCTCTTCTAAATCGACTCCTGTTTCTTCTTCTATCACATCAGACAAATCTTCACCCTCATAGAGGCTTTCTATGTATTCTTTCCACATATCTGCTCTCTCCTCTGCATTTAACAGTGGAATTCCCGTTGCACTCTTAATGTTACCTCCGTTGCTTTTAATGTCACCAAAGGTTGTTTTGACTTTCCTGTATGCTGAGTCTGTCCTTCCGACAATCATATCTTTTTCGATGTCTTCACATTTTTCCTGCAGCCATTTCGTCTTAGCTTCCCTGCACTTCCTATTTATTTCATTCCTCAGCGACTTGTAGTATTTCTGTATTCCTGATTTTCCCGGAACATGTTTGTACTTCCTCCTTTCATCAATCAACTGAAGTATTTCTTCTGTTACCCATGGTTTCTTCGCAGCTACCTTCTTTGTACCTATGTTTTCCTTTCCAACTTCTGTGACGGCCCTTTTTAGAGATGTCCATTCCTCTTCATCTGTACTGCCTACTGCGCTATTCCTTATTGCTGTATCTATAGCGTTAGAGAACTTCAAACGTATCTCGTCATTCCTTAGTACTTCCTCATCCCACTTCTTTGCGTATTGATTCTTCCTGACTAATGTCTTGAACTTCAACCTACTCTTCATCACTACTATATTGTGATCTGAGTCTATATCTGCTCCTGGGTACGCCTTAAGATCCAGTATCTGATTTCGGAATCTCTGTCTGACCATGATGTAATCTAATTGAAATCTTCCCATATCTTCCCGTATCTCCCGGCCTTTCGCTACTGCCTGCTAAAACGAAATGTGGCAATGATAATCAGGTTTTCTTCCTCCTGACTTCACTTAATCTTATGCAAACCCTACACAAATGACACATATTTTTCTCTCATGTGACATCAGTTCACCTTTCGTGAGAAATAAACAAAATTTCTAGATTATTTTATATCATTTAAGTAACCTACAAGACAGAAATAACATTAACGATTGGTGACATGAGTAAACACTGTCAAGTTTTCAATTTCACAACGGTTGTGTTATCTAGCAAATTTTCATTTAAATACTCGCCCTACGTGTTCCAAAATCAATTCAGTCAGTCTCAAGAAATAGGTGGCTCTATCCCAAGCAATTTTAGTAGAATTAAGAAATTAGCAATTTAAACGCACCAATTTTAACAAAGTCTAATATAATAATACTTTGGACAGAACTTTCATAAAATGATCGATGATAGGGAATACCGTGCCATACACTGTGAAAGAAATTAAGAATTATTCACAGTAGACACCTGGCACATGATGATATTCTCTGAAGTATTTCAAATCACAAAATGTTGTCTACAAGTACCAACCACATAATAAAGTAATGATCATGAAATATAATAAAAGTATATGAAGATTTCGGCCTTAGCCAGATGACAAGAACCACACCAATGCAGTTCCCTGTTACACTCGAGTGGTAGGCCCAACAAACAACAGCTGTTCATGGAGAACCACGCTAAGCAAGCGAGAATTCCGCCCTCCCCACATGCTCGCTAACAGCCACACTCATCGCAGTCCTTAATCGGCAGGCACCAGTTGACTCCGCGCCGTTTCCGTCCTGTCGCCCTCTCCGGACCGAGTCGTCCTCCAAAACAGTTGCCGCGCGCACCTGCGCCAACAGCGCTCAGCGACCACACCCCCAATCGCTGCGTCGAAAACAAGTGAAATAATCTCGCGGGTAAATGAAATGAGCTGAGTCGTGGCACGGCTCACTAGTAATATGTCTACATTCTACTGTCGTGAGCATCTATGCAAAGAGGAAGAAGGACAGTGAAACTATCACTAAGCGCTAAATTGTTAGACGTCCACCACTTTTCACAGGACGTGGGGTTCGGAGGGTTGTCCGCTCTGTAAAGTAGGACAGATAGTGATCTGTGGCATCTCTGCCGGAAGAGCACAATGCTGGTGCACGCACAAGTGTTTTGGGGCACTCCGTTCATCGTACATTGTTGAACATGGAGTACCGTAGCAGACAACCCCTACATGTTCATATGCTGACCCAATGACTTCGTCAGTTATGTGGACAGTGTGCAAGGAACCATCGGGATTCGACTGTCAATCAATAGAAACGTTTCAGCCCATCGGGTAAACCACATTTTTTTTTTCCACTAGGCTGCTGGTCGTCTCCACAGACGCCGTCACCGGGGTAAAAAACGGCTCGAAACGCGCAGCTCGCCACGGATACTGGCTGGTGGAAATAGTATTATGCTGTTGGAGATATTCTCCTGCGTTTGCATGGGACCTGCGGTAATAATCGAAGACACCCTGAGAGCTGTGAATCACCTGCATCCCTTCATGCACATTGGCTTCCCCCGACCACTGTCTCATCTTTCAGCAGTATAAATGTCCGTGTCTCGGAGCCAGAACCGTGCTATAATGTTTTGAGGAGCATTATAGAGAATTCAGGTTGATGTCTCGGCTATAAAATTCACCTGATGTAAATCCTGTGGACCCCGTCTGAGTCGGTATCGGGAGGTATCATCGCGTACACAAATGAGTGGCCCATTATTTACGCGAATTACATGATCTGTGCGTAGACATCTAATGCCACACACCTCCACAAACCTACCAACTAGCTGTCGGGTCCCTGACACGCAACCGTCAGTGATGTATTTCGTTCCGAGGACGAAAAACAAGCTATCAATCAGTTTCAAATGGCTCTGAGCACTATGGGACTTAACTGCTGAGGTCATTAGTCCTCTAGAACTTAGAACTACTTAAACCTAACTAAGGACATCACACACATACATGCCTGGGGCGGGATTCGAACCTGCGACCGTAGCTATCGCGCGGTTCCAGACTGTAGCGCCTAGAACCGCTCGGCCACTCAAGCCGAGCCGGCTATCAAGCAGGTGGTCAAAATTTTATGGCTCATCAGTATATATTGTCATCGTAAACAAACTCTTACTTGCAGTAAACATTGATACATCTACTTATGAAGGGCTTATTTCAATAGTGGCACAAGTCCATTTTTGTTCATTCTGAGACACAGGGTCCTAAAGTTAAATGAGCGCTGAAACATCTGCAGTTGGGATACCAGAAATATTCAGTCATATCGCTTCTTGCTAGAGATGAACTTTTCTTTCTGTTTGTTTCGACCATTAATTTCAGAAGCAGCATAGACAGAAAAGTGGAGGTAATGGACTTGTGCCACTATTGAAATAAGCCCTTCATATATAAGTTGAAGAAACGACAGATTCACAGTGAAACACTAACGCAACGCAATACTAGAAACAAAGACCACAAGAGCACCACTGACAAGAACAACGCCATAACAGATGATAAGACAAGTAGAAAAATTGTCACTCAGACACCGATTAACCACAATACCTCCCAAATAACGCTCAAAACAAGATAATTTGACCGAACACAACATAGCTTAAACACTGTTAACCCACGCTCTAGATAAACATCACACTGCTCTACCAGCAAACAGCATTAAGGTTGAAAACAAAGTACCATACCAGATGCTCGATGAACGACAACAGACGGACCATGAAACGAGTGCATCCCGCTGATCAGTGTCGTGGTGACTGCTTGTCCTTTCGCAAGCACAGTCGCAAAACGTAGCAATGGCTCCCATAACTTCCGCAGGTATGCCAACGTGACAAGCAACTGATGAACCGGAGAGCCATATTTCGTACCTGACAGAGAGGAGAAAACAGGCACAGATTCTGCACTCATTGCGTGTAGTTGCGTGGATTTTTTCAGGCACCATATTCTGAACGTGGCTGTGAATAAAGGCAGGCATATAGTCTGCATTTGCTGCCGGTATCTGCGCACCATCCATCCGGACGCTATACCCCATACCAAGCAGCAAGCAGACGACAGGGAGAACGCCTGCAGCAGTTGCTATAGGCTTGGCAATGCCGACTTGGCCCAGTGGTCGCACGTCAGTGATTCCGTTGATAGGTTGGCTACTCCCCAGTGCACTCCGGCCTACAATGTGTTGCAGACTTAGACTGAGACTCTGCGCTACCTGATGCTGTTTCACTTCATCATGTCGAAACTGTCGTTCTCGTCTACATGTGTAGCGTGTTTCTACTCAATAAGCTAAGTTACTGTGCGTGTGGCTGAGGGTACCTTGTGCACCAGTGTCACTTCCTAACTTTCCTGTTCCAATCAACTACGCAAGAACAAATGCGAGTGTGCCTCTCCATGTGCTTATTCACAAGATATAAGTAGCAGAAATCAATATATCGGTCGGGTCTCTCAATTTTAATAGTATTCCACATCGTGATGCAGAACGCCTCTCTTTCAGTGGCTGCACAGAAATAAGCTGAGCACCTGTGTAACACTTTCACACTTATTAAATGAACCTGTGACGAACCTTTCTGCTATTCTTTGGATCTTCTCAGTTTTCTCTATCGATCCTAGTTAGTACCAATCCCAGGCTAACGAGTAACATTCAAGTACTGGTCCAACGAAGATGTTGAGAGCTGCCTCCTTTGTTGATGGACTACATTACCTGAGTGTTGTTGCAAGGAATCTATTTGGCATCTGCTCCACCCGAAATTAGTTTATTGACTCGTTCCAATTTAAATCGCTCAGCACGCATTATCTGAAATATTTTGTGGAAGTAAATGCTTGCAGTGATTGTTCTGTAATCTCGTAATCATACAACAAAGGGTTTCCTTTCTGTGTACTCCTAACACGATACTTTTGTTTATGTTGAGGGTCAATTGCTACTCTCTGCAACAAACGTTGATTCTCTGCAGTCCTTCCAGCACTTCGTTACAATTTTCTAGTGTTGCGACATCTCCCTATTCAACGGCATCATCCACGAAAGGCCTCACGTAACTTCCGAAGTTATCTGCTAGGACATTTACATATATTTAACACGTTGGCGTCTGGGAGTAACAGAGTGTATCCAGCAAGCAATAAATTTCTGCCTTAGTTCCTGTCGAAATGGAGCATACTACTTCTTTGACTCATTCATTTACCATACATTCACCTGGCTAAATGTTCAGCACACCGTCATTTCCTCATAATTCCCGTCATATGTACGTATTCATCTTGTGGCGGGTTTGTTTTTAGATACCTGTTTAACCTTGGACAGTTTGTAAGTGGTTCGCCACTGATTTGGCAATTCGAGAGTTGAGAATCAAGCGAAGTGTACGTTCGGTAGTCTTATAAAATCACGTCAAAGATGTACCAAAATGAAATGGTAGAATACTGTTGAATTCTATCGTACTTGCTGCCAGAACTGTAACATTCTCCTACTTTCTCTAGATAAATAATAGTTTACTTGGTAGATCTTTCTGACTCCTGGACCACAGCCTTTCAGTCGGGGAAACTCCAAATGGAAATAACAGATTGGTAGGAATTCAATTAATATTACTAAACCATAACCACAAAATAAAAGCAAGGCAACACACTTGGCTAGTATCGAAATTATTCTGACCCTATCAACCGATAGTTGTATACTTCAATAACTTATCCTGCATACATATTTATGGACAAAGTTAATGCTATATGAAAAAAATTGAATGTTAGTTTTTTCAACTCATTTAATATGCACGTAATCTACCCGTAATCACTGCCACTGAAGTCGTAATTCCTCATTTGTACTGTCTTTCTATGTATTTTAAATAAATTAAATAATTCGGAAATCTTTGTTTGTAAAGACCGGACGAAACGTCGCATAGGCTACCCCACGCCCAGGCAAACTCTCCTAGTTGTTCCCTGAAGCATTTGTTTCACTTCTTCTTCCTGTGACTGGAAGGATATTTCTGTTGCTGACTTCTCTTTCAATTTTTCAGTTTTTAAAGGTTTTTCTTATTGATAGCCCATTTACCACGACACCCGGAAACTAGTCGCACACAAAAGTCTTGCTAAGTCACTAAAAACGTTCCAGGGCCGTTTTATATTTCCATGCACCCCTAAAGCTGACCATCAAATCGATTGCTGTTGCCATATTAGGTATGAATTGCGATCCCCGTTCAGTATCACGATGGGCAAAAAACCTAAGCCTCAAAATAATCTATAAAAAGTCTCAAGTCATATTCATATCACATCGAACGTTGATCAGCGCTCTTTTTCAAGAAACATTTCCTCCAATACTATATAACAGTATCAGTTATCTTGTCGTCAAAAATAAAAGCCTTCGACGTAGTCTTGGATGAGTGTCTACGTTGAGAAGTCTCTGTACTTACAAAACGTAATCTGAAAATTTGGAAAAATATTTCCACCTCAGATTAAATAAACGTGAGCCAGTTATTATTCACTCTTGGCAAATCTTTACTATTTTAACGCAACCCATACCGGCAAAAAAAAGAAAAAAAAAAGAGAGAGAGAGAGAGAAAACTCTTACGACAGGAGCTATCTATAATGTTTTGATTAATCTATGTGTAATGATGACTTTAGTCCTTCCTTTAGCCAGTTAGGCAGTATGCGAACTCATGGATGTCTGTTAACTTCATCAGTTTCCAATTTACTGGTGTCCCCTATTGCCTACTTATACACTCGTGTCAAAAATTAAGGCAAAACACGGATATTTTCCAAGGTTGCTTTTATTTTGTCACAAAAGAGTATAAAAAGGTAATAGTAAAGTAGAAACAATGTAAGAAATCAAAACGTTAACCACTGCAACATGCGGAACAGTAGAGAAAGGTGTACTCCGTTAACTCCAACTCAACGGATTTGAACAAACAATTCGATAACTGATTGATGTGCTCAGTATGGGGTGTGAACCCCTCTGGTAACAATACAGGCCTAACAACGATGGGGCATGCTGTGAATGATGACATCAATCTCATGTTGAGGCATAACGCCCATTCTTCCTGCAGAGCTGCTCGTAGTCTTGGATAGTGCATAGTGAATGCTGATATGATGCAAGCCATCTCCGTAGTGCATCCCAGACATGCTCTATGGGATTCAAACCGTTAGAGTGAGCAGACCCAGTCATGCACGCTATTTCTTCCGTTCCCAAGAAAACATCAACGGCCGTGCCCTATGAGGTCGAGCATTATCGTCCGTCAACGTAAGAGTCTGTGCCCATACCACATCGCAATAACCGCAAATTAGTTCCCTGAGAGCAGGTAAACCTTGCCGATTAACTCGTACAATTTCATGGAAAGGGGTTCGAGTGGTAAATATAATACCTGCCCACACCATTAGAGATCCACCTCGATATCGGGATATCATGTCCACAGTGTTTGGATGCTGAAATCGTGTTCCATGTTCCCTCCAGATGCGAATTCGCCGGCCGCGGTGGTCTAGCGGTTCTGACGCTTCAGTCCGGACCCGCGGGACTGCTACGGTCGAAGGTTCGAATCCTGCCTCGGGCATGGGTGTGTGTGATGTCCTTAGGTTAGTTAGGTTTAAGTAGTTCTAAGTTCTAGGGGACTTATGACCTAAGATGTTGAGTCCCATAGTGCTCAGAGCCATTTGAACCATTTTTTTTTGCGAATCCGTCGAGAATCTCTCTCCACACTAAATCGAGACTCATCTGTGAAAAAAACATTGGCCCACTACTCGACCATCCAAATGGCATATGGACGACTGCACCTTTGACATTCCCTTTTGCGAAGACGTGTCAGACGTAGAAATACAGCAGGTCTCCAACAATAAAGCGCATTCGGCCGAAGCCGTCTGTACACCGTTTGCCTCGATACAACTCGTCCAGTGGATGCTGAAAGCTCCCATGCCAGCTGCCGTGCAGTAACAAGGCGCTAATGTCATGTCTACAGCGAAATGACGGTCCACCCTTCTGAAGTCACACGTGGTCGGCCCTGCCCTCTTCTTTGGGATACAGTTTCAGTCTCTATAAACTGTCATCACAGCCGACAAACAACAGAACGATTCACACCATGCCACCGGCCCACATCACTTTGCGTCTGTCCTGCATCTATACTTTTTATGGCCCGCCACCTCAGGGAGTCTGGTACGCATCTTCTCTGTGGCATACGGCACCGTTTGTGACTGTGTACACAGCGATAGTGATGTGGGGCTACCAGGCCAACATTACCTCGTTTCATAGGTGCCTGACTTCATCGTTGGCATGGTTGTAAGTTGATCAGAATGCCATCTTCCTTGCAGAGCAGGATCGTACGAATACCTGGTTGACAGTTTGTACGATTATATCGTGAGTTAGACGAATGACGGGGATGTGACGGTTTGTTGCTTTAATTTTGGACACCAGTGTATATCAGACACCTGTCTTTACTCCATAACTGCAGTACCAGATTGGATACGTCCCAGATCTTGGTTTACCGCTGCATAACAATAAAGCTTTTTCCAATTCCTTCGCAATTTCAGCCATACAACTGTGGAACGAATATCTCTGTAGCCAGTGTCTTTGCCAAAATTGTTCTGGATTCAAAAGGAGATTAAAGCTTCATACGTTACGACCGGTGCAGCGTCCCTCTCGGCAGCTGTTTTGTTTCTGTCCAGCAGGGAACCAGTGTCACACTCTAAACTATCCACGTTTTTATCATCCATTTCTAATTGTGCTTTCTTCTTTCTTTCTAACCTGCTCATCTTACCCTATTATTTCTAGCTCTTCCTCTGACCATTAAATAATATCGTGTCAAATTGTTTCTTTTCGTAATGCTGCCACATTTTATTGCTGTTATTACTAATATTGTCAAATGACCGAGGGACTAAACGCCAGAACTTTGTCTGGTGACGTAAATGCATCACTTAATAAATTTCTTTGTGCTGAACTGTAATAACTCTCCAATTAACTTCTATAATATCAATGTTAATATTTATTAAGATCATGTGCCTGTATTTATTATACGTCAATTTAATGATATTACAACTGATGTTACAGCATAAGCTCATGCTTAATCGAACACTTCTCATTCATTTTTCAAGTTTCTCTTAAAATTTATCAGTTCGCCGACACATTGTGTACATAACATTGGATTAAAAAATACAATCAACACGTAATGGCAGCAAGAGAGGGCAGGAAAACCAATGTGCACTCCGTGTGCATACCGGGGGGAGTCATTCCAGATGTGGAAAGGGTCCTTCCGGATGCCATGAAGGGTACAGGGTGCACCCATCTGCAGGTGGTCGCTCATGTCGGCACCAATGATGTGTGTCGCTATGGATCGGAGGAAATCCTCTCTGGCATCCGGCGGCTATCTGCCAGTCTCGCTAGCGGGATAAAAGCAGAGCTCACCATCTGCAGCATCGTCGACAGGACTGACTGCTGACCTTTTGTACAGAGCCGAGTGGAGGGTCTGAATCAGAGGCTGAGACGGTTCTGCGACCATGTGGGCTGCGGATTCCTCGACTTGCGCCATAGGGTGGTGGGGTTTCGGGTTCCGCTGGATAGGTCAGGAGTCCACTACACCCAACAAGCGGCTACACGGGTAGCAGGGGTTGTGTGGCGTGGGCTGGGCGGTTTTTTAGGTTAGGTGGCCTTGGGCAAGTACAGAAAGGGCAACAGCCTCAACGGGTGCGGGGCAAAGTCAGGACATGCGGGGACCAAGCAGCAATCGGTATTGTAATTGTCAACTGTCGAAGCTGCGTTGGTAAAGTACCGGAACTTCAAGCGCTGATAGAAAGCACCGAAGCTGAAATCGTTATAGGTACAGAAAGCTGGCTGAAGCCAGAGATAAATTCTGCCGAAATTTTTACAAAGGTACAGACGGTGTTTAGAAAGGATAGATTGCATGCAACCGGTGGTGGAGTGTTCGTCGCTGTTAGTAGTAGTTTGTCCTGTGGTGAAGTAGAAGTGGATAGTTCCTGTGAATTATTATGGGTGGAGGTTACACTCAACAACCGAGCTAGGTTAATAATTGGCTCCTTTTACCGACCTCCCGACTCAGCAGCATTAGTGGCAGAAGAACTGAGAGAAAATTTGGAATACATTTCACATAAATTTTCTCAGCATGTTACAGTCTTAGGTGGAGATTTCAATTTACCAGATATAGACTGGGACACTCAGATGTTTAGGACACGTGGTAGGGACAGAGCATCAAGTGACATTATACTGAGTGCACTATCCGAAAATTACCTCGAGCAATTAAACAGAGAACCGACTCGTGGAGATAACATCTTGGACCTACTGATAACAAACAGACCCAAACTTTTCGACTCTGTATGTGCAGAACAGGGAATCTGTGATCATAAGGCCGTTGCAGCATCCCTGAATATGGAAGTTAATAGGAATATAAAAAAAGGGAGGAAGGTTTATCTGTTTAGCAAGAGTAATAGAAGGCAGATTTCAGACTACCTAACAGATCAAAACGAAAATTTCTGTTCCGACACTGACAATTTTGAGTGTTTATGGAAAAAGTTCAAGGCAATCGTAAAATGCGTTTTAGACAGGTACGTGCCGAGTAAAACTGTGAGGGACGGGAAAAACCCACCGTGGTACTACAACAAAGGAAACTACTGCGAAAGCAAAGAGAGCTTCACTCCAAGTTTAAACGCAGCCAAAACCTCTCAGACAAACAGAAGCTAAACGATGTCAAAGTTAGCGTAAGGAGGGCTATGCGTGAAGCATTCAGTGAATTCGAAAGTAAAATTCTATGTACCGACTTGACACAAAATCCTAGGAAGTTCTGGTCTTACGTTAAATCAGTAAGTGGCTCGAAACAGCATATCCAGACACTCCGGGATGATGATGGCATTGAAACAGAGGATGACACGCGTAAAGCTGAAATACTAAACACCTTTTTCCAAAGCTGTTTCACAGAGGAAGACCGCACTGCAGTTCCTTCTCTAAATCCTCGCACAAACGAAAAAATGGCTGACATCGAAATAAGTGTCCAAGGAATAGAAAAGCAACTGGAATCACTCAACAGAGGAAAGTCCACTGGACCTGACGGGATACCAATTCGATTCTACACAGAGTACGCGAAAGAACTTGCCCCGCTTCTAACAGCCGTGTACCGCAAGTCTCTAGAGGAACGGAGGGTTCCAAATGATTGGAAAAGAGCACAGGTAGTCCCAGTCTTCAAGAAGGGTCGTCGAGCAGATGCTCAAAACTATAGACCTATATCTCTGACGTCGATCTGTTGTAGAATTTTAGAACATGTTTTTTGCTCGAGTATCATGTCGTTTTTGGAAACCCAGAATCTACTATGTAGGAATCAACATGGATTCCGGAAACAGCGATCGTGTGAGACCCAACTCGCTTTATTTGTTCATGAGACCCAGAAAATATTAGATACAGGCTCCCAGGTAGATGCTATTTTTCTTGACTTCCGGAAGGCGTTCGATATAGTTCCGCACTGTCGCCTGATAAACAAAGTAAGAGCCTACGGAACATCAGACCAGCTGTGTGGCTGGACTGAAGAGTTTTTAGCAAACAGAACACAGCATGTTGTTATCATTGGAGAGACGTCTACAGACGTTAAAGTAACCTCTTGCGTGCCACAGGGGAGTGTTATGGAACCATTGCTTTTCAAAATATATATAAATGACCTGGTAGATAGTGTCGGAAGTTCCATGCGGCTTTTCGCGGATGATACTGTAGTATACAGAGAAGTTGCAGCATTAGAAAATTGTAGCGAAATGCAGGAACATCTGCAGCGGATAGGCACTTGGTGCAGGGAGTGGCAACTGTCCCTTAACATAGACAAATGTAATGTATTGCGATTACATAGAAAGAAGGATCCGTTATTGTATGATTATATGATAGCGGAACAAACACTGGTAGCAGTTACTTCTGTAAAATATCTGGGAGTATGCATGCGGAACGATTTGAAGTGGAATGATCATATAAAATTAATTGTTGGTAAGGCGGGTACCAGGTTGAGATTCATTGGGAGAGTGATTAGAAAATGTAGTCCATCAACAAAGGAGGTGGCTTACAAAACACTCGTTCAACCTATACTTGAGTATTGCTCATCAGTGTGGGATCCGTACCAGATCGGGTTGACGGAGGAGATAGAGAAGATCCAAAGAAGAGCGGCGCGTTTCGTCACAGGGTTAGTTGATAAACGTGATAGCATTACGGAGATGTTTAATAAACTCAAGTGGCAGACTCTGCAAGAGAGGCGCTCTGCATCGCGGTGTAGCTTGCTCGCCAGGTTTCGAGAGGGTGCGTTTCTGGATGAGGTATCGAATATATTGCTTCCCCCTACTTATACCTCCCGAGGAGATCACGAATGTAAAATTAGAGAGAATAGAGCGCGCACGGAGGCTTTCAGACAGTCGTTCTTCCCGCGAACCATACGCGACTGGTACAGGAAAGGGAGGTAATGACAGTGGCACGTAAAGTGCCCTCCGCCACACACATTGGGTGGCTTGCGGAGTATAAATGTAGATGTAGATGTCGATGTAGATGTAAATGTTGCTATTGATGACCTCGATAAATTTTCAAGTGATACATCTACTAAGAACATTCGAGAGCTGTTTGAATGTGAGTACTGTAATACAACAATTAACACAACATAAGTGTAAGATTTCGCAAAACAATTAGTCTAAAATTTGATTTCTGTAACGTGCTGACATGATGCTTTGATCAGGTAGACCTAATTTGTGGACTCGGCTTTCAGTCATATATTTATCACGTATCTTCGGTATTTCTAAATCTCGTTCAATGCCGGCAAGGAATAAAACTATTCAATTCGGAAAATAGGATTGTTTATGCATCTTGGTTGAATATAAACTATGATAAAAAACTAAAGTAATTGTCCATATCTTTTTGTCAAGCTAGAAAGATGGTGCAGTGGTGAGAACACTTGATTGCCTATATAAGTTCAAAATTCAGTTCAGGAATTAAGCGATAAGCTTTCCACGAACTCTAGATGTTATAGTGAATGACGACATTGTCTCAACAAGAAGGACATGGTCTACTTCTTTCCTCAGATTTATGCACTCCACGAGCTAGGTCGTTGACGGGACGTTGATTTACATTCAATCATCCGCCGTGAGCTTTATATTTAGAACTATAACAAAAAACTGATATATTTTCCCTGTTTATGTGAAACGAATGATTCTACATTCAACACACAGGATACTAAAATGTCGATAAAGAACAATAATAACCTCTTTGAAATGTCCCAGCTGTTCCACCGTTGCTTATGTTCCCACATATCGTGCAGAGGAATTTCTTGTAATATTAACTGCAAATAAAGGTTGCCAGTGTTAATGAAATTGAATGCTTGAGACAATCCCAGACCTATGCATTAATTGCCTTGCCGAGGATATGCTAGTTTGGAAACTTTTCTACTTGTTACAACAGGTCAGTACTTAATACTCCAAGTGAATATTTTTTACAAGCAGACAATGGTTATGATCTGTGAACTATCGTGGGAGGAACCACGCCAAATACATGTTGTAATAATGTAATACATTTTGCTACTGATCATTCGACACATTTTGTAAAAAGAAAATATTGGAAATAACAGAAATGTGTAAATGGAAAAGCGTTACAATAATATCCTGGACTGAAAGAGAATCTTATCAACCAATACAGAAAGATATTAAAGCGGAAAGGACATTGTTATCAATTATCTATACAGATAATTCTATTTAAATGTTTTAATGGAATTTTGGATGGAAAAATCAACAGATATCAATCAAGAGGAAGTCCAGAACAATCTTATTTCAATACGTTACCACTGAAACGAACAGATACCGAGTGGTAAAGATGGTGTAGGACAGAGAAGAGTGGCTCCATCTACAAGGCGTTATCCTTCGTGTGTGACAATGAGTAGGTGTAAAAGTAAGAAGTAATATTGTAGCGTCCCATCTCTACAGAAGATACACATATTAACCGGAAATTATATGTTGTAATTAAAATGACGCAGAACATTTCATCGTGAGAGTGATAATGGGACGTCACAAACTATCACAAGAGGCTTCTTTTTGTGTTTCACTAACTCACAGACAAATGTCTAAATCAGCCAACAGGTGTAGTGAGACACAGATGCTCATTCCTATCTTATCCCAGCAAGTCTTTCAGTGAGTCACTGACAAAGAACAAGGTGGGTGGAAGCGAATCTGCACAGAGTGGTCCGCCACATTATTCCCGGAAGTCTTTTCGAAAACGTGAATTAACGCCAGCGGTCTCCCGAGGCGCAGTTCTGACAACTGCGCGGTCGTCGTTTCTGCCGCCTCTGAATCCGCCCTCCTCAGGAACAAAATCTGCCCGAGTAGAATTCCACCCGCCCGCCAGATTGACACTGGGACGTCGCGCTGCGGGGCTGCCTACTCTCGAGGGGCGCCCGAGCTCTGCTACGTGGGCGGCGGAAAATTGGAACGAACTTGACAGCGGCAGGCGGCGCTGGAGAGGGGGGGGAGGGGGGGGGCGGCGTCGTTAGGCAACTCGCCGGAATTAAACACTGTTCATCCCCGCCGCAGCTGAGCTCCCCAGCGCCGTCTGAGCCACCGGCCCGTGGCACGTGGAAGGGGGTCGCCTACGTCACGTCTTAAGACAAGGAAGAGGCACAAGAAGAACGTCTTTCTCAAAGCCAGATGCTCGCACATATTTCGGGGCTTGACGTCGACAACAGGCCTACCCACCGCTGCTCAGCATTTCTTCAATAAATTGGAACATTTATTTCTGGTAGCTTTAGCCGTGCAGTATAAGACCCGCCAGGTTAGCCGAGAGCGCTAGTGCCCTGCTTCCTGGACTCGGGTAGGCGCGCCAGGCCCGGATCGAATCCGCCCGTCGGATGAACGACGAGGGCCGATGTGCCAGCCAGCCTGGATGTGGTTTTTAGGCGGTTTTCCACATCCCTCTAGGTGAATACCTGATTGCCTCTAGGTGAATACCTGACACGCCTCACAGACATTTGAAACATATCCGCACTTTTCCATGATTTACACTTGACGCAGACAGATGGGGCACTCTGATTCCGTCCCGCGGGGAGGGGGGGGGGGGTACGGGGTGGCGGCAGGAAAGGCATCCGGCCACCCCTTCACATTAACGTGGTCCTTTGCTCAACAAAGATGCGCCGGAGGCATAGAGGGTTCTGCCGAACTGGGCTGTTTTAAGAAGGACCCTTTGCTGCTTCTGTTTCACGTTTCTGTCAGTCCCCCCCCCCCCCCCCCCTCCTTCCTTGATAACTCTGGAAAACCATAAACACACTTGTATTATCCGGATCGCTTTCTAACTTCGACGAATGGTTTTAGAAGGGTCCCTAGTGCGTCCGTCCTGTATACCAGAGCACTACACTCCAAAGCGTTGCCTTCACGTTGTGTTCCGTTGCAGGAACATAATACTCTTGGAAAAGGGCTGAATCGTCCGGGGGGGGGGGGTGTCATCAGTGTCAAAGGTTGTAAAAACTTCCTACTGTTGCTCACTGCACCGTGAACTGTTGTTTTCGACAGCAAAATTTGTGGGAATCAACGACCCAAGGGAAAGGGACGGTTTCACTCATGCCCTACATGTCACACTCTCAGGTGTTTTCATATAGAGCGGGATTGTGTCTGAATATATTTTCTTCAACCACCCATCAGAAAACTGTGTGATTTCCATCTCAGGGGCGTTTAAAAAGGGATGAAATATGAGTGAGAGGGGTTCTGACGTTTGTCCCGTAGTATGACACGTCTACGGTGGTGTTGGGGAGATTTCTGATGAAACTTGGAATGTGACGTCACTGAACTACCTGATACCTCACGTGACCTACTGAGTTCTGGCCCTTTTTTCTAATGTGTCGATTCGTTGCTATTTGAGGCGTTTCCGAGCCGTGGGTTGACGCTTCAGGGCTCCACGCTTCTGCATCATTAAAGATGACGTTTGGAGCCGAGTTTCGAACTACTGCGTCGCAGTGAGACACAATTACGGGGTTTCGAAAAAAGTGACTCTTTCATTGTGTTGTGCAGTGCAGATACACTGAAGCGCCAAAGAAAGTGGTACTGGCATGCGTATTCAAATACAGAGATATGTAAACATGCAGAATACGGCGCTGCCGTCAGCAACGCCTATATAAGACAAGAGTCTGGCACAGTTGGTAGATCGGTCACTCCTACTACAATGGTGGGCTATTAAGATTTAAATGAGTTTGAACATGGTGTTATAGTAGGCGCACGAGCGGTGGGACATTGCACCCCGGAGATAGCGATAAGTGTGGATTCTCACGTACGGCCATTTCACGATGTCACGAATCAGGTAGAACATCAAATCTCCGACATCGCTGCGGCAAGAAAAAGATCCTCCAAGAACGGGACCAACGACGACTTAAGAGAATCGTTCAACGTGACGGAAAAGAAACCCTTCCGCAAATTGCAACAGATTTCAATGTTGGGAAATCAACAGGTGTCAGCGTGCGAACCATTCAACGAAACGTCATCGATATGGGCTTTCTGAGTCGAAGGCCCTCTCACACACCCTTGGTGACAGCACAACACAAAGCCTTACGCGTCGCCTGGGCCCGTCAACACCGACATTGAACTGTTTATGACCAGAAACACGTTCCCTGGTCGGACGAGTCTCGTTTCAAATAGCATCGAGCGGATGGACGTGTACGGGAATGGAGAAAACCTCATGAATCCATGGACCACGCATCTCAGCAGGGTGCTGTTCAAGCTGGTATGGCTCTGTAATGGTGTGCGGCTTGTGCGGTTGGAGTCATATGGGACCCCTGATACGTCTGGATACGACTCTGACAGATGACACGTACGTAAGCGTCCTGTCTGGTCACCTGCAACAATTCGCTTCCATTGTGCATTCCGACGGACTTGGGCAATTCCAGCAGGACAATGCGACACCCCACACGTCCAGAACTGGTACAGTGTGGGTCCAGAAATGCTCTTCGGAACTTAAACACTTCCACTGGCCAACACACTCTCCACACATGAACATTATTAAGCGTATCTGGGATGCCTTGGAACGTGCCGTTCAAAAGAGATCTCCACCGCTTCGTACTTTTACGGATTTGTGGACAACGCTGTGGGATTCACGGTGTCAATTCCGTCCAGCACTACTTCAGGCATTAGTCGAGTCCATGGCACGTTTTGTTCCGTGACTTCTGCATGCTCCTGGGGACCCTACACTATATTGGACAGGTGTAACGGAGGAGGAGGAGATTAGTGTTTAACGTCCCGTCGACAACGAGGTCATTAGAGACGGAGCGCAAGCTCGGGTGAGGGAAGGATGGGGAAGGAAATCGGCCGTGCCCTTTCAAAGGAACCATCCCGGCATTTGCCTGAAGCGATTTAGGGAAATCACGGAAGACCTAAATCAGGATGGCCGGAGACGGGATTGAACCGTCGTCCTCCCGAATGCGAGTCCAGAGAGCTAACCACTGCGCCACCTCGCTCGGTACAGGTGTAACAGTTTATTTGGCTCTTCAGTGTATAGTACAGTTACTGCGGTGCGCTGCGCATTACGTGATAAAATCGCCGTATGTAGGCACCAGCAAAGCTCTAATTTCTGATCCCCATTTTAAACACTACCACATGAAAACGGCTTTAATTCCCATCTTATACAGCATTGAAAACATTCAGTTAATCAGTTAGTTACATGTTTCATAGATCATTTGAACGATTCTTTTATCGGAATGATCTGGAACGTGTCAGTCTACAGGATACGTGTACATGATTAGCGTTAGCATCAATGAACACAACGCCATTTTATTCCTACTCTTAAAACTAAATTTAAAACCATTTTTTTCTGACTACCACTTCTTAAGTAGAAATTTGTCAATTAAATTGGAGGAGTCACCCAGGAGCAATTTAAAACTTGTTTCACTGCCTGTTAGACATTTTATGTTATTGGGAAAATAGTTAAAAATCTTTATTGCTGCATACTGAACTCCTCACCGACCTACTGACAGCTTTAACAATGGGCAATAAAGGTCGTTTCTCGTTTTGTACAACCAACACTTTCTTCCTGTGTGATGAGCTACCACAGAAAATTATTCCGTACGTCATTACCGAGTGAAACTTTGCAAAATATCTCAGGAGGTTGATACGTCTGTTTCCAAGGTGAGTAATTATACGATGAGCAGAAGTAATTAAATTTTATTGTCAGAGAAGTTCAGAAATATGATTTTCCAGGTCAAGTTTTTATCAATATGTACACCAAAAAATTTGGAGTGTTCTGCATTACTTACTGACTCCTGCTCATTAGCTGTATCAGTTGTTGATATGATCCCATTTCTTGTACAGAACTAAATGTAGTGTTTGAACCCTGTGGGACTCCCTTTGTGATTTTTACAAGTCACTGAATTTTTCTACCTTTGCGACATTGTTTGAATTAATCAGCACAAACTTTGGCATTCTGTTTGTCGAGTATGACTCAAACCAGCTGTGTGAAGACTTAGTTTTTCTAAGTTAGTAACATGATCTAAACGGCTGAAGGCTTTGGAATGATCACAAAAAATACCGAGCGGTAATATATTATTATTTAAGGCTTGTACTATTTGATGAGCGAATGTATAAATAGAATTCTCAGGTGAGCAGCCTCTCAAGAATCCAGATAATGCAGTTGTTTGTACCAAAGTGGCAACGCCAGAAAATAATAAGAATTTGCAGAACGACATGCAGAGGATTGATGAATGGTGCAGTCTCTGGCAGTGGACCCTGAACGTAATTAAATGTAACATATTGTGCATACATCGAAAAAGAAATCCACTACCGTACAATACGGCTGGAGACAGCCTCTGCCGTAAAAGATCTAAGCGTAACTTGACCTTAAGTCGAACGACCGTACAAAACAGATAGTGGGAAAAGCAGACACAAGACTCCAATTGATGGGAAGAATCTTAAGGAAAGAAGTGGCTTATAAGGCGCTTGTTTCCCCGATTCTTGAGTATTATTCATCTATCTGGGATCAGTATCAGGTAGGACCGATAGAGGAGATAGAGAAGATCCAAAGAAGAGCTGCACGTTTCGTCACGGGATCATTTAGCTGGCGAGAAAGAGCGATACGGAGATGCTAAGAAAACTACACTGGCACACGTTACAAGAGAGGTGTTGTGCATCACGGAGGGATTTAATATTGAAATTTCTGGACAGCTCTTTTCAGGAGGAGTCAGACAACATATCCCCCCCCCCCCCACATACATCTCGCGTATTGGCCACGTGGAGAAAATTTGAGAAATTGGAGCCAATACAGAGGCTTACCGACAATCATTCTTCCCACGCACTATTCGCGAGTGGAAAAGGGTTGGAGGGATCAGATAGTGGTACCGAAAGTAGCCCTCCACCGAGCACCATTAGGTGGCTTGTGGAGAGTGATGTAGATGTGAACAGACCACCGCAAGAACAATTTTGACAATCCTTACGAGAAATTAAAAACAGTGCCTTATTTTCTGTCTACCACATTAGCAGCAATTAAGATTTGCAATTAAGATTTGGATATTGTACAATATATCTGGAACTGTATAACTCTGGAGGCTCAATTCCATTTAATCACTTTCGCATGTGCACTCATGCAACATATACGCACATTACACATACACTACTTTAATATTGTGATTGGATTATGTTACCGAAGCAGGACATTGTCCTATTATCGGGAATGGTAAGTTCACGACATTTGTTAACCAAGTGGGGTCCCTAATTTGTCCCAGTATCACCTTGCGTGACAATTGGTTGAGTACAACCGCGACTCTTTAACGGTCCGACTTCGCACATCACGCTCCTGAAAAGAGCAAAAATAAAATATTTAAGCTGGTGTATTAATTGTGATACATACATTCGAGAGAGTCGTAAAAGAAAGGGTACGACAATAATTTTGCTAAACATATGAGATTAAAGACAGGCGTTAAGCGCTACTACATTAAATAGGCAGCAGCTCTGAACTTAGATTTTGTTCGTCAGTGTTTATCATTGAAAGTATTAAGTGATACTATATACAACTATAATCTATTTCTTATTAAGCTTCGGACATTCGAGCATAACCGACATTTACAGCAGTGAACATGTTACCAGGAATCGATCTGAATATCTTACGCAACACCGAACAGATAATACAAGTGCATAGATGTTCACTTGCTCCTAGCATAATACTACACAGTCGTAGCTGATGTACTTCACCACTTAGTATTTTTCAATAACTAACTCCTAGCTTTTTAGTAATCATCATTACAATAGACCTTCTGGTGTACGTATCTTTATATCTAAATATATACAAACCAACACTGTCCGAACAGGCCTTAAGGGCCAAACGAAACCCACTGGCCGCCGTGTCATCCTTAACCAACAGGCATCACCAGATGCCGGAGGGACATATGGTCAACACACTGCTCTCCTGGTCGTTGTCAGTTTTCGTGACTGGTACTGCTACTTCTCACTCAAGGATAATTGGCCTCATTAGGGCTGAGTGCAGTCCACTTGCCAACAGCACTCGGCAGACCTGGACGGTGACCCATCCAAGTGCTAGCCAAGCCCGTCAGCGCTTAACTTCTGTTATCTGACGGGAACCGCTGTTGGCACTATGGCAAGACCGTTGGCATGTATGTATGTATCAGTATGAAATATTTATAAGACATGTGAATCACTCAGTCATAAGGGGAAATGGATACACTGCGCATTAAAGTGCCAAATACTGACCATAGCATTGCTATCAGTAGAGTATAGAGTACCGACTTCATCTACGGTAAATAATTACACGAGAAAGTTTACTGGATTATGGCACTGATTTTCGTAATTAAAACTTGTGAAACGTCTTAACTAATCTGGTAGCAGCTGTGATTGTTAAGACAGAGGCCAGGGGGGGGGGGAGTTATGACATTTTCTGCACGCCTTAACCCCTTCACATCTGTTTCTGCCACCAGAGAACAGGTAATGGACTCCCTGCCACAGTGTGCGCCATCCTAACCATTGGATGGATCCAACGGCACACATAATAGCGAGTTACACTGAAGCACAAAAGAAACTGGTATACGCATGCGTATTCAAGTAGAGATATAAGCAAGCAGAATTCGGCGCTGCGGTCGGCAACGCCTATATAAGACAACAAGTGTCTGGAGCAGTTGTTAGATCGGTACTGTTACTATAATGGCAGATTATCAAGATTTAAGTGAGTTTCAACATGGTGTTACAGCCGGTACGAGCGATGGGACACAGCATCTCCGAGGTAGCGATGATGTGCCGATTTTCCCGATTTCACGAGTGTAACGGGAATATCAGAAATCCGGTGAAACATCAAATCTCCGACATCGCTGCGTCCGGGAAAAGATCCTATACGAACGGGATGAACGACGACTGGAGTGAATCGCTCAAAGAGACAGAAGTGCAACCTTTCCGTAAATTGCTAAAGATTTCAATGGTGGGCCGTCAGCAGGTGTCTGCGTACGAACCATTCAACAAAACGTCATTGATATGGGCTTTCGGAGCTGAAGGTCCACTCGTGTACCCTTGATGACAGCACGGCACAAAGCATTACGCCTCGCCTGGGGCCGTCAATACCGACATAGGACTGTTGATGACAGGAAACACGTTTCATGGTATGATCAGTCTCGTTTGAAACTGTATCGGGCGGATGGACGAGTACTGATGTGGAGACAGCCTCATGAATCCATGGGCCCTGCATGTCAGCAGGGGAATGTTCAAGCGGTGGAGGCTCTGTAATGGTGTGCGGTGTGTGCAGTTGGAGTGATGTGGGACCCCTTATTCATCTAGATACGACTCTGACAGATGACACGTACGTGAGCATCCTGTCTTATCACATGCATCCATTCATGTCCATTGCGCACTCCAACGGACATGGCCAATTCCATCAGGACAATGTGACACCTCAAACGTCCAGACGTGCTACAGAGTGTCTCCGAGAACACTCTTCTGAATTTAAACACTTCCACTGGTCACGAAACTCCCCAGACATGAACATTATTGAGCATACTTGGGATGCCTTGCAACGTAATGTTTAGAAGATATCTCTACCCCGTCGTACTCTTTCCTATTTATGGACATCCCGGCAGGATTCATGGTGTACATTCCCTCCAGCGCTACTTCAGACTTTAGTGGAGTCCATACCACGTCGTGTTGCGGCACTTCAGCGTGCTCGAGGGAGCCCTACACGATGTTAGGCTGTTTTACAAGTTCCTTTGGATCTTCAGTGTCGTTACCGCCACATGTGGAGGCTGCATCAACATAAACGGCTACGTTTAGTGCGGTGCATGTACTGCTGATGAACGGCGTGACATTGTGTTCACTCATGAACCATTGCTGTTCTCTTCTCCAGATAACTGTCAGTGACTAAGGTGCCGGCCACGGTGGTCTAGCGGTTCTGGCGCTGCAGTCCGGAACCGCGGGACTGCTACGGTCGCAGGTTCGAATCCTGCCTCGGGCATGGGTGTGTGTGATGTCCTTAGGTTAGTTAGGTTTAAGTAGTTCTAAGTTCTAGGGGACTTATGACCTAAGATGTTGAGTCCCATAGTGCTCAGAGCCATTTTTTTGACTAAGGTGGCGACCTGGGGAGAGGTCTTATTCTTCCAATATTTTGGAGAGGCGCAGCATTGTTACGTCTGGCTTGATGGTGTGGAGAGCCATCGGGTGTGATTTCAGGTCACGACCGGTAGTGACTGAGGGAACTCAGTGGGACAACGACGCGTCTCGGACATGCTCCCATGCACCAGTATCATGACGTCATTTTTCAACAGGGTAATTCTCGTTCGCACGTGACACGTATCTCTATGGATTGTCTGCGTGCCGTTGAAGTACTCACGTGGACACAGCGAGATACCCAGATCAGTCACCGATAAGACGTGAGTGTGACAATTTGACGTCATCTATGTCTCAGTGGCAGTATCCAGGACATCGAGGACCAGTTACCACAGCTGTGGGCCAACTTGCTTCTGGTGGTGATTCGATAACTTCACAACGTCTTTCCCAACCGAATGATTACATGCTTCCAGGCCAGGAGGGACGCAACGTCATACTGCCTACTGATAAGTGGGCTGATATTGCCATGATCTTTGTAAATTTAACTCCATTGTATAATCAATGAAATAATGCATACTCTCTCACCCAGTAAAGTTTCATTTTGTTTCCTCCATCTCTTCTGGGTACATCCCCTTTTTGTCAGATAGTGTAAATCCGGATTAATTATCCATACTGATGGTAAAATTGAGAAGCCTTATCTGCTATCACATAATTTATAACATTTGAAAGACTAGACTGGGTATGGGAATGTATTCATACAGACGACGAAAATTTCTGTAAATGCGTCGTTTAGGTATCTCCTAACTTAACACAACATTGAAGGAAGACTGCTACGATGGAGTGTGAAATGTTACAAGGGATAAAACCATTTAATCTTATGAAGATTGGTCCAGAAAAAGTATACACTCTTTCATAACATTAATGGAACAAAATGTCATAGCGTTACAATTCTTGCACGCGAGAAGGTTGTTTTACTTGTTCAAAGTGACGCCCATTAACAGCCAAACAACGTCGACGCCGCTGAACTTTTCAGCGAACTACGGCTGTCACTGTTGCTGGTGTGACAGCCGCACAGGACGCCTCGATGGTTTCTCAAAGCTCTTTCAGTGGCTCTGAGCACTATCGGACTTAACATCTGAGCACACGAGTCCCCTAGATCTAGAACTACTTAAACCTAACTAACCTAAGGACATCACACACATTCATGCCCGAGGTAGGATTCGAACCTGCGACCGGAGCAGCAGCGCGGTTCCGGACTGAAGCGCCTAAAACCGCTCGGCCACAGAGGCCGGTGTTCGTTCACTGTAGCTGACTTTTATTGATAGGCAAAAGTCAAGAGGTGTATGTTCTGGAGACCGTGATGGGTACTCAACAGCTCCATCTCCACCTCTCCAGCGTTCGGGTAGATTTTCATCAATGTAGGATCTGACACTTCTGTGGTAGTAAGGCGGAGGTAAAATGTTTCATTTCCAAACACCTCTCGGATGGAGGCAAATCGATTTCGCTGCCTATGAAGATACAAATCACCAGTCACGGTACCTTCAAAGAAGATTTTTTTTATCTCAGTTTGTTCGCTTCATCTGCTCGGGGCGGACGTCGTAAGACATTCGTTTAAGTTTAATGTTGATACATTAACTCAGTTTTTTTTTATTACTGAGGGCATCTAACCCTCTGACCGAACGCACTGAGCTACCGTGCCGGCAAGATTGGACCAGTCCATCGCGCGATGACAGACCACTCCATACCTCAATACCCGGTAGATCAACATGTTTGTCTACGTGAAGGTGAGAATTATCAGTAGATCAGTAAACGCAGTTGTGGCGGTTTATAATACCATTCAGTTTAAAAGGTGCCTCGTCATATCAGATAACCATCCCTTCGGACCGCTCATCCTCTCGAAACTTGCCGTCAAACCATTTCCAGTACTCCATTCTTCGAATCTGGTCGTCCTCATTTATAGCGTGTAGCGATCTTGGAATGTACACTCTCCATTTAGCAGTCTTCAGAGTTCGTCGTACGCTTGGTCGGTTTACCCCGCTTTCACGTCCACCCTGCTTCACGGATTTTTTAAATGACCTAGTAAAATGATGCAGCCATTTGCAAAGCTGGAATTCTTGATGCGTTTCATCAACCAGACCTTTCCTCATGCTCACGCTGAACAGTACCGACGACTTCAAATTCATCCCCGAATACGATACATTATTGTACGTATTGGTGTCTGAGTTACGTACACGTTGTGTCTCCATCATTTATTCGTACGTCCAGTATCACTTGAATACGATCTTGCTTTGCTCAAACGACGATCTTACTTCATCCATTGCTGCAGTGTCACCTGTCAGAAAACGCGCGCCAAGATGTGATGAGAAAACAATGGACCACGCTACCGCGCAAAATTGCAACGATATGTCAGTTTCTTCCAAAGATTTTTAACAATCAGGGTGTGTACAATTTTCTGGACGCTTCTGTATGTAGTCTACTTGATTCTTTAGTAAGGTAGCTTATTATATCGTCAAGATAGTCCAGTTTTGCCCTTCAGGCAGTTTTCAAGTAATAGCTAGAAAAAATCGAGAGTAATCGTACTATAAATACGAGGGTAACTTCAAAAGAAATGCACACTATTTTTGTAAAAATAAGTTTTCATTCAGCATGTGTGAAAGTTTTACAGTGTGTAGATACATCCTTCCCGCGTGTTTTCAATCTTAGTTCAACATGTTCCCATGAGTGGCGCCGTCACAGCATGTCTTCGAGATGGCTGCTACACTTGATGTTCGTCAGAAGCAACGTGCTGTCATAGAACTCCTGTGCTGTGAAAACGAGACAGTGGGAAAATTCATAAGAGGTTGGAAAAGGTGTATGGAGATGCTGCTGTCGATTGCAATACAGTTAGTTGGTGGGCAAGCAGGTTAAGTGATGAAAGTGGGCACGGCATTATTGAGGATTGTCCTCGCAGTCCGCGCGACCGCTACGGTCCCATAGTGCTCAGAGCCTAACTAACCTAAGGACATCACACACATCCTTGCCCGAGGCAGGATTCGAACCTGCGACCGTAGTGATCGTGCGGTTCCAGACTGTAGCGCCTAGAACCGCTCGGCCACTCTGGCCGGCGTGGAACAAGGTTTGAAGATGATTACTCCCTTGTGCACGCTGCCAAACAGTGGCTTCAACAGGTTGGTCCAGAATTTTACCGTGCAGGTATACAGGCGCTGGTTCCAAGATGGCGTAAGGCAATTGAGAGGGATGGAAATTATGTGGAGAAATGAAAATGTTGTTCCTAAAGGATGTATCTACACAGTGTAAACCTTTCAAACATGTAGAATAAAAGATGGATTTAAAAAAAATAGTGTGCAGTGGTTTTGCAGTGACCCTGGTACAAAATCATAACTGTAGATGCAGCACATCATTGCGTCGTCACTAAACATAAATATAAATCGCGAATGCCTAGTTTTTATAACAGACTACTGAATATGTGTGACAAGTACGAAACTGAGATATAGAAGTCCCAATACTAGTACTTATTTCTAATGATGGTGCAACGTTTTGGATGCAGGCAACTGATACGACGAAGTATGTGCTACTTTAAGTACGACGCAAGCTCAGACTCCAAAATTGCGCAACGACGAATAGCTCGGTATGCAGGTCGCGCTCACTCCATCCTACCCAGGCTCGCTGTTCGAACAGTGTCGATTATAGCCGATAGCAGAAATAAGACCAGTCGGGAAGGAAGGAAGCAAGATTAATGTTTAATAATAGCAGTTAATAGTGGTCTGGAAAGAATGCGAGAACCTCGTTAAGGAGTTTGGCACTTCGGACTGTTGTGTGGTTACCAAATGTTCGCAGAACTGTGGACAGACTCATACTAAACCATTATAAGGAATCGGTAATGTGCCGACTGACCTATTCAGGTACTTCTACTCTACATTAGTGACATGTGTCTACTGAAGTATTTAGATACTTCCGTTCGACGTCAGTGAAGGCTTTGCGTCATGGAGAGACTGAGTATGAGATACTCTTTGTTCAGATGAAGGATTACTGCATTAATTGGAACATAGCGATTTACCAACATCAACCTATGCTACCGCCCATACACTGTTCAACGAATGTTTGGAATACTATTGTAAAATGAAGTCTACGTTACTAGAGGTCTCATTGAACTAAGCAATTCATGCATTATTCATTTACGGTTCATATAAGCTTTGTGGCCGTTTCGCTCGTGGTCGTGCGGTAGCGTTCTCGCTTCACACGCCCGGGTTCCCGGGTTCGATTCCCGGCGGGGTTAGGGATTTTTTCTGCCTCGTGATGGCTGGGTGTTGTGTGATGTCCTTAGGTTAGTTAGGTTTAAGTAGTTCTAAGTTCTAGGGGACTGATGACCATAGATGTTAAGTCCCATAGTGCTCAGAGCCATTTGAACCATTTTGTGGCCGTTTCCCAATCATGTAAACATGCCGCCTCCCAGTGGCACAACGCGAGCAGTCCATTATCAACAACAGCTTCCATCAGTTTATGTTCAGCACTGCAGTAACATGACACGTAGAGGCATACAACACTTTGCTAGAGACGGAATGGCGGCTTTACTTTCAGCAGGTCATAAACAGCAACATGTTGCCGTTCGGTTACATGTCAACAAAGTGGTGTGTCTTAGGTGCGAAGAAAATACGGAGAGATGGGATATGTGAACGATAGATCTCGCAATGGTCGTCCTCGTATGACAACTCCAATGCAGGAATCGTTTCCTCCAACTGTCGGCTCGCAGGCTCCCAACAGAACCTGCCAGATGACTTCTCCGCGGCAACAGGGATTCGAATTTCAGACCAAACATGGCGAAGAAGACATTATCAGGGTGGTCTTCATTCAAGAAGACCAATGAAAGATTCTGCACTTAACCAACGGAACGGACGCAATCGAAGGATCTGGGCTCTTGTACATCAACATATGACGGTTGCAAAAAACAAAAAAATGGCTCTGAGCACTATGGGACTTAACATCTGTGGTCATCAGTCCCCTAGAACTTAGAACTACTTAAACCTAACTAACCTAAGGACATCACAAACATCCATGCCCGAGGCAGGATTCGAACCTGCGACCGTAGCAGTCGCGCGGTTCCGGACTGAAGCGATGACGGTTGCAGTATGCAGTAATATCAAGTTTGCTGGCGATACCAGGATTAGATTGCGATCGAACACTACACCTATAAGAGTCTGATGAAGTGACAGACGACACCAGGAACGCCGATACGTTGAGGAAGTCCATCCGTTGGCAGGTGGAAGTGTAATGCCCTGCCGGCCGGAGTGGCCGTACGGTTCTAGGCGCTTCAGTCTGGAGCCGAGCGACCGCTCCAGTCGAAGGTTCGAATCCTGCCTCGGGCATGGATGTGTGTGATGTCCTTAGGTTAGTTAGGTTTAATTAGTTCTAAGTTCTAGGCGACTGATGACCTCAGAAGTTAAGTCGCATAGTGCTCAGAGCCATTTGAACCATTTTTTTGTAATGTCCTGGACGACAATAATGATGGTACGTCGGATCCCTCTAACTCCCATCTACGGCAATTTGACTGGTCCCAGACTCCTTCAAGACGTCCTACAAAAGACTGGAAAGCCCTACAGTCGTAAAGTCGGTGAGAACTTCATCCTACTCGATGACAATGCAAACTGTACCGTACTCTAGCAGTGTCTCGGTATCTTTAAAGATACAACATCAACCAAATGCATTAGCCAGAACAGTTATCAGACATGAATCATATTAGCATGCATGGAATCTGTTGAAGATGGCCGTTGCACAGAGTCCGAACCGATCTAACAGTCTTCAGGACCTCGCCGAAGTTGCCATTGAGGGGTGGACCTCATTCCCCACCTGGACCTGCATTTGTGTTCAGTACTCAGTGTAATGAAACGGTTCGCCTGGTGCAACATATAACGTATCGTCAATCATTCACATATACAGAAAAACCGCTGTCTGGTACATCATTTTTTATTAATATGTCGCTAGCGGGAGTGGAGTGGCGTGATGACCCTCCATGGATGCCAGAGCATTATAGCTCCAATGTCGCTTCATACGCAGTTCTGGCCAGGTACTCCAAGTCCTAGCTCTTCTGTATACTGCGTGGCGTCGTTACAGTTATCATTTGTTATAAATTTTTTTTAAATAAATTGTTGTTGTTGCGGTCTTCAGTCCTGAGACTGGTATGATTCAGCTCTCCATACTACTGTATCCTGTGCAAGCTTCTTCATCTCTCAGTACCTACTGCAACCTACATCCTTCTGAATCTGCTTAGTGTATTCATCTCTTGGTCTCCCTCTACGATTTTTACCCTCCACGCTGCCATCCAATACTAAATTGGCGATCCCTTGATGCCTCAGGAAATGTCCTACCAACCGATCCCTTCTTCTAGTCAAGTTGTGCCACAAGCTCCTCTTCTCCCCAATTCTAGTCAATACCTCCTCATTAGTTACGTGATCTACCCATCTAATCTTCAGCATTCTTCTGTAGCACCACATTTCGAAAGCTTCTATTCTCTTCTTGTCTAAACTATTTATCGTCCATGTTTCACTTCCATACATGGATACGCTCCATACAAATACTTTCAGAAACGACTTCCTGACATTGAAATCTATACTCGATGTTAACAAATTTTTCTTTTTCAGAAACGCTTTCCTTGCCATTGCCAGTCTACATTTTATATCCTCTCTACTTCGACCATCATCAGTTATTTTGCTCCCCAAATAGCAAAACTCCTTTACTACTGTAAGTGTCTCATTTCCTAATCTAATTCTCTCAGCATCACCCTACTTAATTCGACTACATTCCACTATCCTCGTTTTGCTTTTGTTGATGTTCATCTTATATCCTCATTCTTCTGACTTCGTGCGGTCGCATAGGAATGTCATTCAAAATCGGTACATAAAGTGAACCACATGCAATCAGCATTTCTCGCAGTAATGTTAAATAAGTGAAAGTGTAGCTTCCGACATGGCTTTCCCACACGGATGAATAAGTGTAATACTGTTGTTGAGCCTTGAACATGGAACAAAGTCTAATCCTCTGTATCCAAAGCAAGGTACAAGGACGAAGTTAAAAACTGTGCAACGTAAAATGACGCTAAGCTGAGCTTGCAAGTTGTGGTGTCACCGTAAACTCAGAAATGTCGCAGCGTACAAAGGGCCATCGAACAGTTTAATCGTACATTCGTCTTATAAGGACAGGCAGTGTCCTCGTGATACGTGCAGTCCGAATGATTCCAGATTCAAGATGCCATATAACAGCTTGTAGAATCGAACAATGCAGAACATCGAATCACTGAATAGGGCGAGAGCAGAACAGTCTGAATACCTACAGCAAAACAATGAAAATGCAGAACGTCCAACTACTGAACAAAGCAAGAGTACGCCTTTGTCCAAGCTGTCCGCATTGGCACAGTTCCGGGAAACTCTCACGCACTGACGCCCGATTGTTCAGTCAGCTATCCCTTCAAACCATACCGCTTAGACATGGTTTCACCAGGAAGTCAAAGAGTGAAGCATTCTTCAGCACATGAGAATACGAGCCTAGACTGTCGCTACAACTTGCCAGCCACATAAAAACAGATCATTTGGAAGACGTTTAATACACGGCCCTTAGGTTGTACTGGGCTTTGCTTACCGGAATCTCGATTCTGTCCAAAATTTTCGGACTTATTGATCGGTTCTAGTTTTAAAAGTGTGCAACATTCTGCACAAACAGTGATCCATTGATTTCAATATCATCTAATGTCCAGCGCTACGTGCAAAATCCCTCACATTCCGAGAAAGCGGTAACATTGACCACAGAAATTCTTTGCGAATGGTAACGTTCTCGATTTTAATGACGACGGTAAAGATGTAGTCCTCACTTCCTCTATCACGTATCGTATTAATGTACTGCATGGACGTGGCAGATTTGGCTGGATGTCCTTGTTGCATATGCTGACCACATTTGAAATGACAATGTTTTCGCCGGCCGTAGTGGCCAAGCGGTTCTAGGCGCTACAGTCTGGAACCGCGCGACCGCTATGGTCGCAGGTTCGAATCCTGCCTCGGGCATGGATGTGGGTGATATCCATTGGTTAGTTAGGTTTAAGCAGTTCTAAATTCTAGGGGACTGATGACCGCAGCAGTTGAGTCCCATAGTGCTCAGAGCCATTTTTTTTTCTTTGGCAATGTTTTCGCCGTTTTAAATTATCTCATCTCTTTGTTTTAAGTGCAACCTCACCATACCCAAGTCAAGGCCGAGTGAAGTGGCCCAGTGGTTAGCGCAATGGACTCCCTTTCCGGAAGAAGACAGTTCAAACCAGAGCCTGGACATCCTAATTTAGGTTTTCCTTAATTTCCTTACATCGCTTCAGTCAGGTGACAGAATAATTTCTTTGACACGGCACGGTCGATTTCCGTCCCAGTTCTTCCATAATCCAAGTTCGTGCTACGTCTCTAATGATCTCGTTGTATACGGGAATTTAACACTGAACTCCTCGTCCCCTATCCAAGGTAAGATCACGTCAGGTGCTCAAGAACTTCAAAACAACGTCCTACTACTTGCCATTTCCTTTCCTGTTCTATTCGCAGATATAGTGAGGGAAAAACGACAGTCTATATGCCTCCGTATGAGCTCTAAATTCTCGTATCTTATCTTCGTCCTTACGCGCAATGTAAGTTGGCGGTACTATACTCGTTCGGCAGACAGCTTAAAATGAAAGTTCTCTAAATTTCGCAATAGTCTTTCTCACAAACAACGTCGCCTTCCATCCAAGGATTCCAATTTGAGTTCCCGAAGCATCTCCATAACACTTATATGTTGTTCGAACCTACTGGTAATATATCTAACAGCCCATCTCTGAATTGATGTCTTCCTTCAATCCGACCAAGTGTAGATCCCAAACACTCGAGCAGTACTGAAGAATAGGGCGCACCAGCGTCCTATATGCGGTCTCCTTTACAGGTGAACCATTCTTTCCTAAAATTCTCCCAGTAAACCAAAGTCGACAATTCGTCTACCTTACTATAGTTCTCACATGATCGTTTCACCTCTTATCGCTTTGCAACGTTATGCCCAGATATTTAAATGACTTGACTGTGTCAAGCAGAACGCTAGTAATCTTCCTGCTCATCCGCATTAACTTTCCCATATTTAGGGCTAGCTGCCATTCATCACACCAACCGAAAATTTTGTCTCAGTTGTCTCATATCTTCCTACAGTCACGCAACTTCAACATCTTCCAGTACACCATGGCATCATCAGCAAACAACGGCAGATTGCTGCCCACCCTGTCAGCCACATCATTTATGTACGTAGAAAGCAACAGAAGTCCTATAACACATCACTGGGGCACTCCTGACGATACCCTTGCTTATGATAAACACTCGTCGTCCAGGACAACATACTGGGTTCTTTACGAAGTCTTCGAAACACTCACATGCCTGCGAACTTATTCCATACGTATGTACCTTCGTTACCAGCCTGCAGTGGGGCACCGCGTCAAATGCTTCCCGGAAATCTAGAAAGATTGAATCTGCCTAAAGGCCTTCGTCCATAGTTCTCAGTATATCATGTGAGAAAAGGGCAAGCTGATTTTCGCACTAGTTTGGCACGAGCGATGACTGTTACGCCAAAATCGATTACAAAATATCAGTAAGAATGCCATCAGAACTGTCGTCAAGTGAAAATCGTGGACTTTTATAAATACGTTGAGGCTTCTGGCGCAAAAAAAAAAAAAAAAAAAAAAAAAAAAAAAAAAAAAAATATTTTCCGTTATTGTGCGTTTGCACTCATTCTGAGACGTGGACTGTTCTTTTAAGTAAGCAGCAATGCTTTGAGCCGCATAGAAGGATAAAATGTGTATTTAATATCCAGCTCCAAAGACCTGACGATCTTTGGTGGTGCGCCAGCGAATCGCGAATTTCTTAGAAGCTTAACTCGAGACGCTTCGTATTCTCTGAAAGAGCGTTCTTTGCATGCCATTGTTTCCGGAATGGTAGAGGAACCCGATAGCATTCTATAGATATCAGTGCATTCTTTCAGCATTCCCAATAATTTCTCACGGCCTTCTTATGCAATACACGGTAAGCTGTTGAGCCTTACTTTATCACACTATTTCACGTGTTCAAAACGTTGACTGACGCTACAGCTGATTCACTCAGTTTCTTAATTACGCTGTTGGAAGGCTCATGACATGTCTCACTAAACGGTTCTTTCTTTATTTAAATCTTTTTGCTTTGCCTATTTTCTTCTTTTTTAAAAAAAAATATCTCTTATTTTCTCTAGCTATTGTGTGTTTAATACGCTGATGAGGAACTGCTTTTAAAACGAATCAGATTTGATTTCTATTTTCACATTACTTTGCCTTTTCGGATGGAATGTATTTTAGCGTTTTACATAGACCAGACCAGTCCAGACGTAACGCTTACGCTCCATAGGCCCAAGGACCCATTAGCCTGAAGATAGTGGCTTTAATGAAGGTGATTATTCTGGTAAAATTATAGTAAGAATTTGAACTAGGTCGGGCAGCTAATACATCATCGAAGGTCAGAAGGCAATGGTGGTCATGACAAGTAACAACAGCATATACTGCTGGACAAATAATTGCAATCTCGAAGTGTTAATCGCAATAAATACTTTAAATTTAGGACTATATCTTACATTTTGTAATCTTACGACTTAAAATGTAATTTTCTGTATTACGTCAATTGAATATTGAATATCAAATTGTTATACTATAAATTTCATAGCCAAAAAATTATAGTGAGTGTAAGAAAACTACAATTTCACTATATTCAGTAAACTTTTTCCTACAGTGTTAGTTCATTTTGAAATTGCTGAAAATCGATCACTATTAAATGTATTACTTTCAGGCTATTGCAGCAGGTGGGAGGTGTAACCTACTCCACTGTAACCCCAATATCATGGTAGTTTCACTCTCGAATAGCATATGAGAAAAATAAAAATTCAACTTAATCTTTGGATATTCCAGGTAATATTGTTAATCGATACAGACCTCCAAACGGGTTTCCATATCTAAATTTCACTTCATCTATCTCTCCTGTCTCATTGCTATTGCTTCTTTGCGTGATATGCTGTGGCAGATTTAGAATTATCGTGCAGCCTATCTGTAATGCATATTTCCCAAAATTAACCATCAGAGTTTCACAAGAACTGTGTTTTCACTATTGCATGGGAACCCATAAATCCTGCACTTATGTCCCAGCATTATCAGCCATGATTTCCTTTTCTTAAATACAGATTGTGTGTCGACTGGAATACATTTTCAATAGTAATGTCCAATGTTCGGTGTCCAAATACTAATGTGGGTCATTATGAGATGTTATACCAAGAATTTTAACGTTACAAATGAAGAATACGTGTATGGGGGTGCTGTATAAGGAGGATAAAATTGAGAGGCTGATATCTGTAAATTAGTGCTTACTGTGTGGTGGGTCTGGCTAGTCTTTATGTTTTTGAATGTCCCTGTTAATGCACAGCATTTAAACGGGTAACGAACTAGAATAATTTGGGACTACTATATCGAAATACCAAATAAAATCCCACTTTAAAATAATTTTGTCCATTTCTTATTTATTTCGTTTTTTTATAGAAAACTATTTTAGGCAATGCGGTTGTCCAATACATCGTAACAAGCAACGTTAGACACATGTTACACACTAACATGTAATACACGATTAGTAGCTTATGACTGAACAGCACATTAGATAAATAGATAATAGTACACTACTGCATATATAAATAAACTAAGACTCTATCACGGTTTGGGAGCGGCTTGCCCATGTCATGCAGAAACCATAGGACCCCACCGATTCCATAGCTGTGGAATGTGCTTTAGAAAAATAATGAAGCAATAGTACACTGATACACAATTAACCACTTCTGACATAAAGAATTTAATATCGGCTTATTACAGGAAATATTATCAGTGGTTAGAGACATGCAGTTAAAGTTTTAGTCGTTTTTCTAAGGCTGGCTGTATTCTCCATTTCTGCTGGCTGGTTTTGATAGTATGCCGATCTTAACAAAAGTATGTAAGGTGCCTTTCCGCTGTGGCCCATGAGACGGACAAAAAAACTGTTCTTCATCTCCCTGTCATTTATCACTCCAGCAATTGCTAACAGTTAAGGCTCGTTGTGTCATATAAGTAGCAGATACCTACTTGGGCTGTGACTAGCGCGTGTGGTGGTACTTCCCCGGCCTAAAGTCTGTGGTAGGCCAATTGGCTGCACCTGGCAGCATTTGGCCATAATATCAGCAGTAGCCCCTGAGATTTCACACTCAGATGTGCTATGGCGAGATTCTTCTCCTAATAATTTTTTTGGTATTGATTTTAAATAAAGTTCTTGTCTATTCCACTCCCCTGGGATGATGGGAATGAATGTAATGCTTTAAAAATAAATTTAGTCATGTGTTCCTGTGGATTGTCTTATGTCATAATTTAAAAGTATGTTATAAGCATACAGTGTTATAGTCTGCAAAGGCATACTTGACGCTAATGAAGGGGCGAATTCCTCATATACTTGTTACAAATGTGTAGCAGTGTGCTATTTGTTTAACATGGGATATGGTTGTATATGTTAAAATATGACAATGATCTAATTTTTAACGTGTAATATCAGTGTATTTGTTTACATATCATACAGGGCTAATTGCTCAATGTAGGTTATAGATATATTTGTTTAAATCTTGCAGTGGGCTAGTTATTTAACATGGGATAACTATGTATTTATTTTCAGTATCACATTATGGTAATTAATGAAAGTTTAAACTCAATTATTTTCATTTGTCAGAATGGAAACGTTAACATTTGTAGAAATTCGCTCAAAACTAGTAAATATCACTGCAAGATGCTCATATGCAGGAGTTCCTGCAGAAAATGTAGTCACACACTATACTGCCAAAGTATCTTAACCCTAGGACGCCTAAGGGGGGGGGGGGGGTTCGTTGAACCCACATATTTTTTATGTCCCCTTCTTCTTCCCAAGTAACTTTCATACCACATATTCCCTTTGAGTTATTGTTTGTTGCCTATTTTATGAAACGTTAGTGTCAATATATTTTATAGAAAATTCCTGCTTTGAAAGAAAAGATAAATAAACTTATTACAGGTCCAACAACCCCCCCCCCCCCTTCCCTTAGGATTCCATGGTATAGAAAATTTCCCTTAGTAGGATTTCGTATTTCTCATCTCCACAACAATGCAAGTTAGTGTCCTGTTGGTTGGTATTCATGCTATTCACAACAATCGGTTTACTTTCAGAGTAAGTGATTGTTGATGTCAGTCAGCTGTTATTTATCTTGTAAACTTGCAGTGAGTTAGTGCAGTTCCCTACTGTTCATACCCAGACTTAGAAATGACTAAAAGAATACGTGACTCGTCCTTAGATAGAGTTCTGAATTAAATTTTAGATGAAGTTCTGACTCGGGGATTGAATGTGAATATGAGGATGGTGCTATGGAATATGATTCAGATCGGGAAAGTGATGTGGATGTTAGAAAAGATGAAGACAGCGCAGCTTCAGGCAGTGACCATCAGGGTGTTATTGTGGCCAAGTCTGGAAGAAGGTACGTAACCACACAGCCTAGAATTCCTCGGAGGTCTGTTGCTAAAAAAGTAAGAGAGCAGGCAGGAGTTACTCCAGCTGGTGTTTGCCATTCACCTGGAGAAGCCTTGAAGTTACTTCTTACACCTGACATCAGGGATGTTATAGTAAAACATTCAAATGAAGAGGCAGTTAGGCGAAATGTTACTTTGACTAATGAGAAAGAATTGCATGAATTTATAGGAATCCTGATACTTATGGGGGCAAATAAGGACAATTCTGTCAGTGTACACGATATTTGGTCAGACCTAATGGGTCGGCCAGTTTACAAGGTGATTATGGCAAGAGAACGTTTCATGGAACTTATTGCAATTATAAAGTTTGATGACAGAAGTACCCGCCAGCTAAGAAGGGAAGCAGACAAGTTCACAGCAATCCGTGATGTTTTCAACAAAGTGAATGATAGGTTTCCACTACTGTACAAACCAGGGATCCACCTCACCAGTGATGAGATGCCCAGCTTGTTTAGAGGGCGATGCCCCTTCAAAGTATTTATGAAGGATAAACCGGGCAAGTATGGCAGCCTTATACGCATGATGTCCGATGCAGTTGACAGATACGTCTTGAATATGGAACCCTACGCAGGTAATGTTCAGAAATCTCGAAAGAAGAACGGGGTTCAGCAGCTGTCGTCAAACGTCTGGTAGCACCTGTGAAAAATACTGGTCGAAATATTACTACAGACCGATACTACACATCGGTGGATTTGGCGGAAGAGTTATACCAAGACTACAAGGTTACTACAGTAGGAACTGTCCTAATTTTGAAATGCTATTTGCTTATGATGAACGACTAGTACTCTTGCAGTGCAAAGGAATCGGAAACATAAGATAACCACCAAGAGATAGTCCAAAACTACCTTTCAGCCTCCTTTTTGTAAGTGGATTTTTACTGTGTGGTACTGTCTCATGCTGTTACTGAATCCCCTATAAAAAAATTAAGTCTTTTGAGCTATACACAAACCTCAGATGAATGGACTAGATTATAACGTTGTTTACAGACAAATAATAAAATCTGTATATGAACAGAGCATAGTTTATAATCTCTCTTTCTTTTGTTGTAATTTTCTAAAAGTTGTACTTCCACATCACGCAACACTTCGAATGTCCTTATTACTGTAGTAGGCAAACTACAGAATGACAGTGGTGCTATATATATGTTTTTTATACTCAAAAGCAGTGATTGCATTGCTGCTCCAAGGAATCAATCCAGTGAATTACCCATTTCATTAATGTCTGCTTATTACACTTTGTAACAAAACTGAAACACCACATTAATATGATGTCGATGCTTATTTTCAGAAATAGTAGTCTGATTTTAATCTGGATGTGACCATGGCCTAACAGATAATGCTAATCGAATGCAGCGGCTCCTGGAGTCGTTTCTAATCAGGACGTGCCTGTTTAACTATGTTCACAGGGTAATAAACGGTTTTGAAATAAGTAATGCCAAAACATTTTACACTGTTTGTCTTACATATTCTGTTTAGACACAATATCAGAGAGATATCACTTTCTTCTCACATTTCTAATTACAGTTAATCCCACCATAGGTCAGAAATTTTGTATCCAATCACATGCTGTAACAACGGTCTACACACACAATCCTCATTATAATACGAGATCTGGCAAGCACCGTCGATGGGAATGCTAATACACAGCACATGGACAACCTTTGTAGAACATTTGTCAGGAATATCATATATCACCCATCAGTTATGTTTTACTGAGAGTCAGTCAACCCACGGTGGTAGGCTCTCATTCAGCTGGTACGACACGCTACATAGGTCATGCCTCCGCCTGTAGTCAATGGGCTCCAAATTCGAAGTCAACTGTCACTTCACTCACTTAACGCTAGCGGCGCCTTACAATCGATTTTGCCTGTCATCGAGCTGTGTGACGCAAAACTGTGTCAATCGTAGGGTAATGGATCATGGACCCTTTACACACTGCACTAATGTTGAAAATTGGGAAGCAGAGAGGCGCCTTGCAGGCTGACGGTTATCTTTGCCACCCCGGTGTCAGTGACGTGATTGATGCATGAGAAGCCTTTACCACTCTCCCACTGCCAGGGTCCAGCAGGTGAAGTAATTATTGGTGTGCTATAGCTATCTCCGACGAATTGCAAATCTGAATCTCCAGTGCAATGCAAACTATGCAGAATATCCAGAACCAACTCATCTTCCTGCCCCATATATATGAAGCGACCCATAACAAAAATTTCTGATAACTGACTTAAAATTAAATAAACACTGGATAATAGTATTGGTCTGTAATCCGTGTTGTGGAGATGACTGTGGACATTAAGTGTGTGGTCATTTCCTTCTAAGTGTGCAGGTGTGAGCATAGTTAATTGGTTAAAATACACTGACAAGGTAGAGGCACACAGTTAACGTAATAACTTGTGAGTTTGTTATTGCACACATAGAAGATGGCTAATCATATTAAAGTCCACGTGTAGTCTAGAATCAAAGCAAATGTCGTCATCAGGCAGTGGCAAGTGAAGTGTAAGTTCCATCAACAGACCAAACAATAGAATTCCTGCTGTATGTAGCCAGCACACGGTTATAGCTGGTTGCCAGTCACAGGATCCCACCAGGTAAGGAGGCATGTGCTCCAGGGCATGGCCTCTTGCGAGAGTGCAACTTGTGGAGACAGCTTGTAGATTGCAGCGCTACTGGTGGTGTATGCTGGAGATAGAGATCGCTCTCCGACAGTTGTGGTAGTTCCGTGTCGCTGTCAGAGTCTGTTACTGCATCCTTCCTGCGTGGAGATGGCGCACTGGGGTGAAATCACCACATATCATGCCATCTTCGTGTCAGATGTGAAGGTGCTATTTCCAGAGGTGGATCTGGAGTGAGGGGCTGGGTGCCAACACGGGAGATGAATCCAGAAAGTCCTGCGTCTCCACCTCAAAGACCACTGGTTATATGGGGCGCAGCCACTATCAAGTCCCAACCACTACGGGAAAGGAGGCCTGTGGTCGCTGGTGTTGGAACAAATAAAATTCTAGTATTAAAGCAGGATATAACTCCGACATACAGTCATAGCACACTAGCTTTCATTATACTTTGGGAATGGTAGATATGAAAGACTGGTCAGGAAACAAAACATTTCCATTATCTACTAATACCAATGGATAGTTGACGCACTTTGGTGTGCCAGACGAATATGTGGTTTTGGCAGTAAGCATTGTAGGTTGGCAGACTTTTCTTTGAGCTGTCATGTGGATGAAGAGGAACATATGATGCTATAGACTGTAGATCTCTCTGGTTAGATGGAGCAGTCCAAATAACAGGAGGCTGCTAGAGAAAAGCATTAAGAGCACCAATATTCTTTTGCATTTACACACAGTAAGTGGAAAATACATAGAAAATATGGAAAACATGTAAAATTAGGAAAAATGTGGGGAAATTTGGGAAATATGGTTGATGAATGAACAAAGAAACTTCATGCTAATAACATTATAATCACTTCTCTTTTAAGCCACTAACAATATATGGATGGATGAAATATATACATACAAATTACTGATTTGCTGTAGTTCTATCTCAGCTGGTAGGGTGCTACTCTACAAAGCAAAATATATGTTACATACGTTACAATATCGCAACTGATGGCACCACATTCAAATTAATTGGTACAAAAATTTAGGTTACCATCTCCTAAATGGCTGAGTTGCAGTGACAGTACACTTTTTGTCTAAATTCATTCCAATGACTTAATTTAGCTACAAATACTATTGTTCAGTGTTTATTTAATTTAACTGAGTTATCATTGTTTTCGACATTTTTTTTTCAGTTTCACTTTATACTTTCGTGTATAAGAAACATAAGTAGCACGTTTGGCATTATGGCATTTGTCTACTGCAATAAAACTAACACTCAGATTTTGGCATGGTGTAGAAGTACAACTCCCAGGCAATCAGAACCGAAACAGAAGGCTATAAATTATGCTGTGCCCACCCGCAGTTTTAATTATTTGCCTGCTAACTTAGTGAAAGTCGATTCCCAACACCTGATTGTATTGATCTGTTGGGCTAATGACTATTCTTTCTACGTAAATACGATATGAAAATCTGCAGTGCTGTTATAATCCTTAAAGAGCTGTATTTTTCGTGGAACATTCGGTAATGGTGAGAGGCAGAACCACAAAGGAATACTCCACCGCCAAAATAGACTGCCAGGCATATTTTAGAATACATCTTGGGGGAAATCTATGTTATGCATCCGAGTCCTTTGTGCCACCGAAGAATTCGCTTTTCTCCATAAACAAACTGCATTTCAAAATCAGGACGGGCTATATGTACCTTGCAAAATTCTGGTTTTAATGGAATATTTGTTAATGGATGGACGCATTGCCACACACAGAAACACTCCACTTAAAGAATGGGACTGGCAGTAGTATATAATGCAACTTGGATACTGTGCTATAAAAAAAGAGAGCTGGCAAGAGTAGAGTAGACAGTCTATGTTACTCATAATACAGACTCCAACAAAGATGACACAGGAATTAGATTAAAGCTGAGGAAACAGGTTCTCAATCCAGGACTTCTTCAAAGAGATAGATCATGCATCCAAATCTTACACTGGGACGAATAATACGAAAATGAACAAATGTGTCAAGCAGACTTAAACATATTAAAAGTTTTGAGTATAAAGCACATGCATTTGAGAGCTGTCAGTTTTCAGTAATAAGAACACTCAAAAGTACACAGGTGTTTTAGACAATCATGACCAGAGGTTATAAATCATGAACAATATACCGATAAGCCGCACAGAGTGGCTGAGCAGTTTGAGGCGCCATGTCACGGCTTGTGCGGCTCCTGCCGCCGGAAGTTCAAGTCCTCCCTCGGACACGGGTGTGGGGGTGCTGTTCTTAGCATAAGTTAGTTTATGTTAGTGTAAGTAGTGTGTGAGTCTAGGCACCGATGACCTCAGCAGTTTGGTCCCTTAGGAATTCACTCACATTTGAACACTTGAATCTACCGATAGTTTTAAACAATGTTGAAACTGTTAATGCAGATTCCAACTAAAGATGGAAAAACATATTTTACCAACCCCATCCTTGACACATTCAGAATGCAGGTGAGTTGCTCATTGAATTGGTATGAATTTGTTATTGGGTGCTGTTAATTTAATGTGTGATATCGGTGTACTTGTTTAAACATCGAATTTTGCTGATTGTTTAATCTAGAATATCGATGTATTTGTTTAAATATTTCAATGTGCTAGTTATTTATCCTGGTATCACAATGTATTTCTTTTGAGTATCTTACTGCACTAACTGTTAGAATTTTAGAATCACTTATTTACATGCATGACTGAAATGTATTTGTAGAAAATCATTCAAAAGCAATAAATATCAGTGGAGGTGCTTAGAAGGTGGAGTGCTTAAAGAAAAGTCATATGTCATTAATAATTGACAGTAATTAAGCCCCTCCAAAGCCTCACACTGTAATGTCAGGTTATCTTGGATCAAAAATCACGTTAATAATTCCCACCATTTTGCAGAATGTGCCATGATGTCATAAAATTATAGCTGTTTTGCCATACCTCAGCCATGCACCGTAATTTCCAACTCTCTCTCTGTTTTCATTATAGTAATATTTACTACCATTTTCAAGGAGTATAACTTTGCTGGTAGGATCCTTTCACTGTGGCGAACAGCAAACAACTGATGAGGCTCAGACAAATTGGATAGTAACAAAAGGGTGAAGCAGACTGGTGTGTGCGAGAGCGACCCTGATTTTTATGTCTCATGATTGCCGAAGAGGTGGTGTGGGCATACTTGTGATATGCTGACGAATGTATCGCACGCAGCTGTCATAGAGGTGTGGGTGGTGATGGTGACTTAGCTCATGAGTGGACCATCACCTGATGTTATGTGAGCCCGAATGGTGTTGATAACCCGCTCCCATAGCGACTACTTATGTCTGAACAGTTTTATTATATCACAGTGTTAACATATCTACACTCCTGGAAATTGAAATAAGAACACCGTGAATTCATTGTCCCAGAAAGGGGAAACTTTATTGACACATTCCTGGGGTCAGATACATCACATGATCACACTGACAGAACCACAGGCACATAGACACAGGCAACAGAGCATGCACAATGTCGGCACTAGTACAGTGTATATCCACCTTTCGCAGCAATGCAGGCTGCTATTCTCCCATGGAGACGATCGTAGAGATGCTGGATGTAGTCCTGTGGAACGGCTTGCCATGCCATTTCCACCTGGCGCCTCAGTTGGACCAGCGTTCGTGCTGGACGTGCAGACCGCGTGAGACGACGCTTCATCCAGTCCCAAACATTCTCAATGGGGGACAGATACGGAGATCTTGCTGGCCAGGGTAGTTGACTTACACCTTCTAGAGCACGTTGGGTGGCACGGGATACATGCGGACGTGCATTGTCCAGTTGGAACAGCAAGTTCCCTTGCCGGTCTAGGAATGGTAGAACGATGGGTTCGATGACGGTTTGGATGTACCGTGAACTATTCAGTGTCCCCTCGACGATCACCAGTGGTGTACGGCCAGTGTAGGAGATCACTCCCCACACCATGATGCCGGGTGTTGGCCCTGTGTGCCTCGGTCGTATGCAGTCCTGATCGTGGCGCTCACCTGCACGGCGCCAAACACGCATACGACCATCATTGGCACCAAGGCAGAAGCGGCTCTCATCGCGGAAGACGACACGTCTCCATTCGTCCCTCCATTCACGCCTGTCGCGACACCACTGGAGGCGGGCTGCACGATGTTGGGGCGTGAGCGGAAGACGGCCTAACGGTGTGCGGGACCGTAGCCCAGCTTCATGGAGACGGTTGCGAATGGTCCTCGCCGATACCCCAGGAGCAACAGTGTCCCTAATTTGCTGGGAAGTGGCGGTGCGGTCCCTTACGGCACTGCGTAGGATCCTACGGTCTTGGCGTGCATCCGTGCGTCGCTGCGGTCCGGTCCCAGGTCGACGGGCACGTGCACCTTCCGTCGACCACTGGCGACAACATCGATGTACTGTGGAGACCTCACGCCCCACGTGTTGAGCAATTCGGCGGTACGTCCACCCGGCCTCCCGCATGCCCACTATACGCCGTCGCTCAAAGTCCGTCAACTGCACATACGGTTCACGTCCACGCTGTCGCGGCATGCTACCAGTGTTAAAGACTGCGATGGAGCTCCGTATGCCACGGCAAACTGGCTGACACTGACGGCGGCGGTGCACAAATGCTGCGCAGCTAGCGCCATTCGACGTCCAACACCGCGGTTCCTGGTGTGTCCGCTGTGCCGTGCGTGTGATCATTGCTTGTACAGCCCTCTCGCAGTGTCCGGAGCAAGTATGGTGGGTCTGACACACCGGTGTCAATGTGTTCTTTTTTCCATTTCCCGGAGTGTATATTCGTGTGAATAAAATATTCCACCCCAGTGAAACTGTTGCATGCTCTTGAAGATATGGAGTGAATGTGTGATCGACTTGCATAGGTCTTTAGCCCAGGCCATCTGTGTACCGGTATAGGTTGCTTGAATGCAACTATCTGTTTATAAGTTTCACTGCAGAATATTAATGGCATAACTTCATTAAAATATAGTTGGAATGTGTATTACACACTAACCATTAATGTGCCAGAATGAGGTAAGTATTAATGTTTCTAACAGTTTCATTGCGGGCAGCATTACACAGTGCTGAGCCGATATCGATTACATACACTGAACATTTACAAGGTTCTTCATTTCTCAGCCAATTTACTGATATTATTTGTTTCAAGTTATTTTACGGCCGGCATTGCACTTCACCGTGCCAAGTGTGGAGAGAACAGAATACCAAGATTACATCCGTTACCACTCTAGAGCTAAAGAAAATTTATTTCATTGTTTATTTGCGAAGGGAATTTTATCAGATTAATGCACAGGTCCATTGAACTCAGTGCTCACGAGACAGTAAATTTCAGAGGGATTGATCTCGTTGTGAAAACTGCGTGTTGGTTTTGCAGATTAAGTCATTTGCTCAACAATCCGTCACACAGTAAATTTGCGTAAGACAAACGTTATGCACTGCATATTCATTGGCAAACAAAAACAAGTAAACTTTAAAAAAAACTTACAGTTCCGTTTCAACTAGAATTTTTTAAGACCTAAACAGTCACATACATTGCACCATATAAGTTTCTTATTTCAGTACATGGTAGTAGCAACCATTAAGTGAGGGCTCACAACTACAGTGCAATAATTCTTGGTAGGAAATAAATGTGCTCTTTCGATAAAATGTCTCCTTTGACCTTCTATTTACCTACATCCTACGGCAGAGCAGCACCAAATACGTTACGTCGTATGGCCGACCGCTCTCCTAAACTAATTTGGATTTTTAAGCTCCACCCACTTCATAATTCACACCGCTTCTCCTCACCCTTCCCGTCTCTTATTTATATTTAATGTCTTGGAAATACGTCAGTCAAAGAGATTCCAAAGCAGTTGCATTACAGTAAGTACCTACACTGATCAGTATTTAGTTATGAGATAATATGGAAATTAATCTTTCCATAATTAACCACCTGCGGAAAAAAGTGAAGTTCCAATGAGGTGTGGAAGAAACAAAATGAAAGTTTACAGAGAGAGGGCGCACATGAAGTTATTGCAATGATTGCAAAATCGAGTCAAATGTAAGAAGGTAGTTTGAACCCACTTTTCAGTAAGATGCACCACCTTTGGCTGAATGGATATTAAGATTCATTTGGGAAGAATTTCTTAAAGCCATTGTATTTTCTCGTGAAGGATGATGACTCACGCTGTTTTAACTGGTTTTGATATCCTGGATATTGGCACTGGGTCAGAGTTGACCTCTTTGCTAGTCCCACACTGGTTCTGTCAGGGACAGATCTGTGGATCTTGCATGACACAGTAATACCTCAACATAATGCAGTCAGTTCATTTAGACACATACACCATGATACTGTCACATGAGCATAACATATGAGGATGCAAGATGTCCATAACGTACCGCTGCACTACCAGAGTTCCCTCGTTACGTGGAATCATAAACGATAGCTTACCACATCACGGCGACAGGAGTAACACTTCAAAACACTGGGAAAATGGAACCTTAGTCCAAGTCGCCACCATCTCTGCGCGACGATCGTCATCCAGGGTAGTTCAGAACCACGCTACCTCACTGAACACAGTATGACACCACTCATCAGCAGTCCACGTTTTCCAGATTTCTTCACTACTGAAAAACACACAGAAGTTTGTATCGCGGAGTTATCGGCAGCCTATAGGGGTGACGATAATTCCCTAGTGCGGTTGTTGTTAGTCTCCTACCGATAGTGCAAATGTTGCTAGGAGATGATGGTGATGTTGGTTTGTTGGGTGCTCAACATCGTGGTCATCAGCGCAAGTACAAGTTCAAAATATATCCATTTCCAGTCAAGGCACTTCCCGAATGATGATGAGATGATGAGGACAACACAAACACCCTGTTCCCGGGCGGAAAAAATTCCCGACCAGGCCGGGAATCGAACCCGGGAGACCATAATCCAAAGGCAGCAACATTAGCAACTAGACGACGAGCTGCGGACATTGCAAGGAGTCCTTTACTTCTTCTGGAAAGCAGGTGAAGATGTGAAAGGGTTACAATGTGCCTTGTGCACAGTACAGCAATCCTTAGTTGTGGTGGTCCATCTTGGTCGACAGGAATCCTCAGGACGAGTATACGTGCCCTCACTTTCCCACTCTCACATCTGGATGCCCCAAAAATCGAGATATTGCGGATTCGAACAGCCAGCCAAATGGGGATAAAATATGATATTCCTTTGAAACTCAAATGCTGTAACGCCATTTTACACTAATATGTGGCATCTCCGTGACTTTCACAGTGTTCCCACAACATCTAAGCCTGTTACCGAGCCTGGTAACAACCCTAAACATGAAAAACACCAACAGTCTCTGCCGGTCAAGCTAGTAAGTACCAATAAACACTGAAGCGCCACGGAAACTGGTATAAGCAACTGTATTCAAATACAGAGATATGTAAACAGGCAGAATACGGCGCTGCGGTCGGCAAAGCCTATATAAGACAACAAGTATCTGTCGCAGTTGTTGGATCGGTTACTGCTGCTACAATGACAGATTATCAAGATTTAATCGAGTTTGAACGTGGTATTATAGTCGGCGCACGAACGATGGGACACAGAATCTCCGAGGTATCAATAATGTAGGGATTTTCCCATGCGACCATTTCACGAGTGTAGCGTGAATATCAGGGATCCGGTAAAACGTCACATCTCCGGCATCGCTGAGGCCGAAAACGATCCTGCAACAGCGGGACCAACGACGACTGAAGAGAATCGTTCAACGTGACAGAAGTGCAACTATTCCGCATATTGATGCAAATTTCAGTTCTGGGCCATCAGCAAGTGCCAGTGTGCGAACCATTCAACGAAACATCATCAAATGGTTCAAATGGCTCTGAGCACTATGGGACTTAACATCTATGGGCATCAGTCCCCTAGAACTTAGAACTACTTAAAGCTAACTAACTTAAGGACATCACAAAACACCCACTCATCACGAGGCAGAGAAAATCCGTGGCCCCGCCGGGAATCGAACCCGGGAACCCGGGAGCGGGAAGCGAGAACGCTACCGCACGACCACGAGCTTCGGACGATACGTCATCGTTATTGTCTTTCGGAGCAGATGCCGCACTCGTGTACTCTACATGATGGCACGACACATTGCTTTACTCCTCGCCTGTTCCCGTCAACAGAGACATTGGACTCTTCATGAGTGGAAACATATCGCCTAGTTGGACGAGTGTCATTTCAGATTGTATCGAATGGGTGGACGTGTACGGATATGGAGAAAACCTCATGAATTCATGGACCCAGTATGTCAGCAAGGGACTGTTCAAGGTGATGGACGCTTGTACTAGTGGAGGACGTGTGTAGTTGGAGTGATACGGGACCCCAGCTACGTCTAGATGCGTCTCTGACAGGTGACACGTTCGTAAGAAACCTGTCTGGTCAACTGCATCCTTTCATGTATATTGTGCATTCAGAAGGACTTGAGCATTACCAACAGGACAATGTGACACTCCACACGTCCAGAATGGCTACAAAGTGGCTCCAGGAACACTCTTCTGCGTTCGAACCGTTCTTCTAGCCACCAAACTCCCAATACATGAACATTATTTAGCATATCTAGCATGCCTTGAAACGTGCTTTTCAGAAGAGATGATGTCAATTCCCTCCAGCACTACTTCAAACTGTCGAGTCCATGCCGCATCGTGCTGCGGCACTTCTGCGTTCTCGGAGGCGCCTAACGATATTAGGCAGGTGTACCAGTTTATTTGGCTCTTTAGTGTGTATGTATGTATGTATGTACGTTTTATTATTACATACAACAGAAATGCGCGATTGGTACGTAATATTTCTAATTAGATTCTTATTCTACTTTCATTACTTTAGGTCTTCGGCTTACTTGAGACTACATTCCACTGGTGGTACAAAAATCAAACTTTCTTCTTTAGAAGTTCGTCAGTAATGATTCACTTCACCAACCACTTCTTTAAGGGCGAAGATATTAATGTAGTGTTCAACAACTAAAAGCCTGTAATATGAATTGTTATTGGCAAAAATACTGGTTACTATTCCCCATTTGTTGGTTTGGATTTTGAAAACTAAAAATGTCAATCATCAGGCCATCAGCAGTTTCGAGAGGACGTAACTGGCGTAATTGGCTAGCTAATGTGTTTCAGTTATAGCTATTGTGTCCCTAAACATAGGTACTGATCTTATGGGTTTCTCCGACTGGTTGTAGAATAATGCTCTAGTTGGGTTTATTTAATTTTTTGACGGTTTTGAGAAAAAAATATTTGAAGTTACCGTCACTTGCCCTGCTAGATAGGTAGAACATAATTTTGATTGTTGAAAGTGTCACTGTATTTGAACGTGAGGTTCCGGTGTTTTGTAGGAAATAGAAAACAGTTTTTTACTCAGTATTTGTTGCATATTTGCACTGTCTACTAACTACTTCAAATAAAATGTCCTAAATTATCATGGGAGTGTTTTCTGTGGTATGGATCAGTAAGTGTTTTAGTAAATAATGTTCAAGGAACGATGGGTACAAAGGATGAATTTTCGTCATGTAACGAATCTTTACAGACTTTCAGAAATCTTTAACAATCTCTCACCTGCGCATATAATAATTGTGTTTACTGGTATGCAGCAGGTATTTAGTTATTGTTATATGGTTAGTTAAATTAGTTTTTTAGATTCCTCACTATCCTGCATATACCAGGATATCTGATTTTCGACGTTTCCGAATACATTTCACCAAAACGATTTATATTTATAGTGTGTTCACTTTGAGCATTTATTGTTCATAGTACTACTAACACTGGTTGTGTGTTTTTCGGTTGGGTTTTGTTTTCATTCTGGTGTCTCAATTTAGTATTAATTTGTTTGATATTTCGGTTTGTATGTGTGTTATTTTTAATGGAAATGTGAGTGATGGGTAGACGAGCAAGCTACTATTTATGCTGGTTACATCCTACTTCTCGGTTTGTTGCTGTATTTGTGGCTTCCATGATCATTAAATTGTTGCTCATATTAATTTGGTTAGCTATTATTTTCTTGTACATTGCAGTGGCTGTTTATATGTGAAACATTTCCTAGTTTTCTGAAGTGTGCTGCATACTAACAATTTTCCTATCCTGTTCCCCGTTGCGTTCGACATGCCTATGCATTATTAGAAATTCAGAAAAAGTATAATGGCCATTGTTATACCTTCAGATCGTTACGAGTTCCTTGCAGATAGTTGTTAACTTTCTGTCTATTGTCCCCAGTTGAAATGATTTTAAATCTTGGCTTTCTACAGACGCATACCGACCCTTTGGATTTCTCTGGTTCTTTTATTAGAGTGTGTAAATGTGGCTAGAGTGTGTTTCTTGTTCTGTACGCCATGTGTAACCCTTGTTTCTTCTGTATACTAGCTACTCTCTCTGTTAATTTGTGTGTATTTTCTGCTGTTGCGCTTAGGCTAAGCGCAAATTGAAACACGTACAGCACGTGTGAGATGACACGATACTACAGCGCAACGCGCACGTTTCGCACATACCGCGCGGGTTCAACCAAAATTGTGGCTCCGGCCGAAGTGGCCGTGCGGTTCTAGGCACTGCAGTCTGGAACCGCGAGACCGCTACGGCAGCAGGTTCGAATCCTGCCTCGGGCATGGGTGTGTGTGATGTCCATAGGTTAGTTAGGTTTAAGTAGTTCTAAGTTCTAGGGGACTGATGACCTCAGAAGTTGAGTCCCATAGTGCTCAGAGCCATTTGAACCAATATTGAGACGCGTGCGTATACTTCGCCTGCTCCGATTGGCGACACTCTGCGCATCCTGTATTCTTTCTCAAACGATTCTACAGAAACTATTCACTAAAAAATACTAGATTTTTGGACTTCCTTGTAGCGTTATATGTCAGCTTCATGGCGACGTGCCCATTATCTCGCTAATGGTCATACTTTTTGTTATATACACATTTTATTATGACGCTGTAAAAACTTCGAGAGGTTTGCAATGAAAAATAGGGGTCGCTATGACATTGCGTTTGGTGCGTATTACACCATATGTTGCTGCATATGAAATTTAACTTGGGAGGAGGTCAATCTGTCTCCGATTTCGAGAAGATAGATCCTACAGGGTGTTTCAAAAATGACCGGTATATTTGAAACGGCAATAAAAACTAAACTAGCAGCGATAGAAATACACCGTTTGTTGCAATATGCTTGGGACAACAGTACATTTTCAGGCGGACAAACTTTCGAAATTACAGTAGTTACAATTTTCAACAACAGATGGCGCTGCAAGTGATGTGAAAGATATAGAAGACAACGCAGTCTGTGGGTGCGCCATTCTGTACGTCGTCTTTCTGCTGTAAGCGTGTGCTGTTCACAACGTGCAAGTATGCTGTAGACAACATGGTTTATTCCTTAGAACAGAGGATTTTTCTGGTGTTGGAATTCCACCGCCTATAACACAGTGTTGTTGCAACAAGACGAAGTTTTCAACGGAGGTTTAATGTAACCAAAGGACCGAAAAGCGATACAATAAAGGATCTGTTTGAAAAATTTCTACGGACTGGGAACGTGACGGATGAACGTGCTGGAAAGGTAGGGCGACCGCGTACGGCAACCACAGAGGGCAACGCGCAGCTAGTGCAGCAGGTGATCCAACAGCGGCCTCGGGTTTCCGTTCGCCGTGTTGCAGCTGCGGTCCAAATGACGCCAACGTCCACGTATCGTCTCATGCGCCAGAGTTTACACCTCTATCCATACAAAATTCAAACGCGGCAACCCCTCAGCGCCGCTACCATTGCTGCGCGAGAGACATTCGCTAACGATATAGTGCACAGGATTGATGACGGCGATATCCATGTGGGCAGCATTTGGTTTACTGACGAAGCTTATTTTTACCTGGACAGCTTCGTCAATAAACAGAACTGGCGCATATGGGGAACCGAAAAGCCCCATGTTCCAGTCCCATCGTCCCTGAATCCTCAAAAAGTACTGGTCTGGGCCGCCATTTCTTCCAAAGGAATCATTGGCCCATTTTTCAGATCCGAAACGATTACTGCATCACGCTATCTGGACATTTTTCGTGAATTTGTGGCGGTACAAACTGCCTTAGACGACACTGCGAACACCTCGTGGTTTATGCAAGATGGTGCCCGGCCACATCGCACGGCCGACGTCTTTAATTTCCTGAATGAATATTTCGATGATCGTGTGATTGCTTTGGGCTATCCGAAACATACAGAAGGCGGCGTGGATTGGCCTCCATATTCGCCAGACATGAACCCCTGTGACTTCCTTCTGTGGGGACACTTGAAAGACCAGGTGTACCGCCAGAATCCAGAAACAATTGAACAGCTGAAGCAGTACATCTCATCTGCATGTGAAGCCATTCCGCCAGACACGTTGTCAAAGGTTTCGGGTAATTTCATTCAGAGACTACGCCATATTATTGCTACGCATGGTGGATATGTGGAAAATATCGTACTATAGAGTTTCCCAGACCGCAGCGCCATCTGTTGTTGAAAATTGTAACTACTGTAATTTCGAAAGTTTGTCTGCCTGAAAATGTACTGTTGTCCCAAGCATATTGCAACAAACGGTGTATTTCTATCGCTACTCGTTTAGTTTTTATTGCCGTTTCAAATATACCGGTCATTTTGGAAACACCCTGTATGTAGCACGTTCACTGCCGGTCTCACGCCCGCGAGAACGAAACATGCACAAAATCCCACATATCTCCTAAAAGGCTCGAAACATCGCAACGAGATTTTGGCGGATGATGGCACACAAGAAGGAGAGTATTTTGCCAGTTGGGAAACACGTTCAACGTTCTTATCTATGGCGATATATCATAAGTTGTACATTCTACTTTATTTTTTGCACTCCAGTAACTGCAATTTTTCAAGAGTTATCGACAGCGTGTGAAGCAAGAGTTTCCTAGTATGAAAATAAACATGAAACTTCTTCTCTTATGTTACCGCAAACAGACACAATGAGATTTTACGCAAGGTATTGAGGTCTCTAGTTGCCAATTCCTTCTTTAATGAGACACTCTGCTTCAGATTCTGTCACAGTAGCTGCTGAAAAAGTGAGTTTGTGCAAATTAAACTGTGTTTAGCAAAAAGAAGCGCAATTAAACCTGTCAACAAGAGGACTGTGGTCGTTACGAATAAATGGTGAAGATTCTTCAGATGAGAGAAGTTTAACAATTCACACAAAAATAAATCGCCAATTCTGTTGGAATTTTGGCTGAATCTCCATAGCACATCGTATTTTTCACACCGAACGGATGGAATGGAAGCTTACCAGATTTCTTCATCTGAGCACTATTAAAATAATTGCGTGCGTACCCTCCAGGCGAAATGACACGCACATGTCAGATGCTGGTCATTGGCTTGCCAAACTGACAAAGTGTGATCCACGAATAAAATAGTTACTATTGAGAAAAATAAACAATTGATACGTCGCACAACACATAGGTCAGTGTCTCGTCAGCAGGTGAGAATAATGCTCACGACAGGAATGTGGAAGCTAGCCAAGTGTGCTTTGTGACAAGAAGAGTTCACGTCGTTCAAAAATCATTCTCATGAAAGAAGATCTGTCTTTGTGTGCAGTACATTTTAAGGAATTAAGTATATCAAATCACCACACTCTTTCAGGATACTCACACTTGCCAAACTGACAAAGTGTGATCCACGAATAAAATAGTTACTATTGAGAAAAATAAACAATTGATAAGTCGTACAACACATAGGTCACTGTCTCGTCAGCAGGTGAGAATAATGCTCACGACAGGAATGTGGAAGCTAGCCAAGTGTGCTTTGTGACAAGAAGAGTTCACGTCGTTCAAAAATCATTCTCATGAAAGAAGATCTGTCTTTGTGTGCAGTACATTTTAAGGAATGAAGTATATCAAATCACCACACTCTTTCAGGATACTCACACTTTTGGAATAATACCGACCTCTATTTCATTTGTGTGGCCTGTTATATGATTAGTTTATTAACGTAGATAATGCGTATGTAACTACTGAAATGCTTTTCTCGACATGATGTAATTCCTAGGTATTTAGTTCAATTTACGGCTTTTAGATTGGACTGATTTATCGTGTAACCGAAGTTTACGCGTTCTTTTTAGCACTCATGTGGATGACCTCAAAATTTTAGTTATTTAAGGTCAACTGCCACTTTTCGCACAATTTCGATATTTCTGCTAAATCGTTTTTCATTTTGTTTTGATCTTCTAAGGACTTTATTAGACGATAAACGACAGCGTCATCTGAAAACAACCTAAGACGGCTACTCAGATTGTCTCCCAAATCGTTTATGAAGATAAGGAACAGCAAAGGGCCTATAACACTACCTTGAGAAACGCCAGAAATCACTTCCGTATTACTCGATGACTTTCCGTCAATTACAACGAACTGTGACCTCTCTGACAGGAAATCACAAATCCAGTCACATAACTGAGACGATATTCCATAAGAACGCACTACGAGCCGCTTGTGTGATACAGTGTCAAAAGCCTTCCGGAAATACAGAAATACAGAATCGATCTGAAATCCCTTGTCAATAGCACTCAGCACTTCAAGTGAATAAAGAGCTAGTTGCGTTTCACTGGTAATTCATTACGTTCGAACACAATATATGTTCTAAAATCCTGCTGCATATCGACGTTAACGTATGGGCCTGTAATTTAGTGGATTACTCCTACTACCTTTCTAGAATATTGGTGTGACCTGTACAACTTTCCAGTGTTAGGGTACGGATCTTTCGTCGAGCGAACGGTTGTATATGATTGTTAAGCGTGGAGCTAATGCATCAGCATACTCCGAAAGGAACCTAATTGGTATACAGTCTGGACCAGAAGACTTGCTTTTATTAAGTGATTTAAGTTGCTTCACTACTCCGAGGATATGTACTTCTACGTTACTCATGTTGGCAGCTGTTCTCGATTCGAATTCTGGAATATTTACTTCGTCTTCTTTTGTGAAGGCATTTCAGAAGGCTGTGTTTAGTAACTCTGCTTTGGCACCACTGTGTTCGATATTATCTCCATTGCTATCACGCAGAGAAGGCATTGATTGTTTCTTGCCGCTAACGTACTTCACATATGAACAGCATCTCTTTGGATTTTCTGCCAGGTTTCGAGACAAAGTTTCGTTGTGGAAAATGTTATAGGCATCTCGAAGTCCGCGCAAGATTTCGAGCTTCTGTAAAGGATCGCCAATCTTAGGGATTTTGCGTCTGTTTAAATTTGGCATGTTTGTTTCGTTGTTTCTGCAAGTGTTCTAACCCGTTTTGTGTACCAAGGAGGATCAGCTCCGTCGTTTGTTAATTTATTTAGTATAAATCTCTCAATTGCTGTCGATACTATTTCTTTGAATTCAAGGCAAACCTGTCCTACACTTATGTTATTAATTTGGAATGAGTGGAGTTTGTCTCTCAGGAAGGCGTCAAGTGAATTTTTATCTGCTTTTTTGAATAGGTATATTTTTCGCTTATTTTTCGAGGATTTGGGGATTACAATATTCAATCTTGCTATGACAGCCCTGTGTTTACTAATCCCTGAATCGGTTTTGATGTTCGTTATTAACTCAGGATTATATGTTGCTAAGAGCTCAAGTGTGTTTTCACAACCGGTTACTATTCGCGTGGGCTCATGAACTAATTGCTCGAGATAATTTTCAGAGAATGCGTTTAACACAATTTAGGATGATATTTTATGCTTACCTCCGGAATTAAATATGTATTTTCGCCAACATATCGAGGGTAAATTAAAGTCACCACCAATTATTATCGCATGATTCGGGTACGTGTTTGAAATCAGACTCAAGTTACCTTTGAATCTTTCAGCAAATGTATCATCTGAATTTGGAGGTCGGTAAAAGGATCAAATTATTATTTTATTCCGGTTGCCAACAATGACCTCTGCCCATACTAACTCACTTCAGTTTCGCGACAAGTTAAACTACTTCTGACAGCAACAAACACGCCTCCGACAACCGTGTTTAGCCTATCCTTTCGGAATACCGTTAGGTTATTCGCAACTGTGTAAAATAGATTATCGCTGTATTTGGGAGGGTGGAAGCTTTAGTTTCCATCCAGCCATACTGATTTAGGTTGCTCTGTAAAAGATCAGGCAAATACTGGGATGTTTTCTACTGTAACGTCACGACCAATCCATGTCAACCTAGATCTTTCAGTATGGGAATGTCCTTATTTTTGTTCTTCTTACGTTGTAGCGCAAAGACATGTCTGATGTCCTTGTAAAACTGAATTACAGATGAATAAAACTAGTACCGTTTTTACTACTACTACTGCTGCTGCTACGAAGCACAATAGAACATCACGACCAATACAGACACTACAGTACACACAAATTCATAAACAGAAATATGACAAGACTAACAGAAATTAATGGTACACAATACGATACACACGAATATAGACACAGATAGTGAGTCCGTGTGATTTCAACATGCAGTATTGCCTGACCGTAATCGCTTTATAACATGTATCAGTACTCAAGGCCTACGTTTAGAGCACCAGATAGGGCAGCAATACACAGTGATAATAGAATTATAGAACTGCCATCTACATCTGTTTGGCAGCTCGAACTCGCCAGTCTCTGAAACTACTACAGGACTATCCTGGGGTTTCATAGGTAATTTGAGCGTAGCTTGGGGAACATAAAGACATTATTTCATAAAAATTCCATCACGAAAGAAAAATATATGGTGATTAAAATTTATCTGTAACCATCGTGTCTGTCTCTTTGAACAAGCTTATCTCCAAATGTACTAGATGGATTTTCATGAGTTTTTCACATGGACCTAGATCGAAGCGTGTGGCAACTACAGGCTTCATTCTATAATAATCGGACCACGAAAGAAAAAAAGAAAGGAAAGAAAGGTGTCAGGATTTAAAGTTTTATGTAAAATGTTCGGGTCTGTCTGCCTGGCTGTTTGAACATGCTGATTTCTAAAACTACAAAACATACATTCATACAGTTTTGGTAACTTGAGCATAGTTTGGAACTACACAAAGGCTTTATTTCATTTAAATTTGACTACGAAAAAAATTGTGATTTAAAACTTCGGGAGTGTCCTCGGCCGTAGCTCGAATATTTATTTCAGTGACGGCGATGTGTACGAAAAAACCAACAGATGGGACTGTTAAATTTTTAACTTAAGTGACCATAGAGTTTTCGCCAATTTACGTCAGTGACACAGTTAAGCGCCAGGGTCTTATCTTTACAAAAACAAAATAACATTGAATTTACTTGGCTAGGTATACGGATTTATTGATCTTGCTTTGTGTATTATAAACTTAACGAAACTGTTTTGTTTCTTTCGGTAAATTTAATTTGCATTTGACTTCTTGGCTAGAATAAAGAATTGTACTGATAAAGCGATCCCATAGAGGATCCATTTTTACCGACTGAGGTATGGAACTCTGAAAAGTGACGATATGCAAAGGCCCAACTTTATCATCTGTTGCGAAACACGGGAGTATAGTTAGTAATAATAACAATAAAAGTAAAAATGATGATAAGAATAAGAACAAGAATAAAAATAAGAAACATAGCAACCATACCTCAGTTAAATGTTTCAATACATTTCGTACACCACTGTAGAACTTTGTGGGCTTTCTTCTCCTGACGGTGGGACATTGGTTTGCAGAACTGTCATCTTGTTACTATGTGGCCAAGTTCCACTCATATGTCGATAAATATATCTTTCGAATCTCTATTCAGTACCACAAGAAAGGTATTTTTTCCATTTGATTTGCCAGTTATAGACGTTAGAAATTACTTGCTGCCTTATAAAAATTCCTCACATTATCCGCTATAAATATACGGAAACCACACTTCTACTTATCACCTCATTTTGGATATATCTAGGGTGGCACAGTCTGTATACTCTGTCAGTTCCTAATGGTGGCGAACGAAACACAAATACATGCACAGATCTAGATTTGGGACAGAGTACACACATTAGGCATTAATTTTTCGTTTCACGGCATAGGCGGTTCGATCCACTCTGAAACGTTTGGTGTGTGAGCACTGCTGTATGACAAGCGTTGGTAGTGCTCTCACTCCCCCGCCGTGATGCGTCCCCCTCGTTAGAACCCAGCGGCCGCTCTGATCCGCCGTGCCAACGTCCCCTCGACACCCCATCCCCCCTTTGCCACCGGCTTCCACCCTCGCACCCGTAGCCCAATAATGAAGCCCCTGCGTCACTCACAGAGAGTAGACCTTCCTGCCTTCAGCGAGTCGCCGCCTGGCGACTTCGCCACCCGGGCTGCCCAGAGCTAATTACTGTCTGCCAGTCTCGCTGCGTCCTGCCGACGTTTACATTTCTCCGACCGATCGATCGTCGTGTCTGTCGCACCCGGGACGCTCACCTTAAGGCTCCTTTCATACACGAGCCAATAACACCGGTAATATGTCACGAGTTCGTGCGAAGTCCATTTGAGCAAATATGAGGGGCCTCAATAACTAATGCAATACTTTTATTCTCGGTCTGTTCCGCTTGAAAAACTTCGGAATTTGCTGTCAAACATCGTGCAATATTCTTCCTTCAACATCTAAACGTTCATTAAGTTCTGATGGATAACAGCGCAATACGTAGGCTTCAAAATGACGTCTATAACGGAACTGCGTTCTGAGCAGAGCGCTGTCTTTGAGCTTCATTTGGCGCAAGACCAGAGCATCTCTAATACGCATAGGCGTTTGCAGAATATATACCTGAGACCGGGCAGTGAACAAAAGCCTCGATTGGTGGCGCCTGTATCTTCATCGGAACAAGGTCGCGCGAACCTGTCCCATCTCGAGTCTGCTAGCAAGCTGCACACAGCTGTGACTCTCACAGTGTTGGAACGTACTGGCACTCTCATTCGAGGTGATCGATGGATCACAATCGTACATCTCGATGCTCATCTGGGAGTCTCTGTTGGTAAAAAAACTCGTTCACCAGTTGAGGTACTCGGAAGAGTGTGCCCGCTGGGTTGCTCGCAGCCTAACACATTATCACAATGAGCATAAAGAGCATCTTCCGTCTGTTTGGCCCAATGAAGGACGCACTCACAGAGAAATGCGGATGTTGATGGCGCAGCGAGACTGACTCCGACGTCGACAAGTAGATTGGTACCATACAGGCATACAGGCCCTCACAGTAAGATAAAGTAAGGCGATCACACTGAACGGATATCATGTTGAAAAATAGAGCTCATTAGCCAAATGAGTGCAGAATACTATGATGTTCCGGAATCCTGAATAAAAACAACCTGCTTTCAGAAAACGTGTAGCTTTACATATGAGCGCCCCTCGTACAGCGGTGTGACTCCACAAACTAACGTGAAATGACAATGAAAGCAATATGGTCGCCTTGACAGTGGTTACGAAGGGCAGTCATTGTTTGACCAGCGTTTCTCCACTTGATAATACTTGCAGGGGAACCGCAATACCTTTAAATCTCGTACGCAAACTGTTTCGAAAACTGATGGGCAGACGAATAGCTCATCACTAAGACATAATGTAACATTTCACCTGACGTCGCAAGACTCGTTAGTAGTTGTTGGACGACGCATACTTCCCTTTCAGTGCACAGAAAAATAGCGCAAAACTGCAGGAAATTGATATTATGCGAAAGAAGCAAATTTAGTTCGTAAGGTAAGGCGTTCGAGGAAGGTTCAATTCCGATACACTTTGTTGATACCAAAACAGACGCACTTTGTTGACACAGAAGAACGTAAGTGCCAATAGGTACATTTAGCTCCAAAATAAACTCACGACATGGAGATATGCCTCATTTTATTCTCGCCAGCCGAAGAGAGAGATATGCATCTTTTTGACACAATATACAGCTGATTAACGTGAAAACATATTCAGAAAAGTTGGATGTCGCAGTTTTGGGGATATGTTCTTCCGACTATCACCCGTCCTGGTGTAGGTTTCTGTTTCCCCAAAAGTTCCACAAAACCAATTTTTCAGTAGAACTGCGAAGAAAAATCGCATTTTAGGATCGATGGGTTGCCTGTTGCATTGTGCACGCCCCTCACAGTTACTTACTTACGTGCAAGTGCGCTCGAGACAGAATTACTGCAAGACCCTTGATTACACACTGAAGAGCCAAAGAAACTCGTACACGTGTCTAACATCGTCTAGGGCACAATGTGCGCACGCAGAAGTGCCGCAACACGACATGACACGGACTCCACTAATGCCTGAAGTAGTGCTGGACCGAATTGACGCCGGCCTGTGTGGCCGAGCGGTTCTAAGCGCTTCAGTTTGGAACCGCGTGACCGCTACGGTCGCAGGTTCGAATCCTGCCTCGGGCATGGATGTGTGTGATGTCCTTAGGTTAGTTAGGTCTAAGTAGTTCTAAGTTCTAGGGGACTGATGACCTCAGAAGTTAAGTCCATAGTGCTCAGAGCCATTTGAACCTTTTTTTTTAACCGAATTGACAACTTGATTCCCGCGGGGCATTCATAGATCCATAAGAGTACGAGCGGGTGCAGATTTGTTCTGAAAAGCACGTTGCAAGGCATCCCAGATATGCTAAATAATTTTCATATCTGAGGAGCTTGGTTACCAGCAGAAGTGTTTAACATCAGGAGATGGTTCGTGGAGCCACTCGGTAGCAGTTCCGGACGTGTGGGGAGCTGCGTTGTCCTGCTGGAGTTTCCGAAATCCGTCGAAATGCGCAATGGACATGAACTGATTCAGGTCATCAGACCGGATGCTCTACGTACGTGTCCCCCGCCAGAGTCATATCTCGATGTGTAGGGGTCCCATATCACGCCAATTGCATACGCGCCACACCATTACAGAGCCTGCAACAGCTTCAACAGTCCCCTGCTCACATCCTGGATCCATGGATTCATGAGGTTGTCTCCATAGCCGTACACGTCCGTCCGCACGATACAAATTTGAAGCGAGACTCGTCCGCGTCCGACCCGACAACATGTTTCCAGTCATCAACAGTCCAATCTCGGTGATGACGGGCCTAGGCGAGGCGTAAAGCTTTTTGTCGTGCACTCACCAAGGGTACAGGAGTGGGCTTTTGGCTCTGAAAGCCCATATCGATGACGTTTCATAGAAATGGTTTCCTCGCTGACACTTGTTGTTGATGGCCCAGCATTGAAACCTGCAGGAATTTGCGGAAGGGCTGCACTTCTGTTACGTTGACCGATACTTTTCAGTCATCGTTGGTCCCGTTCTTGTACGATCTTTTTCCGGCCGCAGCGATGTCCGAGATTTGATGATTTAGCGGATACCAGATATTCACGGTACATTCCTGAAATGGTCGCACGCTACAATCCTCACTTCATCGCTACCTCGGAGATACCATGTCCCATCGCTCGTACGCCGACTATAACACCACGTTCAAACTCACTTAAATCTTGATAACCTCCGATACAAGCACTGCGCCAGACACTTGACTTATATAGGTGTTACCGACCGCAGCGCCGTATTCTACCTGTTCTGTATTTGAATACGCGTGCCTGTGCCAGTTTCTTTGGCGCTTCAGTGTGGTTTTGTACGTCTGTTCGATTACACTTACTGAAAACGGGACTGACCAGAGATTTCTTTCCACCATTCTGATCACTTCCGTCCTCCCGCGAACTACATTACACTTTTTCTAGAACCGTAGGAAGTTCTTTTGTATATTGTCTGTACAATCGTATTGGTATTCTGTCACGGTGTAGTGGTCTTTCCTCTGTTGAGGTACTTCCTTTGATCTTCTGTCTCATGGTCGTTTATGTTGATGTATCTCATTATTACGTTGATGGGTGGATTAAAGGAGGAAATGCAGTGCGAGCTTCGTCAGAGAAAAAGATTTGTCCACCGGTGTGTCATCCTCCGTTTCGACGCCATTATGGTCACAGAAAGTGTGGGAAGATGGCGTCTATCCGTTAACTGATCAATAAATGATCAGGCAGCAATACTGTCAATGTGACAGGTAGTTCTCTCTTATGAATCATAAGAAGTCTATAAACAGTAAAACGTATTACCATCTATATTGGTATGAAGAAGTAAAGCAACCTCTTAGCATAGCTGCTTTTCAGACACCTTCGGGACTGAGGCTCATTTTGTCCGACGTAGGCACTGTTTTAGTGTTAAAAATGGTTCAAATGGCTCTAAGCACTATGGGACTTAACATTTGAGGTCCTCAGTCCCCTAGAACGTAGAACTACTTAAACCTAACTAACGTAAGGACATCCTGCCCGAGGCAGGATTCGAACCTGCGACCGTAGCAGCAGCAGCGCGGTTCCGGACTGAAGCGCCTAGAACCACTCGGCCACAGCGGCCGGCTATTGTTACATCAACAATAGACCAGCGCTACCTGTCACGCATCTGAATGCGAGGTGGAGAGTCGTTGAGTTTTCACGCGGTTCGATCCAATGTAGATGAGCCACCTGCATAGCCGACTGGTACAATTGATAGTTACAGTCAACCGTATCAAGGTACAGATATTTCAAGCCAAAGAACATTATTTTCGCGGTTTACTTGTCTATTTTTACGCTTTTCACTATAGACCAAAAATACTTCTTTTGGTTAATGTAGGCGTATTAATAACTGACATAATGAAAAATTTTGGCTCTGTATTGTATGAATAATTACGGTTAATGACAATGGGTGTGGTTTGAGAATGGGTGTGTCGGCCCGAAATCGGTAACCCCTACACTTGAATCTTACATCAATTATAAGAACAAAATAAACAAATATCGAGTTTCCTCAGTATTGAACAGCTGCGGACCTGTCATCTTGTGGCAGCATACCTCGAATAAGAAATAAGATATTTTATCTGCTACACATACGTGCAATGGACACAAGAATGTATTTAGTTTGAAAACATTTTATTCAACACACAAAAACGTGGATTTGAATTGCAAGGACCTCAACTTAAATTAATCGAACAGTTCATTGATGTATTGATGGTTCATAAGCGCCTAACGGGCCCGTTGGACTAAGAACCGGCTGTACATCCATACACTCTTAGGTAACAAATTAATCGGGTGGAACTAAGCAATTACACTGTTTAAACTATTTAATTGTAGCTTCTGCTTAATAACCAAGATACCGTAACAGAAAGCATTTTGAATTAACTTCGATTTTTGTTTATTATTGCACACAGATTTTATTACTACCAGAAAAAAAAAACTTTTCACCTTCCTTGAATCCTTCCTAAAAATATAGCAACGGAAACTGTAGAAGCCCCTAAATAAAAGTTAATAAACAAAATAAAATAAAAAAGAAGGAAGGAAAAAGAAAACAAGAGGGTAAAATAAAAAGCAAATGGATATATTCGCTGCAGTTCTGGGGTCTGAGTGCTAGCAATCCCTCAGACATGTTTCCGAGAAGACCATTTATCTGTCTGACGCGAAATGAAGTGCTGATAGAGTAAAAAAGCAGTGGCACCATCATGATTAAACTGGTGCATGAACGTCGCCAGAAATTCAAAGTTATGTTGTTGGAAAAATGAAATTCAAATAGTTCGTTCAGCTCGAATTCGCATGTTGGACACAAGCCATGCCAACGGTAATTCTAAAATGGAGCTACAAGCATATCCTTCTCTGCTCCTATCGTTCAGAATGCGAAGATTTTCGTGCCACTTGCAGCTATTGTCAAAGTGTCCGATTTAAAACTCCGTAGCAGTACGGAGCGCCAATTGCTTGAGTTGCCAGCATTGCGGGACAGCTTCTTCCGCTTCATAGCTCAACCAATGCCAGCAACAGAGAACTAGTTTTGCATAATAGCACTGATTTCGCTAACTGAACTTACACATACCAAGACGTGCGTTTCACCTACATTAATTCACGTGTCTCATTCATTGAAACTGCTATACAAATGATTTTAAAGGGCATTGCAAGCAACTTTCCAAGTTCGCAGGAGAGCTTCTGTATAGTTTGGAAGGTAGGAGACGAGGTACTGCCAGAAGTAAAGCTGTGAGGACGGGGTGAGAGTCGTGCTTGGGTAGCTCAGTTGGTAGAGCACTTGCCCGCGGAAGGCAAAGGTTCCGAGTTCGAGTCTCGGTCCGGCACATAGTTTTAATCTGCCAGGAAGTTTCATATTAGCGCAGACTCCACTGCAGAGTGAAAATCTCATTCTGGAAACATCCCCCAGGCTATGGCTAAGCCATGTCTCCGCAATAGCCTTTCTTCAAGGAGTGCTACTTCTGCAAGTTTCGCAGGAGAGCTTCTGTGAAGTTTGGAAGGTAGGAGACGAGGAACTGGCGGGATTAAAGCTGTGAGAACGGGGCGTGAGTCGTGCTTGGGTAGCTCAGTTGGTAGAGCAGTTGCCCGCGAAAGGCCAAGGTCCCGAGTTCGAGTCTCAGTCCTGCACACAGTTTTAATCTGCCAGGAAGTTTCAACTTTCCAAGTAATGTACACTGACAGTGTGCAGACATGCCAATTTACTTCGTAAAATTTCTAATATGGATATTGATGACATGACATCACAGTGTCATCTGATTTCTGTCTGAAAGTTTAAGGTATGCCACATTTATGTGTATAATTTTGATTTTCAAGATCAGTTATCTCAGCTTACTAGGTACATACACTCAAAATGTATTTAAGCTTCCAAATTAAGTAACAGTTCACACATTAAAAACACATCCCCAAAATCGTGTTAAAAAGTGGGACAATTCACAAAGCTTTAAAACGCTAACCGCCGGCCGGTGTGGCCGAGCGGTTCTAGGCGCTACAGTCTGGAACCGCGCGACCACTACGGTCGCAGGTTCGAATCCTGCCTCGGGCATGGATGTGTGTGATGTCCTTAGGTTAGTTATGTTTAAGTAGTTCTAAGTTCTAGGGGACTGATGACCTCAGCAGTTAAGTCCCATAGTGCTGAGAGCCATTTGAACCATTTTTTAAAACGCTAACCACATTTGTTTGATCATTGCATAAAATAGATTGCAGACCCTCCGGCAAATCCTCTGCTGTCCGCTGGTCAGCAAATAAAATGCAGTCCAATAATGTAGTGCACCGTGATCTGCACGCCACAAGCACCACACGGGACAGTGAAAAAATACATGTTACGCATGACAATCTTTCCTCTATATGCGGGTAAAGAGTTAATTTCCTGCGATCAAAGGTAAAAAATCGTACGTGAGTTTATGAAAAACCTGCTATGAAAATGATTCAAAAATAGTGTAGTGAAACAGTTATAACTGTAACTAACAAAGGATTCAGATCAATGAGGCGATTCTTGTTTGTGCATGTGGTGGGTTAAATGATCAGTTTACGTTAGAAGTTTCATCAATACAAAGAATTTCCAACTGTATGGCCAGGATATCATAAAAGTTTTTTAGAAGGCTTTGTTTGGTAAGTCACAGCATTCTACTTTTGTATAAATTTATTTTACGATTATTAAGCCGAAATGTCATAAATCTATAGCCGCGCCAATTCAATATTAATCGAGATAAAACCATTTTCTGTTATCTTCTAAAAGGTGATTGATTCTGGCGGTTTTGAGACATAAAATAATATAATTTTAAACAAAGAAATACTGGTAGACTTATACAATTGTATTTGCATTCTTAAGCGCAGCAACGAAAGTAATTCATGACAGAGTTTGAGTTAAAGAATTTCACACAAGGACTACGAGGAAAAAGACACACATATATAGGCTGTGCGCTTAGAGGGGGGAGTTTTTCCCTCTATTGCTGATCGAAGTACATCTGTATTTTGTACACTTCGGTTCAGTATGCTTCGTAACTGTGACATTTACTTTCCACTGCTTTCAAAATCAATGAGCTAGCAGTTCCACGATAATAGTTGCCTGTCAAACGTATTCAATATGAGCTTACTCCTGCAAAGTTCTTCTTCTGCCTTTTCTCATTGCTGCTAACGCTTGTGATACAAGAATGTTTGGCACACAGCAGACACGCCACTGAGGTACGTGAGATCTGCACGTATGTATGTTGTCAGCACCGCTCGAAATGATGTAAACTGCATTGCCCCTGTCCCCGCAACTCCGTTCGAGGTGAACTCTTAAAAAATTGTTGCGCTGCCAGTCGAACTCATTCAATTGTATCACGGCAAGCTTAATTTCATAATCATTATTACTAATTAATTGACTAATACATTTGAACATGAATGCTCCTACAATGCACTTTCACCAAACGCCGTTATATCCGTATAAAATTATTACAATTCTACCACAGTAGCTGATCGGTATGTGGTGCAGTTGTTCGTAGCAGTGTAAGAGCGAGAGAGAGACACCTTACGGATAAGATGGAATTGTTTCTCTACCCCTGTGGTACTCTTTAATTTAAAACCAAAAAACCTCTCAGTCTAAGTGAAGATCACGAACACGTAACTCAACATCCACACCCGTACACACTGTGCTGCTGCCATGTTTTTAAACCGCTACTAGGAAGTTATCATAATATCTAATCGGACAATTAATTCATTTTTGTAAGATTAGTACAGATTAAAATTCAAAATTAATTCTTTTAGGCTTCTGTTGGAAAATTTAATATTATTTTACTAATTTCTACAGAAAAAGGAAGAAATAGTTTCGAGCGCGTGTTAAAGTGGTAGGAAGCAGACCCATTGGTGTTGAAATCAATATAGTAACATATCATTTCTTTAGTAAGTATTTTTCAGTACATTTAATGAAAATTAAAACAGAATAAAGAATAAACAAAAGCGTTAAGGAGGATGAAGAAGCAGAAAACGGGAAAGACATGGATTTCGCTACAGGGATTTCTCTATCTCGAAAACTAACTGAAAATACTGGTGCTGGCGCTCGATCTCTTGAAGATTATGTGGATGGTCCTTCACAAACTAGTACTCCAGAAGGTATGTTTGTGATAGGTTTTGGGAGAAAACATGGCAGTCACTGACTCCAAATTTTCTCATGATCTGATAGCGAGTTACTGTTAAACAGCACTTCTAGAACTGGACCCAGATACGTATTCTACATTGGACGACAACTACTCAGCCTGCAAGATATAGACAATCACAGAGGTTGGGAGCCAACGTTAAGCGCGTTATGGGGTCCCTTAGGGACATGGCTGCCAAGAAGTGTAAGAAAACCAATGTGCACTCCGTGTGCATACCGGGTGGAGTCATTCCAGGTGAGGAACGGATCTTCCCGGATGCCATGAAGAGCACAGGGTGCAGCCAACTGCAGGTGGCTGCTCACGTCGGTAGCAATGATGTGTGTCGCTTTAAATCAGAAGAGATTCTGTCTGGTTTCTAGCCGCTAACATAAGTGGTAAAGGCTGCCAGTCTTTCTCGCAAGATGGAAGCAGAGCTGACCATTTGCAGCATGATCGACAGTACCGATTGCGGACCTCTGGTACAGAGCCGAGTGGAGGGTCTGAATCAGAGGCTCAGACGGTTGTGCGACCGCGTAGGCTGCAGATTCCTCGACTTGCGCCAAAGAGTGGTTAGCTTTCGGGTTCCGCTGAATAGCTCAGGCGTCCACTATACGCAGGAGACGGCGACGCAGGTAGCAGGGGCTATGTGGCGTGGAATGGGTCGTTTTTTAGGTTAGAGGGTCTCGGGAAAGCACAAGAACGGCTTCAGTTACAACGGGTGCAGGCCGAACACAGGAAGAACGTAGATACAGAAACCATCGTTATAACAGTTGTAAATTGTCGTAGCTATGGTGGAGAAGTACCAGAGCTCCAAGCGCTAATAGAGAGCACTGATGCTACAATCGCTATAGGGGCTGAAAGCTGGCTACAGCCGGAGATAAGCTCAGCCGAAATTTTTGTGAAGAACCTAACGGTGGTCCGAAAGGAAAGGCTAAACACAATTGGCGGTGGCGTGTTTGTTGCTGTTAGAACTGGTTTATCCTGTCGCGAATTTGAAGTAGATAGTTCCTGTGAGCCAGTATAAGTAGAGGTCATTCTTGGCAACCGGAATAAAATAATTGGATCCTTTTACCGACCTCCCATTTCAGATGATACAGTTGCTGAAAGGTTCAAGGAAACCTTGAGTTTCATTTCAAACACGTACCCCACCTGTACGATTACAGTGGGTGGTGACTTTAACTTACCCTCGATATGTTCGAGAAAATACATGTTTAATTCCGGAAGTACGCATAAAACATCATCCGAAATTGTGCTAAACGCATTCATTGAAAATTATTTCGAGCACTTAGTTCACGAACCCACGCGAATAGTAAACGGTTGTGAAAACACACTGCCCACGCAAATAGTGAACGGTTGTAGAAACACACTGACCTCATAGCAACAAATAATACTGAGTTAATAACGAGCATCAAAACGGATAAAGGAATTAGTGAACACGCGGTTGTAGTAGCTAGATTGAAAATTGTAACCCCCAAAAATCCTCCAAAAATAAACGAAAAATATACCTATTCAAAAAAGCAGATAAAAGTTCACTTGACTCCTTCCTGACGGACAATTTTCATTCCTTCCAAATTAATAATATAAGCGTAGACCAGATGTGGACTGAATTCAAAGAAATAGTATTGGCAGCAATTGAGAGATTTATACCAAATAAATTAACAAACGAAGGAGCTGATTCTCCTCGGCACACAAGACGTGTCAGAACACTGTTGCAGAGACAACGAAGCAAACATGCCAGATTTAAACAGACGCAAAATCCCCTATACTGACCATCTTTTATAGAAGCTCGAAATTTAGCGCACAACAGTCTGAGCCTGTGATTCAGACCCTCCACTCGGCTCTGTACCACAGGTCCGCTATCGGTACCGTCGACTATGTTGCAAATGGTCAGTTCTGCTTCCATCTTGCAAGAAAGACTGGCAGCCTTTAAGACAACGAAACTATGTCTCGAAACCTGGCAGAAAATCGAAAGGGATTCTGGTCGTATGTGACGCATGTTATCGGCAAGAAACAATCAATACCCTGTCTGCGCCATATCAATGGAGATATTATCGAAGACAGTGCTGCCAAAGCAGAGTTACTAAACACAGCCTCCCGAAATGCCTTCACAAAAGAAGACGAAGTAACTATTTCAAAATGTGAATCAAGAACACTTGCCAACATGAGTAACGTAGGAGTAAATGTCCTCGGAGTCGTGAAGCAACTGAAATCACTTAATAAAAACAAGTCTTCTCTTCCAAACTGTATACCAGTTACGTTCCTTTCAGAGTATGCTGATGCATTAGCTCTATACTGAACAATCACATACTCTAACATTCTGCGTGGTGTCTGTTGTTTTAACTCGTGTATCCCTACCACTTTCGCGCAACGACGCTCTGAGCGTGTTTTTTAGGGAATTGACTAGTTTGAACCTGGGACCTGTTGATGGTAAGGAGACGCCAGACCACACATGACATGTAGAGTTCACAAGAGTTCAGTGAGACTAGCGATGATGTAACCTAATAATTAATGATTTCTCTGCCTTGTAATGACTGGGTGTTGTGTGCTGCCCTTGGGTTAGTTAGGTTTAAATAGTTCTAAGTTCTAGGGGACTGATGACCATATATGTTAAGTCCCATAGTGCTCAGAGCCATTTGAACCATTTTTGAACTTAATGATTTCAGCGTCAGCTCCACTGCACTCCCTGTAAAAGAATCTTAATACTAACTAAATTTAGTGGAAGGGGATTAAGGCTTTCCTATTTTTAGTTAGCTGGTAAAATAACGTCGAAAAAGCAGTTGTTTACCATTGGAAATTTTATTCTACTCACAAAACATTGTTTATAAATTGCGCTATTGATAAAAGGTTCAAATGGTTCAAATGGCTCTGAGCACTATGGGACTCAACTGCTGTGGTCATAAGTCCCCTAGAACTTAGAACTACTTAAACCTAACTAACCTAAGGACATCACACAGATCCATGCCCGAGGCAGGATTCGAACCTGCGAACCTAGCGGTCGTGCGGTTCCAGACTGTAGCGCCTTTAACCGCTCGGCCACTCCGGCCGGCATTGATAAAAGGAAATGTTTTAATACAAGATGATAAAAACCAACTGTGTTCAAGAAAAATGTGAACGAATATTCCCTGAATGGGTTTCCAAGTACTACAATGGATCGAAGGATGACCTATGCCATATCACATCTATAATCTAGGTTTAAATTAAGTTTCACAAAAGAGAAAACTCTCAAAATGGTCTACAGTGACCCTCAATTATCTTTAATTACTTATCTAACTTGTCGTAAATTACAGTGGCTGATGTGGCTTCTCAATAATTATACAACAGAAAAATCATCACGTTTCAGATTTTAACTTACGTAGCAAATGTGAATACCATGAGCTTCAATTGACGATTGACACTAGCATTACATAAAAAGGGGATGTAACAGATGCGACTTCTGCAGTTCTGAGTGAAGCCTTATGCGCTCAAAAATGCGGCATCGTGTGCGTTCATTACCTTGTCGGTGTTCGTCAGGGGGCGTCGGCCGGCGCAGCTCCATTAATCTCGCCGTCTCGGAAGCAACTCTCTCCTAACTTCTCCTTACTACAATTCACCGAAGTTGGTTTAAAAAAAAAACTATCTGGCTGTGTTTTCATCTGACCAATCAGGGTCTCAATGTTAACCTTAAGCTCCGCCGACAAAAATTCTGTCTATCCAATGAGAAACGTTATACTTTTCGTGGTGGGGCAATGTTTTTAAAGTTTGCAACGTAACAGAGACGCGAAAAAGCCTCACGCTAACACTTGCAGCTGGTGTGGCCCTTTTAGTGCTATCGTAAGATCTATACTGTTCTTCTGGAGGGCTCTATCTTTTAACATGGGCTGGGGGGTGGTCCTGTCGGTTACTTTTCGTGGTGGGGCAATGTTTTTAATGTTTGCAACGTAACAGGGACGCGAAAAAGTCTCACGCTAAAACTTGCGGCTGGTGTGGCCCTTTTAGTGTTATCGTAAGATCTATACTGTTCATCTGGAGGGTTATAGCTTTTAACATGGGTTGGGGGGGGGGGTCCTGTCGGTTAGCTGGTGACGTGGGTGTCCGTCCCTTATCGTAGGGCCTTCTAGCTTAACACGGTTCTGCTCTCGGCTTCTGTTCTCGTTTCTCCCCTCGGAACTGTGTCTGTCTCACGGTGGGAAGGTATGACATGCATTTAGGCATTCTTGTGTTAGTCTGTGGTATTCCATTTGCTCACTTGTTACTCGTATTACTTTGGTTAATTTAATGTCACGATTTATTCGGAGCTATGTGACATTCTACTGGATTTGCTTATCATGTCAGGGTTTTCATGGAAGGTGTTTGATTTGCCTGACATCTTACAATACAACCGTTCACTCGACCAAAGATCCGTACCCAAAAACAGGAAAGTTGCGCAGGTCACACCAGTATTCACGAAAGGTAGCAGGAGTAATCAATTTAATTACAGGCCCATATGCAGCAGGGTTCTTGAACATATACAGTGTTCAAACATAATTAATTTCCTCGAAGGAAACGGTCTTTTGATACACAGCCAACATGGGTTTAGAAAACATCATTCTTGTGAAACACAAGTAGCTCTTCATTCGCATCAAGTGTTGAGTGCTATTGACAAGGGATTTCAGATGTATTCCGAATTTCTGGATTTCCGGAAGGCTTTTGACACTATACCACACAAGAGGCTTGTAGTGAAATTGCATGCTTATGGAATATCGTCTTAGTTATGTGACTGCATTTGTGACTTCCTGCGAGAGAGGTCACAGTTCGTAGTAATTGACAGGAAATCACTGAGTAAAACAGAAGTGATTTCTGGTGTTCCCGATGCGCTATAGGCCCTGTACTGTTCCTTATCTATATAAAAGATTTGGGAGACAATTTGAGCAGCCGTCATAGGTTGTTTGCAGATGACGCTGTCATTTATCGACTAACAAAGTCCTCAGAAGATCAAAACAAACTGCGAAACGATTTAGAAAAGATATCTGAACGGTGCGAAAATTGACCATAAATAACTAAAAGGATTTCTTTAAACATTGGTTACATGATAAATCAGTCAAATCAAAATATCGTAAATTCAACTAAATACCAAGGAATTTCAGTTACGAACGACTTAAATTAGAGGGAGCACATAGAATTCTTTGTGGGGTAGACTAACCAAAGAATGCGTTTTATTGGCAGGACACTTAGAAAATGTGACAGATCTACTAAGGAAAGGGCCTACACTACGCTTGTCCGTACTCTTTTAGAATACTGCTGCGCGCTGTGGGGCCCTTACTAGATAGGACTGACGGAGTACATCGAAAAAGTTCAAAGAATGGCACTACGTTTTGTATTACCGCGAAATATGGGAGACAGTGTCACAGAAATGATACAGAATTTGGGCTGCACATCATTAAAAGAAAGGCGTGTTTCCTTGCTACGGAATCTTCTCATGAAATTCCAATCACCAACTTCCTCGTCCCAATGCGAAAATAATTTGTTGACACCAACCCACAAAGGGAGAAACGATCACCACGATAAAAGAAGGAAAATCAGAGCTCGTGCGGAAAGATATAGGTGTTCGTTCTTTCCGCGCGCTATAGGAGATTGGAATAATAGAAAATTGTAAAGGTGGTCCGATGAACCCCCTGTCAGTCACTTAAATGTGATTTGCAGAGCATCCATGTAGATGCAGGTACTAAAATGATATTGATCGATATGTTGATTGGAAGCCAGTTTCATCAACCGAATGGGAGAAAGAGTTGCTTGAAAGTTGTTGGAGCCCTCCAGTGTCTAATAACTTTGTGAAAGACAGCATGCAATTAAAGCGAAAAACCAATACCCGGCAATTCACAAAGAAAGGATACGACATACAAAGAACGAACTCGATTCTAATGGACGCCATCTCTTGTTATCCCATATCTCGACTGGGAGTGGGTCGATATGTAGACTGCAGTTATCAAGGAGCTCATCATAGCAATACAATGGCTTAATAATGAAATTGAGCAAACCTGCAACCACACACCGATCGGTGTCACCTCATGGAACGGCACGCACTGACATCAACCTGTATAACAAGAATGCGGACGAGGGAGCCATCTCGGCCCTTAACAAAGGACTGAATTTCGCTGCTACACTACGCACTGTACCTATCGTGGAGTTCGTAAGTGGAGTGGACCTGGCGGTGCAGCATCTCTCAAAAGACGACTCTGACGGCGTAGCACTTACCGCAAGTCACATTTTAGTCTCAGCCAAAACGCCAAGATCTAACATGAGCAGAGAGGAGAGAAACAGGCTCCGTGCCTTGCGCAGAGATTAAGATCTTTTGGTACTTCCGGCTGACGAGGGAAATGTCACTGAACATCAGAGCAAAGTGGTATCGTTGTTGGAAGATAGCACGTACAAAGGCGTAAAACGGGGCCCAACTCTGTCATAGAACAGAAAAACGGTGGAACAGCTGAAGAATTCTGGTCTACCAGAAAATGTCATCGAAAATCTTAGAACACGAGCTCCTAGACCTCCCAGGCTGTACGGAAGGTATTCCGTTGAGACCAATTGTTAGCGCTACTGGTTCTTCTAGTCGCAGGCTGCCGAAATATTTAACTAAGTTGATAACTCCGACAGTTGTTCGATGTGAACATCGCATCAAAAACTCATATGTTCAATGAGGAAACTAAAAAGATATGGACTTGCTCAAAAGATATTTTGGTCAGCCTGAATGTCGTCTCACTATTTACAAAAGTTCCTGTGGAGGACACACTATAACTGTTGGCAGAGAATTTTCCTTCTTAAACTATAAATTTGTTACAAAATGTACGGCAGTAAATTTTGTGAAAGACTGACGATGGTTATGGGTTCTCCGTTGTCTCCAGCTGGCGAACTAATTTATGGAACATTTTGATGAATGTGCATTAAATTTGGATCTCCTTCGTCCCCCTTCATTTTAATATTATGCTGACGACATGTTTATGGTCTGACTTCACGGCGTAGAGGCTGTTCAGCACTTCCATTAACGTATAAACAGCATGCATCGAAACGACCACTTCACTGTCGAGACAGAGAAAGAGGCAAGGCTGCCATTTTTAAATGATTTGGTACAGCGGAAGTAGGCTGGGTGGCTCGGCCATTCAGTGCACCGCAAGCCGATGCACACTGATTTATATCTTGATGTCTACAGATTTCACCATCCAGTCCAGAAGAGAGCAGCTTTAAATACACAGGTGCACAGAGCACAAACAGTTTCTGACGAGGACCACTTGGATACCGAAATCACCTAAAGTATGTGATGCGAAGGAACGGCTACGAGTCATCTAATACGGTCAGCACTCTCCAAGAAAAACAAACGTGAAGATGTAGAACATTCATGTGACGAGCCGCCTATTGCATTCTTCCCCTTCTGCGGCGCTACATCCAGCAAAACAGGCAGAGTCCTGGGAAGGCGAGGTATCAGATCTATTATCCGACCTCCTAAGAAGATAAAGTAGATGCTATGGCATATTAAGAACAGTCTGTGCCTCACGACCCCTGGGATTTACAGTATCCATTTTGAGCGCGAAGGCAGTTACATCGGTCAGTCCATCCGCACCGTTTCCGACCGCTGTGCAGAGTATCAGTGGCATATTAGAAATCGGGAACTGGAGAAATTTTCAGCTGCTGAGCACAGCCTCACCAACAAATATAAAATATTGTTTGACGAAACACACGTTTTGTCCCAGACTCCTACATAGGTATTCTGAAATTAAAGAGGCAGTATATATAACAAAGCTTGAGAAAATCTTCAACCGCGACAGCGGATATAATCTTAGGAGTGCATGGAAGGGAGTTCTTGGCACCATCTGCAACATGATGACATAACTACCGACCAATCATAAGCCGTCTTTGGGCTATGTAAGGCCGCCACAGCAGCAGTTTTGACAGTCATTTGCTTCTAAGGAGGTAACTGTCGAAAGCTCGAGGTTTTAGCCTGAATTGACACAACAAGAAGTTGTTTTATACAACAGTGCCGGCGCGAAAGACTTCTTTCTCAAAAAACACAAAAGAAGAAGACGGCTTTTGGTGTATGCTGTACATTGTTTCCACCGAAGCTCAATTCCGTTGAGGGCCTACTGGGATCTTTGATCGTAAGGCCATTCCGCAAGTTCAAAGACGTTCACGAGCAGTGCAAGAAGAGACCCAATTCCATGCAGCGGCAGTGGAAGCTGCTAGGGCATTTCTCGCAAATCTTACAGTGGATGCACAAGTTAATAAATATTCAAAAAATAAGAATGGTACGGGAAAATTGTTGAAGCCATTATTTCCTGTATTGAGTTTAGGAACGATTACGACTTAGCTTTATCTCATAGAGGAAATGTGGAGGGGTGACAAGAGGAACGAATTGAAGCTGGAGGCATAGGTATGAAGAAGGATAGAGCATGAGAAAAAGAATGTAAGCTAAAGATCGGTCTATAACCAAAGTGACGTAATCAGTATTTTTGGATATGTGCTTAAAGCGAATATTTAAATATAAGTGAAAAAGGCAGAATCTAATCCTGTATTACCAAATGAAACAGCTGATATTCGTGGATGTGAACAATTATCGATTGGGCTTCAATACTTCAGTCAGGAATCCAACGAAGCCGAGGAAACGTCTGTTGGACATATCGAGATGAAGGCTCCAGACGCTAAATCGATAGCAAAAACCATCGATGATTTTTGGGAGAAAGAAAATCTTGACCGAGGAAATGTGTTGTTTTCAGGATTGATGGTTTTTCGGCGGTGCCCAGAAAAGACACTGGTGTTCAGCCAATACCGCACAAAAAGTACAGCATGACCATTCTTTCTCTGATCTTCACTCAAATTGAATCTAGTCATCTATGATAATGACAGTCTTTCTGGGATTCGGTACACTATGGGTACATTATTATATTTTTCCGAGAATCAGTATTGAGATGGAAGTTGATCCTAACATTTCGAAACTGTGTAAAACAAGGTGAAGTGAGAAATTCTAAAACCTTAAAATTTTTAAGGACAATTTTCCCATTACACTGGAAGCCTTACAAACCTTATCACACGAAAGAAACGATTGGACCAGAAATTTTTTTCCCACATTCACACTGCTGCTTCTGGCTTTCCACTGATTCTTAGCTTTATGCTGGAATCCTGATGTTCATCTTCGATGGAACCAGTCATAAATATTCTGCAGTTAATTTCTTTGGAGGTAATCAGCGCCTCACAGCACGTTACGTTAATTTTTCAACTGTTCAAAACTCATCGTTATAATCATGAAAAACTCATACGGAATTAAAAAGAATGCCACTGTCATTGCTAAGACCACTGTTTGGAGGATATAAAAACCATTTTGGGAGATAGCAACACTGAGGCAAAACCGCAGCAGAAAGTGACATCAGAATTCTGGAGGCGGCCATTAATAATACCGTATTTAGAATCTACTTACTTGAAGTAGATTTTCCTGACGAAATCACTCCACTATTTGCTTTATCTCAGTTACATCCTGTACAAGTAATAACCGTATCGAAAGATCATTTAATGGAATCTTGTAAAACCTTCGCCAAATTTTCTGATATATCGGACGTAAAAAGTGAGACTGAACTTCCGCGAAAAGCGTAGCAGTACACACAGAACCATAAGGAAATAACCGTTCTTGATACCCTGAAAGAAACGGAGAACTTATTCGCTGAAACGGAAAAAAGCACTAAAAATTTTGATTTCTATCCCATGCACAACATGTTCTGCGGAATGATCTTTCAGCAGTTTAAGAAGAATAAAATGCAGCTCCAGGAGCACAATCTCAGAAAGCCTCTTCGTTTATTTAGCAATGAGTATTCGCAGGAAACGTATTCTTGACAATAAAGAGGATTTTCTTAGTAAAGTGTTGTTAAGAATTTGCAAAACATCCGAGGAGAGTCTACCTACTTACTGATCCGCGCTACATTCCTTGTACAGCCTTGGACTTCCTTGTGACCGGCCTCCATTGTTCTCTGTCCATCGCTTTCCTTCTCCAATTCTTGACTCCCATTGCTCTGAGATTCCGCCCCGTATCTTCAAGCCACCTTTTCCTAGGTTTTCCCCGTGTCCTTCTCCCTTTGCGCTTTCCTATAAACACTTTCTTAACAATTCGAGTTTCTAGCGTTCCCTATACGTGTCCATCTCATTCTTCGCTTCTTCATTTTCACTACAGTATTCATCTCACCAAAAAGCGCTTATAGTTCCGTATTTGTCCTCGTCCTCCAGCCTCCTGCCTCTCACCGTCCCAAATATCTTTCTCAAAATCCTCCTTTCCCATTTCAATGACCAGCGTTCCTTGTTGTGGTCATCATCACCCAGTCTTTCGATATATGCATTGCTATTCATCTTAATATAGTCCAATATATTGGAATTTTTGTGTTCCTACTAACATTTCTGGACCTTGAATACATTTTGGAATGAAAAATAACATCGATTTCCTCTTACTTTAGTTTCTTGAATTTCTGTTGCAGTCCTTATATCTTCAGTTATTATCGAAATTAAGCATTTTAACTTTTCTACACTTTGGTACTCTTACATAGTTGTGATTTAGTTAAAGTTCGTTAAATCTGACTTTGTAAAATTAATTCCAATTATTTTTCTTGAAATTCCTACTTGAGTCGTTACACCAGCATTCATTGCTATCCTCATTCTATTTCTCGTCCTACCATCCCCCCAACCCCCCCTACCACCCCTCCACCCACCCCCAGTAGCCATCAGACTGTCGACGGGTTCTATCTGCTGACCCCCACATTTTGAGGGATTGGCTCCATGACCATAGACCTCTCTTCGTACTGCCTTATAGGCAGCGGCAGGCTCTTCGAGAAAGGCCTGATTCGTTTGTGGTATTTAGTTTTCTTCGATCTTCTCCAAAAATAAAATTGACCTCATTTGCCGAGTATGCATTTTCATGCTGAGAGAAAGGGCACTGTTGCCAAAAGGCTTCAACTCGGATAAGACTGTGTGCATAACCTTTTCTCTACTTGGCTGCTAGTGTAGCAAGCTCCATGTGTTCTCCTATTTTTCACACCAACTGTAAAAATTAAATGTCACAAAATGAAGTACATTTGTCGTCTTGCTTTTATACCAGTGCCACTGGCAGATTGTCATGACGATGCCCATATTCCTTCCTGTGCACTGCCCCGGTTTCTGTTTAAACGCGGACTGCTTTTCCTTAACGCCACAGCTACGTCAGACAGATGGAGAACACAATTAACCTCTGGCGAGCTGACGGCTAAATATTTTGATAAATGATGTTGTGAAGCTATGTGGTTTCCACTAACGAACCGGGCCAGAGGGAGCGAGGAGGAATAAATAATTTAACGAGAGGGGGCGGGGAGCGCGCGCGTGCTGCCGCCTGGCGGCGCAGCGCTCCACCACTGGCTACTGTATTCCCTTTGATGGTTTTGCCGGCGCGTTGTTAATGCCGGCCGACGGCCGCACTGTGCATTAGTGGACAAAGAGTCGACAGGTATTGAGCGGCAGAGGCGCATTGTGCGCGTTCGGCGCTTTACGGGTGCGGACCGTGTGCCGCGTCAGCGCCGGTGCTGTCGCTGCGGCCCAATCCCGGCGGCCGCGCACGCGATTTCAGCCCTGCTGGCCCGAAACCGCTCTGCCGGGCTCAACAATGGGGCCCTTCCCTCATAGCTCGTGTATAAAAATGAGAGAGCAATAGAAACACAATACCAGAGAGCCCTTTTGCTGGCCACATGCACGTCCATCAAAGTGTTCTCAAAAGAAGAGTAATAGTTTTGGTAGTAGCACTCAGTCCAGTCTGAACCCCTTACAGGTTCTACATCTACATAGATAGCATACTCAGCAGTCCACTGTACGGTGTGTGGCGGAAGGCACCCCGTACCATTACTAAACATTTCCTTTCCTGTTCTACTCGCAAATAGAGTGAGCGAAAAGCTATTGTCTGTTTGCCTCTGTATAAGCTATAATTTCTCGTACTTTATCTTCATGGTGCTTACGTGCAATGTCCACTACTGGCCATCAAAATTGCTACACCACGAAGATAACGTGCTACAGACGCGAAATTTAACCGACAGGAAGAAGATGCTGTGATATGCAAATGATTAGCTTTTCAGAGGATTCACACAAGGTTGGCGCCGGTGGCGACACCTACAACGTGCTGACATGAGGAAAGTTTCCATCCGATTTCTCATACACGAACAGCAGGTGACCGGCGTTGCCTGGTGAAACGTTGTTGTGATGCCTCGTGTAAGGAGGAGAAACGCGTACCATCACGTTTCCGACTTTGATAAAGATCGGAGTGTAGCCTATCGCGATTGCGGTTTATCGTATCGCGACATTGCTGCTCGCGTTAGTCGAGATCCAATGACTGTTAGCAGAATATGGAATCAGTGGGTTCAGGAGGGTAATACGGAACGCCTTTCTGGATCCTAACAGCCTCGCATCACTAGCAGTCGAGATGACAGGCATCTTATCCGTATGGCCGTAACGAATCGTGCAGCCACGTCTCGATCCCTGAGTCAACAGATGGGGACGTTCGCAAGACAACAGCCATCTGCACGAACAGTTTGACGACGTTTGCATCAGCATGGACTATCAGCTCGGAGACCATGGCTGCGGTTACCCTTGACGCTGCATCACAGACAGGATTGACGTATCACCCGGGGTAATGGTATCGGGTGCCATTGGTTACACCTCTCGGTCACCTCTTGTTCGCATTGACGGCATTTTGAACAGTGGACTTTACATTTCAGTTGTGTTACGACCCGTGCCTTTACCCTTCATTCAATCCCTGCGAAACCCTACATTTCATCAGGATAATGCACGACCGCATGTTGTAGTTCCTGTACGGGCCTTTCTGGATACACAAAATGTTCGACTACAGCCCTGGCCAGCACATTCTCCAGATCTCTCACCAATTGAAATCGTCTGGTCAATGGTGGCCGAGCAACTGTCTCGTCACAATACGCCAGTCACTACTCTTGATGATCTGTGGTTTCGTGTTGATGCTGCATGAGCTGCTGTACCTGTACACGCCATCCAAGCTCTGTTTCACTCAATGCCCAGGCGTATCAAGGCCGTCATTACTGCCAGAGGTGGTTCTTCTGGGTACTCGTTTATCATCTGCATCTCTTCTTGGTGTAGCAATTTTAATGGTCAGTAGTGTACGTTAGAGGCAGCAGAATCGTTCAGAAGTCGGCTTCCGATTCTCGTTCTCTGAATGTTATCGTGTTCTTCGAAAAGAGTGTCGCCTTTCCTTCAGCGATTCCCATTTGAGTTCCGGCAGCAGGGCCGCAACATTTGCGTGTTTTTCGAACCTATCGGGAACAAATCTAGCAGCCAGTCTCTGGATTGCTTTAATGTCTTGCTTTAATCCGATCTGGTACGTATCCCAAATTCTCATGCAGTACTCAACAATAGGTCGCACTAGCGTCATATGTGAGGTTTCCTTTACAGTTCACTTCCTTAGAAATCTCCCAATAAACCGAAGTCGACCATTTACCTTACCTGTCACAATCCTCATACGCTCGTTCCATTTCATATCACTTTGCAATGTTCCGCCAAGATACTTAAACGATGTGACAGTGCCAGGCAGGATCGTGCTAATGCAGTGTCCAAACATGACGGGCTTATTTTTCCCACTCATCCGCATTAACTTACATGTTTCTATATCGAGAGCTACTATGACTAGGATACTGTGCATTGTATTTCGTCGTCCATATAGGGGTCCCTTCTCCACTTCAAATATGCTGCCATCGGATTAACTGCTTTCTGTCCTTAAATTCTGAAGCATCATATATCCTAAACAATTCCTGAAATCAAAGATCCAAAACCTTATTGTCTCCTATTGCGTGTAACCTGTGCTGGTATACAAGGTGTCACCAAGCGATATTCACCAATTATATAAATTGAAAGAAGGGAGGGTCGGCCGGAGTGGCCGTGCGGTTCTAGACGCTGCAGTCTGGAGCCGAGCGACCGCTACGGTCGCAGGTTCGTATCCTGCCTCGGGCATGGATGTGTGTGATGTCCTTAGGTTAGTTAGGTTTAATTAGTTCTAAGTTCTAGGCGACTGATGACGTCAGAAGTTAAGTCGCATAGTGGTCAGAGCCATTTGAACCATTTTTTGAAAGAAGGGAGGAGCGAAAGGAAGGGACTTTATACGGAATCACCAGCGACGAGAGAAAATGTGTACAAGACAGAGACCCAAACCCGGGATCTTCTGCTTACTAGGCAGTCGCTTTACCCACTGCACCACCACAGCACTAATGGCAAATTCGTCGACCGACTCACATTCCCGCCCAGCGCGACCTCTTATCAACAGTTGCTTTCCATGTCCTCCATGTTCTGTAATCTTAGTTGCCACTGGACGTCGAATGTAACTGTATGTAGTGAAGGTCGAACGTAACTGTGCATCTGAACTGATGGTTGTGGATTCATAGCCCATCAAGGCGTATCAGTTATATGAACGTGTGGTATCTGTTCTTTCAGACTACAGCCACTTCGCATTCATGTAATTTATACACCTCAGTGGGTTATCAATCCACAGCGATCAGTGCAAATGGACAATTACATTCGACCTCCAGAGGAAATCTGAAATCAGGAAGCATGGAGGACATGGACAGCGACTGTGGATAAGTGGTGGCGCTAGGTGGGAATGGGAGTGGGCACGCAAACATAAGGTAGTTTCTATCCTATAACTGACCTAATACGGCCACAATGCTTGGGCGGTCTTGGCCGTCCGGCTACCGCCCGGTTCCCTTTCAGTCAGCTGTTCGGACGAGCCTCCGCTTAACCGTACAGTCCCGCACTAAATGCATAACATCACTGCATCGGTAACACCGTCTGGTTTTGGGCTGAACGGGGCAAAGGTTACCACACCCATCGGAGCAGCCGCCGAATCATCTACTTCCGCATAAGACGTAGACCTACTACAAAACATCACCAGGGAGCGGTCCTCAGGTTTCAAATACTCCGACATATTCTCCACGATATCATTTTCAGTGACCCTGTAGTTCCAAGACACCAATAGCTTCGAGGACTCTTTCAGCGTAATCAGCTAAGCTTTCCTGGGACGACTGCACTCGCCGAAAGTGCTTCTGTTCCAGCTCCCTTTAACATGCGGTGGAAATTTAAGTTGGATATTTGTGTCCTCAGATCCTGCAGCTTCGAAAGAACCTCTACTCAGTTCCTCACTTAAAGGGTATAATAATTGAATAATAACCTTCTGCGAAACACCTTAGGTGTCAGCGTGATGTTGGAAACGGACCGTAGACCACAGTTTCTAGGTACATTAATTTCTTGCAATAAATGAACGAAGGGATTAGACAATTTGGCAAAGTGTTCAACTAGCACACAGCTCTCTCCCTTCCGCGCTATAGAATTTGCGCCCTTCGTTAACTGACTAACAGACGCTACTTACTGGTATTTCTCTGCTTCCCTCGTCCTGACCTAACCCGAGAATAGCAACTGTCACCTATAGCTCTTTGACCTGATTAGTGTAACGGTAAACCACACCAATCTGTTCGTTAACTGCAATTGCCTCAAGTCCTTAAGATGATTACTCCAATGTGTAAGCTGAGCCTGCACATGGTGTAACTTTCTACGGGTGGGCTGATTATTTTGAAGAACATCCACTCAAGAATACTAAAAGAATCTAACTGATCTTTTGACGTACCTCACCTATGCCGTCCGAAGTGAGACAGAGTGCTTGACGAAGAACAAGACGTAACTGAGCTGCCACGTAAGCGATGCTTCATTCACCCGATTGCTGACGTATCCTCAGTTCACGCAGCAAATGTTCTCGGCGCAGAAAAGATGTTCCCGGATACGTCCTGGCCTCCATAATTGCGAGATATGGACCTGAAACACTGGAAAAATTAGTACATTTATATAAAATAGCCAAATGCAACTCAGAAAACAATAAAGGGCGAATGAAGGTAACTAGCAGGTAAAGGAATACCCCCTCCCACCTGCTAAACCAGAGCAACATTGCTCTGAGACAATTTGATAAGAGGATACGTCATCGTCTCATAAAACACCCATAAAAGACTGAGTCGACTGACTGGATCTTGGGAGATGAAGAACTTCATTCACCTTTTATTACAAAAAAGGTTTTATTCACGTAAACAATTAATTCAAATAACAATCATAATGAAAAACTTTGGTAAATAAGTGGTTACCAGATAACTAAACAGGAAAAGTCTGCTCTTGAGACAATAATTCTGATATAGATACAATCAGTAAAACATACAAATTAGGATTAAATAATTCTCTCAACAGCTTGTCGTTGTAGTGATAACTAGTTATACATCAGACGGGAGCAGCCAAATTACGCTAATGCAGCTTTTATGGGATTATTGTACCACGATTAAAAGTAGACTGACAGAGTAGTCGTAACTGCCGTCTACTTCACATCTCCTGTGCAGCAAGCTACGTAAATTTAAGTATTAACTGTATTTTTCTTACTTGTCACTTCTTTTTATGTGTGTTTTTGATTTTAGAAAGCTTTAATTTTCGAGTACTGGTAATAGTGTTCCATAGATTTCGTGTTTGTTTTGAATACAATCAGAGAGAGTCCCTCTAGTCACCTGTAGTGCCAGTTTTGAATACCGTCCAGAGACAGTTAGTGCTTATTTTCATTGTTTCCAACAAGAAGTGTCTAGTAACCACAGTTTATTCAGCTATCAGCCGCCTTTAGAGAATTAGCAGTCTAGCTAAAAGTTGATTACTTAACTCTCTACAGTAAATTGATGATATCATAACATGGTTAGGATGTGTGACAGCTGTATACGGACCCAGGAGGAGCTGGCCACTGTTCGTGAACAGCTGAACGTGCTGATGGCCACGGTCAGCCGTCTTTAGGCTGCTGCCTCGTAGTGTAGCGGCAGTGGGGAGTCTGGTGCGTCGCATGGGACACGACAGGTGTTACATGCTTCACCCACGGTCCCTGCTGTCGAGACATATTCGCGGGTACCGGGCGAGGTTGGGCCACCCTCTCCCCAAGGGGAGTGGCGGATTCAACGGCGTTCGCATCGCACGAGGCGGAGTGTCAATGTGGAGGCTGGCCGTGTGGCATCGCCCGTTCTGCCTGTGAGTGGACATGTGACTGCTCCTTCAGCAAGGCCCGAGCAGGCACACGGGGGATGGGTTTATTAGTGATTGGGAGCTCCAATGTTAGGCGGATGATGGAGCCCCTTAGGGAAAAAGCGGAAAGGTCGGGGAAGAAGGTCAGTGTTTACTCTGTCTGCTTGCCGGGGGGTCACATCCGAGATGTGGATAAGGCCCTGCCGGCGGCGATAGAGAGCACTGGGTGCACCCGACTGAAAATTGTTGCTCATGTCGGCACCAATGACTCCTGCCGTCTGGGTTCAGAGGTCATCCTCAGTTGATACAACGGTTGGAAGATTTGGTGAAGGCGGAAAGCCTCGCTCGCGGGGTGGAATCTGAACTAACTATTTTAGTGTCGTTCCCAGAACCGATCATGGCCCTCTGGTTTGGAGCGGAGTGGAAGGCTTAATCCAGAGGCTCAGACGATTCTACAGAGATCTATGGTGCAAATTCCTCGACCTCCGCTATCGGGTGGAGAAATGTAGGGTCCCCCTGAATAGGTCAGGCGTGCACTACATGCAGGAAGCGGCTACAAGGGTAGCCTAGTACGTGTGGAATGCTCATGTGGGTTTTTTAGGTTAGAGAATTCCCTCCCTAGGCCCGACAATACGCCTCCTGAGACGCGGCAAGGTATCAGTAGTCAAAACGCAATAGGGAATAATAATATTAATGTGGTAATAGTAAACAGCAGGAGCGTCTATAGAAAGGTCCCAGAACTGCTCTCATTAATAAACGGTCACAATCTCCACTTAGTACTAGGGACGAAAAGTTGCTTGAAACCAGATGTAAACAGTAATGAAATTCTAAACTCAGATTGGAATGTATCGCGCAGAGACAGGCTGGACAGTGAAGGGGGAGGTGTGTTTATACCGATAAAAAGTGCAATAGTATCGAAGGAAATTGACGTAGATCCGAGATGTGAAATAATTTGAGTGAAGGTCACGGTTAAAGCAGGCTCAAACACGGTAATTGGTTGTCTCTATAGGCCCCCTGGCTCAGCAGCTGTTGTGACAGAACACCTGAAGAAAAATCTGGAAAATATTTCCAGTATATTTCCCGACGAAGCTATAGTTTTGGGTGGAGATTTTAATTTACCAGATATATACTGGGAGACTCAAACGTTTATAACGGGTGGCAGGGACGAAGAATCCAGTGAAATTTTTTTAAGTGCATTGTCTGAAAACTACCATGAGCAGTTAAACAGAGAACCGACTCGTGGAGATAACATATTAGACCTTCTGGTGACAGAGCCGAACTATTTGAAACAGTTAATGCAGAATAGGGAAGCAGCGATCATAAAGCGGTTACAGCATCGTTGGTTTTAGCTGTAACCAGAAATGTTAAAGAAGGTAGGGAGACTTTTCTGTTTAGCAAAAGTGACAAAAAGCAGATTTCAGAGTACTTGACGGCTCAACACAATAGTTTTATCTCAAGTACAGATCGTATTGAGGATCAGTGGACAAAGTTCAAAACCATCGTACAATATGCATTACATGAGTATGTGCCAAGCAAGATCGTAAGAGATGGAAATGAGCCACCGTGGTATAACAATGGAGTTAGAAAACTGCTACGGAAGTAAACGGAAATTCACAGCAAACATAAACATAACCAAAACCTTGCAGACAAACCAAAAATTACACGAAGCGAAATGTAGAGTGAGGAGGGCTATGAGAGAGGCGTTCAACGAACTCGGAAGTAAATTTCTATGTACTGACCTGGCAGAAAATCGTAAGAAATTTTGGTGTTATGTCAAAGCGGTAGGTGGGTCAAAACAAAATGTCCTGATACTCAGAGACCAAAATGGTACTGAAACAGAGGATGACAGACTAAAGGCCGAAATATTAAATGTCTTTTTCCATAGCTGCTGCACAGAGGAAGACAGCACTGTAGTTCCTTCTCTAGATTGTCACACAGATGACAAAATGGTAGATATCGAAATAGATGACAGAGGGATAGGAAAACAATTAAAATTGCTCAAAAGAGGAAATGCCGCTGGGCCTGATAGTATACCAGTTCTATTTTACACAGAGTACGCGAAGGAACTTGCCCCCCTTCTTGCAGTGGTGTACCGTAGATCTCTAGGAGAGCGTACCGTTCCAAAAGATTGGAAAAGGGCACAGGTCATCCCCGATTTCAAGAAGGGACGTCGAACAGATGTGCAGAACTATAGACCTATATCTCTTACATCGATCAGGTTGAGAATTTTGGAACACGTATTATGTTCGAGTATAATGACACTAGAAATCTATTCAGTAGGAGTCAGCATGGGTTTCGAAAAAGACGATCGTGTGAAACCCAGCTCGTGCTATTCGTCCACGAGACTGAGCGGGCCGTAGACACGGGTTCCCAAGTAGATGCCGTGTTTCTCTGACTTCCGCAAGGAGTTCGATACAGTTCCCCACAGTCGTTTAATGAACAAAGTAAGAGCATATGAACTATCAGACCAACTGTGTGATTGGACTGAAGAGTTCCTAGATAACAGAAGGCAGCATGTCATTCTCAATGGAGAGAAGTCTTCCGAAGTAAGAGTGATTTCAGGTGTGCCGCAGGGGAGTGTCGTAGGACCGTTGCTATTCACAATATGGATACATGACCGTGTGAATAACATCGGAAGTTCACTGTGGCTTTTGGCGGATGATGCTGTAGTATACCGAGAGGTTGTAACAATGGAAAATTGTACTGAAATGCAGGAGGATCTGCAACGAATTGACGCATGGTGCAGGGAATGGCAATTGAATCTCAATGTAGACAAGTGTAATGTGCTGCGAATACATAGAAAGAAAGATCTTTTATCATTTAGCTAAAATATAGCAGGTCAGCAACTAGAAGCAGTTAATTCCATAAATTATCTGGGAGTACGCATTAGGAGTGATTTAAAATGGAATGACCATATACAATTAATCGTCGGTAAATCAGATGCCAGACTGAGATTCATTGGAAGAATGCTAAGGAAATGCAATCCGAAAACAAAGGAAGTAGGTTACAGTACACTTGTTCGCCCACTGCTTGAATACTGCTCACCGGTGTGGGATCCGTACCAGATAGGGTTGATAGAAGAGATAGAGAAGATCTAACGGAGAGCAGCGCGCTTCGTTACAGGATCATTTAGTAATCGCGACAGCGTTACGGAGATGATAGATAAACTCTATTAGAAGACTCTGCAAGAGAGATGCTCAGTAACTCGGTACGGGCCTTTTTTGAAGTTTCGAGAACATACCTTCACCGAGGAGTCAAACAGTATATTGCTCCCTCCTACGTGTATCTCGCGAAGAGACCATGAGGATAAAATCAGAGAGATCAGAGCCAGCACAGAGGCATACCGACAATCTTTCTTTCCACGAACAATACGAGACTGGAATACTGGAATAGAAGGGAGAACCGATAGAGGTACTCAAGGTACCTTCCGCCACACACCGTCAGGTGGCTTATGGAGTATGGATGTAAATGTAGATGTAGAGAGTAGAATAATAGGGATCAATCGTTTCAGATCAAACGGCAGAAGCCAATTTACATTATGCGAATTTCATGGGATTATAGAAATGCGATTGAAACAAAATGCTTCCGATGTTAAGTATCTCCCGTGTTGTTGTTGTGGTCTTCAGTCCTGAGACTGGTTTGATGCAGCTCTCCATGCTACTCTATCCTGTGCAAGCTCCTTCATCTCCCAGTACCTACTGCAACCTACATCCTTCTGAATCTGCTTAGTGTATTCATCTCTTGGTCTCCATCTACTATTTTTACCCTCCACGCTGCCCTCCAATACTAAATTGGTGATCCTTTGATGCCTCAAAACACGTCCTACCAACCGATCCCTTCTTCTAGTCAAGTTGTGCCACAAACTTCTCTTTTCCCCAATTCTATTCAATACCTCCTCATTAGTTACGTGATCTACCCACCTTATCTTCAGCATTCTTCTGTAGCACCACATTTCGAAAGCTTCTATTCTCTTCTTGTCCAAACTAGTTATCGTCCATGTTTCACTTCCATACATGGCTACACTCCATACAAATACTTTCAGAAACGACTTCCTGACGCTTAGAGCTATACTCGATGTTAACAAATTTCTCTTCTTCAGAAACGCTTTCCTTGCCATTGCCAGTCTACATTTTATATCCTCTCTACTTCGACCATCATCAGTTATTTTGCTCCCTAAATAGCAAAACTCCTTTACTACTTTAAGTGTCTCATTTCCTAATCTAATTCCCTCATCATCACCTGATTTAATTTGACTACATTCCATTATTCTCGTTTTGCTTTTGTTGATGTTCATCTTATATCCTCCTTTCAAGACACTGTCCATTCCGTTCAACTGCTCTTCCAAGTCCTTTGCTGTCTCTGACAGAATTACAATGTCATCGGCGAACCTCAAAGTTTTTACTTCTTCTCCATGAATTTTAATACCTACTCCGAATGTTTCTTTTGTTTCCTTTACTGCTTGCCCAATATACAGATTGAATAACATCGGGGAGAGGCTACAACCCTGTCTCACTCCCTTCCAAACCACTGCTTCCCTTTCATGCCCCTCGACTGTTATAACTGCCATCTGGTTTCTGTACAAATTGTAAATAGCCTTTCGCTCCCTGTATTTTACCCCTGCCACCTTCGGAATTTGAAAGAGAGTATTCCAGTTAACATTGCCAAAAGCTTTCTCTAAAGTCTACCAATGCTAGAAACGTAGGTTTGCCTTTTCTTAATCTTTCTTCTAAGATAAGTCGTAAGGTTAGTATTGCCTCACGTGTTCCAACATTTCCACGGAATCCAAACTGATCTTCCCCGAGGTCCGCTTCTACCAGTTTTTCCATTCGTCTGTAAAGAATTCGCGTTAGTATTTTGCAGCTGTGACTTATTAAACTGATAGTTCGGTAATTTTCACATCTGTCAACACCTGCTTTCTTTGGGATTGGAATTATTATATCCTTCTTGAAGTCTGAGGGTATTTCGCCTGTCTCATACATCTTGCTCACCAGATGGTAGAGTTTTGTCATGAATGGCTCTCCCAAGGCCATCAGTAGTTCTAATGGAATGTTGTCTACTCCCGGGGCCTTGTTTCGACTCAGGTCTTTCAGTGCACTGTCAAACTCTTCACGCAGTATCTTATCTCCCATTTCTTCATCTACATCTTCTTCCATTTCCATAATATTGTCCTCAAGTACATCGCCCTTGTATAAACCCTCTATATACTCCTTCCACCTTTCTGCCTTCCCTTCTTTGCTTAGAACTGGGTTGCCACCTGAGCTCTTGATATTCATACAAGTGGTTCTCTTCTCTCCAAAGGTCTCTTTAATTTTCCTGTAGGCAGTATCTATCTTACCCCTAGTGAGACAAGCCTCTACATCCTTACATTTGTCCTCTAGCCATCCCTGCTTAGCCATTTTGCACTTCCTGTCGATATCATTTTTGAGACGCTTGTATTCCTTTTTGCCTGCCTCATTTACTGCATTTTTATATTTTCTCCTTTCATCAATTAAATTCAATATTTCTTCTGTTACCCAAGGATTTCTATAAGCCCTCGTCTTTTTATCTACTTGATCCTCTGCTTCCTTCACTACTTCATCCCTCAGAGCTACCCATTCTTCTTCTACTACATTTCTTTCCCCCATTCCTGTTAATTGTTCCCTTATGCTCTCCCTGAAACTCTCTACAACCTCTGGTTCTTTCAGTTTATCCAGGTCCCATCTCCTTAAGTTCCCACCTTTTTGCAGTTTCTTCAGTTTTAATCTACAGTTCATAACCAATAGATTGTGGTCAGAATCCATATCTGCCCCTGGAAATGTCTTACAATTTAAAACCTGGTTCCTAAATCTCTGTCTTACCATTGTATAATCTATCTGATACCTTTTAGTATCTCCAGGATTCTTCCAGGTATACAACCTTCTTTTATGATTCTTGAACCAAGTGTTAGCTATGATTAAGTTGTGCTCTGTGCAAAATTCTACAAGGCGGCTTCCATTTTCATTTCTTCCCCCCAATCCATATTCACCTACTATGTTTCCTTCTCTCCCTGTTCCTACTGACGAATTCCAGTCACCCATGGCTATTAAATTTTCGTCTCCCTTCACTACCTGAATAATTTCTTTTATCTCATCATACATTTCATCATCATCTGCAAAGCTAGTTGGCATATAAACTTGTACTACTGTAGTAGGCATGGGCTTTGTGTCTGTCTTGGCCACAATAATGCGTTCACTATGCTGTTTATAGTAGCTAACCCGCATTCCTGTTTTTTTATTCATTATTAAACCTACTCCTGCATTACCCCTATTTGATTTTGTATTTATAACCCTGTAATCACCTAACCAAAAGTCTTGTTCCTCCTGCCACCGAACTTCACTAATTCCCACTATATCTAACTTTAACCTATCCATTTCCCTTTTTAAATTTTCTAACCTACCTGCCCGATTAAGGGATCTGACATTCCACGCTCCGATCCGTAGAACGCCAGTTATCTTTCTCCTGATAACGACGTCCTCTTGAGTATTCCCCGCCTGGAGATCCGAATGGGGGACTATTTTACCTCCGGAATATTTTACCCAAGAGGACGCCATCATCATTTAACCATACAGTAAAGCTGCATGCCCTCGGGAAAAATTACGGCTGTAGTTTCCCCTTGCTTTCAGCCGTTTGCAGTACCAGAACAGCAAGGCCGTTTTGGTTATTGTTACAAGGCCAGATCAGTTAATCATCCAGACTGTTGCCCCTGCAACTACTGAAAAGGCTGCTGCCCCTCTTCAGGAACCACATGTTTGTCTGGCGTCTCAACAGATACCCCTCCGTTGTGGTTGCACCTACGGTACGGCCATCTGTATCGCTGAGGCACGCAAGCCTCCCCACCAACGGCAAGGTCCATGGTTCATGGGGGGGGGGGGGGGGTATCTGCCGTACTAGATTGAATATGAACTGAAGAGTGACAACACTGACTTACCGACAGTAACGAATGGCTTGGCAAATGCATTCGTAACTAAATAATTAGGATAACCAACTTTAAACACAAGTTAGCTACCGCCTGGAAAGCTCAGACAATAGACACATACACAGATATTATTTTTAAGTTTGTGAACCTTGAACCAGTCAACGATACATAAATACACTCCTGGAAATTGAAATAAGAACACCGTGAATTCATTGTCCCAGGAAGGGGAAACTTTATTGACACATTCCTGGGGTCAGATACATCACATGATCACACTGACAGAACCACAGGCACATAGACACAGGCAACAGAGCATGCACAATGTCGGCACTAGTACAGTGAATATCCACCTTTCGCAGCAATGCAGGCTGCTTTTCTCCCATGGAGACGATCGTAGAGATGCTGGATGTAGTCCTGTGGAACGGCTTGCCATGCCATTTCCACCTAGCGCCTCAGTTGGACCAGCGTTCGTGCTGGACGTGCAGACCGCGTGAGACGACGCTTCATACAGTCCCAAACATGCTCAATGGGGGACAGATCCGGAGATCTTGCTGGCCAGGGTAGTTGACTTACACCTTCTAGAGCACGTTGGGTGGCACGGGATACATGCGGACGTGCATTGTCCTGTTGGAACAGCAAGTTCCCTTGCCGGTCTAGGAATGGTAGAGCGATGGGTTCGATGACGGTTTGGATGTACCGTGCACTATTCGGTGTCCCCTCGACGATCACCAGTGGTGTACGGCCAGTGTAGGAGATCGCTCCCCACACCATGATGCCGGGTGTTGGCCCTGTGTGCCTCGGTCGTATGCAGTCCTGATTGTGGCGCTCACCTGCACGGCGCCAAACACGCATACGACCATCATTGGCACCAAGGCAGAAGTGACTCTCATCGATGAAGACGACACGTCTCCATTCGTCCCTCCATTCACGCCTGTCGCGACACCACTGGAGGCGGGCTGCACGATGTTGGGGCGTGAGCGGAAGACGGCCTAACGGTGTGCGGGACCGTAGCCCACCTTCATGGAGACGGTTGCGAATGGTCCTCGCCGATACCCCAGGAGCAACAGTGTCCCTAATTTGCTGGGAAGTGGCGGTGCGGTCCCCTACGGCACTGCGTAGGATCCTACGGTCTTGGCGTGCATCCGTGCGTCGCTGCGGTCCGGTCCCAGGTCGACGGGCACGTGCACCTTCCGCCGACCACTGGCGACAACATCGATGTACTGTGGAGACCTCACGCCCCACGTGTTGAGCAATTCGGCGGTACGTCCACCCGGCCTCCCGCATGCCCACTATAGGCCCTCGCTCAAAGTCCGTCAACTGAACATACGGTTCACGTCCACGCTGTCGCGGCATGCTACCAGTGTTAAAGACTGCGATGGAGCTCCGTATGCCACGGCAAACTGGCTGACACTGACGGCAGCGGTGCACAAATGCTGCGCAGCTAGCGCCATTCGACGGCCAACACCGCGGTTCCTGGTGTGTCCGCTGTGCCGTGCGTGTGATCATTGCTTGTACAGCCCTCTCGCAGTGTCCGGAGCAAGTATGGTGGGTCTGACACACCGGTGTCAATGTGTTCTTTTTTCCATTTCCAGGAGTGTATATCTGAGCTCGAGGCACCAACCAGATACAGACACGAACGACGTACACAACTGTCAGCATGGACAACGGCCAGTTCTCCTGTTCGACCACCAATTGTCGGCCAGACCAATAGTGCGAGATATGCAAGTCTCAGGCGAACTTTATCTGCCATATACTCCCTCAATCAGTTTTAACTTCAAAACAGGCAGCCGCTTCAGGGTGTACCTGGAGCATAAACAGAACGTTAGAATCTACAACAGTTCGAAAGAAATTATGATCTAATAAATCGGCTGTCCCAATACGATAACGAACACGCTACAACTTAAACTTCTTAAATAAATAAACCTATCCTAATAAACCCAAATCACAGCAATTAGAAGAAGATTAGATAAAATAACATCAAAAAGTACCAAAACACGTTAAATGAATTGTCACTGACTCCAAGCAATAACCAAATCACACTCAAAACTCAGGTATTTTAAACAAGCAATTCAGATCACACTAAAATAGGATTACCTCAAAGAAAGGTATGAAACGATAAATTAGCCTTACAAGAATTATATGTCCTTGATGGATCTAAACATTCATGACTCGGCAGAAAGATCTGGCGGAATGAACATACATTGTTGTACCGGTCTGCTCAATGATACAAACTAAAGACTAAGATTAAGAAATAATAGACGGAAGCCCCAAGTTTGAAATGATAAAACTGGTTATCGACGCAATCAGATGCCAACATGAATTACTACATTCAGAACGGTACAAGTTTCGTGGGGCCGAATCATCAAATAAGCGTGCACAGAGTTTCGTGATTGAGAATCAACCAGTATCTGTTTCAGGTTCATCATACTTGCAACAAGGAGGGCAGAAAATGTGCCAACAACGAATAACGTATATGCAATGATATCACCTTATTACGTCAGTTGAAGTCCGTGTCCAACGACACCGGAAAGGTAGGCCACGAGTCAGGACCCCAAACAACATATAATCGACCAACGATCACCAAACTACTTCGCTATGCAGTTCATCCAAAAACGCGCCCAATACTGCCGGCGCCGACCCCAATCGACGTTTCCATGGCTTCAGTCTTCGCCGCCAAAGCATCCAAAGCGTCCACTAGCAACACACACATTTACCCATTGCCTCTCACTCCGCACGTTCGCTCGGCCGATCCTCTCTCGTGCGCGCCACCTCGGGATCGCCGAAGGGTACGATCTCTGGAGGAGAATCGATAGGAGGAAGGCCGGCACTGTTCATCAACAAAGTAAAATCCCCTCTGTATCACTAATTCCAATGTTCTCTAAATCGTTTTTTGTACCAGGAACCCGACTTTGGAAAAATCTCCCTCAAAAGATCAAAGAAATTAAAATCCCTTCAAACTTCAAAAGACAGCTAATGGCTTACCTTCTATCACAGTAGCTATCTTTTCTTGCAGCTCACTCTTGTCAATTCTTTCCTCCACAACTTTTCCTCTCCTTGTCTACACATTCCTCTTTTGAAAAACTTTTATTTTCCTATCAGCCATTGTCACTTTTATTTTAATCATGTCCTCTTTCATCATCATTTCCACTTCTTGCAATACCAAACATGTCGTCAAATGTGCTAAACGAATAAATATCATTGTTAATGCTTCCATTAATTTATTATTATTGTCTTACTATTATTATTGCAAATTATTACTTTTTCTTAACAATTCAATTATTATTATGGTGTTTATCATGTAATAACTAATTAATATCCTTAATTCCTCCATTATTGTATAATTTTATATTATCATTATTATTATTATTGTTGTTGTTGTTATTATTCTTATTATTAATACAAATCACTATATTTGTGATTCTAATGTAATATTTTTTTTTTACATGTTGTTCTTGGTCAGATGTGAGAAGACCCTTCAGCCTCTAATCTAGTCAGACTAAATAAGCAATAAATAAAATAAATTAATCTCAGTGAAACTGATGTTTTGTGGTTTTTGTCTTCATTTACCTCATGCTCCTACGAAATGTTGTTCGCTGATGACAAAATAATACAACATTTTTATACTTCTTAGAGGGAATGCCTGTCCAGCGATGGATGCCGAAAATGTTTTGAGAATATCTGCGAGAGGCAAGGTTAGCTACCGAACGTTGGAAAATAGACATGATGGAAAAACATGATGTCTTTCAAGATAATTATGCGCTTCTATACTTTCTTAAGGGGGCAGCCCTCTTTGAAATCGTGAAACGTATGTGAATGTCGCGATTTTTTCCAAGTAAAATCATAACTACTAAATTTGATGATTTTGTACTATTCCTTATACTTTTGTCTTTCAGAAATCATTCTTGTCCACATCGGACATTTCCAGTAAGCACCGCACTGGGTGGAAGGACACCTTGGAGCCGGAACTTTGGTTGTCGGCGAGAATTCCTGAAACCCTCTTACTGGACCTCTAAGAAAACTAATTTTTATAAATCGTTTTCTATAGGTATATTTTCTATTAGCAAAGAGAGAACAATTGAAATGCCGATAAACTACTTATTACGCTGATATATAATTCATTTTAGAATGCTGGTGTCCATTTCCGATCAAGATAATATGTACTGCTCTCAAGTTACATTTCCCGCCGATCTGAAAAGTACGGTTTCGAGAAAAACACCTTTAAAGTTTTGTGCTACATTTTTTCTAACTGCTTTGTCATTGTATTCAGTGATCACTGCACCATACAGTAATCCTTCCAGATCCAAAAGGAAGTCCTCCTCCGCATTCTTTGAGGCAATGGTGGTTCTGCGAGAGTCTCGGGGAGCTTCGGTCATCCGCTGTGGTACTCCCTAGAAAAGCTTTCCATCCGCTTTTGGACCCAACTTGTAGAAGGCTGATCGGATCTGACGTTCGAGTGTGTTCATGACTTCCCTAATGCCTGTTAGGCACACCCTGCCGTGATGTCAACTACTTTCTCCCACTGAGGATGGTTTTCGGAGACTCATTTTCACAAGTCGCCTTGTGACTTGATAACGGATTTTCTGGCGAACTTGGAATGAATGGTACAATAAAGTATTTTTCCCAGGGACTATTTTGAGTCAAAACGATCGATTTTGTGAAATTTTTGACGAGTATCTACCCGTTAAACGTAATATGTTTCGGTTATTGTCTTCTTAGTCTCAGTTTTCAATCGAAAAACCGATATCAGATGCTCTCTTTCACTTGTCATCTCTAGCTACGACTCATTCAGCCTTACCATTAAGTTCCACCGTAAACCTGAGTTGCTGGTACTAAGCTGGCAGATACACAGAAATTCTTCAAGATGGAAAAGTCGATTCTTTGGGACAAGCGTCATTATCATGAAACAATAGACCTGTGCAATAGACCAGTTCTGAGACAACAGCTGTGATGGCATGATTTCATCAAATTCTGGGACACATCATGTATCTAAGTATCTAAGTGATAAGGCAGTCCATACAACTGACCTTCATGCCATTACGAGTCTGATGGAAAGTACTCACTACATCATTCTCATCCACTGCAGATAGTTGATGACTGGAATCCTCAAAATCCCGTCTCCTCGGAACCAAACGGCCCGACGCCCTTTACTAACACGCCCACGTTGCTGTTGGTAGCAACGGAGCACATTTCTCCGAAAACTATCCCAATTTAAGTTTTCAGTAATTTCACTAACATATTTCGTCTAGATACCGTGGGATGATTTCTTCTACACAATAAAGGAATATTACTTCAACGATCTTTCTACAACTTAGTAACTTTTCAATTTACGGTGTGTCTGTGAATACGTTATTCTATGAAATACTAGTAACTATCAATGTTAAATATATAATCAACGGCTCTAACAGTTCAAAGGACATTTGACAGGAAGATACTCACTCCAAATTATTAATTAATGACTGGAAACTTGTTGTGGCACGATTCATATCACAGAGGGTCGATGAAGAGGGAGCTGGCAAAAATAATTACTAAATAGCAGAAGAACCCTAAAGAACACAGCCATTTCAGCTGACCATTTTTTCGTCTCAGAAGCCAAATAATGACACTCAAAGCTCTGAAAATTTGCTGTAAATTTAAATGTCGATTTTCTAGACAAACATTGATGAATTCTTCTTCGGATATCAGCCGATTAAACTGGTAGCATGTTTTACTCAACTTTTAATAAAATGGAAAGGAGAAGGCAGTGACTGACATCTGATTCCAGTTGGAAAAGTAACAACACCGGTAAACAGGTACAACTACTCTAAAAATTGCAGTAGGGTTAATGCTGTTTTCACTAGCGTGATAAATATAGTTACTCATTGTACGTAAACAGTTAGCAGCTGCATCGTTCCGGATAATCCGTCGTATACACAGCTACAACACAGATACAGTAGACATACACTTCCTACGCTACACATACACCACCTAACAAAAAACCCTCGGAAGGAGGAACCGAAACTTCGTGGATTGCAGCGTTGGGTTTATGTAAAGTGGTTGGGGCTATGCAGTCCTTGGGCTCAGTCTTCTAGTTGTTGTATATAGCATCAAAAATTCGGTTCACTAACTATAAGATAAATATAATTTTCAATAGCTCGATGGAACATCACTAGGGCTAAAGTAACCGAACGGAAAATATTCTATAAAAGAACAAATATTCTATAAAATAACATGATAATAAGATGAAATATCGACAAATTCAATCTCATCATTTTTTTACGAGTGGTACTACCTTCTATTTCGGGACAGTAGCGTATTTAATGACTTGGAGGTATGTGCGGTTCGGCCCCCGATGGACCCCCAACCCTGGGAACGTCTCACACCAGACGAGTGTAACCCCTATGTTTGCGTGGTAGAGTAATGATGGTGTACGCGTACGTGGAGAACTTGTTGGGCAGCAGTCGCCGACATAGTGTAGCTGAGGCGGAATAAGTTGAACCAGCCTGCATTCGCCGAAGCAGATGGAAAACCGCCTAAAAAACATCCACAGACTGGCCGGTTCACCGGCTCTCGACACAAGTCCGCAGGGTGGATTCGTGCCGGGGACCAGACGCTCTTTTCCAATCCAGGAAGTCGTACGTTACACCGAACGGCTAACCGGGCGGGCTATCACAGATATTAGCATACAACACTTTCCGTAAAATTCACTTTTCCAACCACTTTTTTGTTTCCAAATGATCAGTATCCGTATAAGTACTCATGACAGTACAAAGGAAAATAAAGCTTCTGAATGCTATGTTCAACGATTCCTAACACCACTAATACATTTTATCGGTACAACAATTCAAAGCTGATTTATTTCTGCCACAAAATACAACATATGCTACGTAAAAACTTTGCGTACAGGAACATACACAGTATGTATTCAAAAATGTGTGCAATCGGAATCTCCCTACAAACTGAAACGTTTCATTACATATATCATTTTCTTGTACAATATATTTATGACGAATCATTAAGTATACAACAATTCATTCACATAATCAATAATAAAATAAAATCTTAATACACAGTAGTGAATCACAGGTTGCATCCCAAGAATTCAATACGAAATGAATTCTTAAAACCCACTGATTAAACAAGTGATTCACGCTCGTGGCTAACAAATTTAACTTCGATGTAATTTGGGTAACCACGTTCATTGCGTGTACTGAAAATTTTTGCCTGCTGTGTATTAGAACACGTCCGGCCACAAGCCGCGGGTGCCGTAAATACATACAAGTCTTTACTCACCATTCGCAGACTTCCGTTCAGGAAATGGTTTTACAACAGGCAACACTCAAAACGCGAAACACGGTCCACCACTCCAGTCACAAAACTGCATGAGCACTCTGTTAGTGCTTCTTAAGACCAGTAGAAACCGTTCCATAGCCTACTCTGGGATTACTGTGCATTGTGCTCCCCCAGCTCGTTGTTCACACGGCACTTCTATCCGTGCAGCCAGTCTCATCGCTCAGTAACCAACCTACACGCCTCTCTCCCTCACCCTTGACGGCCCACGACTCGCTGCTGTATGCCACTCCAGCAACTGACCACGACACTGACTCTTCCAGTTCGCATGCTGCACAGAATCCTCCGCTGTCCATCTCCTAGCACAGACCGAGCTGCTAGCCACTCGCTCACGCCACAGCACTCCGGGCTCCGTGTCGACTGCGGATGACTTCAGGCACCGACGGTGACACGGCGCTGGCTTGCAAGAAAGGTTGTTCGTTGCGATCGCTGCAGCCGACTGCCCATTGCCTTCTTCGTATTTCCCCAGCTCGAGCACAGGGGCCACTACATCCACTAAATGACCCACCTTGTCCGCGTGACATATGATGATCGTAATCTGTGGATGCGTATAAAATCGACTGTGCATACGAGAAAGTACGTAATGTTGTTTCAATGATTACAAAATCGAGTCAATTTTTTAAAAAAAAAAACTTGTCAATTAGCCCACTTAACACCCGCTCTCACCTGGATGCGTGAACTGATTCAGTTGGGAAGGGCCTCGTACAGATGTTCTCTCGCCTGAGAAAAGATGGCACCTTACCAATGTAACTGATCTTTCATACCCTGGATACTCGCACTGGAACGCAGCTGACGTCCAAGCTACTTTCACACTTGTTCTGTTTGGGACAAATCTGGGAATGTTGTTGCCCGCAAGACTATCTCAGCATCATTCACACAGTTCATAGAGAGACATGTCATGTGTGGGCGAGCATTGTCCTGTTGAGAAATGAAACCACGATGCTGTCTCATTAGAGGTCACACGTTAGGACTGACTATGACCGTGACAGACTGATGTATTATCAGAGTTACCTCAATCACTACCAGCCGGTACCTGAAGCCATATTCGATTTCTCCCCACAGCATGATACCATGAATAACACCGCTGTACATTTCCAAAAATTTGGGAAGATAGGGTTCTCTCCTCAGGTAGCCACCACACTCGCTGACGATTATCATTCGCGATTCATCGCTAAATAGAATGAGATTCCATTCAACAGCAGTCATGGTTGACGGTCATACCACAACCCCAAACGGCATGAGACGGGATATGCTGCTGCACGATAGAAAATGATGTAAGAAGACTATTACAGGTTCAAGGACTGTGAAGGGCTTGGTGCACAATTGGGAGAGAGCCTCCCTTGTGGTGTTCAGATGTGTTGACATATTGGCGAGGAGTATGCCTGCTACCACGCTCCCATGTTTTCCAACACAGGGGCGTTGTCACGTGAGAAAGACTCAGAGATATACACACCTCAAAAAAGTTTGCCATCACCCCGGTTCCCAGAACTCCTGAAGAGAGACTTTGACTGTGGATATTGTATCACAGACACAGTTCTTTTAACTGTTCAGAGATATCACTAAACCCGCTCAGAGATGTAAATAGCCATGTACAGGGTGTTTCAAAAATGACCGATATATTTGAAACGGCAATAAAAACTAAACGAGCAGCGATAGAAATACACCGTTTGTTGCAATATGCTTGGGACAACAGTACATTTTCAGGCAGACAAACTTTCGAAATTACAGTAGTTACAATTGTCAACAACAGATGGCGCTGCGGTCTGGGTAACTCTATAGTACGATATTTTCCACATATCCACCATGCGTAGCAATAATATGGCGTAGTCTCTGAATGAAATTACCCGAAACCTTTGACAACGTGTCTGGCGGAATGGCTTCACATGCAGATGAGATGTACTGCTTCAGCTGTTCAATTGTTTCTGGATTCTGGCGGTACACCTGGTCTTTCAAGTGTCCCCACAGAAAGAAGTCACAGGGGTTCATGTCTGGCGAATAGGGAGGCCAATCCATGCCGCCTCCTGTATGTTTCGGATAGCCCAAAGCAATCACACGATCATCGAAATATTCATTCAGGAAATTAAAGACGTCGGCCGTGCGATGTGGCCGGGCACCATCTTGGATAAACCACGAGGTGTTCGCAGTGTCGTCTAAGGCAGTTTGTACCGCCACAAATTCACGAAGAATGTCCAGATAGCGTGATGCAGTAATCGTTTCGGATCTGAAAAATGGGCCAATGATTCCTTTGGAAGAAATGGCGGCCCAGACCAGTACTTTTTGAGGATGCAGGGACGATGGGACTGCAACATGGGGCTTTTCGGTTCCCCATATGCGCCAGTTCTGTTTATTGACGAAGCCGTCCAGGTAAAAATAAGCTTCGTCAGTAAACCAAATGCTGCCCACATGCATATCGCCGTCATCAGTCCTGTGCACTATATCGTTAGCGAATGTCACTTGTGCAGCAATGGTAGCGGCGCTGAGGGGTTGCCGCGTTTGATTTTTGTATGGACAGAGGTGTAAAATCTGGCGCATGAGACGATTCGTGGACGTTGGCGTCATTTGGACCGCAGCTGCAACACGGCGAACGGAAACCCGAGGCCGCTGTTGGATAACCTGCTGCACTAGCTGCGCGTTGCCCTCTGTGGTTGCCGTACGCGGTCGCCCTACCTTTCCAGCACGTTCATCCGTCACGTTCCCAGTCCGTTGAAATTTTTCAAACAGATCCTTTATTGTATCGCTTTTCGGTCCTTTGGTTACATTAAACCTCCGTTGAAAACTTCGTCTTGTTGCAACAACACTGTGTTCTAGGCGGTGGAATTCCAACACCAGAAAAATCCTCTGTTCTAAGGAATAAACCATGTTGTCTACAGCACACTTGCACGTTGTGAACAGCACACGCTTACAGCAGAAAGACGACGTACAGAATGGCGCACCCACAGACTGCGTTGTCTTCTATATCTTTCACATCACTTGCAGCGCCATCTGTTGTTGAAAATTGTAACTACTGTAATTTCGAAAGTTTGTCTGCCTGAAAATGTACTGTTGTCCCAAGCATATTGCAACAAACGGTGTATTTCTATCGCTGCTCGTTTAGTTTTTATTGCCGTTTCAAATATACCGGTCATTTTTGAAACACCCTGTATGAGCAGCGCCTATTACACGGAGGGGATCTGACAGCCGATTAGTTCCAGCCATTCCACCAGGAAGGAGGTACACGGTTCGTGTTGTCTGTAGTTCAACCATGCCTAGACTGTCACCACCGCAGTTCGATGGCGTCCGCATTGTTAGTTTGTGCCAGGAAGGACTCTCAACAAGGGAAGTGACCAGGCGTCTCAGAGGAACCAAAGCCATGTTTTTCGGACATGGAGGAGATACAGAGACACAGGAACTGTCGATGACATGGCTCGCTCAGGCAGCCCAAGGGCTACTACTGCAGTGGATAACCGCTACCTACGGATTATGGCTTGGAGGAAGCATGACAGCAACGCCACCATGTTGAATGATGCTTTTCGTGCAGCCATAAGGCGTCGTGTTACGAATCAAACTGAGCGCAGTAGGCTGCCTGATGCGCAACTTGACTCCCGATGTCCATGGCGAGGTCAACCTTCGCAACCACGACACCATGTAGCGCGGTACAGATGGGCCCAACAACATGCCGAATGTACCGCTAGCATCATGTTCTCTTCAACCAGACTATCATCGGAGACGTGTTTGGAAGCAATCCGGTCGGGCTGAACGCCTCACACTGTCTAGCGAGTGCAGCAAGGTGGAGGTTCCGTGCTGTTTTGGGGTGGCACTATGCGGAGCCGACGTATGCCACTGGTGGTCATTGAAGGCTCAGTAACGGCTGTACGATAAGTGAATGCCATCCTCCAATCGATAGTGTAACCATATCGGGAGCGAATTGGCGAAGAATTCGTCTTCATGGACGACAATTCGCGCACCCATCGTGCACATCTAGTGAGTGACTTCCTTCAGCATAAAGACTAGCACAGCCAGCATGTTCTCCAGACATGGACTCTATCGAACATGCCTAGGATAGATTGAAAAGGGCTGTCTATGGACAATATGCCCCACCAACCACTCCTAGGAATCTACGGCGAATTGCTTTTGAGGAGTGAGACAATTTGAACCAATAGTGCCTTGATGAACTTGTGGATAGTATGCTACGAAGAATACAGGCATGCACCAATGAAAGAGGACGTGCTACTGGGTATTAGAGGTACTGGTGTGTACAGAAATCTGGACCACCAGTATGTGGTTTTCTTGAGCAATAAAAAGGACGGAAATGATGTTTCTGTCGATCTATATTCCAGTTTTCTGTACAGGTTACGGAACCCTCGGAATCGAGGTGATGCAAAACTTTTTTATGATGTTTGTAGATATTGCACGATTCGATCAGTCCAACCAATATGAGGAAACTTTTAAATTCTGTCAGATGCTGATAACGATGTCTCAGACGAGTACACAGTATATCAGTGTCCTTCACAGTAATCACTCAACATCTGACGTTTTTCGCAAATATATATATATATATATATATATATATATATATATATATATATATATATAAAACCGACCAGGCATTGTAACAACACTAAACACAAGAACACTAATGCACTTTGCTAGCTGTTCCAACTGCCACATACACACTATCTAATCAGACGCATCCGGACACCTGGCGAACATCACTTACAAGTTCATGGCACCCCCATGGGCAATGCTGGAATTCAATACGGTGTTGGCCCACCCTTAGCCTTCATGACAGCTTCCACTCTCTCAGGCATTCGTTCAGTGAGGTGTTGGAAGGTTTTTTGGGGAAAGGCAGCCCATTCTTCACGGAATGCTGCACTGAGGAGGGGTATCGCTGTCGGTCGGTGAGGCCTGGCACAAAATCGGCGTTCCAAAATATCCCAAAGGTGTTCTATAGGATTCAGATAAGGAGTGCGTGCAGGCCAGTCTATTACAGGGATGCTATTGTCGTGTACCCAGTCCGCCACAGGTCGTGCATAATGAACAGGTGCTCTATAGTGTTGAAAGATGCAATCGCCATCCTCGAGTTGCTCTTCAACAACGGGAAGCAAGAATGTGCTCAAAACACAAAGTAGGCCTGTGCTATGACAGTGTCACGCAAAGCAACAAGGTGTGCAAGCCCCCTCCATGGATAACACGACCACACCATAACACCACCACCTCCGAATTTTACTGGTGGCACTACACACGCTGACAGATGATGTTCTCCGGGCATTCACCATACAAACACCCTACCATGGGATCGCCACATTGTGTACCGTGATTCATCAGTCCGCACAATGTTTTCCACAGTTCAATTGTCCAATGTTTACGCTCTTTACACGAAGCGGGGCGTCGATTGGCATTTACCGCTGTGATGTGTGGTTTATGAGCAACCGCTCGACCATGAAATACAAGTTTCCTCACCTCCCGCCTAACTGTCATAGTACTTGCAGTGGATCCTCATGCAGTTTGGAATTCCTGTGTGATGGTCTCGATATATGCCTGCCTATTACACGTTACTACCCTATTCAACGGCCGGCGAACTCAGTCAACAGACGAGGTCGACCTGTACACTTCTGTGCTGTACGTGTTCCTTCACGTTTCCACTTCACTATCACATCGGAAACAGTGGATCTATGGATTCTTAGGAGTGTGGAAATCTCGCGTACAGACGTATGACATAAGTGACACCCAATCACCTGACAACGTTCGAAGTCTGTGAGTTCCGCAGAACGCCTCAATCTGCTCTCTCACGATGTCTAATGACTACTGAAGTCGCTGATATGGAATAACTGGCAGTATGTGGCAGCACAATGCACCTAATATTGAAAACGTATGTTTTTGTGGGTGTCCGGATACTTTTGATCACATAGTGTTGTTTTAACTCTAGTTATTTACCTACCTGCCGTTAGTGTGTACATTTACGAAGTTATGTTGACATCCTACTACGTCTTCAGGACGCTGCACTTTTAGTGTCAGGCAACATATTCCAGATCATTTATATTTGTATCGGCTGAGACTTATGAATTATGGTCATGCAAGTAATAAAATAATCCTGATGTAGCCACCATAAATTCAGCTACTACTTGAAATGATTCCATGCCACTCTTTTTTGTACCAACTCTGATTAAAACTGCCTGACTTTGGTTTTTAACAGCTTTCTTTCCCTCCACTCAAGGTGGCTCGGACTACCCGAATAATCAAACAACGGAGAGTCAGGAAGCCCACAATCTAGTATCTGGCGAGATGGCGCTGGGGCGGAACGAAACCCAAACTGGAATACCTGCAAAACGATATAAAGTTGCTGCACTCGCCTGGTTAGCAAGGGAAACCTCCTGAAAACCTTGGTCGAAATCGCGTACTGTAACTATTTTAATTTATGTCAGAAACAGACCTAACATTTTTCCGAAATTAATTTTAAAATCTAGTGTTTGTGTATATTTGTATGGGCGTGTGTGGAGGGCGGTTTTCAGAATGGACTGACGAACACCTCCCAAAAACCTTGATTGAGACGAGGGACTGGAAAGTTACTTATTTATTTATGGAGCATAATCTTTCGTTGAGGACATCGTTTCAACTACAAATTTTGCAGTTGTTTATGTGAAAGGCATATAACGTTATCGCACGGACTGATGTGGAACAGAGGGTTCTACAAACCCAGGAGAGTACAGGGATAAATGTTTGTTTAGTGGCTGCGAATGGGAAACACACTTCTTACAGGGTCGAACATTTATCAAAAAACTTTCTCGCCTCGTATCTTGACGACAAATATATAAAAATATCTGTTTCCTGTGTATATAATTTACCAGATACAGAACGTCCTTAAGCTATCCCTCTCATGCGTCGTGTCCTTAAATGAGGGCAAATTTCGGCTCATTCCTGACATCTTTGGCATCTGAGGTGACCGTAAAAGCACAGGTAACTCATGTAAGGACTAATAATAGTTACAAGATTTTCTCCTAAATGACAGTGTTGGTGTTTGACGCGGTAGAACCTTAGATTCGTCACTTCATTCTTGGTATAGTCACGGAGCTGTATTGTGAATGTTTGACATGTTCTGTGAGAGAAGTACTGCTGTCTCTGGAGAGGTATGTGTTATAATAAGTTTCTCAATACTTATTACAGATTATTTGACACTTTTTGCAGATATCTGAATCGTATAACTGTTTGTTTTCATAAAAATTACTTCTGTCCTCATTTGGGGACTTGATCCGTCAAGGTGACTTTACACTACTGTCTTCAGTACATACAGAATATTGACTTTCTTCTCCTCTGTTGTTTTATAGTACCATATTTCACTGTATGCAGCACTCGGTCATGTAGTCAGTTTTGATATATACTAACGTAGTTATTGGCTGTAGCCAAACATCAGAAAATTAGTTTGATATATAGTAACGTAGATATTGGCTGTAGCCAAACATCAGAAAATTAGTTTGATATATAGTAACGTAGATATTGGCTGTAGCCATACATCAGAAAATTAGTTTGATATGCATACACGAATTTATAGTTATTTTCCAAAACGTGAGTAAATCTATATTATTCCTTTAGGATGACAGAAAGGCCGCATTCATCAGCCAAGATACTCGAAGACGATAGAATTCTTTCAAATACAGAACGAAGAAAGAACTTTCGCCAGATTATAAGTGGTGCAGCAATTCTACAAATTTTCGAAGATGACTCAGAAGATGATTTGTTTTGGAGTGATGACTGACAACGACCCATCATTTGAAGTGGACCTTCTCACTGATACTTGTAATACATCTTCAGGAAGAAGTTACACTGACAATGAAAATATTGCCAACGATGAATCAAGTGCAATAAAGTATACTGAGGTTGAAAGTGAAATTCTAAGACATCCTTCTGAACCAGGAGTCTTCAGTAGAATTCACTTGGTGGTAAAACTGAAAGTGCTAAACATATAATATGTTGGTTACATTCGCAATAAAAGATGGGAGGGAGCAGATAAAAAACTGAAGTCGGCAAAAAAATTACAGAAGAAGAGGCGTGGCAGTTCTCCAGCGGTGACATCAACAGAAGGAGTTACTGTCACGAGATAGATTGACAATTCTCCTGTAACCGTTGTATCTTCATATGCTGGAAGAAAACCTGAAGAGGTTGCTACCAGATTTTGTCGAAAGGAAAAGAAGTTTATAGAGATCAAAAGACCCCACTGCATTGGCATTTATAATAATCAAATGGGAGGAGTTGACCTAATGGATTCTTTGGTGGCCCTTTGTAGAAATGATACCAGAAATCTTAGGTGGTACATGAGGATTTTCTACCAAATGCTAAATGTGACTGTAGTATAAGCATGGATGCTCTGGAGGATGAGTGAAAAAGAAAATATGGATTTGTTAGCAATCAAAAGTAGAGTCGCCTCTGGGCTAATATGCAAAGTAAAAGGAGAGATTACAAGAATGAGTGGAGGCAGGCCCTCAGATGAAAGCCCATTGTTGTCTGTACAATCAAAAAAGAGAGCCTGTCATGCGGTACCCAACGAATTACGCTTCGATGGTGGATCAGACTGGCCAGCCCCAAGTCAGGTGGTTCCACCACCAACAGGTGTCTCGATCGGGACTGCCGTCGGAAAACCGGTTACATTTGTGAAAAGTGTTAAGTTGCTGTATGCCCTGAGTGCATGAAACAATTTCGTTGTGGACAAAATACAAAATAGTGCACACTCTTCATGTATTCTTTGATATTTCTGATAAATTTTCTAATAGTGTACACTCTTTATGTATTCTTTGATGTTACAAATAAATGTTCCATGTAAAATGTGCTCTTTGTCGTCATATGAGGACATCTCCCTATTGGTCTATGCAACTATTTTTTTTAGATAAATTATGATGAATTCTGTGGAAGATAGGTCTTAAGGAACCAAATAATGTATTAGAATTTTTTTCAATGTCAGGTTGATAATTTGTACATGAGAGGGCTATTAATGCATGTGAAACATTACCATCGTGATGGTTATCTCTTTGTGGAGCACGTCATTAACATATCTGACAGCCGGTGAAGATAAGCTTCTAACAACTGCTAGTCTCTGTTGATGCGCTGACGTTGTTAGCACCGAACGCAAATTTGTCTACTTCAGCGAGACAGAATCGCTTATTAACACAGACGCCATAGCTCTGTGGCATATTGGGAATAGTCCAATGTCTAGCTTCTGTTCAAAGCCTTCAGATATTAGAAAATCCCACGTCCTTTTTAGAATGTAATTTCTCTCCTAGGGTATCGTTAGAGAAGAAACAAAATGGGTTGCCACTGAGAACTAACCAAAATAATATACAAATTTATTTCTCATCCCTGAACTCCAATTCATTTTCTAAATCCTTTCTTGACTTCCATTACTCCAAAATAGCATGCTGCAGTGAAACGGGCGATTTGGCAACTCGAATAGCACGCTATGTTAGGAACCAGAAAACGGGAGTGGCGTGATATGGACAAGAATGTTCAAATGTTTGAATTCCTGAGGAACCAAAGCGCTTAGGTCATGGGTCCCTAAACTTACGCACTACTTAAACTAACCTATGCTAAGAACAACACACACACCGATGCCCGAGGGGGGACTCGAACCTCCGGTGGGAGGGGCCGTGCAGTCCGTGACATGACACCTCAAACCGCGCGGCCACTCCGCGCGGCCTATGGACAATAAACCTGATAACGATGTTCAGTCTAGATAGCGTGGTGGACTGGTGAACAAAGGCGACATTTCCTGGCCTCCAATATTCCTTGAACTTCCAGCGTTTGATTTCTTCCTTTGAGGATTCACCAGACACTACCCAGGAATTGAAGGATCAAAGTCAAGTGAAAGTTAATTCAATTACAGTGCCAGAAAAGCACTTAGTACTTAACTTCGTAAAAGGCGCGAAATGTGCGTGAAGGAACATGGCGGCCACCTTCATTATGTCATTTTCAGGAGTTGGGTATATTAAATTTCAATCGCTGTACCGACCTCACTGTCGGCCCTGTTAATTTATGGATATGAATGTTATCAATGAATTGTTTATTAGCACTGTATTCAATAAATAACGGGTCTTTCCGCCTATTTATCTGCAGTATGCTGCATTTGCTTATGTTGAGGGTCTAGTGTCAGTCCCTGCACGAAACTACGAGCCCCTTCAAGTTCTTCTACATTTCGTCACAATTATCTAGCATTCTGGCTTCTGTATACACAACAGCACCATCCGCAAACAGCCTCATGGAGCTTTCGACGTTAACCACTGAGTAAGTCATACATTATGCGAACATAATGGTCGTATAACCCTCAGTTGGCGTACAACCAAAGCTATTTTTACGTCTGAAGGTCTTTTCTATGCTAAGAATGACAGGTTCTGTTCTGTTTTCTAATAACTTTTCCGTCTTCTCGAAATGCTGGTCTAAAATTTTGTACGCTTGTATTTTGTTCATTAGACGATAGGGCGGAATTTTACTGAACGCCTTCCGGAAGTTGAGGATCACGCCATTAACCTGGCATCCCGTGTATACCTCATGCATGGTCTCGTAGACGAGCAGAGCGAGGGGGTTTTTCCAGAATGAGATTTTCAGTCTGCAGCGGAGTTATTACTGATGTGTTATTTGTCATTGCTGTGGCTGTTCGAAGCAACTGTTGAAAAAAGGATTTGTGTGCGCAAGGTACTTCTGGCGATTAAATTGAGCATTATACCTATCATGTAACTAATGAGGAGGTATTGAATAGGATTGGGGAGAAGAGAAGTTTGTGGCACAACTTGACTAGAAGAAGGGATCGGTTCATAGGACATGTTCTCAGGCATCAAGGGATCACAAATTTAGCATTGGAGGGCAGCGTGGAGGGCAAAAATCGTAGAGGGAGACCAAGAGATGAATACACTAAGCAGATTCAGAAGGATGTAGGTTGTGGTAGGTACTGGGAGATGAAGGAGCTTCCACAGGATAGAGTAGCATGGAGAGCTGCGTCAAACCAGTATATACAGTTCCGTACAATAAATGGCACAACTCCAGTAATAAATATAGACTTTGAACAGAAGTCTGTAGCTAAGGTAGAATTTTCAAAATTTTTAGGTGTCTCCATTGATGAGGGGTTAAACTGGAAGCAAGACATTGATGGTCTGCTGAAACGTCTGAGTTCAGCTACGTATGCTATCAGGGTTATTGCAAATTTTGGTGATAAGAATCACGGTAAATTAGCTTACTATGCCTACTTTCATTCACTGCTTTCGTATGGCACCATATTCTGGGGTAATTCATCGTTGAGTAGAAAAGTATTCATTGGTCAAAAACGTGTAATCAGAATAATTGCTGGAGCCCACCCACGGTCATCCTGCTGACATCTATTTAATGATCTAGGGATCCTCACAGTAACCTCACGGTATATATATTCACTTATGAAATATGTTGTTAATAATCCGACCCAGTTCAAAAGTAATAGCAGTGTGCATAGCTATAACACCAGGAGAAAGGATGATCTTCAATATGCAGCGTTAAATCTGACTTTGGCACAGAAAGGGGTAAATTATGCTACCACAAAAGTCTTTTGTCACCTACCAAACAGCATCAAAAGCCTGACAGATAGCCAACTAACATTTAAAAATAGATTATAGGATTTCTAGATGAAAACTACTTCTACTCATTGGCTGCATTTTTAGATATAAATTAAGGGAAAGAAACAACTTAAACATTAGTGTCATGCAGTATTTTGTGTAATGTAATATCTTGTACAGACATCTTTTATTAACCTGACACGTTCCACATCATTACGAAGTGTCGTATTCATGATCTATGGAACAAGTATTAATCTAATCTAATCTAATCTAAACTAATCAACAACAACCTATTTCCGGGCTCTGTTCAATACAGTAGTTGTTTAATGGACTGGTAACGCACAAGGTACTTTTTGCGATTAAATTTAACGTGATACATGTTTCTGGGCTCTGTTCAGTACAGTTGTCGATTAAAGGACTGGTAACGCACAAGGTACTTCTGGCGATTAAATTGAACATTATACCTACTTCTGAGCTCTCTTTAGTGCAACTGATGATTAAAGGTCTGGTAACACACAAGGTAGTTCAGGCACTTAAATTGAACAATATACTTTTTTTCTGGGTCTTGTGTTGCAACTATTTATTTAAGGATTGGTAACGCACAAGGTACATCTGGCTATTAAATTGAACCATATACTTATTTCTATGCTCTTTTTCTTGTGGATTAATGAAAAAATGTGGTAGTTTAAATTAGATGAACTGTTAGATAATTATGCCGAGCACTAGTAGTTCTAAGTATTAAAAATAATTAAGAGCTCATTCAGGTTTCTTTGTTACTGAAAGTGGTTAACACCTTTTTTGTTGTGGAAGCTATTGCTATTGGCAGGACTTTCTACTATTAAACTGACCTATGACCAAACTGGCGACTGTAGAGGTGGCATGTATGAATGATATGAGCAGGGGCTCAATCTGATGTTAATGCTTCAAAGTAAATGGCTTGATCTGGGATAAGAGGCACATTCCTTTCACTGACTGTCAAAGTGGTTGACCTGATTTTGAGATTTCATGGCTTATCTTTCAAATGATTTATTCTTTACAATTGTGTAATGTCTTGGTGTTCCTTTTTTTAATTTATGGTAAAGTTTTACTTAAAGAATATTAAAGTTACGAAAGCTTTCGATGTTTTGATTCATTGAGAAGTTTTACGTAAATTTAAAAAGGTTAATTAAACTGTCAAGGTTTTTTTAGTGAAAGTTAATGAAAGAATTGCCTAATTTACAAGAGGCTTTGGGAAGTTATAACGCTAAAACCCATGGTCATTGGTGTTTAATATAATAAATAAGTTATTTTAAAAAAGTAGTTAAACGTTTCTTATGCCAGCACATTCCCTATTACACAAGCTCAGAACTGACCGTTTAGTCCAAATTTATTAAAATTTGTCTGCTTGAAAGTTTGTCAAAACGTGTACTGAAGATATGGATCCACCGACCAATGCCTGTACTTAGAGTATCCAATTTAATTAAAGGAAGCGATAATGAACTTCCACATTTTAAATAAGCAGGATTTCATGATTCCATAAAACTACTTCTTTAAAAAAATTAATCACAATACATGACACGGGAATTTGGCCCCTAATTGTCAGTTGGTTAAAGTAAATTCAAGTCAAGTTGAATAATGAACTGTAACGTTCACACTATGTCCAGTTTAACATCTGTACTGTTAGGACGATAATTCCACTACGTTGTTACTTCTACTAGACAGTATTAAACAGTTATCTTGTCGTAGTTGGATCATCGGAAAAGTGGTAGCCAATAATCTTACACTGCTTCCTCACGTCTCTGACGAATATTTCAACGTGACGCTTTCCAGAGCCACTGTTCCAGTGCTAGACATGGCTCAAACAACTTTATCGCCTGAAAATCCCGAAAACTTCCGCCACTTCAGAATTTCGGAGACGACTTGATAGCTCACAAATAAGCGCCACACCACTTTATAAATGATTCGACGTGCAAATAACTGCGGTACTGATTTTTATGTCGGTAACCATTGACTTACGTTTACGCTCACTTCAGAGCCTTGCTACCTTCCAGAATGAGATTTTCACTCTGCAGCGGAGTGTGCGCTGATATGAAACTTCCTGGCAGATTAAAACTGCGTGCCCGACCGAGACTCGAACTCGGGACTTTTCCTTTTCGCGGGCAAGTGCTCTACCAACTGAGCTACCGAAGCACGACTCACGCCCGGCACTCACAGCTTTACTTCTGCCAGTATCTCGTCTCCTACCTTCCAAACTTTACAGAAGCTCTCCTGCGGACCTTTCAGAACTACCACTCCTGAAAGAAAGGATACAGCGGAGACATGGCTTAGCCAGAGCCTGGGGGATGTTTCCAGAATGAGATTTTCACTCTGCAGCGGAGTGTGCGCTGCTATGAAACTTCCTGGCAGATTAAAACTGTGTGCCCGACCGAGAGTGAGTACGGGGCGTGAGTCGTGCTTCGGTAGCTCAGTTGGTAGAGCACTTGCCCGCGAAAGGCAAAGGTCCCGAGTTCGAGTCTCGGTCCGGAACACAGTTTTAATCTGCCAGGAAGTTTCATAGCAGCGCACACTCCGCTCCAGAGTGAAAATCTCATTCTGGAAACATCCCCCAGGCTGTGGGTAAGCCATGTCTCCGCAATATCCTTTCTTTCAGGAGTGCTAGTTCTGCAAGGTTCGCAGAAGAGCTTCTGTAAAGTTTGGAAGGTAGGAGACGAGATACTGGCAGAAGTAAAGCTGTGAGTACCGGGCGTGAGTCGTGCTTCGGTAGCTCAGTTGGTAGAGCACTTGCCCGCGAAAGGCAAAGGTCCCAAGTTCGAGTCTCGGTCGGGCACACAGTTTTAATCTGCCAGGAAGTTTCTTGCTACCTTCTTCTTCTCGCTACCGTTGGCACGCTACAATAAAAAGTGCCGCGGGCAACCGTCAAATCAGAACCTCTCGTGGCAATGTATGTACAAAAACACCTACATTTCAAACAAACGATATTAATCGATGTACAGTTGCACAGAAAAATAAATTAAAATTTTGTTACCTAATTTGTTTATTATTCCATTATTACCACAATGGTCGTCAACAACAACCCAGCAAGTAGATGGCTGGTGACAACCTTTCGGTATGCCGACTGAAGACCCCTAGAGGTCTTCCTTTGGCAGCAGCCATGGCCAATAGGTCTGACTGCGGCTATGAGCCATTGGTTACCTGATGCTTCTGGATGAGGTAGAAGCTGCTTGGCTTCACAACACGACCGTCGGCTGGCTTGGAGACTGCGTCGGTTTGCAGCGAAAGTCCCGCTTTACCCACCTGTGTAGTTTTAAGGCCCCACTTCGGCTAATGTAGGTGATCATGGCAGTGTTCTGTTCTACCAAGGCACCACTCTGCTGAACTAACGTCTTTCACTACGATGTGCCAGCAGTACGAGGGTAAGCAGGATTTCGTAAGCAACTAGCCTACCCACCTCCCTATCGTTTACAGTCACACAATACAGCTTGCAAGATATCAACCGTTTTTAGTTCATTCACTTAAGTCGCAGTAGCAAAACATGCTGATGGTCCTCTGCTTCTATGGACGGTGTGTTGCAGAACGTTAGGTATAGCAAATGCAAAATTTATGCTGGTTGCTGATAGAGTTGCACCTTACTCGTAGAGCCTGTAATGTGAGTTCGCAGAAGTACAAATAATGACATCGTTCATGTTATATCGTTACAGAGCAATTCTAACCTCTACACTACAGGGTGGTCATAAACAGTCTAAAGAGATTGTAATGCTGTTGCAACATAGGTTTCGTAGCGAAATAATTGTTAAGAAAAAATCGATACTTCATGTCGTTTCCCATTTAATTAGCATTGAAGTTAGCCAATCAGGCCGTTGCGAGAGCAAATCAAAGCGGCTCGCGAGATACTATTAGTATTATTTATTCTCATAGCGTAGCGTGGGTATGGCCCTTACTACCGTCCCATGTCCAGTTTTTACATGGCTCTTTTGTTGGGTTTTAGGAAATCAAATGAAGAACACGTTTGGCGACACTGTCTCTGGCGGACAGCTTAAATTCCTTGCACAAAGGCCTGATTGACTAACACCAATATCAAATGAACTTGGAGACGGCACAATGCGTCAAATTTTTCCTGGAGTATTATTTTTCAGCACTACCTACCCTGATAGTCTCTCGCAAGTTTTACGGACGGTTTCTGCCCACCCTGTATACCTCAAGTACTGCTTGTATGTATTGTATTGTATGTTAACCGGGGACCTAGAAACGACGGAAGCGCTCTGTCCCGCCGCAGCAGCAGTGGTCCACAACCTCACGACGACTACCGCTGTCCACTTCACCCCTCCGCCGCCCCATACACAACCGAGGGTTATTGTGCGGTTCGGCCCCCGGTGGACCCCCCCCCCCCCTCCCAGGGAACGTCACACACCAGACGAGTGCAGCCCCTACGTTTGCGTGGTAGAGTAATGGTGGTGTACGCGTACGTGGAGAACTTGTTTGCACAGCAATCGCCGACATAGTGCAACTGAGGCGGAATAAGGGGAACCAGCCCGCAATCGTCGAGGCAGATGGAAAACCGCCTAAAAACCATCCACAGACTGGCCGGTTCACCGGACCTCGACACAAATCCGCAAGGCGGATTCATGCCGGGGACCAGGCGCTCCTTCCCGCCCGGAAAGCCGTGCGTTAGACCGCACGGCCAACCGGGTTGGCCAAGTACTGCTTACTCTACGAATAGGCAGTACTATTACCTCTATTTAAGCCGTAGGAAATGTTCCATGACTCTTTCAGGGCATACATAACAAATTCGAAGATTTCAGCAAACGTCTAACTGATATCCATTGTACGAGAGTAAGTTTCTGAGCGGAGAGAATTTCATTATGGAAGCTTCCTGGTATATGCACCTGCACACAACTCCATCCTTATTGCGAGATGATTTGATACGCCGGTGTCCTTCTGATACAAACATTCGAATTACGTAGAGCTTTCGTGAGTGGTAAACGTGGAGGAAAGCGTAATAACTTTTAAGCGAAGAATTCCGCCTTGAGACGTCTTTTGTCCTCTCCTCCAATTACGACGCGGCGTTACGGAAGGGCCTTTGAACTAGCACCCTTTAATTGCTTGTCCCGGTAGAAACAGGTGACTATGGAAGACGCTTTGAAGCCCCCGCTCCTCCAATCGCTATGTTGCTAGCTTCACTGCAGCTAATATTTCGATGACGGTAAAGAGAACGCTTTAAGAAAATCTGTAACAAAATATAACGTTTAACAATTCCGTTTTCCCTATTCCAGCTATAGACGCTTTGTGACTGTGATCTTTCGGTGCCCAATTTGCCTCATCTGGATCAAAGCTTAAGGAATATTATTTGTATCTCGAAGTTTTTTCCAGCTCCGTACACAATTATAGGAATTCTCTCATTTTCGAAACAATTATGCTTCAATAAAATATTTTTTTACTGTCGTTATCAGATTACACGACTGCATTTGTTTAACATTCGTGCATGATTTTCGTTTGAGGACAGTCAATTACGAGAGAGAAGCTTAAAGATTCTGTAAAGGGGACAAACTTCGAAATGAAGAGAGTGTCAATTCGATTCTACACAAACTACGCGAAAGAACTTTCCCCCCTTCCAACAGCCGTGTACAGCAAGTCTCTAGAGCAACGGAAAGTTCCAAATGATTGGAAAAGAGCACAGGTAGATCCAGTTTTCAAGAAGGGTCGTCGAGCAGATATGCAAAACAATAGGCCTATATCTCTGACATCGATCTGTTGTGGAATTTTAGAACATGTTTTTTGCTCACGTATCATGTCATTTCTGGAAACCCAGAATATACTCTGTAGGAATCTACATGGATTCCGGAAACAGCGATCGTCTGAGACCCAACTCGCTTTATTTGTTATTGAGACCCTGAAAATATTACATACAGGCTCCCAGGTAGATGCCATTTTCCCCTGTCGCCTGATAAACAAAGTAAGAGTCTACGGAATATCAGACCAGCTGTGTGGCTGGACTGAAGTGTTTTTAGCAAACAGAACACAGCATGTTGTTCTCAATGGAGAGACGTTTACAGACGTTAAAGTAACAACTGGCGTGCAACAGGGGAGTGTTATGGGACCATTGCTTTTCAAAGGCTCTGGGCACTATGCGACTAAACTTCTGAGGTCATTAGTCGCCTAGAACTTAGAACTAATTAAACCTAACTAACCTAAGGACATCACACACATCCATGCCCGAGGCAGGATTCGAACTTGCGAACGTAGCGGTCGCTCGGCTCCAGACTGTAGTGCCTAGAACCGCACGGCCACTCCGGCCAGCCATTGCTTTTCAAAATATATATAAATGACCTACTAGATAGTGTCGTAAGTTCCATGCGGCTTATCGCGGATGATGCTGTAGTATACAGAGAAGTTGCAGCATTAGAAAATTGCAGCGAAATGCAGTAAGATCTGCAGCGGATAGGCACTTGGTGCAGTGAGTGGCAACTGACCCTTAACATAGACAAATGTAATGTATTGCGAATACATCGAAAGAAGGATCCTTTATTGTATGATTATATGATAGCAGAACAAACACTGGTAGCAGTTACTTCTGGAAAATATCTAGGAGTATGCGCACGGAACGATTTGAAGTGGAATGATCATATAAAATTAATTGATGGTAAGACGGGTGCCAGATTGAGATTCATTGAGATAGTCCTTAGAAAATGTAGTTCATCAACAAAGGAGGTGGCTTACAAAACACTCGTTCGACCTATACTTGAGTATTGCTCACCAATGTGGGATCCGTACCAGGTCGGGTTGACAGAGAAGATAGAGAAGATCCAAAGAAGAGCGGAGCGTTTCGTTACAGGGTTATTTGATAAGCTTGATAGCGTTACGGAGATGTTTAGCAAACTCAAGTGGCAGACTCTGCAAGAGAGGCGCTCTGCATCGCGGTGTAGCTTGCTGTCCAGGTTTTGAGAGGGTGCGTTTCTGGATGAGGTATCGAATATATTGCTTCCCCCTAGTTATGCCTCCTGAGGAGATCACGAATGTAAAATTAGAGAGATTCGAGCTCGCACGGAGGCTTTCCGGCAGTCGTTCTTCCCGCGAACCATACGCGACTGGAACAGGAAAGGGAGGTAATGACAGTGGCACGTAAAGTGCCCTCCGCCACACACGGTTGGGTGGCTTGCGGAGTATAAATGTCGATGTAGATGTAGATGTAGATGCAGTGTGTAAACATGGCTACCCCTACAAGCCAAGAGCTTTTAGCAACAGGGAATACATGCTCTTCCACAACGTTGGCGTACGGCCATAGAACGTGATGGATACTACGTAGAAAAATAGGACAAGGTCAAGACGTGTTGACGTAAACTGTCACTAAATTCTGACTGTTCATAATAAATATATTCTGAAAAAAAAGCTGTGGGGCATTACTTATAGGACAACTGATGTGTCGGCAGAAGTTCCAACACCGTGTTGTTTGAGGAAGCCGAAATGCACGCTATAAGCTCACGCAGGATGGCGTGAGGTCTGAAACAGGATACTTAATGAATGCTATAAAGAAAAGTACGTAGCTGCTGGAATACTTTAATCCACAATTGGTGAACATTGATCTTGTTACTGTACATGCTTCATTAGATACATAGCAAAGGAGAAATGGCGCCTTGCTAGGTCGTAGCAATTGACTTATCTGAAGGCTATGCTAACTATCGTCTCGGCAAATGAGAGCGTAATTCTCAGTGAACCTTTCCTAGCAACGTCGGCTGTACAACTGGGGCGAGTGCTAGTAAGTCTCTCTAGACCTGCCGTGTGGCGGCGCTCGGTCTGCAATTACTGACAGTGGCGACACGCGGGTCTGACGTATACTAATGGACCGCGGCCGATTTAAAAGCTACCACCTAGCAAGTGTGGTGTCTGGCGGTGACACCACAACAACCTTCCTATTGCAATACAACAAACATATCAGAAAAACAGATTTTTTTCAGAAACCAACTAAACGCCCTGCAGAATTACTTGAGTTACCCAAAAGCGCGGAAACCTAAAAATCAAGCTGTTTCATCGACGTCTCATACGACGAGAAAATGATTAGAAAACACGACAGCAGGAAGGCACATCACTCATCAATGATAATTGTTAAATGCATAAACAAGAACACCATCAGATATCAAAGAATTTGTAGCATCCTCTGTCACGATCTATTATTTTACTGAATTGCGGCTAAGCCGTGGCAGCTCGCTCCGAGTCGATTTCCGCGTAAAGGATAATACACTCCTGGAAATGGAAAAAAGAACACATTGACACCGGTGTGTCAGACCCACCATACTTGCTCCGGACACTGCGAGAGGGCTGTACAAGCAATGATCACACGCACGGCACAGCGGACACACCAGGAACCGAGTTGTTGGCCGTCGAATGGCGCTAGCTGCGCAGCATTTGTGCACCGCCGCCGTCAATGTCAGCCAGTTTGCCGTGGCATACGGAGCTCCATCGCAGTCTTTAACACTGGTAGCATGCCGCGACAGCGTGGACGTGAACCGTATGTGCAGTTGACGGACTTTGAGCGAGGGCGTATAGTGGGCATGCGGGAGGCCGGGTGGACGTACCGCCGAATTGCTCAACACGTGGGGCGTGAGGTCTCCACAGTACATCGATGTTGTCGCCAGTGGTCGGCGGAAGGTGCACGTGCCCGTCGACCTGGGACCGGACCGCAGCGACGCACGGATGCACGCCAAGACCGTAGGATCCTACGCAGTGCCGTAGGGGACCGCACCGCCACTTCCCAGCAAATTAGGGACACTGTTGCTCCTGGGGTATCGGCGAGGACCATTCGCAACCGTCTCCATGAAGCTGGGCTACGGTCCCGCACACCGTTAGGCCGTCTTCCGCTCACGCCCCAACATCGTGCAGCCCGCCTCCAGTGGTGTCGCGACAGGCGTGAATGGAGGGACGAATGGAGACGTGTCGTCTTCAGCGATGAGAGTCGCTTCTGCCTTGGTGCCAATGATGGTCGTATGCGTGTTTGGCGCCGTGCAGGTGAGCGCCACAATCACGACTGCATACGACCGAGGCACACAGGGCCAACACCCGGCATCATGGTGTGGGGAGCGATCTCCTACACTGGCCGTACACCACTGGTGATCGTCGAGGGGACACTGAATAATGCACGGTACATCCAAACCGTCATCGAACCCATCGTTCTACCATTCCTAGACCGGCAAGGGAACTTGCTGTTCCAACAGGACAATGCACGTCCGCATGTATCCCGTGCCACCCAACGTGCTCTAGAAGGTGTAAGTCAACTACCCTGGCCAGCAAGATCTCCGGATCTGTCCCCCATTGAGCATGTTTGGGATTGGATGAAGCGTCGTCTCACGCGGTCTGCACGTCCAGCACGAACGCTGGTCCAACTGAGGCGCCAGGTGGAAATGGCATGGCAAGCCGTTCCACAGGACTACATCCAGCATCTCTACGATCGTCTCCATGGGAGAATAGCAGCCTGCATTGCTGCGAAAGGTGGATATACACTGTACTAGTGCCGACATTGTGCATGCTCTGTTGCCTGTGTCTATTTGCCTGTGGTTCTGTCAGTGTGATCATGTGATGTATCTGACCCCAGGAATGTGTCAATAAAGTTTCCCCTTCCTGGGACAATGAATTCACGGTGTTCTTATTTCAATTTCCAGGAGTGTATTTGGTGGTGTGCCGGACTCGGAAGCTCTGTGGCGCTCGGCCGAAGCGAGGTGAGCTGGGTAGCGGAGAAGGAAGTAGGCGGCAGTCGGCGGAGTGGAGTCAAGTCCGGAAAAGGCAGCGCAGCGGTTTCAGCCATGCTGCGCAGTGGGGCTGGCAGTGGATTGGAATTTATCCTGCTGCAGTGGCTTTGTCGAACGTTGCCTCACACGCATATCCCCTGGTTTCTTTGCACCTTCCCTGAAGGTGGTTTCTGGGCAGACTTGAAGATGAGGATTTTTACTATTTGTATGCCAGAGTAGTATATGTTGTTATGCTCTGACCTCTGAACTGCTGTGAGGGGTTTGCGCCCCGATCAATTTATAAATATAAGTTTCCTGTATTGTTGCTTCTTAAGGCTCGCATGTGAGCAGCTTGATCGACGCCTTAAAGGACTTTTGATCTACATAAGGAACCTCTTCTTGCCATATTGAATTTAAATTCCATGCTCTGGCTCGCCTAATGTTGCATTTCAGAGTGAAGTAGTGTTGCCTACGCAGCTCAGGTAAGACTAAGTGTGTGCTGCGTCACGATGCCGTAGTGTCGGTTGATGTTCTGGCGGTGCCAATTTGCCTATCTGTGTGACGGCGAAAGGAGGGCGAACTGTAAGCTACAGGCACATTTGCTACTCCTCGCAGTATTTAAAACTTATTGAATTTCAATCTGTTACGCACGCCTCCTCAGCACTCTAAGCTGTTTGTACTTCTAAGCTTTTATGAACTTGCTTTTAGTTCCTAACTTCTAAGAAAGTACTTATTTTCAACTGTAATACATGCTTTGCTGTGCCCTACAGGCGTAAAATGTTTACGAGAGACTGTTGTTTTGTGTTGATTACAGGATTTGGGCTGGAAATCATTAAAAGAAAGTCGTTTTTCGTTGCTACGGAAACTTCTCACGAAATTCCAATCACCATCGTTCTTCTCCGAATGCTAAAATATTTTGTTGACACCGACCTACATAGGGAGGAACTATCACTACGATAAAATAAGGGAAACCAGAGCTCGTACGGAAAGATATAGGTGTTCATTCTTTCCGCGCATTATACGAGATTCGATTAATATATAATTGTGAAGGTGGTTCGATGAACCCTCTGCCAGGCACATAAATGTGATTTGCAAAGTATCCATGTAGATGCAGATGTATATTAATCGGTACATGCAACTACAGTCCTTAAGGGGACATTGTGCATGAAATTTGTTGAAATTTGACATCTTCTGTTTTCTGCTCCAAACTGTACTTTGGATATTCCTGAACATTTTGGTATATATTAAAATCAGACAATTCTGAGACCTTCAAATAATATTTTGAATGTTGACGTGTGACTGTCAAATTTCGGGGTTACGCATATACTGTCACAGTTGAGCAGCCACATCAAGTTTGGAAAATCCACAAATCCATCTCCAGAAGTCCACCTCGACAGCTAACAGCCTTCTAGACTGTGCAGTCTGCCTAACCTAAAAACCAAGCTGGGTAACACAGAACTCTGTGATGGCAAGACAATAAAATGTGCTGGAAGACTAACGGAAAATGTAAATGATGAATTACAGGAATATTATGGTAAGGCCATTAGAGATGACTGTGACAATTTAGAGAAGACGAAAAGAGCTGTGTGGATCACTTTCTTTCATCGAATATCAACTGATGAAAAGCCATGACATGCTTTGTGTCCACCTCCACCGAAAACCTGGTGTTCGGCGGCAAGCTGAATTTTCTGGCACCCTGCAAGAATTTGCACAAACATTCTCTTCCTTTTGCAGTAATGGAGGCTATCAAATCTATTTACAGAGATTTGGCAAATCCTGAGCTACTAAAGAAGTGTTTACATGGGAAGACCCAGAATGTGAATGAGTAATTAAATAATGTTGTGTGCTGCCGTGTGCCCAAAAATGTTTCTCCTTATGACTCTAACGTTAGCAGTGTCTGATGCTGTAATGATTTTTTATGGTGGGAGCTATGAAAGACTTAAGGTTCTGGAGAAGTTATACGTAAGATTTTGATAGAACACACATAAAGGACTGCCGGATCTTGACGAGCTTCGTGTACGTGAAGTGGGGTTAGCCTCTCAGCAAATGACAAAAGAAGCAAGAAAGGAAAGGAAGAGGCAAGCACTGGGCCGTTTTATCTCTAAAGAAGAGACAGACTATGGGCCAGAGCAATTCTAGTTCATAAAAGACGCAGAAATGTAAGTCTGTATAAGAATTTGTAATAAAAATGTTTTAAACCTCAATATCTCTGAACTACATTTGCAATATATGACCTGTTTTCCAAAAACTTACTGATGGTAGAGACATGAAATTTTCACAGCATGGCAAATGTGCGATTCAACACATATTGAACCAGAGTAATTAAAATATCCTGAGTTGTTTTGTCTCTATGTTCATTTATTTACAAAATTATGTCAAAATTTCAGTGTTTAGAAAAGAAAAGATAACATGCCCCACAATTCAGTATTACTAATAATTCTAGTTCAGTGTATCTAGAAAGGTGCATTCAGTAATTAAAGATAATTGTAAGTTGGTATCTTAAAAATTTTCCAAGATAAAGGGTCACAAAATTCGATAATTTAAAGTTGGTGGCATAGGACATACAATGTCCCCTTAAATTGACGATACACTTGAACTTAGGCCGATTTGTTCGACATCCTTGTTAGCTCGGCCGTAAGAATTATGCACGAAATGTTGCTTCAGTGCCAGTGTCGATGGTAGCTGTGAAACCTGTATTTGCATTCGTCGCGGTTCATTTCGCTGGTTGTGACTAATCAAAATTTGCACATTAGCTATTGAGTGCCTCACGAGTGTATATGATATCTGTACTTCCATCTCTGTTAGGCAAAATTTGTCGGCCATGTATTTGGGTTGGCCGGGCCTTTCCACCGACTGAAAAAAACACCGTCCGAACACGGTAGGCCCAACGGTACCGACCGGCCGCCGTATCATTCTCAGCCTTTAGGCGTCACCGGATGCGGGTACAGAGAGGCAAGTGGTCACACACCACTCTCCCAGCAGTTGTCAGTTTTCGTGATCAGAGCCGCTGTTTCTCAGTGAAGTATCTCCTCAATTGGTCTCACAAGGACGGAGTGCGCCCCGCTTGTCAATGGCCCTTGGTAGATCCGGGTGGTAACCCATCTACGAGCTAGCCAAGCCTGACAGAGCTTAACTTCGGTGATCTGACGGGAGCCGATGTTACCACTGCCGCAAAGCCGTTGGCTGTCACGATTGCCTTCCGGAGCGATCGGTCTGTTACACAGACGGCAGTTGCACAGTTGAGTCACCGTCTGCTCCTCTCCACACTCACAAGTTGAGGGTCCTCTGGCGTATCCCCATTTTTCAAGAGTTTCTTTACACTTAATATGTTGAGGGGTTTCCAGATACATAAGCTATCATTATCACCGGGAGATAGGTCTTCTTTAGGTTGTCTCCAGCCTAGAGGAGCAGTCTCTACTCCTTTTTCCACATGTCTAGCCGTTGGATTGTGTTGTTGTTTACATAGACCTACACAAAACTTTTTCTGGACTTCAAGCGAGACGGTGCTGGCGAATGGCCAAATAACGGGTGAATGTAAGATGTCAAGGCTCTACGTCCTTCAGCCGGCCGTAGTGGCCGAGCGGTTCTAGGCGCTACAGCCTGGAAAAGCGCGACCGTTACGGTCACAAGTTCGAATCCTGCCTGGGGCATAGATGCGTGTGATGTCCTTAGGTTAGTTAGGTTTAAGTAGTTCTACGTTCTAGGGGACTAATAACCTCAGAAGTTAAGTCCCATAATGCTCCGAGCCATTTGAACTATTTGAATCTACGTCCATGTGCTTGAGCAGCTGCTTCACGCCTGATGTCGGGCGGAGCTGTATCTGCTTGATGATATAGCTACTCCACTTTGATGGGTCTCATGCACCCAGTGATTTTGCGGCACGTCTCGTTCAGAGCGGTATCCACGTGCCTAGAATGGTAGGAGTTATCCCAGACAGGCGCTGCATATTCGCCAGCAGAGTAGCACAGCGCCAAAGCCCAAGTCCGAATAGTGACTCGCTGTGCACCCCAGTTAGACCTCCTTAGTTGTCGTATGATATTATTCCTACCGGACACTTTCATTTTGTTGTTTTGACAATGCATTTTGGACGTTAGGGTCCGATCTAAGGTCACCCCAAGACACTTTGGGGAAAATGAATGTTCAAGCTGAGTGCCATTCCATGAAATATTTAGTTATTGGTTGGCCTGTCTGTTTCTTAGATGCAAAACACACATTTGCGTTTTCGTAGGGTCAGGCTTAAGTTATTATTTTTGTAGAACCGTCCCAGTTCTTACAGTGCTTCAGACAGCTTATTTTCGACGTCATGGAAGTCCTTTCCCTGGGTTGGCCAATGCGAGGTCATCCGCATACAGAAAACTCCTGGTGTACAGCGGGAGTGGTTGATCATTCGTATACACATTAAAGAGTATAGGGGCCAGAAAACTGCCCTGCGGTAGACCTTTCCTCTGTAGTCTCCATCTGTTGAGCCGTATTTGAAATTCTACGAAAAATCTCCTGGTGCTACGGAAGTTGGCTATTAAGGTGGTTAAAGTAGAGTCATTAGTGGTTCAAATGGTTCAAATGGCTCTGAGCACTATGGGACTTAACATCTTAGGTCATCAGTCCCCTAGAACTTAGAACTACTTAAACCTAACTAACCTAAGGACATCACACACACCCATGCCCTAGGCAGGATTCGAACTTGCGACCGTAGCAGCCCCGCGGTTCCGGACTGCAGCGTTAGAACCGCACGGCCACCGTGGCCGGCTCATTAGTGATGTCATAAAATTTTTTCAGGAGTAATTTATGGTTCACAGTGTCGTACGCAGCAGACAGGTCAACGAAGTCCACACCGGTTACCATACGTGAATCAAAAGAGTATTCGATGTACTTGGTGAGACTGAGGATCTGTGATGTTCAGCTTTTACCCGGTCTAAAGCCAGCCTGTTGAGGTATGAGCGCAGACTCAATTGCTTCTGTCAAGCGTTTCAGAATCATTCTCTCCAAGATTCTATACAAAAGGCAAAGAAGAGATATAGGACGGTAAATCTCAGGATCATTGTTCTCTTTACCGGTTTTAAGGATAGCGATAACACGAGCTTTCCGCCAGACTGTGGGGATACTAATGGAGCATAAGCAGTTGATAAAAAAGATCTAGAATCCATTTTAGTGTTGCAGGACCAAAACGTTTTATTTGCTCATTCCTAACATTATCCAGCACAGCAGCCTTTCCAGTTTTACACTTACCAATCGCTTTGGCTTGATGTTTAGGTTATCCGATTTCCCATTTAATAATATTTGATGGGCAATATCGTTGGCTGTTATGTTTGCATAGAGGGTCGTGCTAGCATGGTCATTATTAAGGCGTTTGAGAAGTTTCCAGGCTTTGTGGCTATTCTTGCTGAAGTCAGATTCCTCCATAAGTTTGATCCACTAATCCAACTTGGCGGCTGATGTTGATTGAAGTAATTGCAATCGACGAGATACTGTTTCTTCGCCAAAAGGGTCTTCCTCAGATGTTGTGTAGCAGCGATCAAGATCAGAAGCCATCTCAGGGAAAAGTCGTTGCACGTATTTTGTTCGACATCCACGAGGGATGGACATTCTAGAACATTTGTTCACAGCTCTTACTAAACGATCGTCTTGCTCAGGGTATGGGCTGATACGTGTTACCTCTTGATCGAGAAGAGTTGTAAACTTCTTCCAGTTTGCTTTTTTAAATTATACCGGTGGTGAAATGGAACAGACTGTGGATGTATTGCAGGCAAGATCTGACACATGATTGGTCTATGTTGAAATTTAGGGATCGGCGAGCATACTCTCTTTCTGCAAAGCTATGTGATGATGTCGCTGGCAAATATGAGGTCAGGATTGTATACTCGCTTCAAAAAATGGTTCAAATGGCTCTGAGCACTATGGGACTCAACTGCTGAGGTCATTAGTCCCCTAGAACTTAGAACTAGTTAAACCTAACTAACCTAAGGACATCACAAACATCCATGCCCGAGGCAGGATTCGAACCTGCGACCGTAGCGGTCTTGCGGTTCCAGACTGCAGCGTCTTTAACCGCACGGCCACTTCGGCCGGCTATACTCGCTTCCATCAGGCACAGTTGAATTATGGTGGCAGCTTACTGTCGTGAGTACGTGTCATAGACCCGGAATACGCCCAGTTTAGTACTGCATCCTTATTGTCGTCATCTTCACTACAACCCCATCTGGAACTATGGCTGTTAAAGTCGGCTATTACTCACTTAGCTGGCTGGCTATGGAAATTAGGTGTATCTTGAAAAATGAAGGCTTGTGTGGGAGGTTTATAAACTGAGCTGGTAGGACGTTGGTACATGCGGACGTGCTGCAATACGTCTTCCCAACGCATCCCAACATGCTGATGGGACGTGCGTCGTGGAAAGGCAGACCAGTCCATCCGCTGAATAGCTTCTCGTAGCCAGATCTCTTCCACTAGCACAATTCCATGCGGTCGCATATTTTCATCCATAAAAACCGGACAAGTGCGAGCACGACTCGTGCTCTCATTGTTGCGCGTAAACGAAAGTACGTGTACATCTGCATCTACATGGATATTCTGCAAATCACATCCATGTGCCAGGCAGAGGGATGATCGAACAACCTTCACAATTCTCTATTATTACAATCTCGTATAGCGTGCGGAAAGAATGAACATTAACATTTTTCAGTACGAGCTCTGACTCCCCTTATTTTATCGTGGTGATCGTTCCTCCCTATGTAGGTCGGTGTCAACAAAATATTTTCGTATTCGGAGGAGAAAGTTGGTGATTGGAATGTCGTGAGAAGATTTCGTCGTAACGAAAAACGCCTTTCTTTTAATGATTTCCAGCCCAAATCCTGTATCATTTCTGTGACATTCTCTCCCATATTTCGCGATAATACAAAATGTGCTACCTTTCTTTGAAAATTTTCGATGTACTCCGGGATTCCTATCTGGTAAGGATCTCACAACGCCCAGCAGTATTCTAAAAGAGGACGGACAAGGGTAATGTAAGCAGTCTCCTTAGTAGGTCTGTTACATTTTCTAAGTGACCTGCTAATAAAACGCAGTCTTTGCTTGGCCTTCCCCACAACATTTTCTATGTGTTCCTTCCAATTTAAGTTGTTCATAATTGTAATACCTAGGTATTTAGTTGAATTTACGGCTCTTAGGTTAGACTGATTTATCGTGTAACGGAAGTTTAACGAGTTTCTTTTAGCATTAATGTGGATGACCTCACACTTTTCGTTACTTAGGGTCGACAGCGACTTTTCGCATCATTCAGGTATCTTTTATAAATCGTTTTGCAGTTTGTTTTGATCTTCTGATGACTTTATTAGTCGATAAATGACAGCGTTATCTGCAAAGAACCAAAGACAGCTGCTTAGGTTGTCACCAACATCGATTATGTAGATAAGGAACAGCAAAGGGCCTATAACACTACCTTGAAAAAACGCCAGAAATCACTTTTGTTTTGCTCGATAACTTTCCGTCAATTACTACGAACTGTGACCTCTCTGACAGGAAATCACAAATCCAGTCACATAACTGAGACGGTATTCCATAAGCACGCAATTTCACTACGAGCCGCTTGTGTGGTACAGTGTCAAAAGCCTTCCGGAAATTCAGAAATACGGAATCGATCTGAAATCCCTTGTCAATAGCACTCAACACTTCATGTGAATAAAGAGCTAGTTGTGTTCCAGAGGAACGATGTTTTCTAAACCCATGTTAACTGTGTCAATAGACCGTTTTCTTCGAGGTAATTCATAATGTTCGAACACAGTATATGTTCTAAAATCCTGCTGCATATCGACGTTAACGATATGGACCTATAATTTAGTGGATTACTCCTATTACCTTTCTTGAATATTGGTGTGAACTGTGCAACTTCCCAGTCTTTGCGTACGGATCTTTGGTCGAGCGAACAGTTGTATATGATTGTTAAGTATGGAGCTAATGCACCAGCATACTCCGAAAGGAACCTAATTGGTATACAGTCTGGACCAGAATACTTGCTTTTATTAAGTGATTTAAGTTGCTTCACTATTCCTAGGATATTTACTTCTACGTTACTCACATTGACAGCTGTTTTCGATTAGAATTCTGTAATATCTACTTCGTCTTCTTTTATGAACGCATTTCGGAAGGCTGTGTTTAGTAACTCTGCTTTGGCAGCACTGTCTTCGACAGAATGTCCATTGCTATCGCGCATTGATTGTTTCTTGCAACTAACATACTTAACTATGACCAGAATCTCTTTGGATTTTCTGCCAGGTTTCGAGACAAAGTTTCTTTGTGGAAAGTGTTGTAGGTAAGTCGCACTAAAATCCGAGCTAAATTTCGAGCTACTGTAAAAGATCGCCAACCTTGGGGATTTTGTTTTTTTTTATAAATTTGGCATGTTCGTTTCGTTGTTTCTGCAACAGTGTTGTAACCTGTCTTGTGTACCGAGGAGGATCATCGGATGATGATGATTATTATAATAATAGTTTCATATGGCTCGATGGCGTCTATTGGACGCCACGTACTGACTTGGGTTTCCCTAATCTAGCTCAGTTATCCATCTGGGGTAAAGGAGTGATCCACGCGATTCATGGAAGAGCATGTATCACGTACGTCAAATATTAAGTTCAGAGTGAAGATGTGCTTGATCGCAGTTAGGTTCTAAACACCGGACCACATACTGTGTGAAGGTATTACTCAACAGGTGCGGAGTCTATCTCCTAAAGAGCATTTGTAAGCTCCGTGGAGCAAGCAGAAATGAAGGAGTTCTGGTACCATGGAAGATCTCCGTCACCAAATTATTTCCACCACCAATGGACTGTAGATGTTAATATTTGACGTAAATTTCAGCTTCACCTCTACCCGTTCCTAAGAAAAATGGGTCTTGACATACAGACAGACGGATGAAGAGACAAAAAACAAATGGCAAAAAATATTGTTTTATTTGACATAGCTACAAAGTTACAATTTTCGGTCTTTTTCTTTACTTGTACTGGAAAATATTTCATCTTACCAAATTTTATGATTTGAGGCAAACAGGAAGTAACCTACAGGTTTTGATGAGCGAGTTTGTGAGTAACGAAATATGTGATATACATGGCTGTATCTCTTGCCTGCATTGACTTGAAAGCGTAAGTTATTTACGCCGCAAGTGAACGGCAGACCTTAGTGTTTCAACGCGATACATCAAGACGTTTCTCAGAAAGACTGGTTTTTACAGACAGCGGTATCTTTAGATTGCTTTCACTTACAAGCTGAAATTCTTGCACAGTCAGGGTACTGTAGACGTTAGTATTTGTCACAAACTTCGACTTGATACCTTTACCCAGTCCTGAGGAAAATGGGTATTAACCAACGAACAGACACAGGCATGGCAAAAAATGTTATTTTATCTGAAATAATTTCAAATTAACAATTTTCCGATTTTTCCTTTTACTTGTACTATGAAACTTGGCTTCTTGGTACATTTTGTGATTCTAGGTCAACAGAAAGTACCAAGTGGGTTTTGATTAGTCAGTTTGAGAGTATCAAAACATGCGACATAAATTGCAATACCTTTTGATTACATTGGCTGGGAAGCTTCATATTCTTACACAGCCAAATGACCTTATACTTTAGCATGTGACATTAATTCCAACTTGATACCTTCAACCGTTCGTGAGAAGAGGGAACAGAAAGACAGGCATGCAAACGGACAAAAAAGTGATCTGATTGTACCGACCGTGGTACGGAACACTAAAAATAAAGTCAGGGTTTGACGCACTCGTGAAAAAACGCAGATGGGGAACGATTACAGCGTAGCAATAACGTTGACTGGTGACTATACTGTGTTTAAAGATTTGGAAGTCAACGCGCCCATGCTACATTATGCTTCCCAACAACTAAATACCTAGACCACCAAAACGATCAACTTCGACAATGCGGAGCGTACTAACATACGGCGAGAGCTGGTAGCAGGTAATGCATCCAGGAATATTAACGAACATCATCGTTTCTGAACCCATCAAACATTCATACTGTCTACAAACAATTTTCATTACACCTTCTCTCACCATGGGCTTTCTTGCTGTGTGAATCTTTAAGTTAGCTCTTCAGACTTCATGATTGAGCGTGATTGTTGAAGGACTATGGGGGAACTTATGGCGAAAGACACGTGTCCAGTTTAGAGTCCAAGTGCAGAATAATGATTTTACTTTTCACAAATATTTATTGCGGCCTATCCTCGGTTAGAGATTGAAAGTATATTCTATTTAGCCGGCCGAGGTGGCCGAGCGGCTCCAGGCGCTACAGTCTGGAACCGCGCAGCCACTACGGTCGCAGGTTCGAATCCTGCCTCGGGCATGGATGTGAGTGATGTCCTTAGGTTAGTTAGGTTTCTGTAGTTCTAAGTTCTAGGGGACTGATGACCTCAGAAGTTAAGTCCCATAGTGCTCAGAGCCATTTGAACCATATTCTGTTAACTTGCATTCACCGATGCATTCAATGTCTACCTCTCTCGCTGCGTTAAAACTCACTGTAGACGATCCAGAGGAAGGTTTCTGTGGTAATACAGTAAACGGCAGATAGCGAAAGATTTTTATGATTCGTGTTAATATGCTTGACAGCTCCCGTAATTAGTCATATTGTGGTGCATGTGCATTTGGCATCACGATCAGAGAAAGAAACTTCCCTGTCTCGAAAAGAATTTTTCATTCCACGCGGACATCCTATTCATCGTATTGGTCGAAGACGTCACTTTGAAGGGCCCTACACACTCACCAAACGACCGACCGATCGATTGACCGACAAATTGGAGGTGTGTTGACGTTTTGATCGACCGACCGACGAACTTTCTTTGTCGGGATGTCGGGCGGGTAGTGCCACCCAATAGCCGATCAGCCCCGTACCCCTCCCCCCGGACCCTCCCCCCCCACTCCACCCAACACATTGTGCCGTGTGTAGCGCTCTCGTGCAACCGCCCGACAACAGTCCGTGTTTTCTCATTGCCTGGGGGCTTAAATACTGTTCTAATTTAGTTGACAGGATGTGAGGCTGATAAAACTTAGGGACAGAGTCACTGGAGAACTTTAAAGACTGAAGATGTTTCTGGGACACATCGCGCGAGTAGTACATCCACAGAGATGCGAGAAATAAAGCACATGTTTCATTTTTTTAACGAATCCATAATGATTTCGTGTGTCACACAGAGATAATAAGTTCTTCGGCCTTCGGTATTTCAGTTTTTGGGTTTTATTTTCAATAGTAATTGAAAATAAAATCTAAAAACCGAGATATCACCATATCACTATTCACTGCATGTTCATAAATTGTACTTGCTTCGTTGTTATAAGTGTTGAAAAAGTCCAGTCTATACCCAAGCTTTCAGCTATGAAGAGCAAATGGTGGGATTTTTTTTACAGTTGTAATAGTTCCTAAATGATTCATCTCTTAAGTATATGTTGTTGCATGTGTTAGATGATATGCGCCATCACCATGTATGGTCTTCCTTCTTCGAATCTGAAATGAGTTTCCTAAAAACTGAGGTCATCTTTTATGCTACAACCATACAAAAATTACTGTTTTCATGAACCTATTTTGTTTTATTTCTTTTGCTATACCAAGAAGTATTTCTTCAGTCAGCTGTAAATCATGTTGCAGATGCCAGGAATCTTTTAGTTAATAATTGTGCTGATACAACAGCAATGAATCTAAGGTCCTCGTGGCTAGAAATCGTAATTCAACTAGCAGTCACTTCTCAAAGCTTACAGACTCTGCTATGACTTTATTCTTTTTTTCTATGATTTGTTTGATGATCTTCGGAACCTCCGAAATGCAAGATAGATTCGTTCTTCAATAATTACGAAAATAATCTTCTTCCAGCTGTGTAAGTAAAAGAACGTGGGGCTTTGGCCACTTCTATGCCCACAGGAAACGGCCAAGGCAAAGCCCCGTTTTAGTTTCTGTGTGAAACCAAGCGACTTGGTTAGGCCGCCACGAAATTTGTTGGTCTGTCGATAGACAAACTGATACTTTTGTAGAGGCGTCTGTCATCCTGTAAAACATAAGAAAATCAAACTGAGCGAATTCCATGACCAGGGAGAAGCGTTTCGTCTCGGTCCCACATGTATAATGAATTTCACCAAGCCGGTCGTTGTGGCCGAGTGGAGCTAGGTGCTTCAGTCCGGAACCGCGCTGCTGCTACGGTCTGAGGTTCAAATCCTGCCTCGGGCATGGATGTGTGTGATCTCCTTCGGTTAGTTAGGTTTACATGGTTTTAAGTCTAAGACTGATGATGCTCAGATGTCAAGTCCCATAGTGCTTAGAGCCATCTGAACCAATTTCCCGGAGAACAGTGAATGAAGTATCACTCAGCTGTGACACACTCTTGGAGCAGACGCCGCTGGATGTGGTCATGCTTCCGCATCCTACAACAGTCGAGTGATATCCGCTATGCCACGCTAATTTGTGAGAAAGAGGAGAACTAATTTTCCACCACTTCGACGGTTTTTGATCTCCTCTCATACTAACCATTTGAATCACATTTTGCCAACTGATTCGTGAAATTAGTAACTAGAGTAATTATTTAGTGATGTTTCATCCTTGCTCTTACGGCCTTCAGCCGACCGGTTAGTTATGTTATTTTGCTTATTCATCATATTAATACTTACCTTTGGGATATTTTAATGTTGGTGATTTCTGTATGCATAATGCTGATGCGAGAAATAAAGCACATGTTTAATTTTTTTAACGAATCCATAATGATTTCGTGTGTCACACAGAGATAATAAGTTCTTCGGCCTTCGGTATTTCTTTTTTTGGGTTTTATTTTCAATAGTAATTAACCTACAATCGAAGTGTTTTTTGTTCCCTTGGGTTGCATCACTGATACAAACATTTCGTAAATAACCAGAAATCGGTCGCCTAGTATTCAGTGGTATGCTCATAACATCTTCGAGATATATATATGTTTGAGAGCAGGTTCACCATTTGGGTGTTATAGCTTCTGTGCACTTCTATCTTAACAGGTTCTAAATGAGGCCCGAATCCGACCGAATTTTACAGCAAAACAATGCCCTGCCACACTGCGTAAATATTTCTACTTGACTGAGTCAGGCTCAGTATTTCATCTGTTTCACCTCGTATCATTTCAAACTCATATGCATACAACTATACTGGGGCGGTTGGACGTTCATTCGAGTAATTAATTATCTGTACGTACCTCATACGTGTTGTTTCTACTGTTATTAGTACAGTTTCTGACCTTTAAACGAAAATAGATTATTGTGACTTTTGTTAAGAGTATGAATTTCATTTGTTATTGAATGGTTTTGCCATGACGCCTGTTACACGTAATGGTGACGAACATGTGTGCACTTTTCAAAACGTAACTTGCACCTATAACCTGAGCTTGAAAGCGATATCCATCTTGATAAACTGCCTGTTGGCTTTTGTCTAGGATTATTCGGCCGCCGTTTCTTTACTTATTTTTTCGACTTTTCGCCAGCAAGAGTGGCTGGTATCGTCATAACTTTTCCCCACTTTTCTGATGGTGGACTGGAGTCAATCTCGCGGCCGCAGATTAAATGTACATGGCGCGCCAACGTCCGAAGGCTTTTCCGTGTCACTTCGGGTGTGGTTTTCCTCCTGCTTCCTGCAACGGTCGTTCACTGCAGCTGTCATGTTCATTTCTGCACCTTCCTCAACAAGCGGGTGTGGTAGCTCTACTATATTTGCGCATCGGAGAACTTTACTATGGAATCGGTCTCACACAGAATCTGCTCTCCCACGGTCGATTTCGCCACCTACCCCAACCTGCAATGCCGCTTAGGTTCAGTAATGCTGCTGTTGATTAATCGTCCAAGCATTCGAGCATAGACTTTTTCGCATATACATGGTATGCAGTATTTTCCCGACATTGAAAGTGGGCCACTTTTCTCCTTTGACTATCTGAAACACTCTCTGATCTTCTTTGTCTGTTTATAAATAGTCTTGAAAGGCGTATGTACTCGTTGGCAGCGATGATGAGGCATTGTAGAATCTCTGACCAGAGCAGTTGCGCTCGAAGCGCAGTGCAGTACACTAGTCTGTCGACAGTAGTAGTCGAGTGCAGTAGCGAGCAGTCAGTCTGTCGACAGTAGTAGCCGAGTACAGTTGCGAGCTAGCGGTTGCGAGTAGCGCGTCGGAGATGAAGTAGTCGCGGTTTAGTTACGAGAGAGTGCATGAGCGGTCGGCGGGCGTCGACATGCCACTGGTCAAGATTCAGGATGAGGTATATTTTTATTAAATAAGTATTCATGCAGCATTGCGCTCAACAGATAATCTAATGTATATTCATTGTAATTAACTTTCAAGAATCGCCACAATAATAATTTTGATTTCAAAGCAATTTTTTAAAAATACGATAATCATCAATAAGTAGTCATATAAATATAATTGCAGAATATTCATAAAAATTAGCAAATAGCATTACGGCGTGATAAATCATAAAGTATGTTCACTCAATAAAGAGTTTTATGTTTGACCAATGGTGGTTGCCTTTCGATTTCCTGGTTCTCAGAGTTTCGACGTGTACAACATTAGGGTGAGGAATGCTGCGAATCCGATATGGAAGAGCAGATATTTGACATGCAGTTATATTAAGGTAAGAAATTAATTCTGATTTTTGCACAGGGCCAAAGACCGACATTTCGGTTAAGCTGAGTTTTGATTGTCACTGTAGTTCCATTGTCATGGGATCATGTTTCATTATTTTATGCGAACTTATACTTGCGTCAGATTGCTAATTTTTGTTTAATTGTCATTGTCATTAATATTTTTGCGGGAAGGTTACACTTGGCTCCATTTCTATTAAGTATTGTCTTTTAAATTTTCTGTGGGGAGGTTACAGTCTTTACGCCGTCCCTACGCCGTGTTTGCCCAATATACTGGCGATTCTGACCGTTACTCTGGAAATGTATGGCAGAAAAGCCGTACCCTACATTTCTTTCTGGTAGTCTGAAGAAAGAGGAATTACAACCTAACAAGGATCTTAACGCCGACAAGAGGAAAATGCGATTGTCGTAATGAAGACCTAAGACTATGGGCAGAGACCTATTAGATCCAACGAGGCAGAGGATCACACAGAACATGAGCCAGTTTATCAAGGCGTCTTCTCTCTCGGCGAACATACAGATAAACCTGCGCAACACAGAACCCCTACAACCTTGGCTGTATGGATTACCAAATGTCCATAAGAATAATGTTCCATTAAGGGGACACGCCCCTAAACGGGATGCATTTTTACCATTATCTTCACCCTCATAGTGCAACTGATCTATAAATGAGAGATAGCTCAAAATTCTTACACACAATTAGGGTCATTAATCAAAGCATTTCCCAAAAAATCATTGAGATATTTATTATATTTAGGTACTGACAACAATTTTTATAGTAGTATAAAAAACTGAAAACTATTTCACTGCGGTACCATTTTCTTTGCAACCACTGACTGCACAGCTTGGAAAAAGTCAGAGTGCAGACATCATTCACATAAGTGTTTTATGCCTCCAATTTCCTAGCTTGATGCTAATCTGTGAAAAAGAAAAGTAATTTAATTTACTACAACAAAAATATTTAACACTGTAGCTCAGATATCACCGATATCATCAACAAGTTATACATTTTTTAGAAAATAGTAGGCAAGGTAGGTAGAGGAGGTCATTCTGAATATCTGTACCAATTTTTGTGAGTTTAACTTCAGTCATTATGAGAAAAGTGTACCTGAATGATGAAAATTCAAGTTTTTGAAAATCGCAAAACAAGATTTACAGATTTATTAACTTACCACTATGCTCGTTTAGAACACTCCAGCTGCATACTCCAGTTGTCCTAAGGTTCCCTTATCCTCCATACTTTCTTTTCATTCTTTTCTTTACCCTCGACTCCTTGGTAGCTGCTTCTGCAGCTGTCTCTGCTTCGGTTATCCGCCGTTTAACGATAGCAGTTAAAGCTGAAGCCATATTCCTTACCGACTGGATGTTCAATTTCTTCATAACTTTGATCGTTGTAATTGCACCATCATTGAATGTTGTTTTAGCATCCATTACACCAGTCTTCAGCACTGTCAGCCCAACAAATACAGTTTTGGGTATTCTCTCCCATATACAGCTGTTGAAGCTCTCAATTGCATTCTGAGTGAGACCATGCATACATTTCCTAAGCAGATTTTTATTTGTCAGATCCCTATATATAGGCCTAATTGCCTCCATTACAGAAAATGGTAAGGAATGCTTGTGGGTATATTGTATGCCTGTAGCATTGCTCAACCAATACTTGCACCACGAATCTTTGGCCTTTGGACACAAACCATGCTCTGGGGTTCCATCTGTTGACACACTGTGAGACCATGTTGCCCAAACAACTGGTCTCATGTTCTCCAAATCTCCTACATTGCTCCTTATTGCTAGTCCATAATATTGAATCAAAGAATCAATTTCACTTTTTGTAAGACTAAATGGACCACCTATGTGTTTTCCGTCTGACATTTTTTTTTTTTTTTTTTTTGCTGAAGTATTTACATAATTTTCTCAGCCGAGCTCCCATTCTTTTTTGTACATGACCAACACATTCAAGCTTTTCTATCAGAGTGTCACCATATGGTGTGTCATTAACAGCAGTAGTGTGTCCTTTACAGTCTCCATCCCCAAGGTAGCCTACATATCTCACACCACGACTGACCTTTGATCTCCTAAAACTGGTTAGAATTCCTTTTGTTTCCATGTTTCCACTTGGGCCATCAAAGTTCTTTACACAAACATGGGTGTCAGTAAATTTACTTGAAAAGCCCTGGCAGTGCTTTGTTAGATGTTCATAATCTAGTAACTTACCAGTTTCAATAAATGTGGCAGTTACAACCCCATTCAGAGAGGTATGATCTCCCTTCTGTCGAGATCCATCAAATGCTGCTACAAGATGTGTATTCTCAGACAAGGCTACTGCTTCTTCTGCTGTTCTTTTCATTGAATGTTCACTTACACCACATAAACCATTATGTACTAATTTATTGTATCTGTTAAACCTCATTGGATGTAGAGGCAAACCCATCACTGCACAAAAAGTCTGGGCAGCTCTCCTTCCCCTTCCAGTACATCGCATTGCATAAGGAAGCTGAATATTTACACTGTAATGTCGACTATAAGTTACTGGCGACGTCAAAATATCTCTGTGCATCTTACACGAGTTAAAGGCAATCACTAACCGATTTGAAATCCCTTTTCTTGCTGAAACGTCCTCTGAAATGTCAATAATACCTTCACAACTGCAGTACTTACATTTCGCAGCACTCTTTGTCAGCCCCGATAGCTGAGTGGTCAGCATGACGGTTGCCTCCCTACGGGCCTTGGTTCGATTCTCAGCTGGGTAGGAGATTTCCTTCGCTCAGGGACTGGGTGTTGTGTTGTCTTCATCATCGTTTCATCCGCATCCGGAGCGCAGGTCGCCCAATGTGACGTCGAATGTAATGAGACCTGCACCAAGGCGGCCGGACCTGCCCCGCAAGGGGCCTCCCGACCAATGACGCCAAAAGCTCTATTTCCATTTCCACAACACTCTTTCAAAAGTCTTGACGGCATATTTAGGTTCACAATAACATTTCTGTCGTTACTGCTGCTCACAGTACTACTAGGCATGTTCTTGTTACATTCAGACACCGAAAGTTTACGTCTAGTTCACTAACGACGGAAAAAACGGAAGAACAAAATAATGTATCACGTATTCAGACGCACTTCAAACTGACACATCGCCCCTGTGCAACATCACGTTCAACCTCAATTTTAGAACGAACGGAACAAGATAATGCCCATAAACTATACACTTTTTAAATCAGCATGAAATGCTGTTTTCTATAGATCAAGAATTTTTTTTTCAAATTTTTGGTCATTTTCACGAGTATGTCCCCTTAAGAGCGACTGTTAGCGCTCATGTCTCACCGACGTATAACCTGCCCCAACACTTGGCCACTCTCTGCAGCCGCATATGGGAAAGACTGACAATGCATAAAGGACTCAGGACGTTACATTGAGAAGCTGAACAAACCAAAACTAGGACGAAACGATATCCTAGTCAGCTTTGATGTTGTATCTTTGTTCAAAGTGCCACTCAGTGACTGTCTGGAGCACATCGGTTCCATTTTCCCGCAGGACACCACCAAGCACTATCATGTATGTCTCACCAGGAGCTATTTCATGTGAAATGGCAACTTCTATGAAAAGTTGGAAGGCTTCGCCAAGGGTAGTCCCCTTAGTGCAGTGGTGCGAAAATTCTCTATGGAACAGCCGCGCGGAGTGGCCGCGTAGTTTGAGGTGCCATGTCACAGATTGCGCGGCCCCTCCCGCCATGGGTTCAAGTCCTCCCTCCGGCATGGGCATGTGTGTTTTTATTAGCAGAAGTTAAAGTTAGTTTAAGTATTGTGTAAGTGTAGGGACCGATGACCTCCGCAGTTTGGTCTCTTAGGAAATCACACACATTTTTGAAGAACTATGAACAATTTGAAGCACAGGCATTGGACTTGGCAGTTAGTAAACCTAAGTCGTGGTACTCAGACGTCGATGATACCTTCGTTGTGTGGAGCGATGGTGTGGAACAACTCGTTGTCTTCCTAGGACACTTGAATAACCTCCTTACTACAATAAAATGTACCATGGAGATAGAAAAGGACAAACAACTACTCATTCTATATCTACTGGTCACAAGAGAGGGTGATAACTTGGGGCACAGTGTGTATCGAAAACCTACAAACGTGGATCGATACCTGCACAGCCTGTGAAATCACTCCCCGAGCCAGGGAAGAGGCATGATTAATACGTTCGCAACACGAGCAAGACGAATATGTGAGCCGCAGCGCCTCAGACGCGAAATGCAACACCTGCAAAGCGTTCCGAGGAGCAAGGGGTACTCCACCAGTTACATAAAAAGTGTCTCTATTTTTGCACGAGAAACGTAAATCTTACCGAACATGACGTAAAACTGATTTCTACATAGGCTATCCGATCTGAAGGATACTAAATGTTAGAAACCACGTTGTTCAGGAATAATCTAATGCATTGCTCGAGAACTTGTAGGATATACAATGCATAACATAACTTTTCTTTGCTCTTTGTGTTCCAGTGTAAGGCAGTCTAGAGAAAGATTACAGGGAGGTCGAAAATTTTCGTCTAACCCCACAAAATTATTTGTTAGGATGTTTTAAATGAGTTTAGGTACAGAATATTAGAACAGAAAGTTTGGTTAGCAGAGGTTGTTGTCAAAATCGTAATTTGGTGTGTGTTCTAGGAGAAGGATTCTGTCACAAGCCATGATTCTGTCTATTGCGCAGTTTTATGGGCCTTAGTGATTAATCATTTAGTAGGCTAGGATGATTTCCGTTACGCTTAGAAAACTTCAACCTTAGTCAGACGCAGTCTCGAATATTAGTCGGATGAATTTTAATATTCAGTGTTACTGAATTACTCCGAAATGATCAGTATCAAACGTGGCTGAATATTCAAGGTCAGTCATGGCCGGGAGAGCGTTTCGTAGATTTAGTTCAGTACTAATACGTCCAGAGCTCGTAGTACATTATGTCCACGGGCGTCTACTGTTCGTGGTTTTCAACGGGAGCACACACATATCAGAAGCTTTCTCTCTGCGTTCATTTTCTGTGAATTCCTGCGCATGTAAATTGAGAAGCTCTATTTCGGTCTGTTCTGGCAATAGAGATATACGCCATTGACCGGTGTCGGCAGGCGATCCTTTTCTGACGCAACCTTTCTATAGGGTAGCACGGTATGGAAATACTGCTCCACATTGGAGAATGCCGAAAATCTGATGTAGCATACACGTTCCCTCGGTACAGTATCTATACACAATACGATACACGATACACGGTACACGATACACAAATACACACATGAGACACGGGAAATGAGCGTCACCTGCATCGAACTGTACTTCCACAGAAAAATGCACATAGAGCGAGGCAATTCTCTGTTATTTTCAAATAAAATTTCATGCTTCACTGAAGATTAAAAGTTCCAAGGCCTCGCCATAATTGTTGAATACGTCGAATGGAAGACCATACATTTCGCAGTTCTGGAGAATACTGTCCGCTGTAGTCCATCTGCACAACGATGAAACTTCCTAGGGCGTCAGATAATCAAGGTAAAACTTGTCCAAGCAATCAAATGCGAATCCTTCCGCGTGGATTCCCATTTAAGAACATCGTTTTATATTATACATTGTAGTAAACACTTAAAAAGGGCAAGTCAGCAGTCAGTGCCAAAATCCTTTGAGAATTTGGAACTTGAACGCATACCAGCTCGGTAGGTGAGTAATTGGCACAAAATAAATTGAAAGGTTCCGTGTCTCATCTTCAGTCGGTGCACCGATTCTTTTATGCGACATAGAGCTTCTTCCAACGCTAATAATTATTTGTATATATTAAATATCTCAAGTTGCATCATTACTTCGAAATATTGTTCACCCAAACAAAATAAGAATGCTGTGTTCACCAAGAACATGCAGTTACAAATTCTCTAGAAATTGGAACAAATATTACATATTGTTATTTTTGTTATAACTTCAAGTGTTCCTTAACGAATTGTTTCAGCCAAAAATTAAATTACATTTGCAGCGAACCAATGTGTACGATTTTCTTCCAACGCCAATAACGCTACTATGGTTTGTTTCTGATGGCCGCTACTAACTTTTGTTATTGATATTACCCGTTTACAAACAGGTCCTAGTATTCGAATTCAAGCAACCATACTCTTTTTTAGGCCGAGTCAGGCTTTCTTTCTCATTCTTATTTTTCCTCCAATTTCAAGTAGTGTGAATACTGGACTCAGTTAATCGACTTTTGCTCACAGTACACTTTAATACAAACAAAACATATACACTGCCGGAAAAAACTGTACACACCTTTAGAGGTTTCACATGCACTCCAGATTTATTGCTGCTACAGCGCATATAAGCACTCCATCTTGGCACCTCAAGTGGCCCATCGGGACCGTCCGACGGCCGTGTGAGCCTCAGTTGAGAATGCGGATAGGAGGTGCGTGTGGTCAGTACACCGCTCTCCCGGTCGTTATGATGGTTTTCTTTGACCGGAGCCGCTACTATTCGGTCGAGTAGCCCCTCAATTGGCATCACGAGGCTGAGTGCACCCGGAGAAATGGCAACAGCGCATAGCGGCTGGATGGGGACCCATCCAAGTGCAGGCCATGCCCGACAGCGCTTAACTTCGGTGATCTCACGGGAACCGGTGTATCCATTGCGGCAAGGCCGTTGCCACAGTGCATATCGAGTACATGAAATGATCACATTTACACATCAATAGCGTTAAACAGCTCTGAGGTACCAGGTACCGACCTATGCTGAAACGCCCTATATCAGTACGTGGTGTTACCTCCACAGGCACTTATGCAGGTGCTGGTTCTGACATCCAGTCGACAACAGACATGACGAATAATGTCCTGATACACGTTATGCCACGCCTCCTCTACCTTTTCACGTAATTCTGTAAGAGTTCTCGGTTGACGATTGGCACGAGTCACTTCTCGCCCCATTATATCACACACGTGCTCGATTTGATATCGTGATGGACAGGGGAGTTGGTACACGCATGACAGAGCACGTTGAGTTTCATGGGTAGTCTGTGGGCGAGCATTATCCTGCTGGAAAAGCAAATCACCATCCTGTTGCAAGGACGGCAAAAGAACAAGTTTAACAGCATTCTACACGTACCGAGCCCTGGTTAGAGTCCCCTCTAAAGAGTAGCAACTTATCGCACCCGTACTATAAGGCCTGTGTGGGGCCAGTGTGTCTTGGGAGAACGCACTCTGTGAGACAGCGCTCATCAAGTCTACGTCATAAGCGCGAACAGCAGTAACTTGTATGCAGCCAGACTCTGCTTTCATCCCTGAAGACCACGTCGCGCCATTCCATCTACAAAGCGATCCTCTGACGGCAGCAGGCGAGCAGTGCACTTCGATGCAATCCGAAAACAAAGGAAGTAGGTTACAGTACGCTTGTTCTCCCACTGATTGAATACTGCTCAGCAGTGTGGGATCCGTACCAGATAGGGTTGATAGAAGAGATAGAGAAGATCCAACGGAGAGCAGCGCGCTTCGTTACAGGATCATTTAGTAATCGCGAAAGCGTTACGGAGATGATACATAAACTCCAGTGGAAGACTCTGCAGGAGAGACGCTCAGTAGCTCGGTACGGGCTTTTGTTGAAGTTTCGAGAACATACCTTCACCGAGGAGTCAAGCGGTATATTGCTCCCTCCTACGTATATCTCGCTAAGAGGCCATGAGGATAAAATCAGAGAGATTAGAGCTTACACAGAGGCATACCGACAATCCTTCTTTCCACGAACAAAACGATACTGGAATAGAAGGGAGAATCGATAGAGGTACTGAAGGTACCCTCCGCCACACACCGTAAGGTGGCTTGCGGAGTATGGATGCAGATGTAGATGTAGATGCAGATGCTGTGGCGTGAGTGGAAGACAGGCTAGAGTTGTGCGTACCTGTAGTCCCACTGCTAATAATCGGTCCGTAACACGTTCTACATCTACATCTACATCCATACTCCGCAAGCCACCTTACGGTGTGTGGCGGAGGGTACCCTGAGTACCTCTATCGGTTCTCCCTCGCAAGCCCCCTTATCAGTTTTATGATAGCTGTACGATCTGCCACTGCTGACCTTACAGTGCGACAGTCCTGGCGTGAAGGTGTGCTACGTTGATATCCAGAACCTCTTCTACAGATGTGAGAAAGTTCACTTGGACACTGACACCAGCATATTTGCACAATTGAAGCAGCAAGTCCTACTTGTGTGGCGGTTCTCCGAAAGGACCATCCCGCCACTCGGAAGGCTATAATTTGACCTCTATCAAACTCGCTCATTTGGCTATAGGAAACAAGAGTGCTTCTCTGTGGCATGATTGCCAGCTTGCTTCACACGTCAGCAGCCCACTGAGCCTTCTGTCTGTGAGTATTTTGTCTATTAACGAGTAGACACCCCAGGCGCTCTGGTTGCCATGCCACTCTATTTGTTGGCGGACGACGTTGAAACCTTATTCCCCAGGTGGCATATACAATCATTGGATGAGAATCGACGTCTTCTTTGCACGTGATTTTTTTTTTACGGCAGTGTAACTTTTTAGCGGTTCTTGGGCAAAATGAAACGTAGAAACTATGCTCTCACGTAGATAAATCTTCGCCTAGTCTCCCAACAAATCTTAAATGGTCTATGATAGAACCATACTTAGAATAACACTTAGATTTTCAACCCAACCTGTAGCAAGCAATGCGAAAGAAAGTGGCTTTTCTTTATGAGTCATTACAAATAATAGGAAGTAACATGCTGGTAGTGTGTTACGGTCAGGGATAATCTCAGGCACATCGATGTCATTCGAATCCTTAAAGGATGCGGAAGAAGGAATCCATTGGCCACGAAATTTAAATTTACATAATCCGCTGAAATGTATGAGCGTGAATAAATTTTAAGTGTATCGCTGTGAGAATATGACAGTCTACATTTCAGTCGCTTATTGCCTTACTCCAATTGGGATCCTGATGTAACGGTTTCAACGGACCAATTGTGAGAAAAGTACGTTCTCTGTACTTCAGATCAAGGTTGTTATGAAAGCACTAAACAGTGACAAAATTCAAGAATTGACATGTTTATTCAAAATAAAAATTAAAATGAATTTTATCATCAACAAAAATATTTAGTGAGCTCATTGTCGAAATGACGATACTTTCTTCTAATTGTTCTTCTCATCCGGGAAAGGAAAACCGCTTTTTCCGGCTTCTTATTTCAGTTTTGCTAACTCCATCTACTCCACAGGCGTCTCTGTTCTTTCTTCCTAGCAGACCTGAATAGCAGTACTCGCTGCGGGTACATTAACATTTTCCTTCTTGTCAGTGTAATGTTTCCAATTTTTCCTGTGCTTACGCTTATAGATCCCGTTATGGAACAAAATGTCCAAACCAGAAACTACTGGAGCATTTCACGGAAATCTCATCTCGGATGACCTCCTTGATTGATCGTTTGGAGATAGTCAATGTTTTACTGTCTCTGACTAAGAAAGTAAGTCACTGTCTTGAAAAATTTTATTTCGGCATCCTTGTCGACCTCTTTTTTGTAATTTCGATGCGTTGTTCCACCAATATACTGCGATTTATAACGTTAGCGGCTTATTATATTTACGCTGTTAGTTTATAACACGTCCTGGATTCTGTATACGCGAAACTTGCTCACGGATCTGACAGTTTATTGCTACTTTGCACTGGACTACTTCTTTCAATATGCTAGCCAAAATTTTTCTCTCTTCTATCGATACGTTTCTATTGTACATCCTACTCACCTTTGCTGTTTATTTTCATCTTCATGGATGCTTGTGAAGGAAAAAAAGGACAAGCTATATTGCCAAATCTTTATTTTTAGTAATATATCATTTTTTGAAAAAAAATTTACAATAATTATGAAGAAGTGTGAGTCTATATTTAGTTAACTACAGTGATCATGATCACATACAATTTAAAGGCTATTACGTTTGTGAATGTTAAAAGTATTATAAGAACATAACTATAAACAAGAACTATGATTAACAATCGAAGACCGAAATTCAGATTAATCATATTTAAAATTTTAATCACCTGAAAATATGATAACATTAAATGTGAAGAATACCTTTAAATCTTCAGATCCACTTAATATTCTACCGTCTAAAATCAGTTGGAACAAAATGGTAACCTTTTTCATCTCAGTTGTCTTCGTTCTCTTTCCTTGACAATCACTTTGTCAGGAACCACCTCCTTTGTGAATGCACAGAATGTTGAACTACAAAAGCGACATACACTAACATCACTTTCAGCAGCTTGTTTTTCTGCTCGTTTTATATACTGGGACTAATATGTACGCTATACACGCAAATATGCAGTTCGACTGAGCCACGAATATTTAAAATAAGCTGCGAAGCGTCTACTTTTTAAAGACATAAGTTTGACAGCGCTTAAGCGTTACCTCTCACCATCGTCATCATCTTCATACACTCCTGGAAATTGAAATAAGAACACCGTGAATTCATTGTCCCAGGAAGGGCAAACTTTATTGACACATTCCTGGGGTCAGATACATCACATGATCACACTGACAGAACCACAGGCACATAGACACAGACAACAGAGCATGAACAATGTCGGCACTAGTACAGTGTATATCCACCTTTCGCAGCAATGCAGGCTGCTATTCTCCCATGGAGACGATCGTAGAGATGCTGGATGTAGTCCTGTGGAACGGCTTGCCATGCCATTTCCACCTGGCGCCTCAGTTGGACCAGCGTTCGTGCCGGACGTGCAGACCGCGTGAGACGACGCTTCATCCAGTCCCAAACATGCTCAATGGGGGACAGATCCGGAGATCTTGCTGGCCAGGGTAGTTGACTTACACCTTCTAGAGCACGTTGGGTGGCACGGGATACATGCGGACGTGCATTGTCCTGTTGGAACAGCAAGTTCCCTTGCCGGTCTAGGAATGGTAGAACGATGGGTTCGATGACGGTTTGGATGTACCGTGCACTATTCAGTGTCCCCTCGACGATCACCATTGGTGTACGGCCAGTGTAGGAGATCGCTCCCCACACCATGATGCCGGGTGTTGGCCCTGTGTGCCTCGGTCATATGCAGTCCTGATTGTGGCGCTCACCTGCACGGCGCCAAACACGCATACGACCATCATTGGCACCAAGGCAGAAGCGACTCTCATCGCTGAAGACGACACGTCTCCATTCGTCCCTCCATTCACGCCTGTCGCGACACCACTGGAGGCGGGCTGCACGATGTTGGGGCGTGAGCGGAAGACGGCCTAACGGTGTGCGGGACCGTAGCCCAGCTTCATGGAGACGGTTGCGAATGGTCCTCGCCGATACCCCAGGAGCAACAGTGTCCCTAATTTGCTGGGCAGTGGCGGTGCGGTCCCCTACGGCACTGCGTAGGATCCTACGATCTTGGCGTGCATCCTTGCGTCGCTGCGGTCCGGTCCCAGGTCGACGGGCACGTGCACCTTCCGCCGACCACTGGCGACAACATCGATGTACTGTGGAGACCTCACGCCCCACGTGTTGAGCAATTCGGCGGTACGTCCACCCGGCCTCCCGCATGCCCACTATACGCCCTCGCTCAAAGTCCGTCAACTGCACATACGGTTCACGTCCACGCTGTCGCGGCATGCTACCAGTGTTAAAGACTGCGATGGAGCTCCGTATGCCACGGCAAACTGGCTGACACTGACGGCGGCGGTGCACAAATGCTGCGCAGCTAGCGCCATTCGACGGCCAACACCGCAGTTCCTGGTGAGTCCGCTGTGCCGTGCGTGTGATCATTGCTTGTACAGCCCTCTCGCAGTGTCCGGAGCAAGTATGGTGGGTCTGACACACCGGTGTCAATGTGTTCTTTTTTCCATTTCCAGGAGTGTATTATATACTCTTCAGACCCTGCTTGGAACATCTCTGCAACTTCCCTCGTTTACCCTCCGCGTTCCTGTCTTTTCCTCTCTTCATCACATATTCCTTCTTTCTCTGTCTTTTCCTCTCTTCGTTACACTTTCCATCTTTCTCTACATCTCTTACTTTCTACCATCACCTCATTAGTAGCTGTTGGAATTCTCCCAACTTCCATCCTTTTAAAATGTCGATAACATCCTAATTTGATCTCTTCTATGGTTTATTACGTGGCTTTCTCTTTCACTATTTCTCTCACCGGTTCATTACTGAGTATTAATTCCATCTTGCTTCTTTCAGTTTTTATCTCGCAAGCCTGTTTCCTGCTCAGCTGCAGTAGTAGTGCATAATATCCTCGATTTAATAGTCTTTTGCTTTTTGGTGGTGTATACTTGTTTCAAGCTAGGTTTCTTAAACTCCGCAATAATCCATATGCTTGCGTTCTCGTTTCACTAACCTGCCAATAATATCCCTCGCTGTCTTCAGTTAATTCCCCATTTACGGGACCTCTCCCCCCGCCCCCCACGACTTTCTTTAATACTTGCCCTCTAACATTTATATCGTTTTATAATCGTTCCTAATCACATCTTATGTCTCGTTCTCGCCATCACTTCACTCTTCACCCTTACGGTCTCACAGCTTCGTCCTATACATCTGGGATATCTAGAACCTCTCTTTCTCCACTGCCCCTACATGTTTAAATTATCTGTAAACCCCATTGATTACATATTATCTCCTATTCGCGCTGTACCACTCCTGCCATTGTCTCATCTACGACAGGAATGAAAAGAAGATGAAATGGTGTATTGCCTTACTTCAGCCAATTTTGCTATTGTAAAAAGTTTGTCTCCTCTCCTCCTCGTTCCACACAACTGACACTAACTTGATGAATTTTTCTTCTTCTCACAGTAACTTTATCATACGTACCTGTAACTAGGTACTTCATCTGTTACCAGACCATAATGTGAAGGAATGTTGCATTTAGCGATCGTGACTACCGCTGTGGCGTTAATCTTGATTCACACCGTTGCCAGCGTTAAGGTTTACTGCTTTTAAAAAAAATGACTTGATTCACTTCTTACCTCTTCCCTCCAAACGTGCTCGCGTTTAGTATTGTCGACTAAAATTTCCAGTCCTTCCGGCAGGTGTAATAGATTACTCTTACTGTTTAACAGTTCGAAATCTTCAGCAATTCCTACAAGTGGTTGCCCTGTTATGTGGCAACTGCCGATGTCGCGAAGTTACTCAGTATAAGCACGTCTGTATGCTCGTTGTATCTTACACGCAGTTTTTCGCGATAACACTAGGTTGCGCGCAACTGCGCTGTCAGCCAAAGTACATACGCGGCTAGCGTTTGAGCAACTCATTGGTGATGCTCAAAAGTTCGCCATGTTCCAGCTTCAGCGACATTATTTTCACGTTTTTTACGGCCAGATGTCGTGCCCATAGGGTGTAAAGAAACTGAAACATGGAGTAGGCAACAGAAGAAATTGTTCACTTCCTACATACACTCCTGGAAATGGAAAAAAGAACACATTGACACCGGTGTGTCAGACCCACCATACTTGCTCCGGACACTGCGAGAGGGCTGTACAAGCAATGATCACACGCACGGCACAGCGGACACACCAGGAACCGCGGTGTTGGCCGTCGAATGGCGCTAGCTGCGCAGCATTTGTGCACCGCCGCCGTCAGTGTCAGCCAGTTTGCCGTGGCATACGGAGCTCCATCGCAGTCTTTAACACTGGTAGCATGCCGTGACAGCGTGGACGTGAACCGTATGTGCAGTTGACGGACTTTGAGCGAGGGCGTATAGTGGGCATGCGGGAGGCCGGGTGGACGTACCGTCGAATTGCACAACACGTGGGGCGTGAGGTCTCCACAGTACATCGATGTTGTCGCCAGTGGTCGGCGGAAGGTGCACGTGCCCGTCGACCTGGGACCGGACCGCAGCGACGCACGGATGCACGCCAAGACCGTAGGATCCTACGCAGTGCCGTAGGGGACCGCACCGCCATTTCCCAGCAAATTAGGGACACTGTTGCTCCTGGGGTATCGGCGAGGACCATTCGCAACCGTCTCCATGAAGCTGGGCTACGGTCCCGCACACCGTTAGGCCGTCTTCCCCTCACGCCCCAACATTGTGCAGCCCGCCTCCAGTGGTGTCGCGACAGGCGTGAATGGAGGGACGAATGGAGACGTGTCGTCTTCAGCGATGAGAGTCGCTTCTCCCTTGGTGCCAATGATGGTCGTATGCGTGTTTGGCGCCGTGCAGGTGAGCGCCACAATCAGGACTGCATACGACCGAGGCACACAGGGCCAACACCCGGCATCATGGTGTGGGGAGCGATCTCCTACACTGGCCGTACACCACTGGTGATCGTCGAGGGGACACTGAATAGTGCACGGTACATCCAAACCGTCATCGAACCCATCGTTGTACCATTCCTAGACCGGCAAGGGAACTTGCTGTTCCAACAGGACAATGCACGTCCGCATGTATCCCGTGCCACCCAACGTGCTCTAGAAGGTGTAAGTCAACTACCCTGGCCAGCAAGATCTCCGGATCTGTCCCCCATTGAGCATGTTTGGGACTGGATGAAGCGTCGTCTCACGCGGTCTGCACGTCCAGCACGAACGCTGGTCCAACTGAGGCGCCAGGTGGAAATGGCATGGCAAGCCGTTCCACAGGACTACATCCAGCATCTCTACGATCGTCTCCATGGGAGAATAGCAGCCTGCATTGCTGCGAAAGGTGGATATACACTGTACTATTGCCGACATTGTGCATGCTCTGTTGCCTGTGTCTATGTGCCTGTGGTTCTGTCAGTGTGATCATGTGATGCATCTGACCCCAGGAATGTGTCAATAAAGTTTCCCCTTCCTGGGACAATGAATTCACGGTGTTCTTATTTCAATTTCCAGGAGTGTATATTCTAGGAACAGATGTTTGTGGGGTTTCAATGATGTTGACTACAACAATAGTCAGAGAGGTATTGCTTGGGCCACGCTACACGAGCAGTACATAGATGGGCTGATAATATCCGAGATCCAGGGCAGAGTTCATTCAGGTAGGAGTATTTTCAAAAATGAATTACTGAAAATGCAGGAGAACAAATCGTGTGGCTGTGGAACAGCGCACGTCCACAAGAAAAATTTGGTAATTGTTTATTTTCGTACACGATGTATGCACTTTAGAGATGAATATGAATACCCACTCGCCATGAAGCACAATGTGGTTTGCCCTTTCATCTGTGGCGGCGTTGCGTCAAGCATTACAGTAGCTCCCTTCCTTGTTTTGAAGAAATGCGAACTGCTCTAGTGACAGTCTCCGATAATCGAAATAACATCTCGGTTCTTGCTTCTTTCCAAAAGGTTTCTGAACAACCTAGCTGATGTCTTCTCTCCATCCAGTCACGAACCCAAACACGCCACTCATTTATTTTCTTATGCAGCGATTTCATGCAGACAAACATTAGCACTGCAACAACTCGTGCAGTTGCTAAAACTTCCGTTTCAGACACGACTTCAGCAATCACAGTGTGGTGTCACAGCCAGACACCACACTTGCTAGGTGGTAGCTTAAATCGGCCGCGGTCCATTAGTACATGTCGGACCCGCGTGTCGCCACTGGCAGTGATCGCAGACCGAGCGCCACCACACGGCAGGTCTCGAGAGACGTACTAGCACTCGCCCCAGTTGTACGGACGACATTGCTAGCGACTACACGTACGAAGCCTTTCTCTCATTTGCCGAGAGACCGTTAGAATAGCCTTCAGCTAAGTCCATGGCTACGACCTAGCAAGGCGCCATTAACCATATCTGGAGAGAGTCTCACTTGTATTATCAAGAGCGATGTACCGCAGAAGTGAATAAAAGTTAAGTATACGAGAAGCTCCGTTCTTTTCTTTATAGCTTTCATCACGTATCCTGTTTCAGACTTAACGCAAGACGGCGTGAGTTGACGCGTGCCCTTTCGGCTACTTCTCAGTGTGGCGTAGCTAGCTTGTTACGCCACAACACACAGAACGTCGAAACTAAAGTGTGCACAGGTGTTGCTGTATTTACAGTCGTACGGGAACCACCTGCGCCCAAATCGTTTCACGAAACCAGTTGCGCAATCTAGTGACGTCGTATAAACTAGCTTCGAGTAAAATTTTCTTCACATTTGGCTCACTGGATTTTTTACCCACCTCTTTTATCACAATGGTTCCTCTCTCTTATAGGTAGTGTCGTAAATGATTTTTGTGATGGTTTGTGTCTGGAGTGTGGAAGCTTCATCTTCTGAAGCACGTTGGTTTTAATGTGGTCAGAATTTAAAATTATTAAGACTACAAGTGAGTTTGAGCCGAATTGCGACGACAATCGTGCTGCGATCGAAGTTTGCATAAAACTGAGGTTCATTTGCAAAGCGAAGCACTGAGGTAAATTTGCATTTGCAAGACTCTGAAACATAAAATACTAAAAAAAAGCCTGAAATGTGACATTTAGTAAACATAAAGTTAAAATAAACTTAGGCCAGATTATGTTAAATTATAGCTTTGTGTCTTAAATTAGAGCATAGCAGTTTTCGGAAAAGTGCAAAAAACTTGGATAGTTACGTACATTAAACTCCTGTACAAAAGAACTTAAAAAAGTTCTTTATATCCCATATGTATGATGGCAGTGTTACATTGAGTAACTTACGACGCCACCAAACTAACATTCATGAATCACTCGCTGAGGAATTAAAATAAGGGCTAATGAAGATAAGAAGCTGATTAGGTTTACACGGAAGAATAACGAAGGACAATAGTTTTTATTATTCAGTTTCAATGAAAGCATATTAAAATAGTCATTGATTTTAATGACCAGTAATTGTCCGTGCTTCATAAAGGTCGTCAAACGTAATAGAGAACAGAGTATCATTTGGACAGCGTTAAATGATAGTAATTTCAGCACTGAAAATGAAAACAGACGTATATGAGGTAATTACGAAAGATACAGGGCACGCAGGATACACAATGGTGAAGGTAATTGAAGCAGAAAATGAGAAACGTCCGAATAATATTTGTAATACTAACAACGATAGAGATGAAGTTATTTCAGTGGACCAAAAACTCGTTATCGAGAAAGCAATCACCACCAAGACGGAAAATGGAAACAACGATAGTAGTAGTACCTGCACAACACTGTATTGAGAAGACAATAGATTGTTTCGCTGGAAAAGGTGTTTCTAAATCACTAAGGACACGTCAAAGAAATTTCGGGTGGAGCTTAAGAAGATTTGAAAAGTAACCTCTCTCCTACTCAAAAATGGCAAAAAAGAAGCAATATGTAGTAATCCTGTAGACCAATTACTAATTCTGAGAACATACAGAACTACTCAGTCAGATCATAAAAACAACATATATAGACAACTACTCGATTAGTAATAACAGAGCACTACTAAATGAAATAAATTATTAACTTACACCAGCACAAAAGGTTGTAAATAATCAACATGTAGTCATATTTTAACGACGAATATATAATGTGAATGTAGAAATGAAGCGTTCCAATCATTATAATTAGTCGTATATTTGGAGAAGATGTATGGCCTGCTTAGTGACAATACGTAAAGGGAAATTGATCACGACCCTACTCCAAGCGTGCAACGGAAGACGTGTGCACTCCCGAATTCTTCCTCGTTACCTCCAGAGACCATAAAACGGTTATAACCACATGGCAGCATACCACCAATACTGTAGGATCTTCCTAAGGTGCACGAAGATGGTTTTTGCTAATACTGACACCCCCCCTCCCCCCGACCCCCACATTAGGTAAACGTCTTGCTTTCTTCCTGAGACCATTTGTTGGCAAATGACTACATCATGCAGGGAACTCACCCGATTTTATCAACAGACTGGGACCTATCCACGTAAGTAGTTTGTATCTTTTAGTGAGTTTTGATGCACTATCTCATTTGCATGCTTACCTCTTGCTGGCTGCTAGGCACTAATTGGTAAACAGTTTCAGGCGGGCACTACTGCTTTGTTTCGACATGCTCTTTCCGCTAGCTATTTCATGTTCAAGCAAGAATATTCTGAACAGATTGACGGCGTTGCCATGGGAACCCCCATGTCTCTCCAGGTGGCTAAATTTTTTTATAGAGGATTTTGAGGATAGCACTTGAATCCGCGGTTCTCAAACCAACGGTTTTTAGTGGTACGTGGGTGGTACCTTCATAGTATGGTCCCACGGAGAAGATGAGTTAATGGATTTTTTGCGTAATCTTAACTCCATCCATGTGAACATTCGATGTGCTATGGAGTTAGAGAATGATGGTTGTCTCCATTCCTGGATGTTTTGGTTAGACGGAAGAGTGACTGCTCTCTGGGACATTCTGTTTATGGTAAGCCCAATGACATAGATTTGTAGTTATAATCTTCCAGTTGCCGTCACCCATCATAAACCCTGAGTGTGCTTAAAACCCTCGTACACAGAGCTCATACGGTATCGGATGCAGATAGTTTGCTAACGAGCTTACACATTTAAAGACACAGTTCAGAGACAGTAGATACTCTACCCAGGATATTAACAGGGCATTCTCAGCTAAAACCAACAATCGCGAAGTGCTTAAAAAGGAGAACGCACCAGCATAGTCCCTAGCTTTTCTTCCCTTCGATGAAAATATTTCGTTCAGAGTACCTAGAATGGTTGGTAATTATCAGGTGAAAGTGATTTTCCACTCACAATCCAAGATTTCTGACCTTCTGGTATCAATGAATGATAATTTGCCATTGCGGATGGCGAGAAGTGACAAAATACCTAGCCAGTGCGGTATGGCTTACACAGTGGAAGAACGCTGCACAGAACGTAAATGTTGCACTCGCCTTTTGCAATCCAGCAAGTCTGCAACAGCGGAACATTTTATCTCCGACGCACATTCAATGGAGCACGGCAAAACATTAATTTGGGCCACTGTAACATCTTTTTGGGGCTCCATTATAAAAAAAATCCTCTGAAATACACATCGCGAAAAAGCTAATGAACCTTGACAGTGGCTACCAAGTGGATAATGCGTGGAATCCCAGCACCTCTGACATTTGCTGCAGAATACTCCGATAGCTGTGGCAAGTGCCAACCTCGAAAACAGCTGATCTTCGCATTTCCACCAGAGGGAGCACCGCTGTACTGTGGTGTGGTCCATCTGTGACCGTGACTCTGATGCATGCACCGCAATACTCTCAGTGGGCTATATAGGGTGAAGTGGAGAACGTCTTTGAATCTCCGCTCTGTCTAATCCAAAGCCCACAACTGTCTCTGTTCCTTAAACTCCTCTCTAGCTAGACATGGGGGTTGCACCCCTCTACCATCCTCTCCACCTAAAAATCCTTAATCCGTCCCATCCTGTCATGCCAGTCCAGCCAGGACTCCCCCCTCCCCCACCCCAAAATTCTTTAAATCCCTCCAGGTTCTCGAGCGCCAAGCACTCCATCTCGCCTTCTGTATATACCTCCTGTCCCGCATGTGGATCCTGTACGACCTGATTCCTTTCCCCATCTGCTCCTTTTCCTCGAACATTTCTGCGTCCTCTACACCTCCCGCCCCCTTGATCCCGCTCATCCCCTGGTTGCTCCTCTCCTCTCCAACCCCTGCCCTCTGCTGTGCCTTCACCATTGTCCCTCCTACCCTCCACCTCTACACCCTTCATCTCCTTTCCCACAGTGGCTTCCATCAACTCCCCCTCCTGGATGATGCCCTCTCTCCCTCCATATATATCTCATATCAACTATGATCCTCACCTACCCCACCCTCCCACTATCCTTTTCCTGGGCTCCCTCTCCCACCTTCCATCCTATTTTTTCTCCACCTACCCATTCCTTGACTCCATTCACTCCCCCTCAGTCTATTTTCTTATTCCCTCCACTGTCTTCCCCACTCCTTTCTCGCGTCCACCCTGTTCCCCACCCTTTTTCGGTGCCCTCTCCCTCTATTGGATTACCCCCTTTTACCCCCCCTCCCCTCAACTGTTTGGGTACTCCCCCCCCCCCCAGACCCATATGCCTTTGTACTCTATAGTCCAGTGTTTTCCGTGAGTGTTCAGTGTTCTGTGCCCCTTTTTAAAGCACTGCGAACAAAAACCAGACTGTCGCCTTGTTTTTTTAATGTGCCTGTCTTATTTCCTTAGTGTTTTAATCAGCATCACTGACCTCCAGGTTTTTTATGTTTTCTGCACAACTTTTTCGCCATGTACCAGTTTTAAACAGTCACCCTTTAATCACCTCTTTTTATTGTTATGTCTCTTCATTATGGTGTTTTTAAACTTTATCTGTAGGCTGCAGAGCGGCGTATAACGCAGCTGTCAGCCTGCCCCCCTTCCCCTCCCGCCCCTCTGGGTGGGAATCAAAATACAATAAAGAAAAAAAATCTTCGTCAGTATGCCCGCGAAAGGCAAAGGTCCCCAGTTCGAGTCTCGGTCCGGCATGTTCATGTCTTCATTAGTCTTCGTTTGGCTCACCTGAAGATGCCTGGCAGATTCCCAGCTGAAACATCGTGGTGTGAAGTTTGCGGCCACCGACTGCAATCCCGAAATATTTTCTAACATTTAAAGCGCCAAGGAAATGTTAAACTTCACATATGTTTAATACATTTTCCTCTTTTGTTTAGAAATTGTAGCATACAGTTTTTATAGGCTATAATTTTCTGCGAACTTACAGAAGTTCCTCTGGAAAAGTTTGTTCCAAGGTGCAACATGGTGATTTGTCTCGGAACAAATATTTGATTGAAATTTAATTGTTACAATCGAGAACATCTTTTCAGTATTGTATTCAGCAGACAGTGTTATACCTCAACTAAAGATGAATAATAAATAAGCTAAATTAGTGTAAGTAGAACTATCATTAAAATCAGTTTCTAAATACGTTTTTAAATACAAGCTGTTGGAAGTTAATACAAATTCGATTTTCGTGGTAGGTAACATTAAGTCATTAGAGAATCACAGGTCATTTGCAAGTGTAACATAGTCCATGCTAAAAGACCGTCTATTGGTTCAACGTGGGAATGATAAAAGATAGACGAAATATAGCCTAACTGTCCAAATGTTTTATACCTAGTTCTAAAAATATATAGTACATAATGACTTCTAAAAATACACAGCACTTCACCCACCACAAAATTCTGTACTAGAACAATCAACGATATATTACAAATTACTGTGATATGTTATACAACCTTAAACGTGTAGAACATGGAATTCTTAAAAACGCTGTGCAAAACAATCTAATATCTAACAACTAAATGCACTGAAACTACTAGAAACTGTTGTGGTCTCTAATTTACATTCCTTCATGTGATTCTATAATCAATCATTAGACTCAAGTACCGACCAAAAATCTTTGTGTTTCTTGGCACACTCTTCTCGAGGTACCACACTTTCTCCTGCTGATTTCATTTTGTATTCATGCTGTACGTGAAATCTCGTCGCTACAACCAGCTCACATCTTTACAATCATGCTATAATAAAGACATCAGACGCTGCAAAGGCTCCAACTCAGTCGTTCCTTCTCCAGATGGCATCCCACTCATCACCTAAAACCTAAATCATATTTCCTGTCAACATTGATATTCTACTTCAATTTTTACATAACATCCTGTCTAATACCGCCCACATCACAGTCCTTATCGAGAGTTAATAAGAGTCTGGCTCACTTGAACCTCATAACGAAAGGACTGTGCATCACATAATCATCGTAATCATCATAATCATCATTTTGTCACAAATATTATCACGTCTTTTAACGTCTTAAATTCTCTTGGATTAAGCTATAAAAATATGTGCTAGAAAGGGGGAACAGTGGCTGTTTGGCTAGTGTTAGCACGCTGCCAGTAGCGACAACGTAAATAAGGGCTAAATAAAATATGCTGAGGTCATCGGTCCCTAAGCCTACACACTATTTATTCTAACTTAAACAAACTTACGCTATGGACAACAGACACAACCATGCCCGAGGGAGGACTCGAACCTCCGACAGGTGGAGCCACCCGGACCGTGACAAGGCGCCCTAGACCACGTGCCTACCCCGCCCGACTAAAAGCCGTAAATTAAATTAAATACCTAGGAATTACAATTACGAACAACTTAAATTGGAAAGAACACATAGAAAATGTTGTGGAAAGAAGAACCAAGAACTACGTTTTATTGGCAGAACACTTAGAAGATACAAAACCAGACGGCTTACCCTACGCTTGTTAGTCCTCTTTTAGAGTACTGCTGCGAGATGTGGATTCCTCAACAGATAGAATTTATGGAGTACATCGAGAAAATTCAAAGAAGGGCAGGAAGTTTTTTACCATCGAGGAATAGGGGAGAAATTGGCTCGGATATGATAAAGGCTTTCGAGTGGAAATTATTAAAAGAAACGCCTTCTCCATTGCGTAAGGATCTTCTCACCAAATTTAAATCACCAACTTGGTCCCTGAATGCGAAAATATTTGATTGACGTCGGACAACATACGAAGCAACGATTATCACAATAAAATAACGGAAATGAGATTTGGCATGGAAAGATATAGTTGTTTAATTTTTCCGCGCACTGTTAGAGATTCGAATAATAGAGAATTAGTGTGAATGTTTGAAAGTTTCCTTTAGAAGATTATGAATGACTGTGCTGGGAAACGTCTTACGTTGTTTGCTTTTCAAGCAGCTGAGCAAAACTCAACGTACTCAGACAGTTTTCTCTTTACTTATTCTGATCATCACTAAACTGACACACAATCAGACGCAATCTGACGTTCAATAATCCCTACAAAAGAATGGCCCTGACTAACAATAACCTATACCTTTCATGAATCACTTACCTCACAAAAATCTTCGTTACTCGAACTACTGCAATACAGCGAACATCAATACTGCCAGCTAAATGAAAGATTATAGCTACGGAAGGCACTAACTACAGATAGGCATATTCAGCAAATAAAAGATTTTGATAGAGAACAAATAATGTATTTACCTTAATAATGTTCAAGAGTCATTATATATATCACTTCATGACATCCAGTCTTACAAATTTCCTCTTACTGGCGGACACACTTCCAGATCTGCCATCTCTCTCCCCACATCCACCACTGCTGGTGGCTCACCTCCAACTGCGCAACGCTATGTGCTGTTCACACCCAACTACCCACCACTACAATAGCAAAAACTCCAACAATGCAAACCAGACACAGACTGCACACAGCACAGTCAGTGATTTTCATACAGAGCGCTACATGGCGTTACCAACATAAACACCTAAACAGCCTACTTACACGGTGTTCGATGAATCCTCTGAAGTGTGATTTGCGGAGTAACCACGTAGATGTAGACAAAGATAGCCTGCTCGATCACCAGATCTGTGTCGAGTCGAGCAAGAGAGGGAGATCATCGATCGACGACTACAGCATCATGCACAAACAGTATTAACCTTCCTAGTACTGACTGGCCATCTGGAAAAGTGAAATGAGCGTTTGACGTGATTGGCCGGGAGGCCCCTCGTGGGGCAGGTCCGGCCGCCTTGGTGCAGGTCTTATTACATTCGACGCCACATTGGGCGACATGCGCGTCGGATGGGGATGAAATGATAATGAAGACAACACAACACCCAGTCCCGGAGAGGAGAAAGTCCCCGACCCAGCCGGGAACCGAACCTGGGCCCTTCGGACGGCAAGCCGTCACGCTTACCACTCAACTATCGGGGCGGACAGCCATGTGGAACAGGCATGGAACTCGTCCACAAACTGACATGCGGCACCTGGACAACACAATGCATGCACATGAGCACGCTTTCGTTCCATATTGTAGCAGCTACACCGGTTATTGGTGTGCCAGTCCTTCACAATAGCTCCCTAATTAGCAATAATATAGAACCGCTCGCTCACCGATAGATATGTACCTACAGATTGGAAAATTGCGCAGGTCGCACCAGGGTTCGCAGTAGAGTTTTGGAGCATATACTGTGTTCAAACATTATGAATCACCTCGAAGGGAACGATCTGTTGATACGTAATCAGCATGGTTTCAGGAAACATCGTTCTTGTGCAACGCAGCTAGCTCTTTATTCGCACGAAGTAATGGCCGTTATCGACAGGGGATCTCAAGTTGATTCCGTATTTCTAGATTTCTGGAAAGCTTTTGACACAGTTCCTCACAAGCGACTTCTAATCAAGCTGCGGGCCTATGGGGTATCGTCTCAGTTGTGCGACTGGATTCGTGATTTCCTGTCAGGAAGGTCGCAGTTCGTAGTAATAGACCGCAAATCATCGAGTAAAACTGAAGGGATATCAGGTGTTCCCCAGGGAAACGTCCTGGGACCTCTGCTGTTCCTGATCTATATAAATGACCTGGGTGACAATCTGAGCAGTTCTCTTAGGTTGTTCGCAGATGATGCTGTAATTTAACGTGTAGTAAGGTCATCCGAAGACCGGTATCAGTTGCAAAGCGATTTAGAAAAGATTGCTGCATGGTGTGGCAGGTGGCAGTTGACGCTAAATAACGAAAAGTGTGAGGTGATCCACATGAGTTCGAAAAGAAATCCGTTGGAATTTGATTACTCGATAAATAGTACAAGTTTCAAGGCTGTCAATTCAACTAAGTACCTGGGTGTTAAAATTACGAACAGCTTCAGTTGGAAAGACCACATAGATAATATTGTGGGGAAGGCGAGCCAAAGGTAGCGTTTCATTGGCAGGACACTTAGAAGATGCAACAAGTCCACTAAATAGACAGCTTACACTACACTCGTTCGTCCTCTGTTAGAATATTGCTGCGCGGTGTGGGATCCTTACCAGGTGGGATTGACGGAGGACATCGAAAGGGAGCAAAAAAGGGCAGCTCGTTTTGTATTATCACGTAATAGGGGAGAGAGTGTGGCAGATATGATAAGCGAGTTGGGATGGAAGTCATTAAAGCAAAGACGTTTTTCGTCGCGGCGAGATCTATTTACGAAATTTCAGTCACCAACTTTCTCTTCCGAATGCGAAAATATTTTGTTAAGCCCAACCTACATAGGTAGGAATGATCATCAAAATAAAATAAGAGAAATCAGAGCTTGAACAGAAAGGTTCAGGTGTTCGTTTTTCCCGCGGGCTGTTCGGGAGTGGATTGGTAGGGAGATACACTCCTGGAAATTGAAATAAGAACACCGTGAATTCATTGTCCCAGGAAGGGGAAACTTTATTGACACATTCCTGGGGTCAGATACATCACATGATCACACTGACAGAACCACAGGCACATAGACACAGGCAACAGAGCATGCACAATGTCGGCACTAGTACAGTGTATATCCACCTTTCGCAGCAATGCAGGCTGCTATTCTCCCATGGAGACGATCGTAGAGATGCTGGATGTAGTCCTGTGGAACGGCTTGCCATGCCATTTCCACCTGGCGCCTCAGTTGGACCAGTGTTCGTGCTGGACGTGCAGACCGCGTGAGACGACGCTTCATCCAGTCCCAAACATGCTCAATGGGGGACAGATCCGGAGATCTTGCTGGCCAGGGTAGTTGACTTACACCTTCTAGAGCACGTTGGGTGGCACGGGATACATGCGGACGTGCATTGTCCTGTTGGAACAGCAAGTTCCCTTGCCGGTCTAGGAATGGTACAACGATGGGTTCGATGACGGTTTGGATGTACCGTGCACTATTCAGTGTCCCCTCGACGATCACCAGTGGTGTACGGCCAGTGTAGGAGATCGCTCCCCACACCATGATGCCGGGTGTTGGCCCTGTGTGCCTCGGTCGTATGCAGTCCTGATTGTGGCGCTCACCTGCACGGCGCCAAACACGCATACGACCATCATTGGCACCAAGGCAGAAGCGACTCTCATCGCTGAAGACGACACGTCTCCATTCGTCCCTCCATTCACGCCTGTCGCGACACCACTGGAGGCGGGCTGCACGATGTTGGGGCGTGAGCGGAAGACGGCCTAACGGTGTGCGGGACCGTAGCCCAGCTTCATGGAGACGGTTGCGAATGGTCCTCGCCGATACCCCAGGAGCAACAGTGTCCCTAATTTGCTGGGAAGTGGCGGTGCGGTCCCCTATGGCACTGCGTAGGATCCTACGATCTTGGCGTGCATCCGTGCGTCGCTGCGGTCCGGTCCCAGGTCGACGGGCACGTGCACCTTCCGCCGACCACTGGCGACAACATCGATGTACTGTGGAGACCTCACGCCCCACGTGTTGAGCAATTCGGCGGTACTTCCACCCGGCCTCCCGCATGCCCACTATACGCCCTCGCTCAAAGTCCGTCAACTGCACATACGGTTCACGTCCACGCTGTCGCGGCATGCTACCAGTGTTAAAGACTGCGATGGAGCTCCGTATGCCACGGCAAACTGGCTGACACTGACGGCGGCGGTGCACAAATGCTGCGCAGCTAGCGCCATTCGACGGCCAACACCGCGGTTCCTGGTGTGTCCGCTGTGCCGTGCGTGTGATCATTGTTTGTACAGCCCTCTCGCAGTGTCCGGAGCAAGTATGGTGGGTCTGACACACCGGTGTCAATGTGTTCTTTTTTCCATTTCCAGGAGTGTAGTATGATTGTGGTTCGATGAACCCTCTGCCAAGCACTTAAATGTGAATTGCAGAGTAATCATGTAGATGTAGATGCAGATGTATTACCTAGACAAAAGTTTCAGCGAAATTTCATTACTCTAGATAAATTATTTTGTAATGTGCTGAATGTTTTCCGTCCGTGTATACTGAAGCCACTGTATCTGAAACGACGCTGTCCACGGAGACCTGCGAGGAGAAAGTTTCGCTGGCGCTGGGGACACGAACCCGGTCTGCGGCCTGCACAGTAGTTCCGGCGCCGCTGCCTGCGGTGGCGGAACAGGGCGGCGCCGGAGCGCCTGAGCCATCCGTCTTGCTGTCACGGTAGCGCGCAATTCGTCCGCAGTCGGCGCCAAGCCGCGCAGCTGCCTGTCCGCGCCGCGTCACGCCCCTGTCGCTTTCTTCCCACTTCGCTGTCCCTCCGGGAGCAATTTTCCGTTGGTCTTTCCTCTCCTTCCCAGCGAGGTGCGCTTCAGTAATTCAAATTCCTGAAGGGCAACATCGATGGAAACTGGTTAAGACTGTTGAAACTTGCAATATCCTGGCTCGTTATTTAAAATCACTTAAACATAAACATAAGATTGAAATGTATTTGAGTGAGTCTCCCTAGCTGTTATTTTCAATTAACTGTTGGTTCTGAATGCTGATTTTTTATCGCTGCTGTATTTTTCTATGGGAACTTAGGGGAAGGCGGGGTAAAACGGGTAGGTGGGGTAAGACGGGGAAGGGCTATAAGCTACAGTTAGAATATTGCCATCTGTGGATAGCTACGTCAACATCATCAATACACAGGTCCCATTGTGTTGACATTGCTGAACCTTAATTTCGCGGCGGTTTCTGTGAGCTTTTCAAGATACATACAACTGTTATACTGATTTGCAATGTTTTACACCTTTCGAAGTCCTAAAACATGTGTTTCGTGAACATTTGTCCAGACTGTATATGTAGCACTGAATAGTACGTCTTATTAACAGTAAACTGCTGTGTCAGTAGTCAATGTTCACTACATAGTGTTCATGTAGGCGTTATATAACCTGACAGCGTGTTAGGGGGGCAAAACGGGGTGGGGCAAGATGGGGAGCTTCCCGTCTCGCCCCTGCTATTTGTCCAACCATTACGTTCTTATCGCCTCATGTGTTTACCTCGCTGTGGGATTTGAACACGTACGAGGGCAGTTCAATAAGTAATGCAACACATTTCTTTTCTGAAACAGGGGTTGTTTTATTCAGCATTGAAATACACCAGGTTATTCCCCAATCTTTTAGCTACACAACACTATTTTTCAACGTAATCTCCATTGAATGCTACGGCCTTACGCCACCTTGAAATGAGAGCCTGTATGCCTGCGCGGTACCATTCCACTGGTCGATGTCGGAGCCAACGTCGTACTGCATCAGTAACTTCTTCATCATCCGCGTAGTGCGTCCCACGGATTGCGTCCTTCATTGGGCCAAACATATGGAAATCCGACGGTGCGAGATCGGGGCTGTAGGGTGCATGAGGAAGAACAGTCCACTGAAGTTTTGTGAGCTCCTCTCGGGTCCGAAGACTTGTGAGAGGTCTTGCGTTGTCATGAAGAAGGAGAAGTTCGTTCTGATTTTTGTCCCTACGAACACGCTGAAGTCGTTTCTTCAATTTCTGAAGAGTAGCACAATACACTTCAGAGTTGATCGTTTGACCATGGGGAAGGACATCGAACAGAATAACACCTTCAGCGTCCCAGAAGACTGTAACCATGAATTTACCGACTGAGGGTATGGCTTTAAACTTTTTCTTGGTAGGGGAGTGGGTGTGGCGCCACTCCATTGATTGCCGTTTTGTTTCAGGTTCGAAGTGATGAACCCATGTTTCATCGCCTGTAACAATCTTTGACAAGAAATTGTCACCCTCAGCCACATGACGAGCAAGCAATTCCGCACAGATGGTTCTCCTTTGCTCTTTATGGTGTTCGGTTAGACAACGAGGGACCCAGCGGGAACAAACCTTTGAATATCCCAGCTGGTGAACAATTGTGACAGCACTACCAACAGAGATGTCAAGTTGAGCACTGAGTTGTTTGATGATGATCCGTCGATCATCTCGAACGAGTGTGTTCGCACGCTCCGCCATTGCAGGAGTCACGGCTGAGCACAACCGGCCCGCACGCGGGAGATCAGACAGTCTTGCTTGACCTTGCGGCGATGATGACACACGCTTTGCCCAACGACTCACCGTGCTTTTGTCCACTGCCAGATCACCGTAGACATTCTGCAAGCGCCTATGAATATCTGATATGCCCTAGTTTTCCGCCAAAAGAAACTCGATCACTGCCCGTTGTATGCAACACACATCCGTTACAGACGCCATTTTAACAGCTCCGTACAGCGCTGCCACCTGTCGGAAGTCAATGAAACTATACGAGACGAAGCGGGAATGTTTGAAAATATTCCACAAGAAATTTCCGGTTTTTTCAACCAAAATTGGCCGAGAAAGAAAATGTGTTGCATTACTTATTGAACTGCCCTCGTACATTATACGTTGAATACAATTGTAAATAGAATAGTATTCGTTATTCCAACGTTTCGTAATTAATTACAAAGTATGCCTTAGGCTATATGGTGAATAAAACTACACAAAACGTGCAAAGTCAGTATTCTTGCTATGCTTTAACGACCGACTATTGGAAATATGGTATTTACTGTATAATAGATCACCAGGAATGATCTGACTCAATAGTACGTTCCATGTGTTTTATTGCAGATGGTTCGCAAGTATCGGCGACAAACGCCTAGGCAAGATTGGTCATTGGAGTCAATGGAAGGCGCTGTAAATGCTGTTATGAAAGGTCATATGGGTTCTTTCAGGGCTGCTCAACAGTTCAACGTGCCACAGAAATATGTGTTTCAGAGTCGGGGTGCCCACGACACTTGTGCAGGGACAGAAAGTGATGATGACGAGGCCGGCCGCGGTGGCCGTGCGGTTCTAAGCGCTCCAGTCCGGAGCCGCGCTGCTGCTGCGGTCGGAGGTTCGAATCCTGCCTCGGGCATGGGTATATGTGATGTCCTTAGGTTAGTTAGGTTTAAGTAGTTCTAAGTTCTAGGGGACTGATGACCACAGCAGTTGAGGCCCATAGTGCTCAGAGCCATTTGAACCATTTGATGATGACGAGGCTGTCCGCACTTGTGTACTATGTGAAAGTAAGAGGCCTAAAGAAAACGTAATACCTGATTCTACAATTCGCAGAACCATGTTTCGAAACCTTATCGTCACATGATTTCGTTATTCCAGTCCTTACTTAAGCTTTAGAGATGAATTCTTGCTAGTTCCACATCTTACCCCGCATATGGGGCAAGATGATAAATTGGTAGTTTACGTTTCAAATCGAGATATTTCTAACTAAATGTGACAAGTTTGCAGGTTTCTTTGCATGCTACTGTAATTCAATGGTTAAATAAACAAAACCTACTTCAATTTGTTTGTTTTTGTCCCTTTTGTAAGGCTTTAAAGTTAGCTTCCCCATTTTTCCCCGCCTTCCCCTACTACTGCTTTGTTTTCAAGCACTGGTGGATAGCATTTGTCCCAAGATATGTTTTTCATAATACTATAGTTACTACGAGGGTGAGACAATTGAAAACCTTAAATTTGTAATAACAAATCAAAATTTCGCGCCGTTATCCTGTAAATTGGTAAGCTTGCTACAAACAATGAATGGCCTTTAGGTGGCACCATAGTGCAGATGCACACATACCGTCGCAGTATCAGTATAAAGATGGCCTCCCCACTTGCGACTTGCACCAGGGAAGAACAGCGTTCTGTTACTCGGTTTTTGCGTAGTGAAGGTGTGAAACCTATTGAAATTCATCGACGAATCAAGGTTCAGTACGGTGATGCATGTTTGTCACAGCAGCAAGTCTAAGAATGCAGTAGGAAGTTCGCAAATGGTGTGACTTCAGTGGAAGATGCTCCTCGTCCACGTCAGGCACAACGAGTTATGACTCCACAAAACATTGCAGCAGTTCAAGTCATAGTGAAGGAAAAACCACCGAGTGACACTAAATGAGATTGCAGCATGTTTACAGATTAGTCATGGGTCAGCACACAACATTGTGCATGATATGCTCCAGTTTCACAAAGTCTCTGCAAGATGGGTGCCACGACGTGTTGATGCTTGTGAAGAACTTCTTCGGCGCTTTGAACGAGAAGGTGATGGCTTCCTTGAAAGAATCGTTACTGGGGACGCAACCTGGGTTCACTTCCACCAACCGGAAACGAAGAGAGCGAGCAACGAATGGCGCCATTCCTCATCACCAAAACCAAAGAAGTTTCGAACAGAACCATCAGCAGGGAAGGTTATGATAACTCTCTTTTGGGACGAAAAAGGCGTCATTTTGGAGCATTACATGCCTAGAGGGACCACTGTCACCAGTGCATCATACACAGATCTCCTAAAAATCATCTGCGGCCTTCAATCAAATCAAAGCGACGTGGATTGCTGTCAGGAGGTGTCCTTTTGCAACATGACAATGCAAGGCCCCACACTGCGAGTACAACAGTTGTAACAATCACAGACCTGCATGTTGAATGGCTTCCTCATCCACTATACTCACCAGACCTTGCCCCCAAGTGATTTCCATATGTTTGGACCACTCAGAGACGCAATGGGAGGAAATAAGTGCCGTTCTGATGAAGAGGTACGCCACGCAGTGCATGACTAGTGCCGCGGACTACCAAAAGAATTTTTTGCTTAAGGAATTTACGCACTTTGTAATTTCTGGAGGACTTGAATTGAGCGTGGGGGAGATTATGCTGAAAACTGATACAGCTTTGTACCGCTTCTGCACAATAAATAATATTTAAAAAAATATTTAACGTTTTCATTTGACTCACCCTCGTATATGTGTGACTAGGCGACACGTGCTCTTTCGATCTTCTAGCTTCCTTTTCACGTCTCTAGTCAGTAAATCCATAAAAATGATGAGAAAGGTTTTTTAAAATCACAAACAGTTTATTATACATGGTGGCCCAGAAAACAGAGTTCAAGGGCACAAAGAAGCATAGCAGAGGAAAGAAGTACAACACTAATCTTAGTATAGCACATGTTGAAAGTGACCACCTTTATCTCTTGTCTCTTTTGGGCGCAGGTCACCAAGTAGCTGAAGCCGGATCGAAGCGGGACTGTTGGAATTACTGCAGTCTCATCCGAAATGCTCTGCTGCAGTACTTGAAGACTATGAGGGTTGTTCCTGTAGTATCATTGCCACAGATCCTACTACAACGCCGCGCCAACACAAGGTTGGCAGCCCGTCGTCTGCCGAGCACAGCGCACTCTAACGGGCAGTGCGGCTCAACATAGGCAGACGCACTTTCATAGTCGGCCCTCAGCCAGTTCTGTAATGTTTGCATTGATTCCCTGAGGAGGGCCCATCAGCCTTAGTCCCTGAGAGTATGTTGTATTAGTTCATGGTACTCCATGTTACGAGATTGTCAGTTCATAGCCGCAGCTGCAGTCCTACAAACTACTGAAGATAAGTAATTTCATTGTACTGTGTGTTTCTTGAATAACAATCCTTCTCTTTAACAGTGTGCCGCACCGCATATTATTGTAACCTGGACTCCTTCAGCTCCTATCAACTCGGCCTCCTACTTATTTGCATTTACTAACGAGCTGAAAACTGCCACACGTGTTTTGCCTCTAAACAGTGAGACACAATAGTTGCGATACATCTCAGACCTGAGGCTCCCCCACAAGGAGTAATCTCACACTGCAGATCAGGCGACCTCCGTGGCCAGCTGGGTCCACGACAAGACTGACCTCTGCTAACAACTCTGTCAGGCGTTTAGAGTGTGTAAATATGCTCCAAGATTTGGCCGGCTGTGTGGGTAGTTGCTCCATCTTGTTGGGGGTAAGGTTATATGCAAACATTCACATCCAATCGTATCCACTCCTCTGGCCATTTATAAAGACCCCACCGAACTCTACGGGCGTGCAATAGGTAATGCAACACATTTTTTTCTCGACCAATATAGGTTGAAAAACTGCAAAATTTGCTGTGGACATCGCGTAAAGTTACTGCTCTCCCGCTTCCCCCTCCCCCCACCTACAGTTTCATGAAGTTCCAATAGGTGGCGGCATTGTAGGTAGCCTTCAAAATGGCATCCATAACGGATATGGGTTCCAAGCAGGGAACCGTCATTGAGTTTCTTTTGTTGTGCTCCCTGCCGCCGTTGGATAAGCAGCTGCAGCAGCAAGTCGTATACTCCTAGCTCACTCATTTGTTACATAGTTTAATTCTTAATTTCTTTGCGTGTTTTTGGTACTTGCTTGTTTAATTCATAAATTTCGGGCGTATTATAGTATTTGCGAGTTGTAGCATCGCGTTTTAGTACCTTAATAGTGTAAAGTCGCGTAGTCTCCTTCCGCCATCGAGCAGTGTGTCAGCATTGCGCAAGTAGCAGCATTACTGCATTTACTAGGCAATGTTGTATTTTAATAACCGTTTAAATTTTGTCGATTTGTTTGCGCTCTCTGTAGATTAGTTCAGACGTTCTTTGCACAACAGTTTTTAGCATGGATAGGGACTGCAACTGCTGTGTTCGGATGCAGGCTGAGTTGGCATCCCTTCGCTCAAAGCTTCAGGCAGTGTTGGCTTCGGTCACACAGCTTGAGGCTGTTGCCAATGGGCATCACTGTGGGGGTCCGGATGTAAGTTTGTCGGGGACGGCCAGCTCGTCCCAAGCATCCCCCGAACGGACTACGACTGTGGTTGCCCGGGGTACTGCCCGCATTGAGGCTGATCCCTCACCTGTGCTAGAGTGGGAGGTCGTCTCAAGGTGTGGCAGGGGGCGAAAGACATTCCGGAGGGCTGAACGGAAGGCCTCTCCAGTTTGTCTGACGAACCGGTTTCACGCTCTGTCTCAGGCTGATACTGATCTTCGGCCTGACATGGCTGCTTGTCAGGTTCCAGAGGTTGCCCCTCAGCCTGCAAGATCCGGGCGGTCGCAGAGGGTGGGCTTACTGGTAGATGGGAGCTCCAACGTCAGGCGCGTAATGGGGCCCCTTAGGGAAATGGCAGCAAGAGAGGGGAAGAAAACCAATGTGCACTCCGTGTGCATACCGGTGGGAGTCATTCCAGATATGGAAAGGGTCCTTCCGGATGCCATGAAGGGTACAGGGTGCACCCATCTGCAGGTGGTCGCTCATGCCGGCACCAATGATGTGTGTCGCTATGGATCGGAGGAAATCCTCTCTGGCTTCCGGCGGCTATCTGATTTGGTGAAGACTGCCAGTCTCGCTAGCGGGATGAAAGCAGAGCTCACCATCTGCAGCATCGTCGACAGGACTGACTGCGGACCTTCTGTACAGAGCCGAGTGGAGGGTCTGAATCAGAGGCTGAGACGGTTCTGCGACCATGCGGGCTGCAGATTCCTTGACTTGCGCCATAGGGTGATGGGGTTTCAGGTTCCGCTGGATAGGTCAGGAGTCCACTACACGCAACAAGCGGCTACACGGGTAGCAGGGGTTGTGTGGCGTGGGCTGGGCGGTTTTTTAGGTTAGATGGCCTTGGGCAAGTACAGAAAGGGCAACAGCCTCAACGGGTGGGGGGCAAAGTCAGGACATGCGGGGACCAAGCAGCAATCGGTATTGTAATTGTCAACTGTCGAAGCTGCGTTGGTAAAGTACCGGAACTTCAAGCGCTGATAGAAAGCACCGAAGCTGAAATCGTTATAGGTACAGAAAGCTGGCTGAAGCCAGAGATAAATTCTGCCGAAATTTTTACAAAGGTACAGACGGTGTTAGAAAGGATAGATTGCATGCAACCGGGGGTGGAGTGTTCGTCGCTGTTAGTAGTAGTTTATCCTGTAGTGAAGTAGAAGTGGATAGTTCCTGTGAATTATTATGGGTGGAGGTTACACTCAACAACCGAGCTAGGTTAATAATTGGTTCCTATTACCGACCTCCTGACTCAGCAGCATTAGTGGCAGAAGAACTTCAAATGGCTCTGAGCACTATGGGACTCAACTGCTGAGGTCATTAGTCCCCTAGAACTTAGAACTAGTTAAACCTAACTAACCTAAGGACATCACAAACATCCATGCCCGAGGCAGGATTCGAACCTGCGACCGTAGCGGCCTCGCGGGGCAGAAGAACTGAGAGAAAATTTGGAATACATTTCACATAAATTTTCTCAACATGTTATAGTCTTAGGTGGAGATTTCAATTTACCAGATATAGACTGGGACACTCAGATGTTTAGGACGGGTGGTATGGATAGAGCATCGAGTGACAGTATACTGAGTGCACTATCCGAAAATTACCTCGAGCAATTAAACAGAGAACCGACTCGTGGAGATAACATCTTGGACCTATTGATAACAAACAGACCTGAACTTTTCGACTCTGTATGTGCAGAACAGGGAATCAGTGATCATAAGGCCGTTTCAGCATCCCTGAGTATGGAAGTTAATAGGAATATAAAAAAAGGGAGGAAGGTTATCTGTTTAGCAAGAGTAATAGAAGGCAGATTTCAGACTACCTAACAGATCAAAACGAAAATTTCTGTTCCGACACTGACAATGTTGAGTGTTTATGGAAAAAGTTCAAGGCAATCGTAAAATGCGTTTTAGACAGGTACGTGCCGAGTAAAACTGTGAGGGACGGGAAAAACCCACCGTGGTACAACAACAAAGTTAGGAAACTACTGCGAAAGCAAAGAGAGCTTCACTCCAAGTTTAAACGCAGCCAAAACCTCTCAGACAAACAGAACCTAATCGATGTCAAAGTTAGCGTAAGGAGGGCTATGCGTGAAGCGTTCAGTGAATTCGAAAGTAAAATTCTATGTACCGACTTGACAGAAAATCCTAGGAAGTTCTGGTCTTACGTTAAATCAGTAAGTGGCTCGAAACAGCATATCCAGACACTCCGGGATGATGATGGCACTGAAACAGAGGATGACACGCGTAAAGCTGAAATACTAAACACCTTTTTCCAAAGCTGTTTCACAGAGGAAGACCGCACTGCAGTTCCTTCTCTAAATTCTCCCACAAACGAAAAAATGGCTGACATCGAAATAAGTGTCCAAGGAATAGAAAAGCAACTGGAATCACTCAACAGAGGAAAGTCCACTGGACCTGACGGGATACCAATTCGATTCTACACAGAGTACGCGAAAGAACTTGCCCCCCTTCTAAGAGCCGTGTTCCGCAAGTCACTAGAGCAGGGCTTCACAACATACGTGCTCGCGGAGCAAGCTGTGAGCAGCAAGGGGCGAGCACGGAGCAGCGCGAGCACGCTACCCCCACTACCGGAGCAGAGCGGAGAGTGGGGAGAGTCACGTGGTGCACACAACAGCTGCCGCCAGTCAATGTAAATCCGCGGCCACCTGCAGGGATATCACTCACGAATTATTACTGCGACAAATGAAACAAATAAAGGAGAATGTACACGTGCCACACAATTGTATTAGCTTAGGGTATGCCTCTACATTCGTATTAATTTGTGAACTATTACACAATAAAAGGTGTCACTTAAGTGTGGGATTCTCGGTTATCTTGTACTTATTGCCCTTTATAATTGCGTCTATGTTCAGAGTAATTGTTCTTGTGCAACGTAGGCGCAGCGTGCAGTTTAAATTTCGATCAGACAATGCGTTTCTCAGGCGCGTCTGGTTACATTTCATTGCAGAGAACAGTTGTTCACAAACATACGTGGAACCGAACTTTGATATTATTGTAGCCGCCAGTTTGTGCAAACGAGGAAATCTATCCTGAGGGAAGTGTCTGTAGAATTCCAAATTTTTTTCTTGTTCTGAAATTTGTCCCTGTATTCTCTGTCACACTGCAGGTCAATAATTTCTAGTTGCAGCTCAGGACGAATCTCTTCAATGTTAGCTGAATATGGAGAGGAGAACAGATCAAAATCACTGTCTAGTGCTGTCAGATCTTGAAAGCGTTGATCAAATTCTTCCTTAAGGGCAGCTAAACTATGTGAATAACGTTCACAGTCTTTGTGAACATCTTGCATGGATGATAATTTAGGAAAATGAGCTAGATTTCCTGTTTCCAGCTGACTCACCCAAAGTGTCAATTTCATTTTAAAAGCTCGTACTCGATCTATGAAATGAGTAATTAGCGGAACTTTACCTTGTAGTGAAATGTTCAAAGCATTCAGATGGCTACTTAAATCTACTAAGAATGCGAGATCACATTTCCATGAAGGCTCTTTCAATTCAGGAACACACATGTTATTTATTTCCATTAACATATTTATCTCATCTAATAGGCAAAAAAATCGATATAATAATTCGCCACGACTAAGCCAGCGGACCTCGCTGTAATAAGGCAGGCTACCAACTGACTTTCTACATCCTCAAGATAGCTTTTAAATTGTCTGTGTTGTAGCCCATGCTTCCTTCTATAATTGGTTGTACGAACAACAACACTCATCACATTTTTATGAGTGATACTCTTTGCACATAAGTTTTCCTGGTGGATCACACAGTAAACGCCCCATATTTCATTCGACACGGTCAGTTTTTGCGTTTTCTCCTTCAACAGCGCAACGAAACCTGATTTTTTCCGTGTCATCGCTGGTGCACCGTCTGTAGACACTGAAACTAAAGAATTCCACGACAATCCTATATTTTCAACACTTTCTTCAATACTACTTAAAATATCACCTCCGGTTGTAGTGTTCTTCATGGCTACTACATCGAGGAGCTCCTCCCTCACCTGAAGATCTCTTTTAACACCTCTAATAAATATGGCAAGCTGCGCTGTTCCAGTGATATCAACACTTTTGTCCAGAGCTAGAGAATAAGCCATAAAATCTTTACAGATATTTGCAAGCTGGCTCTGGACGGCGTGTGCCATGTCCTGTATGCGACGCATAATGGTCATGTTAGATAATGGCACAATCCGAAACTGTTCAACTTGAGATGGATACAAATGTTCCGCTGCAACTACCAAACATTCTTTTATTAAATCGCCATCAGTGAAGGGGCGCAGGGATTTTGCTAAAAGCAAAGGAATTTTGTAACACTCTGAGAGCTGCCTCAGTTGATTTTTCTTCGTCGTCCAGATCTTCTTCGGATAGCTTTCTTTTAAGTTTAATAACTTCCTGTGCACGATCTGGTCCATCACATTTTCCACTTCCGTAGTCTTTCGCGTGGTACGACATATAATGTCGCTGCAAATTAAATTTCCTAAAAGAATTCAGCGTTTTGTGACATACTAAACATTTTGCAAACACCATCTTTTTCTGTAAACAGATACAATTCCTCCCAACTGCGAAAGCATGGTTGGGGTTACACAACGGCGACTTGACATGATTCTTAACCAGCGAAGTGACTGTTAGAGCTGATCGTAGTACTTTAAACGTTACACAGTCGGCGCGATTTCGATAGGCAAGCTGCGGCCCTATTCAAACGTGCGCGCGCATTTGCCCTCCCTCCCCTCCCTCCCTACTCCGCCACCATGCACCTGCTCGCGAGCAAGTGCCTGAGCAAACGCGAGTACTCGCGCTCAAAACCGGCCAGTTGTTAAGCCCTGCTCTAGAGGAACGGAGGGTTCCAAATGATTGGAAAAGAGCACAGGTAGTCCCAGTCTTCAAGAAGGGTCGTCGAGCAGATGCGCAAAACTATAGACCTATATCTCTGACGTCGATCTATTGTAGAATTTTAGAACATGTTTTTCGCTCGAGTATCATGTCGTTTTTGGAAACCCAGAATCTACTATGTAGGAATCAACATGGATTCCGGAAACAGCGATCGTGTGAGACGCAACTCGCTTTATTTGTTCATGAGACCCGGAAAATATTAGATACAGGCTCCCAGGTAGATGCTATTTTTCTTGACTTCCGGAAGGCGTTCGATACAGTTCCGCACTGTCGCCTGATAAACAAAGTAAGAGCCTACGGAATATCAGACCAGCTGTGTGGCTGGATTGAAGAGTTTTTAGCAAACAGAACACAGCATGTTGTTATCAATGGAGAGACGTCTACAGACGTTAAAGTAACCTCTGGCGTGCCACAGGGGAGTGTTATGGGACCATTGCTTTTCACAATATATATAAATGACCTAGTAGATAGTGTCGGAAGTTCCATGCGCCTTTTCGCGGATGATGCTGTAGTATACAGAGAAGTTGCAGCATTAGAAAATTGTAGCGAAATGCAGGAAGATCTGCAGCGGATAGGCACTTGATGCAGGGAGTGGCAACTGTCCCTTTACGTAGACAAATGTAATGTATTGCGAATACATAGAAAGAAGGATCCTTTACTGTATGATTATATGATAGCGGAACAAACAATGGTAGCAGTTACTTCTGTAAAATATCTGGGAGTATGCGTGCGGAACGATTTGAAGTGGAATGATCATATAAAATTAATTGTTGGTAAGGCGGGTACCAGGTTGAGATTCATTGGGAGAGTGCTTAGAAAATGTAGTCCATCAACAAAGGAGGTGGCTTACAAAACACTCGTTCGACCTATACTTGAGTATTGCTCATCAGTGTGGGATCCATATCAGATCGGGTTGACGGAGGAGATAGAGAAGATCCAAAGAAGAGCGGCGCGTTTCGTTACAGGGTTATTTGGTAACCGTGATAGCGTTACGGAGATGTTTAATAAACTCAAGTGGCAGACTCTGCAAGAGAGGCGCTCTGCGTCGCGGTGTAGCTTGCTCACCAGGTTTCGAGAGGGTGCGTTTCTGGATGAGGTATCGAATATATTGCTTCCCCCTACTTATACCTCCCGAGGAGATCACGAATGTAAAATTAGAGAGATTAGAGCGCGCACGGAGGCTTTCAGACAGTCGTTCTTCCCGCGAATCATACGCGACTGGAACAGGAAAGGGAGGTAATGACAGTGGCACGTAAAGTGCCCTCCGCCACACACCGTTGGGTGGCATGCGGAGTATAAATGTAGATGTAGATGAAAATCAGAGCCTAGCAGATATTCATAGGGGCTTACAGGATGTCTACTGAAACTGGGCACTGAAAAAAGCACGGTGAGTCTTTGGGCGAGCCGTTTTGTCATCACAATAAGATAGCACAAACCTGTTCGACTTCCCGCGTGCCAGCCGGCCCCACACAGCTGTGACTTCTGCAATGTTCGAACGTGCGGACACTCTCATTCGAGTGATCGAAGGCTCACAAACACCTCACTGCTCAACTGCACGTCTCTTGGTACTGATGACACACCGCCCAGAAGTTGGCGTTTTCAGAGGTTTGTGTTGTGCAGCCTGCAGAAATTGAAGAAACAACTTCAACGTGTCTGACTCCACAAAATTGCAAACAAACTCCTCCTCCTCAACAACAAAGCAAAGCCTCACACAAGTCTGCGCAATCGACAGGAACTCAAAAAAACTTCATTTGATTGTTCTCCCATATCCACACTATGGGCTGGATCTCACCTCTACCGACTTTTATCTGTCTGGCTCGCTGAAGGATACCCTCCGGGGGAAGCAGTATGTGTGCGACGGGGAGGTTATTGATGTAGCAAGACATTGCCTCTTAGGTCGATCGGTAGAGTGGTAACATAGAGGCATAGAGGTCGTCCCAGCAAGACGGCCTAAGGCCATACGGAAAACTATGGTTTTGTAGCTAAAAGAGTGGGGAATAACTGGTGTATTGTAAACCCGAATAAAAATACCTCGCTTGCAGAAAAAATTTGTTTCATTACTAACTGAACAGGCCCCGGGTTTGTGCTTCGAGAAAAACTGCTAACGATGTCTAAAGTTGACACAACAGTAATGTACACACTGTGCTGATTGTCATCCTGTAGTGTTAGCAGTTAGCCAACACTACGCACACTACTTGGTTGAGGAGGCCGAATGCACGCGTTAAACTCACGCAGGCTAGAGATAGGTCTGAAACAGGATACGTAATGAATGCTATAAAGAAAAGTACGTAGCTGCTGGAATACTTAACTTTAATCCATCATTGTTGTACATCGCTCTTGACGATACAAGTGAGACTCTGTAGATCATGCAATGTAATACTAATGGCGCCTTGCTAGGTCGTAGCCATTGACTTAGCTGAAGGCTATTCTAACTATCTGCTCTGCAAATGAGCGAGGCTTCGTCAGTGTGCATCGCTAGCTACGTCGTCCGTACAACTGGGGCGAGTGCTAGTCCGTCTCTCGAGACCGGCCGTGTGGTGGCGCTCGGTCTGCAATCACTGACAGTGGCGACTCGCGGGTCCGACATGTACTGATGGACCGCGGCCGATTTAAAGCTACCACTTAGCAAGTGTGGTGTCTGGCGGTGACACCACACATCCTATGGTTGCGATGGGTATCTTTGGATAGCGGGTGTGGCATCTTGTGTGCGAAGGCGTGTTCGCAGGGTGGGGAGGAATGGGCAGTATGTTGTGACCCGAGGAACAGCGCGGTTTCCAAGCACTTGTAAACAGTTGGCTAGGTTAGCTGGTACAGATATATAACTATGATACCTACATCTACATCTACATTTATACTCTGCAAGCCACCCAACGGTGTGTGGCGGAGGGCACTTTACGTGCCACTGCCATTACCTCCCTTTTCTGTTCCAGTCGCGTATGGTTCGCGGGAAGAAAGACTGTCGGAAAGCCTCCGTGCGCGCTCGAATCTCTCTAATTTTACATTCGTGATCTCCTCGGGAGGTATAAGTAGGGGGAAGCAATATATTCGATACCTCATCCAAAAACGCACCCTCTCGAAACCTGGCGAGCAGAGCGCCTCTCTTGTGGATTACATCGGCATACACAACCCCCAGGAGGGAGGTTGTTTCTTTATAGGCTTTCACAGTAGGTGGAGCATTAAATTTATCGGCACGATTCCTCTGTGAGTTGAAGTGCTTGATTTGCTTAACTGTACTCGAGTGTTGTCTTCCACAGTTGGTGATAGCAGTAATTGTATTAGAAATCGCTTGCCGAATTCTACCGTTCGGTTAAACAAGCCAGTGATACAGAGCTCGCGGTTGGTGCCTCTGCTTTGACATAGGTAGTTACTGTACTCATGTAATAGTTTAGATATGGGGGCTTGTATTTAAGAACATCTTGTCACAATGTATAGCTGGTATTGATATCAAAGCCGTCAAGTTTAGCTTTGATGTTTAGTGTGATGTATTTTAAGAAGTATTTTGTCTTAGTTAGTATCTTGAACATTGTGAGGGGTTGTAAGTAGGCTGTTTGGTTTTTATGTTGGTAACGCCATGTAGCGCTCTATATGAAAATCATTGACTGTGCTGTGTGCAGCCTGTGGCTGGTTTGCATTGTTGTAATGCGCTATTGTAGTGGGCAGTTTGATGTTAACAGCGCGTAGCGTTGCATAGTTGGAGGTGAGCCGCAAGCAATATTGGATGTGGGGAAGTGAGATGGCTAATTTTTGAGAGCGGATGTTCTGGACAGAGACAGTAAATTTGTAAGACTGGATGTCATTAACTGCTATATATATAATGACCTTTGAACACTATTAAGGTAAATACATTGTTTGTTCTCTATCATAATCTTTCATTTGCTAACTATGCCTATCAGTAGTTAGTGCCTTCTGTAGTTTGAATCTTTTATTTAGCTAGCAGTAGTGGCGCTTGCTGTATTGCAGTAGTTCAAGTAACGAAGATTTTTGTGAGGTAAGTGGTTTATGAAAAGTATAGGTTATTGTTAGTCAGGGCCATTCTTTTGTGGGGATTTTTCAAAGTCAGATTGCGTTGCGCTAAAAATATTGTGTGTCAGTTTAAGCACAGTCATGTATAATTTTTCTAAGGGGACGTTTCATAGGGTTTTACATTTATTGGTTTCCAGAGACATTTTAGAAGATAAGTGAAACTCCTTTAGGTTGTAACTTCATGAGATATAATCTTGCATTGTATAAAGTTTTAACTTGGCAAGTGTGAGTTGGTACATATCTTAAAGTGTGTAATAATAGTTCTGAGGTTCGGGGGAAGGGGGAGGGGGCGAAGGAGCGCCTGGTCCCCGGCACGAATCCGCCCGGCGGATTTGTGTCCAGGTCCGGTGCGCCGGCTAGTCTGTGGATGGTTTTTAGGCGGTTTTCCATCTGCCTCGGCGAATGCGGGCTGGTTCCCCTTATGCCGCCTCAGCTACACTATGTCGGCAACTGCTGCGCAAACAAGTTCTCCACGTACGTGTACACCACCATTACCACGCAAACATACGGGTTACACTCGTCTGGTGTGAGACGTTCCCTGGGGGAGGTCCACCGGTGGCCGCACCGCACAATAACCCTGGGTTTGGTGTGGGGCGGCGGAGGGGTGAAGTGGACTGTGATAGTCGTCGTGGGGTTGTGGACCACTGTCGTTGCGGCGGGGACGGAGCCTCTCCATCGTGTCTAGGTCCTCGGTTAACATAACATAACATAATATAACATAACATAACATAGTTCTGAGGCACTTCCTATCAACATCTTACTGTAATGTGAAGACTAAATTCGAGTGGCACTGAGTTATTATAGCTAATATCGTGCCGTGGTCAGACGGAATATGACAACCATATATTTTTTTTGGGTCATCAGTCTTTTGAGTGGTTTGATGCGGCCCCCCACGAATTCCTGCCATGTGCCAACCTCTTCATCTCCGAGTAGCACTTGCAACCTACGTCCTCAGTTATTTGCCGGATGTATTCGAATATCTGTCTTCCTCTCCCGTTTTTGCCCTCTACAACTCCCTGTAGTACCATGGATGTAATTCCGTGAGGTCTAGCAGAAGTCCTACAATCATGTCCTTTCTTCTTGTCAGTGTTTTCTTTATATTCCTTTCCTTGACGTTTCTCTAGCGAACCTCCTCATGTATTACCATTTAAGTCCTAATTCCCGACAGTTTTCGTAACACCACATCTCAAATGCTTCAATTCCGTTCCGGTTAACTCACAGTCCATATTTCACTATCATAAATACGATATTGAACTCCAAACGTACATTCTCAGAAATTTCTTCTTCAAATTATGGCCTATGTTTGATACTAATAGACTTCTATTGACCGTGGATGTCATGTTTGCAGTGCTAGGCTGCTTTTTATGTCCTCCTTGCTCCGTCCGTCATTGGTTATTTTGCTGCCTAGATAGCAGAATTCCTTAACTTCATCTGCTTCGTGACCATCAATCCTCATGTTAAGTTTCTCGCTGTTCTTATTTCTGCTACTTCTCATTACTTCCGTCTTCCTTCGATTTACTCTCAGTCCATATTCTGTACTCATTAGATTGTTCATTCCATTTAGCATAACCTACAATTCTTCTTCGCTTTCACTCGGGATAGCAGTGTCATCAGCGAATCGTATCACTGATATCCTTTCTCCTTGAATTTTAATTCCACTCTTGAACCTTTCTTTTATTTCCATCATTGCTTCATCGATGTAAAGATTGAACAGTAGAGGGGAATGACTGCATCCCTGCCTTACATCCTTTTTTAATCCGAGCACTTCGTTCTTGGTTGTCCATTCTCATTATTCCCTCTTGGCTCTTGTACATATTATATATCACCCGTCTCTCTCTGTAGCTTACCACTACTTTTCTCAGAATTTCTAACATCTTGCATCATTTTACATTGTCGAACGTTTTTTCCAGGTCGACAAATCCTATGAAGGTGTCTTGATTTTTCATTATTCTTGTTTCCATTATCAGCCGCAACGTCAGAATTGCCTCTCGGGTGCCTTTACTTTTTCTAAAGCCAAACTGGTCGTCATCTAGCACATCCACAATTTTCTTTTCCATTCTTCTGTACATTATTCTTGTCATTCTTGTATGAGCTGTTAAGCTGATTGTGCGATGATTGTCGCACTCGTCAGCTCCTGCAGTCTTCGGAGTCGTGGGGATGATATTTTTCAAATGGTTCAAATGGCTCTGAGCACTGTGGGACTTAACACCTGAGATCATCAGTCCCCAAGAACTTAGAACTACTTAAACCTAACTAACCTAAGGACATCACACACATCCATGCCCGAGGCAGGACTCTAACCTGCGACCGTTGCAGCAGCGCGGTTCCGGATTGAAGTTCCTAGAACCGCTCGGCCACAGAGGCCGGCGATGATATTTTTCCGAAATTCGGATGGTACATCGCCAGACTCAGACACTCTACACACCGTCGTGAATAGTCGTTATGTTGCCACTTCCCCCACTGATATTGGAAATTCTGATGGCATGTTATCTATCCCTTCTGCCTTATTGACCTTAAATCCTCCAAAGCTCTCCTACATTCTGATTCTAATACTGCGTCCCCTATCTCTTCTAAATCGACTCCTTGTTCTATCATGCCAGACAAATCTTCCCCCTCATAGAGACCTTCAATGTACTCTTTCCACCTACCCGCTCTCTCCTCTGCATTTAACAATGGAATTCCCGTAGCGCCTTAATGCTACCACCCTTCTTCTTAATGTCACCAAAGGCTGTTTTGACTTTCCTGTATGCTGACTCAGTCCTTTCGACAATCACTTCTTTCTCAATTTCCTCGCATTTTTCATGCAGCCATTTCGTCTTAGCTTCCCTGCACTTCCTTTTTATTTCATTCCTAAGCGTCTTGTATTTCTGTATTCTTGAATTTCCCCGAACATTTTCGTACTTCCTTCTTTCATCGATCAACTGAAGTATTTCTTCTGTTACCCATAGTTTCTTCGCAGTTACCTTCTTTGTACCTATGGTTTTCTTTCCAATTTATGTGACTGCTATTTTTAAAAATGTCCATTCCTCTTTAACCGTACTGAGCTATTCTTTATTACTGTACCCAGAGCCTTAGAGAACTTCAAGCGCGTCTCACCATCCCTTAATACTTCCGTATCCCACTTCTTTGCATAGTGATTCTTCTTGAGTAATGTGTTGGACTTCAACCTACTCTTCGTCACAACTACATTGTGATCTGAGTCTATATCTGCTGCCCAGTTTCTGATTACGAAATCTCTATCTACCTATGATGTTGTCTAACTGAAATTTTTCCGTATCACCCCGTCTTTACAAGTATACTGCCTCCCCTTGTGGTACTTGAACAGAGTATTCGCTATTACTAACTGAAATTTAATACAGAGTTCAGTTAGTCTTTCCGCTCTCTTATTGCCCAAGCGCATATTCTCCTGTAACCTTTTCTTCTACTCCTTCCCCTACAACTGCATTCCAGTTACCCATCTCTATTAGATTTTTACCTTTCTTTATGTATTCCTTTCAATGTCTTCATATACTTGCTATCTCTTCATCTTCAGCTTGCGATGTCGGCATGTATACCTGAACTATCGTTGTCAGTGTTGGTTTGCTGTCGATTCTGATACGAACAACCCTATCACTGAACTGTTCACTGTAACACCCCCTTTGCCCTACCTTTCCGTTTATAACGAATCCTACTCCTGTTATACCATTTTCTGCTGCTGTTGATATTACTCTATACTCATCTCACCAGATATCCTTGTCTTCTTTGCATTTCACTTCACTGAACCCTACCATATCTAAACTGAGCCTTGCATTTCCCTTTTCAGATTTTCTAACTTCCCTACCACATTCAAGCTTCTGACATTCCGTGCTCCGACTCGTAGAACGTTATCCTTTCGTTGATTATTCAGTCTTTCTCTCATGGTCACCTCCCCTTTGGCAGCCCCTCCCGGATATCCGAATGTAGGGCTAAATGGTTCAAATGGCTCTGAGCACTATTGCACTTAACTTCAGATGTCATAAGTCCCTTAGAATTACAGGGTGATTCAAAAAGAATACCACAACTTTAAAAATGTGTATTTAATGAAAGAAACATAATATAACCTTCTGTTATACATCATCACAAAGAGTATTTAAAAAGGTTTTTTTTCACTCAAAAACAAGTTCAGAGATGTTCAATATGGCCCCCTCCAGACACTCGAGCAATATCAACCCGATTCTCCAACTCGTTCCACACTCTCTGTAGCATATCAGGCGTAACAGTTTGGATAGCTCCTGTTATTCCTCGTTTCAAATCATCAATGGTGGCTGGGAGAGGTGGCCGAAACACCATATCCTTAACATACCCCCATAAGAAAAAATCGCAGGGGGTAAGATCAGGGCTTCTTGGAGGCCAGTGATGAAGTGCTCTGTCACGGGCTGCCTGGCGGCCAATCCATCGCCTCGGGTAGTTGACGTTCAGGTAGTTACGGACAGATAAGTGCCAATGTGGTGGCGCTCCATCCTGCTGAAATATGAATTGTTGTGCTTCTTGTTCGAGCTGAGGGAACAGCCAATTCTCTAACATCTCCAGATACTGTAGTCCAGTTACAGTAGCACCTTCGAAGAAAAAGGGACCAAAAACTTAATTGGCTGAAATGGCACAGAAAACGTTCATCTTAGGCGAGTCACGTTCATACTGAGTTGTTTCCCACGGATTCTCAGTGCCCCATATACAGACATTGTGACGGTTGACTTTCCCGTTAGTGTGGAAAGTTGCTTCATCACTAAACACAATCTTTGAAACGAAAGATTCATCTGTTCCCATTTGAGCAAGGATAAAGTCACAGAAATCGATTCTTTTAATCTTATCAGCTGCAGACAGTGCTTGAACCAATTTCAAACGATAAGGTTTCATAACTAACCTTTTTCGTAGGACTCTCCATACAGTTGATTGTGGAATTTGCAGCTCTCTGCTAGCTCTGCGAGTCGGTTTTCCTGGGCTGCGAACAAATGCTTGCTGGATGCGTGCTACATTGTCATCACTCGTTCTCGGCCGTCCAGAACTTTTCCCTTTGCACAAACACCCATTCTCTTATACCAACGTTTAATACACCACCTATCAGGAGTTTTAACACCATACTTCGTTCGAAATGCACGCTGAACAACTGTCGTCGATTCACTTCTGCCATACTCAATAACACAAAAAGCTTTCTGTTGAGCGGTCGCCATCTTAGCATCAACTGACGCTGACGCCTAGTCAACAGCGCCTCAAGCGTACAAATGTACAACTAAATGAAACTTTATAGCTCCCTTAATTCGCCGACAGATAGTGCTTAGCTCTGCCTTTTGTCGTTGCAGTGTTTTAAATTCCTAAAGTTGTGGTATTCTTTTTGAATCACCCTGTACTTAAATATAACTAACCTAAGGACATCACACACATCCATGCCCGAGGCAGGATTCGAACTTGCGACCGTAGCGGTCGCTCGGTTCCAGACTGTAGCGCCTAGAACCGCTCAGCCACTCCGGCCGGCGAATGTAGGGCTATTCCGGAATCTTTAGCCAATGGATAAATCATCCTGACACATTTCAGTTACAGGTCTCGTGTCCTGTGGATACACGTTGTGCGTCTTTAATGCAGTGGTTTTCATTGCCTTCTGCATCATACCGTTAATCATTGCTGATTCTCCGTCCTTTAGTGGCAGTTTCCCTCCACAAGGACAAGAGAATGCCCTGAACCTCTGTACGCACCTCCACCTCTTTGACAAGGCCGTTGGCAGAATAATGCAGACACAAGTTCCTATAGTAATAATTCTAATCATTGTTTGATGAAAGCTAATATTTGTTATTCTTCAGATCACAAGAGATTTTGACTTATGTAATCTGTGTTAATGACCCGTACATAAATTAAGCATTTAACCTTGTATCTTGTGGGAGCATTTCATTAAGTCGCTTTGAGCCTAGTTTGTTGTAGTATGATAATTGTACAAATTCTATACTGCTTTCTTTGAGCCGATGAGCTCGGTTACTTGAAATCATCTCAGTACCTAAATGCATATTTTAGCAGCAAAATTTCAGTGGGTTCTTCATCAGATAAACTTCGTTTCCAAAAATATTTTATATGCCAAGTCTTTGTTTTTAATTAATAGAACCTGGAGGCTGTCACTATGCACATTGTTCACGGAGACACTGGTACAACGCGCTTTCACAACTACTTTAGAGTTACGCATCGATTCAAGTTTCGGTACGGTCAACGTAGACTACTGTCTGGTTTCTCATTTCATACGAAAGTATACGTAAATCAATGATTAATAATTTCCATACTTCAGTATGTGATTTCGTACTTTGTGCTCGCCTGCGGCCTGCTCGGTAGAAATCCTCCACATCACAGTGACTCAAATCGGTAGGTATGACGAACCTCAACTATGTCGGATAACGGGCCGCTCTCACGCCACAAGTGAGCTGCAGTCTGCCAGAGATGAATAAGGTCAAAATTCGATATGCGGTAACTGATACTGATATCTGTACCCTTGCAACGTATCCCAATAAGAATGTCACGCAACGGAATACTACACTCCTGGAAATGGAAAAAAGAACACATTGACACCGGTGTGTCAGACCCACCATACTTGCTCCGGACACTGCGAGAGGGCTGTACAAGCAATGATCACACGCACGGCACAGCGGACACACCAGGAACCGCGGTGTTGGCCGTCGAATGGCGCTAGCTGCGCAGCATTTGTGCACCGCCGCCGTCAGTGTCAGCCAGTTTGCCGTGGCATACGGAGCTCCATCGCAGTCTTTAACACTGGTAGCATACCGCGACAGCGTGGACGTGAACCGTATGTGCAGTTGACGGACTTTGAGCGAGGGCGTATAGTGGGCATGCGGGAGGCCGGGTGGACGTACCGCCGAATTGCTCAACACGTGGGGCGTGAGGTCTCCACAGTACATCGATGTTGTCGCCAGTGGTCGGCGGAAGGTGCACGTGCCCGTCGACCTGGGACCGGACCGCAGCGACGCACGGATGCACGCCAAGACCGTAGGATCCTACGCAGTGCCGTAGGGGACCGCACCGCCACTTCCCAGCAAATTAGGGACACTGTTGCTCCTGGGGTATCGGCGAGGACCATTCGCAACCGTCTCCATGAAGCTGGGCTACGGTCCCGCACACCGTTAGGCCGTCTTCCGCTCACGTCCCAACATCGTGCAGCCCGCCTCCAGTGGTGTCGCGACAGGCGTGAATGGAGGGACGAATGGAGACGTGTCGTCTTCAGCGATGAGAGTCGCTTCTGCCTTGGTGCCAATGATGGTCGTATGCGTGTTTGGCGCCGTGCAGGTGAGCGCCACAATCAGGACTGCATACGACCGAGGCACACAGGGCCAACACCCGGCATCATGGTGTGGGGAGCGATCTCCTACACTGGCCGTACACCACTGGTAATCGTCGAGGGGACACTGAATAGTGCACGGTACATCCAAACCGTCATCGAACCCATCGTTCTACCATTCCTAGACCGGCAAGGGAACTTGCTGTTCCAACAGGACAATGCACGTCCGCATGTATCCCGTGCCACCCAACGTGCTCTAGAAGGTGTAAGTCAACTACCCTGGCCAGCAAGATCTCCGGATCTGTCCCCCATTGAGCATGTTTGGGACTGGATGAAGCGTCGTCTCACGCGGTCTGCACGTCCAGCACGAACGCCGTTCCAACTGAGGCGCCAGGTGGAAATGGCATGGCAAGCCGTTCCACAGGACTACATCCAGCATCTCTACGATCGTCTCCATGGGAGAATAGCAGCCTGCATTGCTGCGAAAGGTGGATATACACTGTACTAGTGCCGACATTGTGCATGCTCTGTTGCCTGTGTCTATGTGCCTGTGGTTCTGTCAGTGTGATCATGTGATGTTTCTGACCCCAGGAATGTGTCAATAAAGTTTCCCCTTCCTGGGACAATGAATTCACGGTGTTCTTATTTCAATTTCCATGAGTGTAGAAATGTGTCTACTGAGGTGAACCTTCTCACAAGTCCATTTAGATCAAGATTCACACTTGCACAATAGTTGAGACCAAAAGAAATAAATCTTGATGCTATTTGAATATCCAGAGTAATAAAGAAGAACGTATCTGACAATTAGGAACGCGTCTATAGAAGAAATGAAAGAACACATCTTTATACAATGATGAAGAAATTACTGACTCCTACAAAAATTAATGCTTCATTCTACAAACGTAGCGCATAACATAACTACTGACAAGTCTTCTGTATATTTTTAACATGCTCTAACTACTCGAGTCACCTGCAGCCACTGTAACTCCAACAATCTCCCAGCGATCGCCACCTATAATAGAGAGGTGGTGTGAAAATTGATACGTCCCCTTTGAACATTTACACATGACTGTCCTTAAACTGACACACTATATTTTTAGCGCAACGCAATCTGACTTTCAATAATCCATACAAAAGAATGACCCTGACTAACATTAACCTATACCTTTCACAAATCACTTACCTGACACACTATATTTTTAGCGCAACGCAATCTGACTTTCAATAATCCATACAAAAGAATGGCCCTGACTAACATTAACATATACCTTTCACAAATCACTTACCTCACAAAAATCTTCGTTACTCGAACTACTGCAATACAGCGAGCGCCACTACTGCCAGCTAAATAAAAGATTCAAACTACGGAAGGCACTAACTACTGATAGGCATAGTTAGCAAATGAAAGATTTTAATAGTGAACAAACAATTTATTTACCTTAATAGTGTTGAAAAATCATAATATACATAGCAGTTCATGACATCCAGTCTTACAAATTTCAAAACACCGCCATTTCTCTCCCCACATCCACCACTGCTGGCGGCTCACCTCCAACTGCGCAACGCTAAGCGCTGTTCACATCCAGCTGCCGCTGCCCAACACTACAATGGCAGACAACAATGCAAACTAGCCACAGACTGCACACAGCACAGCCAGTGATTTTCATACAGAGCGCTACGTAACGTTGTCAATAAGAAAACATAAACAGCCTACTTACATAGCCCCCATGCTCCCCACAAAAAATTTTACAAATTGTTTTGGGCAGTGGCCAATAATGATTTGATAAAATTTTTCATAATTACAATAACAAAGATATCAAATGCACTCACTTATTGATACAATGTTGGTCAAAAACTAAAATTTTCTCACAGTCCATAAAGACATTCCTGATCATTCATCACAGTAAAACTGCAGTTTTTTTTTTTTCAAAGTCTGAGCAGTAAAAGAAAATGCACACGGAAGTAGTGGATTTCCATGCTGTCTTGAAGAAGTAGTGTTGTCCTTCCAACGGAAAGACAGTGCTGACTCTTGAAGAATGTTGGTAGGTAGGTCATCACAGAGCAGACCCACTGTAGTCCTGGTAGAGGTTACGGTATTGGTGGGCCACCAGAGGTGCAGACCCACTGCAGTCCTTGTAGAAATAATGGTATTGGTAGGCCATCAAAGATGCAGACCCACTGCAGTCCTTGTAGAAATAATGGTATTGGTGTGTCATCAAAGGTGCAGACCTACTGCAGTCCTTGTAGAAATTGGTGGGCTATCAAAGATGCAGACCCACTGTAGTCCTGGTAGAGACGGCCAGCAGCCATCTGTTGCGACTGTGCAGTTGCACAATCACCATCGAAGAGTCTTGTGGACAATACAGCAAATCCATAAACCACCACTTGTGCACTCACAAATTTTTTGGCATGTCCTTAGAACCAGCAACGCTGTTAACCAGTCCCTTGCTGAATTATCAACACACGTGCAAACACTAACAGTCCCCTTTTTTCTCACATATTCCGCGTGTACTATGACCAACAAAAACGTGTGCAGTGAAATGGAACTTACAAGTTAATAATATGATGAACTGGTGTCAATTACAATTTTATAACATAAGAATACAATTACAAAGGTACAAAATACATCATTAAAGAACATAACAATACAGATAACATTTGTAGTACAAGCTTTACAAAAGAATCAAAATAACATATACATCAGTATTACAGGAATTATTACATGAGTACATACATAAAAGATCAGAATAACTTTCGAAACATCAACTTCACACACGAGCATTAAAACAGAACAGAATAAATAATGTCTAAACATCTTTACAAAGAAAATAACATATCATCAGAAAAATTCTACAACATAACTCTTATTAGCTAAACACATTAAGACAGGAGAAACACAAATTCACATAGTGTAATAACACAAAAATACAGGACAGGGTTTGTTTTCAGTGTGACATTTGGTACTGCAGTCCACCCCAAAACTTCATTCCATAGACTTTTCCTCTTATTTCAACATTTGTTTCCACCAAAAAAATTCTATCCAAGTATGCTTTCTGTATTTATATGTTCACACATTTATTACCTCATTATTTATTTTCCATTATCTTACCTCATCATTTATTTCCAAGGAAATCCTACCTAAACCTGTTGTCCCTAAACCCTACTTTTTTGGTTCATATCCTCTTTCAAAATACTTTTTTGGCCAAACCATTTTCTTATAGCTTCTCAATGCATTTCTTCCAATTCATCACAACTTGTTCTTTTATATGGCCTACCCCATCGTAAGCTAACTTAAATCTACTGAGCTCAGATGCTAAACTAAGGGACGAGGCAAGCAGCAGCACAAAACAATTAACACAAACAGAAATGACAAAAAAATGCAAATTGGCAAAGCAAGCAGCAATATTACAACTAATATAAGGCAATGAGCAGCAAACAAGAAAAATAAGTCAGTAGTATAACTGGCTTAACAGAGTACCGTAAAGTGAAATTTAGTAGCACTATGCCTGGCAAACAGCAGCAGCAAATGCAATTACTAATACCTAAACATGACAAAGCTCAAGCAGAAAAAATAGCACACTACACACAACAATGCTGATAAGGAAAATGTATATTCACATCTCAATGTCTATGTAATTAAAGTGGTGCACCACAAGAAGTTATTCTACCAAAAAATATTACCAAGTACTTGAAAAGAAAATTATGTATGCAATTACTGTTATTAGTCCCTTCTTATTGTTCTTTCCTTTGCAAGTGCTCCTTTTTCGAAGAATGTGGATCATAAAATTATTATTTAATAGATCTGTTGACAGAAAGTGTTCACATTAGCAAATGCATTTAATTTTATTTTATAAAACCAATGCTGCAACACAGCTGGAAACCAGATATCAAATGAAATAAGGAACTATGAAAAGCAAAGCATAAAAATATCATTCAATAGTCATGTGACATTTCATAAGTTAGTAGAAATTCTCTCAACTCTCGTAGAAAGACACTTGTCATAATCAGGTGTGCAGATGTAAGTATCTTTCCAAGTAATAAGAGTGTCGTATTTGCGATGCTTTCTACAAAGGAATATCAATAGCGAGGATAATGGCCTCTTTTTTTTCTCTCCACCTAATAGCTTTCTTTTGTCAGGCGACTATCACTCAGCTGGGCACCCAAAACGCATTACGTCAAGGCCACTTACCTTTGTCACCGAAATATTTACGACAGCAGTTTCCACTACAGTGGCAGCCTCATGTAAAAAAATTTCACAGGTTGAGAATTTGCGTTACAAATGTGTAGAAACAAAATTCTATAAATATAACAGTGTCCAAAAAATTTTCGTCGGCATTGTGATACATTACGCATATACACACATTTCATAACTCTTAAAGTAAGATTCTTGGTTTCCAACATCCTTTTTCACAAACCTGAGTCGCTAATCACTACTCATTATTCCTTACCTTATTACACATATACATATTCGTCGACACTTCTTCAATATTTCATCATAATAAATTCCTCATATAGCATCAGCTTATGGATCATAAACATACCTCAAAAGCATAATACACATCGTCGTCGTAATGATAACACCATAACACCTCAGCCAAATCTCAAAAACGTCGTAGCTTTTTGCAATAATTTCAAAACCTAAAAAAAATTCTCTGCTCATTTCAATAGTGTCATCTACCTCAAACGTACTTCAAAAATCATGATCCCATACCAAATACATCATTCAAAGCTCTCATAGTATCACAATGGTTCCGAAAAAATATGAACAGTTCACAAAGTACAGACAAAATACAATTTCATAAGTGTGAAGTTATCCTTCTATGTAATTACGTGGACATCTGTCACTGACATAGTAAAAAAAAATGTTTGTCTCTCAGTTAAATGATCAAATAGCTGTGTAATTTATGTGTTAGAGAAATATGGTACCGATGTGTAAAGTTGTATAAGCAATTACCATATTAGCTAGGGCTCCTTGTGCTTGCCAAACACATGGCCGGCCGCGGTGGTCTCGTGGTTCTAGGCGCGCAGTCCGGAACCGTGGGACTGCTGCGGTCGCAGGTTCGAATCCTGCCTCGGGCATGGATGTGTGTGATGTCCTTAGGTTAGTTAGGTTTAAGTAGTTCTAAGTTCTAGGGGACTGATAACCACAGCAGTTGAGTCCCATAGTGCTCAGAGCCATTTGAACCAAACACATGGTACACTAAGTAAGCGTGTACCCCCATTAGGATTAATGTAATTATACCCTCAGGTGTTACAGATTGCTGCAATGGAATGAAATGTATCACGGAAAACCTTTGTATCATTGTACTTCAAATATCTTTAAAAATAAATGATTTAAGTACAAAATTAATCACTCAAATACGTGTCCTGTAGCGCTAAATGTGCGTCTTGCTGTAAGATAATCTCTGTGGAAGTGTCGTAGTTATTGTTCTCCGAAAGTTAAGTTCTGTAGAAATGTACTTACCTCATGATAAACAAAAGTGAAATGCTTTGCGTAAAGATATCTTAGTTATTACGCTTATTGCCGTGATGAAGAAAGTACTGTGCTATAACGTATTGTTGTGCTACAGAAAAGGCTGTCTCATTGTAGCTATACCACAAAAGTTACTACTAAAACATGTTTTACTTTCCAGAATAATACAGAAAAACTTTGCAGATATAAAACAGAAACACTTCAAAGGCAACATTGTAAATTGTCACTCATTAGTAGCGTTGTGATAAAATCGTGTAGCTGTCACATAAACTAACCACTGTGTCATCTGGTATATCACTGAAAGTACTTTAAATCCAGAATGTATTTTCAAGTAAACCAAAATGTTGCATTAAAATCTCATTAGCAGTACCAGTATATGTTCTAAGTATGTAAGCCTTACGTAATCGTGCAACTAACAAGCAAGAATATACACACACAATAATACTGTGACATCTGTTCACTACAACTGTTGTGGATTGGCAAGAGGGCCAACCCACTAATGTAAGAGGAAGCCAAAAGGCACGCGTTTTAGCTCACGCAGGCTGGCGTGAGGTCTGGAACAGGACAGGGAAGTTAGACTAGAAGAAAAGGATGTAACTGGTGGAATACTTAACTTTAATCCATTAATGTGGAACGTAGCTCTTGTCTGTACATTCTTTACAATATCAATAGCAACTGATAATGGTGCCTTGTTAGGTCGTAGCAAATGACGTAACTGAAGGCTATGCTAACTATCGTCTCGGCAAATGAGAGCGTATTTTGTCAGTGAACCATCGCTACGAAAGTCGGCTGTACAACGGCAAATGAGATCGTATTTTGTCAATGAACCATCGCTAGCAAAGTCGGCTGTACAACTGGGGCGAGTGATAGGAAGTCTCTCTAGACCTGCCGTGTGGCGGCGCTCGGTCTGCAATCACTGATAGTGGCGACACGCGGGTCCTACGTATACTAATGGACCGCGGCCGATTTAAAGGCTACCACCTAGCAAGTGTGGTGTCTGGCGGTGACACCACAATAACAATGCATTCGAAATTTCTGTTTAAATAAGTTCTCTTGGTTCTCGATTGGAAATTTAACTTCAAACATTGTTGCATGGTAACAGTTTCTAAGTCTAACAATGCATACTAGAAATGTGAAGTGAAAAGATTTATAGCAAAGACAAAGTTAAAAAGCAGATTGTCTTTCAATAAACGGTTTTACATGTGAAATGTGGTGTACACCTTTACTCTTTATAGTGCGCAAACTTTCAACTTCAAAGCATTTATCATGTTGTATACGTCGGTAAGGAATGCTAAAATTTTTCTCAAGGTTAGCGTGTATGTTATTTTCCCTGAGCCAGCCGGCGCACGTGGCTGCCTGCGGTGTGAGTCATTGTCTTTCTCTTTGTTGGCGTGCGTCGTTATTGGGATTAGGAGACCTAACTTCTACAAATTCCCCTTGTCGAGAGTGCCCTGCTCTGTTTGAATCCCGCCAGTTCTGAAGGAATTCAGGTCTGTCGTTTTGTCGGTAGTTTACATAGTTTCTTCTTTGTCGGTCATGAGGTGGAGAATTTCTCCTGGAATCGTAACTGCACGCTGAACTGTTGCGTCTGAAGTTATTCTGTCTCCCTTGATAATAATTGTTTTTGTCCCCATATTGTCTGTTTCTATGGTAATCTCTGTCATATTCATTACTATGGAAATGCGATCTTTCTCGGTAATTATTATTACTCTGCCAGTAGTTGTCATATGGGTGGTCTCTGTTTTGGTCACGATTTGCGTTGTAAGAATAGACTTGTCGTGTCCAGTTATTGTTTCTGTCGTCACGGAATTGTGACGGATGTGACCTGTAGTGGTTGTTTTCCTGTTTTCGCATCCCGCGACTGTCTGTGTCAATTTCTGCGTATTTAACTGAACTGAACTTTATCTGACTGCATGAAAATATTGTTGGAAAATTAATACTCAAAATACACATCTGACTGCATGAAAGTTTAGTGGTAAAAAATAAATGAAAGTCACCAACCTACATCTGACTGCGTCTGTGGACTTAGCTCGTGCACTCCATCCCGTTTAGCCGATAATAAAACGTATATTCAACTCAGCCATAGTGCAATGGCATAAAATTGTCTTTCTAGATAACTTTACTCATTTTGGCCCTGTTTGTTACTTAATAAAAATTCTGTCCTGATCTGAATAATTTGCCAACTGTGCAATGACATATAGATTATTTTACTCTGATAAATGAAATTATTAGCTTTACTCATGGGAACTTTACTTTAATGTACCTTTTTGGTTCAATGCAAGCACAGGATGCGGAGAACGACATAAGGTATGAGATGAAACTCTAATTTTATCTAAAAATATTTATTGTTCAAACTTTTAAGGCACATGTCAAAAACTAAAAAAAACTTCTATAGTATGGATTTACGGGAAAGTTTCACAAAACGCTTATTGCATCAGCAATGGGATTTCTATCTAGCTTTTAGACATTATTTAACCAAAGAAAACCTATTTTATTAATTACTTTTTCTAGTTTCCCCAGGTATGTGCCGAGTTTCGCTCAGTATATAGCTTATTATGTGCGTAGCGCCAATTCTTACTTTGATGCTGTCACGACCCGGCTGCCTCCTGCAGGCATCTAGCTCCGACTCGAAAGACGTCTGCTGCCTCTGCGCATCTCTTCACCACTACTCAAATTTTTACCGTGTGCACCTAGCTCTGTTAGCTGTCAAAGATCTTACTACTCGAAGATGTACTACTCGTCCAACCTTGGGGTTGGGAACTATCGACATTTTTCACTGGCTATATCCTGATCGAATCTCAGCACATACCTTTCAAAGTACCTCAGCTTAGAATTATCAGACGCAAGTATTTCAGCGTAAAATTACCACACGTGGTTTCACTGTGACCGTCTGTCACTGACAAAGAATCCTAAGTTCCCCATGAGTTTTACCTGCCTACCTTTGCATGAACCTCCACCAAAAAGTTTTGTTCTCGTCGATACTCTGGAAAGCGAAATCATTATTTCTAGCTACTCTTAAATATTCCACATGCATTCCGTTCCCATAGTCTTTAGTTTTACGGAGCACACTGAAAATAGGTGTTTCAACTTCAGGAATCAGCGACAAAGTGTCGGAACATGGCCGTTCACCAGGCCATCCCTCGCTTCCTTACAAGTGGGGAAGGATCCTGTTACCGTATTGATCAGACACACACTCCAGGCCTGTAGTGCTCTGGAACACTTCGTTTCTTTGGTGCTGCCAAAGGTGACCAGGGGACTGTTTCAATGATAATTACAGATTCTACATCCACTATCTGCGGTCAGCAGACATAAACCATTCAGTTATTCCTCAAACATCACTAACTGGATATAGCAATCTGTTTTTAAAGGAAGTGCACATATGAATAATTAAATATACAAATTTTTCTAATTTTCTACATCAGTATCCGGTTCAAGTGTACTGAATAAAGTTGTGTTACCATAAAATCGCTGTTCTGAGAAGAACAACAAAGTATGTTGTCATTCAACGGGTATTACTGTACCCAATGAGGCAAATCGTTTCTGTGTCGGGTAGTACTGTACCGTTTCAAACTAACAGGCGACCGAAGCGCCACCAGGCGACTAGCCAGAAACGGATCGCGCCAGTAGGCAAAGATGTAAAAACATAGAACGAGCCGACAGGGCTGAGTGTGGTTTCACATAAAAACAATACGGAGGCACTTGTTTTGAGTACGCCTCCGTAAAAGAAACCTCTAATGAACTATATTGCGTATGAGTGTTCTCAAATGCCGTAAAATTGAGGTTCGACAAAGACTTGATGTTCTCAAAAAGTGGTAGACACTCGTTTTTATAGATCACTTAGACGTGGTATAGTTCCGTTACAACTGCTTCGATCACATTGTACATTTGTTACCAGACATACAGCGATGAGCAATACATTCCAATTTATCTGAATTTGTTGTGATATCGCAGTTACTATCAAAGAGCAAAATGCAACATGGACAACGTTTTCTGATTAACTTTGTCAGCAGTGGACCCTCCGACGTTGAGGTGCCGTTTGTAGAAGCCATTACCATGAATTACATCATGTAATGAACGAGCTAAAAGCATCGCTATAGAATCACTTTTTGCAAAGATAATTTAGTCTCAAACGATGAGGTAGGTTTTCTCTAGCTGAACTATAAATATACGTCAGCGCAAATCCGAGGAAGTGTTGGCTTGGTTACTTCCTTTAGTGACGAGGAGTCAGTAGCTGCGTACGTCTGTAATTGGATAGGCAAGTTGTGTTAACGTTCCTTGTCTGGCTCGTTTGAAAACAGCAGCACTGTTAAATATTCATCAAGTACAAAAGTTACATAGTAACAAGTAAATGCTAAATATGCAGATCTTAGAGTCTGTCCGAACATGGAATAGAAACGTGGACTATGGAGCAGTACAGGCGGGAGTAGAGTAGATGAAATGTGGTATAACTGATGAATTCTGAAGATCGTGCAGGTAGATCAGATAACTAATATGGATATACTGAATGGAATCGGGGACAACAGAAATTTGTGGCTGAACGTGATTAACAGAAGGGACAGCCAGGAATAGTTGATTCGGCAATGAAAGTAAATACTGACTGAAATAAATTTTCACTTCCCTCGCAGAACTTGTGCAGGTGGCTGCAGCTGTCGTCCTCTCTTTAAAAACATGTGAATAAAACATTTAATAATCGACCAATTAAACATGGTTATTAAACATTGCTATAACAGCTAAACAGTTAAAGAAATTGTGCTCTGTTTCTACTCTCACCCCATTAAACGTAACGCTACACATTTCTTTCAATTAACATTAGCTTAGTAAGAAGATAACGGAATAGCTCCTTTGAAAGTACTGATGTAGAAAAAAAGTCGCCAGTGTGGGCCGCAAGACGTAGGAACACCTACTTTATCATCTGGCACCAGGGCACAGCATTTAGAGACTCCACTGTATTTTGCGCCGTGTGGCCACATCTTCTCAGACTTGGGAGATGCTTTTCCTCTGCTTGTGTCATGAACAGTTGAACTTGTAGGATGCGGCTCTTTACAGCCATAGAAGATTATTAACGCTACATTAGAGTTAGGTTGTCCGCAGCTCGTGGTCTAGTGACTAGGGTTGCTGCTTCTAGATCACGGGGTCGCCGGTTCGATTTCAGGCCGGGTTGGGATTTTCTCTGCTCGGGGACTGGGTGTTTGTGTCGTCTTCACCATTTCATCATTATCAGAATTAGATTAACTGGAGATTAAGAAAACTCTGAGGCTAGCAATGTTATTACTACGTGAAATAACTTGGATTATAATTTGATTCATGGTTTTGTGTATGTTTCTACGCTGTACGAGTGATATCATATGTACGCTAATGACGCTCCAGTGCAGAAGCATTTCCATTATTTTTCTGGTCGTAATAGCAATTAATTAAGAAATTAGTAACTTTCATAGAGACGTCGTTTCCCAATCAAAGGAAAGAAAAAATTTGGAAATTTGTGGTTAGGTGTTGTGGGAACAAACTGCAGAGGTCATCGGTCCCTGAGCTTACACACTATTTAATCTAACGTAAACTAACTTGCGCTAAGGACAACTCACACAAAATCATGCTCGAGGGAGGACTCGAACCTCCGACGGGGGGAGCCACGCGTACAGTGACAAGACACCCGAGACCGCGCGGCTAACGCGCGTGGCTCAAAGGAAGCTCTTTGAGCTAAGTTTGAATGGTACTTTGCGCCATGAGTACACTGGAGTAGCAACCGAGAAGTGGCTCGTGGTGTTAGAAAAATCCAGTATTTGCTGCCTTAACGTAACTAACCAGCCTGTCCAAAACTGCAGACGTATGCAGTTGCGTTGGTTAGGAACAGCAGATCACTTTCAGTCGCTAGTTTTTTTTTTCTTTTTCTTCTTTTTCGAAATCGGAAGTTTTTAATACCCTTCACAGCGAGAGTTCTGCCTCACTACGAGACGCGTTATCCGGAAAGCCCTTTGTTTGGTAGCTGGCACAGTCTGCTAATTACATGGTCATTTCGTTCAGGTGCCTTGATGACCCATTTTAACTGAGTACTAAAGGCATCAAAAGATAGATAAGAGATTGGTCACTCGGAAAACGGTTACTGATCTTGTTGCCCTCTACCTGCGACTATCATTTTGGTGTCCACGGGTCGTCTGGGTAGAAAGGCCCGCACGTGTCGTATTAGGTTTAGGTGCTTCGAGGTGAACAGAGCAAATGTGACAGTGCAAACAAATCAGTGACACACAAATATAGACTTTACTGCGCTTCGATACTTAAGTTGCACAGCGACACTTTGGATGTGCTTGCAGACAGATACAACTAAGAAGTGACCTGTCAAGACATGCGTTCTAAATACAATGTCAACAAGACTATGTCCGTTCTGAGCACCTCACTGTCAGTCACAGCAGTATACACTTTTCTTCATGCGATAGGCGACTCAACTTGTAGACTAAGTCTCGCAAGCTGATTTGTAGCTACTGACGGCAACCCTGGGACTCCGTACTAGAACTGTCGTATCCCAAACTCATTTTGTACATGTCGTCTGATGACTTATGTGTGTGCTTGTTCTTCATTGCATGAACGTGCTGTCGCACTACCATAGAAACTATCTCGTATCCAGGCTCATTTCAAATGTTTCAGAGGCCTTTGAAGTTTTTCAGTCGTCTAAGATTCATTATTCATGTAATTGTGAATCACTATCAACATACACATATTTGATTGTTTCTGTAGTCGACTCTTACCAGAGATGTGCTACCCCGCCGGCCGGGGTGGCAGAGCGGTTCTAGGCACTACAGTCTGCAACCGCGCGGCCGCTACAGTCGCAGGTGAATCCTGCCTCAGGCATGGATGTGCGTAATGTCCTTAGTTAGTTTTAAGTAGTTCTCAGTTCTAGGGGACTGATAACCTCAGAGGTTAAGTCCCATAGTGCTCAGAGCCATTTGAACCTTTTTTTTTTTTTTTCGTGCTACCGCCTGCTGCACCACACGTAACGTATTATCATGCCTGACCTATTCCACTGTGAGTGTGACGACAAGTTCGAATCATACCGTTAGCAGGAGACGAAATCTATGTTAACATGTACACGATGGGGTCCATGGAGATACTTTGAACATATCCAGAAACGTGACTATTTGTCACCATCTCATCTATCTCACTGACAACGTCCAATGCCACATACATTTAGAGAACTTTGGTGACTTATTTTTATCACCGTCCCCTCACCTTCCCCTCCTCTCCATATATCCCCCTGCAGATGTCTACAAGTACTATGGACAAATAACACATCCCACAAGATGTGCTGATCGATTTGAATATACATGACAATAAATAGTGATCCGTTCCTCCTTTAGTCGTAATGTGGTAATATGTCTTTTAGTTATGGTCCCTGTTTTGCTCCTTTTTCACACACAAAATTTTCAGGGTTAGAACACTTCAGAAAATGCAAATTGAGTTTTAGAAACTGTGTGTAGAAAGAATATTGCACTTTCGCTACATTCACCGCATCCGATACGCTGAACTTAAATGGATCCTGTAGTTAACGAACGGCCAGTACGCAGACTGTATATTAATTTGCATTCAAATTCTTCTTTCATCATAGTGTTAGTGATGGAAATAATTCTTCCTACTAATCCACTGCTGTTAATTTCCGTTCCTGCTTGAAATTAATTTGAAGCCTGACAAAAGCGGAAAATTTCGTAGTGTATATTTCTGAATAATACATTATATTAAAAACGGAACAATATATTAAAATTATTCTTTTAACTTTTGTATAGTAACCGTTCTGTTTAGATCTCGAATTTAAACGACAAACAAGGAATTACAATCAGTTCATGTTTTTTCACACTAGCAGACAAGTTCTGATTAAAGACTGATCACTTCAGCAAACCACACTTTTATATGTGTGTTATTTTACCCCTTATTGTTAGTGTGGGCCACAGTGTTGCCACTTGGGCGTACTAAGGCATTATTCATGCACGCTCAGCACTTTCTACGTCCTTAATTTGCATTCCCATTGTATGAAGTCAAATTGTAAATGTGTAGATGTGTTATACTAACCGTCTGTGGACCCAGGAACAACGAGCTGAATTTCATCCAACAATTACTTCGCAAGTTACATTAGAGTAAGATTATCGCCTTTTGTTCATCTGACGTTCAGTGGCGTCGTTATAACATCGCCATTATTGTGGGTACGGACAACATGACCTACCAGAAGCTCTTCTGCAAACTCTGCCAACTGTCCGCTTCAGCCGGCCGCAGTGGTCAAGCGGTTCTAGGCGCTCAGTCCGGAACCGCGGGACTGCTACGGTCGCAGGTTCGAATCCTGCCTCGGGCATGGATGTGTGTGATGTCCTTAGGTTAGTTAGGTTTAAGTAGTTCTAAGTTCTAGGGGACTGATGACCACAGCAGTTAGGTCCCATAGTGCTCAGAGTTCACTCGGAAAGTGTGTCGCACGGGAAAGGTTCGAAACTCAGTCGAGCATATCGTCTTAATCTGTTTGGAAGTTTCCAAATTTTCTTACTTTCAGGTACAGATTGATAGAATACTTCTAGATATAACCCATACGATGTGTCTAAGCCATTTAGCCGCCACAGTTCTCTTCTAGGTGTGCTGGTCCACCGACTACACCTCCCGACGAGATCTAAGGTCTCTGCTGAGTAAGACATCAGCTGACGTGTGTGTGTGTGTGTGTGTGTGTGTGTGTGTGTGTGTGTGTGTTTGTCTGTGTCTGTGTGTGTGTGTGTCTGTGTGTGGCAGAATGAACTTCATCGGTCTCCATCGGCTCATATGCCTCAATAAAACTGTTGTACTGGAACGGATTAAGTGATAGGAAATGGATGTTTCCAAGAAAAATGAGACACGAGTGTTGCACCTCGCAATACGTAATAAAAAGCGGATCATGTAACTATGAAATGAAGTAGTGGTCCAAATTAACCATACCTGAATATAAAGTTCTATGCTAAGACACACATAAACAAGAAGTAATCGTACAATCTGTCAGAGATTGAAAAATACAGATGACGAAAAATTAACAATTAGTAGTTCTAACCTAGCACTTCAATTACTTGGGAAAGACCGGATAGGTTAGGAAATTGGAAGGAATGGTATCTTATTAATTAGATGTGGGAAGATGAATTCACGGTGAATGGGCAATGACTGTCTGATTGTGCCAGAAGAACGGAAAATTACTACATGCAAACATCATAATCAGTCAACTGAAGGAAAGTAAAAGATTCCCGGCACCTATTTCATACCAACAATGCGCCAGTTTGCCTATGGTGCAGTTTCGCACCGTACTCTGTGTACTGGAGAGTAGAAAGTCTTGAGTTCTGTAATCTACTGCTCTCTGTAACACATATCTGGGAGGGGGGAAGAGGGGGGGGAAGTTCTTTTCGATTTCTGACGACTATATGCCTATCTCAAATGATTTCTCCTCTCTCTGAAGCCTGCACATATCCCTTGCACTGGAAAATGGTGGTCAACAATAGTGTAGTTAACAAAATTAATACCTCTACATCTGGTGTATTTTCTTTTTTTTTTTTTTTAATGTGTGTTGCACTCCTACTTTGCCATTAAGTTTCTTCACTCAGACAGAACGCTCATTTCCACGTCTGTATTTATCACAATCTGGCGGACTGACTTCCTCTCTACAGCTTTTTTTTGTTAGAATTAACCAATGAGGTGCATTCTTACAACATTTTAGAAAAAGAGTGTTCGTGTGTGGAGCAACGCGGAAAAGGTGGCTCATCGCTCTTACAGACAGAAAAGAATGATGCAGCGGCATTGTGGTCACAGCACACAGGGATCTGCATCTACAACTATCTCCTCATTTCATTGCCTTATAGTGACAAAACAAATAGCTCCTCTGATATGTGTTTTGACTGGATGGCAAGGCTTGTAAGAGCCAAGATTCTCAACAATCCTGGATGCTCGTCATGGTACGTTAAATGACTTCTTTGGACAGAGGCCGTAATCCGATATCGCTGTGGGCACATTACGAGAAAAGCTGCCAGGAGGCGACGTTCAGGCACCATAGCTAATCCATACTTAGCCCATAGCGTTGTACATGCAATGAGTAGACACCCCACCCTATCCCCCTGCTTGCACCTCTAAAATGGGAGCGGAAACTCCCACCGGGGCTCGACCGGACTCAGAGTTATTGTCCTCTGGCTCTGTTTCCTCCCTGGCTCATCACGGCGCTGCTAAATTGCAGACAATACAACATGCAAAACCATCAGCAGTGAATATGGGAGTAAATAGTGTAATACTTGCAATCAATGAGGATACTTATTACCAGCATTAAATATTTGTTAACTGACAGATGCAAAACTTAGACTGCGATGAATTTAAATCCGTTATAAATGAAATGAGAAGTGTCATACCTTTTTTCTCAGATTCGTCACATCTGCATCTATATCTACATATATACTCCGCTAGCCACCAAGCGGTGTGTGGCGAAGGACACTATTCGCGCCAAAGTCATATTCCCCCTCCCCTCTTCTGTTCCACTCGCGGATCGCACAAGGGAAAAACGACTGCCTGCACGCCTCAGTACGAGCTCTAATTTCCATTATCTTTGAATGCTCATCATTGCGCGATATGAAAGTTGGTGGTGATAATATATGCTCTGCATCCTCGGCGAAGATCGGATTTTGGAATTTAGTGTGCAGCCCCTTCCGCTTAGCTCGTCGTCTATCTGAAAGTGTGTCCCACTTCAAACCTTCTATTAGATTTGTATCGCTCTCGCGATGGCTAAATGTCCCAGTCACGAATCTTACCGCTCTTCTTTCGACCTTCTCAATCCCTTGAATCAGACCTAACTGGTAAGGGTCCCATACAGACGAACGATACACTAAGACTGGACGAACTAACGTATTGTAAGGAATTTCCTTTGTTGAAGGACTGCGCCGCTTCAGGATTCTACCAATAAACCGCTATCTACAGTTCGCCTTACCCGTTGCATGTGTAATCTGATCGTTCCATTTGAGATCATTTCGAATAGTCGTACCCAGATACTTGCCGGATGTTACCGCTTCCAAACAGTGGACATCTATTTTGTACTCACTCATTAATGGGGATTTTTGCCTTTTTGTAAGCAGTAGGTTACACTTACTAATAGTGAGAGATAACTGCCAGTCATTACGCGACGCATTTATTTTCTGCAAATCCTCATTGATTTGTTTGCGACTTTCGTGTGATACTACTTTCCTGTAGACTACAGCATCATGGGCAAACAATCTAATGTCGCTGTCAATACCATCAACCAGATCGTTTATGTAAATCGTAAAAAGCAGCGGACCTATTACGCTGCCCTAGGACACACCTGATGTTACGCTTGTTTCTGTTGAAGTTTCCCCATTCAGAACGACATACAGCTCTCTGTCTGTTAGAAAACTTTCTATTCAGCAGCATATGTCATCGGATAGGCCGTAAGCGCGCACTTTTTGGAGCAAGCGACAGCGCGGAGTTGAGTCGAACGCCTTTCGAAAGTCGAGGAATATGGCATCAACCTGGGAGCCGGTATATAGAGCCTGTTGTATATTATGCACAAAGATAGGCAGCTGTGTATCGCATGACCGCGGTTTCCTAAAACTGTTCTGGTTTCCTGCAGATGAGCTTCTCAGAGTCTAGAAAGGTCATTATGTCTGAACACAAAGTAGATTCCATGATTCTACAACAAATCGATGTTAGTGAAATTGGCCGGTAATTAAGTGCTTCCGATTTTCTACCCTTTCGATAGATTGCTATGATCTGGGCTTTCTTCCAGTCCCGTGGAACTTTCCGCTGTTCCAATGATCTCTGATAGATGATGAATAAGAATGGTGCTGTGTTTATAGCATAGTCAACATAAAACCTTACGGGGATACCGTCTGGGCCAGATGCCTTCCTGGCGTCTGAGGATCTTAACTGTTTTACAATCCCAGATACACTAAACACTATGTCAGCCATCCTTGCGTTTGATCGATAGTTGGAAGGGTGAATGGTGCTACAAGCTATATTTAGAATTTCGACCATTTGTTTATCATCATCCGTTACATTACCTGTACTGCCAATAAGAGAAGGTATTGAATTATTTGTAGCGTTCATAGATTTTACGTATGAATAAAATTTTGTTGGGTTATTTTTAGAATCTGCAGGTAAAATATTGCTTTCAAATTCGTTGAAAGAATCTCTCATTGACCTTTTGATAGCTGCTTTCATTTTGCATAATTTCTGTTTGTCAGCGCGGCAGTGACTACGTTTAAAACGACTGTGCAAAATTCTCTGTTTCTCGGCCACTTCCTAATATGTTTGTTGAACCATGGTGGATCCTTTCCCTCCCCTATATTTTTTATAGGTACATATTTCTCTAGCACGCGGTGGACAATATCTTTAAATTCAGAATAAAGGTGCTCAATATCTTTGTGTCCCGCGGTGAAAGCTTGGAGCTGACTATGAAGATATTCATTAATGACGCTTTTATTAGCTTTCCCAAACAAGAAAACTCTACGCTGTTTCTTTGGTTTCTTTGCAACTTCCACTGACATAGAAGCCACAACGACATTATGGTCGCTAATACCTGCTTTCAGATTAACTTCCTCAAAAATATCAGGTCTGTTTCTCGCCAAGATATCTAATATACTACCATCTTGAGTTGGTTTTCTAACCATTTGCTCAAGGTTGTATGTTGATTACGGAGTGATGCAATCAAGCAAATTTTTATTGGGAATTCCAAATCTTGACCGAAGAGGTTGTGTGGAATACAAAAAGAAAAGGGTTCTTTCAGTGAAACATTTTCATTTCCATTAACACATCATTTATCCCTAAAGCCATGACATCCATGCCTTTCAACTGCTGGCGAGTATGTGGCAAACTTCAATTCAGGGCACAAAATATAATAATGGGAAAACCAGTTACATATCCAATTCATTTTGTTTAGGAAAAGGTTACAATGGTTACTCCTTGAATAGACATCTCATCCATACAGAGGTTTTTACAAATTTTGTATTTTTCCTTCATTCTCAATCATTGTCTTTCATCCTAATGATGGCTCAATAGTCTAATCACATTCACTCTTTGCCTGAACAATTGATAGCAGTTCACATTCACACTTTACATGATCAGTCTACTATTCTTATCATAATTCACACACATACCGACTGTTCAAGGCAATGCTAATAAAACAGACATCTATTGAAACACAGAATACTAAAATTTTAATCAAGAGGCAAGAATAATTAATAAGCATTCTTGCTGTAAAAATGAGAACATACATTATTAATAACGTTTATTCTATATTAACAGATAGTATACCCAATAAAATAACTGGTACACAATATCACTAAGGAACGTAATGAAATACCATCTTACAGAAATACAGATTTTGTTAAAAGTTAATCAAGACATGTAAAATATTATTTATTTAGTTCACGACACTTGGCCATGTGTTTATGTGCGCAAAAAGTGATTTAAATTAAGTCCAAGTGGTAAACAATGACGTAGAGATACGAAACTAAAACATTCGAAAGAACTGAAAAATTGCCTCCTTTCTCTCCACAGGGAGACCAAAATTACGCAAGGCATACCAAAAAGTTACAAAATGGTACATCTATTCCACAAATTACACACAATAAAAATATATTGAATCTAAAATTATACCAGTGGTGGTGTTGGCAAAATAATGTCGCTTCCCTGATAATTTTTCCATCGAGTGCAACCGACATGATAATCAATCTACATTTACAAGAGTCAGTCACGGATCTCCTGAATTAAAAGTCCGTCCGTGAAAAGACACACAACATCCTACACAATAAATTACCAATTCTAAGTTGTAGTTGATCACATCGTACTGTTTAATGCACTTAAGTTTGTTTCTAAGAGAAAGTTAAATATACACTCCTGGAAATGGAAAAAAGAACACATTGACACCGGTGTGTCAGACCCACCATACTTGCTCCGGACACTGCGAGAGGGCTGTACAAGCAATGATCACACGCACGGCACAGCGGACACACCAGGAACCGCGGTGTTGGCCGTCGAATGGCGCTAGCTGCGCAGCATTTGTGCACCGCCGCCGTCAGTGTCAGCCAGTTTGCCGTGGCATACGGAGCTCCATCGCAGTCTTTAACACTGGTAGCATGCCGCGACAGCGTGGACGTGAACCGTATGTGCAGTTGACGGACTTTGAGCGAGGGCATATAGTGGGCATGCGGGAGGCCGGGTGGACGTACCGCCGAATTGCTCAACACGTGGGACCGCACCGCCACTTCCCAGCAAATTAGGGACACTGTTGCTCCTGGGGTATCGGCGAGGACCATTCGCAACCGTCTCCATGAAGCTGGGCTACGGTCCCGCACACCGTTAGGCCGTCTTCCGCTCACGCCCCAACATCGTGCAGCCCGCCTCCAGTGGTGTCGCGACAGGCGTGAATGGAGGGACGAATGGAGACGTGTCGTCTTCAGCGACGAGAGTCGCTTCTGCCTTGGTGCCAATGATGGTCGTATGCGTGTTTGGCGCCGTGCAGGTGAGCGCCACAATCAGGACTGCATACGACCGAGGCACACAGGGCCAACACCCGGCATCATGGTGTGGGGAGCGATCTCCTACACTGGCCGTACACCGCTGGTGATCGTCGAGGGGACACTGAATAGTGCACGGTACATCCAAACCGTCATCGAACCCATCGTTCTACCATTCCTAGACCGGCAAGGGAACTTGCTGTTCCAACAGGACAATGCACGTCCGCATGTATCCCGTGCCACCCAACGTGCTCTAGAAGGTGTAAGTCAACTACCCTGGCCAGCAAGATCTCCGGATCTGTCCTCCATTGAGCATGTTTGGGACTGGATGAAGCGTCGTCTCACGCGGTCTGCACGTCCAGCGCGAACGCTGGTCCAACTGAGGCGCCAGGTGGAAATGGCATGGCAAGCCGTTCCACAGGACTACATCCAGCATCTCTACGATCGTCTCCATGGGAGAATAGCAGCCTGCATTGCTGCGAAAGGTGGATATACACTGTACTAGTGCCGACATTGTGCATGCTCTGTTGCCTGTGTCTATGTGCCTATGGTTCTGTCAGTGTGATCATGTGATGTATCTGACCCCAGGAATGTGTCAATAAAGTTTCCCCTTCCTGGGACAATGAATTCACGGTGTTCTTATTTCAATTTCCAGGAGTGTAGATACGATTTTGGAGATTTGGTGGATTTTACCAACAGTAACTGAAGGACGTTGTGGGGTAGAACTAGTGTTGACAAAATTTAGTCCAGTTCAAATTTTTTCAAGTCCACTTCCCCTGGAGACCACCATCTAGTCTTTCAATACATCGCCAGAACTCTACAAACCACCTCAATACCAGACCATAGTCAAGAAAATCAATCTTGGACTTACATGTTCATAATCTTCACTCGCTGATAGCAACAATAATGTCAGCTGGTCCACCAAATACATACACGTGCAAACAATGTTACTGTGGTCTTGAGCAACTCAAGCTCTACATAGTGTCCAGTCACTCAGCTGTAAAGTGTACCTTAGAGCACCTTCTCCGTATTGAGATGTTATAGGAATTGTCGCCTCACATGATAGGTAGTGACAGCTAAGTTCCTACATGGCAGTTATCTCTATTATCAACGTCTCCCTCACTTGAGTAATTTTTGTTTCCTGAGAAACCTTTCCTTACGTAGTGGGCGGTTCTACACTTGCGCAGCATAAAACTTTCAAAAGGAAATAAGTTCCACAGTTCATCACATTTCACGGGTAGAGAAAATATCAATTTTCTTCATGAAGAACCAACGTAGACGTCAGAATGACAGGAAGTGTGTATAAAAGTCATAGACGCGTGATTATTAATGTTTGCATCCAAACAGACAAGATGATAGGCGGATTTCCACAGACCGCTGGTGGATAATCCCAGATCCTTTTCCGGGGACAGATTCCCATCGGCTACTCGTCGTCTGTCAGCGTTGTTCCAGACAGACGGACGTCCGTTATAGAATGCAGCCAGATGGCACTCGCCGCATGTTTCTGAGTGACTAAACGGGAAAGTACATATGTTTCCATATGTAACGGATTAGAAAACCGAAATGGGCAGAAAACATCAAACAAGAGAGAAAGTCATACTGTTGACTTTATTATTAACCACCGCTTACACAATTTATTTAGTATGAGCACCAAAGAAGTGACGAGATGCTACAGCCGTAAAACGACGATATCAACAGTTTCTCGCAGCAGTGTTCCTATATACTCGTTTTCAGAACAGGTAGAAACGGAATGCCTTACTGGTAAAGGCGTTCCTTTAAATATCCCCAGAGCCAAAAGTCACATCGATTCCGATGAGGTGATACTGCAGGCCATGCATCAGAGTAACCTCTGGAAAAATACGTTTGTGGATGGTTGCATTAAGCAGATTTTTCTCTAGGAGAGCGAAATGAGATGTTGCTCCAGCTTGCATGAAAACAGTCATTTGGACACAGTCGCGCAATTCCAAGGCAGGAATCTCATGCTGTACCACGAGACCTCGAAACATGCAGATATCACGATACGATTCGAGGGTCGTTTTTGTGTAGTCTCTTGAAACAGGAAGGGACTGAGAATAAAGCTGCTTGTGAATCCATGCCACACAGCCGCATAGGCCCGTGCAGTGGCTCTTCGTACCCAGCACGCGGTTTAGCAGTACCCCAAATTTGCCATTTCTGTGTATTCACTGCACCCTGTAGTGTAAAACGTCCCTCGCCACTTCATAGCACATTGACCGGCCACATGTCACCAACTCCGGCAGTGCCAGAAACTGGAGAGCAAATTCGGAACGCTGCTGCGAATCATAAAGTTTGAGTTACTGCGCCATCTGAATATTGTGAGGGAACCAGCGTAAGATAGACAGCAAAACTTTCCGTACTGTTGACCAGTAGCTTTCACCTGGATGGAAGGCCTTCCTCTTCCATATGCCCCATCGAGGTCAACAGTGTTATCGAATTTCATTTTCGTCTACTTTGAAACAGTTACTGATATCAGGTCTCTCCTCAGACCTTACGGTCAACATTACTCTCAATACTGTACTATTATTGCTCTCATGCTCATAAAAGAGTTTCACTAACAGCGCACGGTCTCCCTTCTCGATACCCATACTGATCACACTCATTATCGCTTGTCAGATGCAGAGTGGATGTCATACAAACAGTGTATAGCGCCATATTTCTACCCGTGGCCGAAACTGGAATTAACTTTTTCCGTCACAAATCGGTTTCGCATAACGCATTAGCATTTCTACCAAGTTTCACTGCCGTACGATAACAGGGCCTACACTGGACCTCCACGAGTAGCTCCACTTTAATTATAACAACCTGGTCCAGTACGCCTTAGATAAGTTCGTACCGACTAAGGTCCAAAGCGAGGGGAAAGATCCACCGTGGTATAACAATCATGTACGAAAGGTGCTACGGAAACAAAGAAAGCTTCACCATAGGTTTAAGAGTAGTCGAATCATAGCTGATAAGGAAAAGCTGAACGAAGCGAAAAAGAGCGTAAAGAGAGCAATGAGAGAAGCATTCAACGAATTCGAACATAAAACATTGGCAAACAATCTAAACAAGAACCCTAAAAAGTTTTGGTCATATGTAAAATCGGTAAGCGGATCTAAATCCCCTATTCAGTCACTCGTTGACCACGATGGCACCGAAACAGAGGACGACCGAAGAAAGGCAGAAATACTGAATTCAGTGTTCCGAAACTGTTTCACTGCGGAAAATCGTAACACGGTCCCTGACTTCAGCCGTCGCACGGACGCCAAAATGGAAAATATTGAAATAAACGATATCGGAATTGAAAAACAACTGCTATCACTTAGTAGCGGAAAAGCATCCGGACCAGACGAGATACCCGTAAGATTCTACAGTGATTATGCTAAAGAACTTGCCCCCTTTCTATCAGCAATTTATCGTAGATCTCTGGAAGAACGTAAAGTACCTAGCGACTGGAAGAAAGCGCAGGTCGTTCCCATTTTCAAGAAGGGTCATAAATCAGATGCGAATAATTATAGGCCTATTTCGCTTACGTCAATCTGTTGTAGAATAATGGAACATGTTTTATGTTCTCGTATTATGACGTTCTTAGATAATACAAATCTCCTTCATCATAACCAACATGGATTCCGCAAACAGAGATCATGTGAAACTCAGCTCGCCCTATTTGTCCAAGAAATTCACAGTGCCGTAGACACTGGCGAGCAGATTGATGCCGTATTCCTGGACTTCAGGAAGGCATTTGATACGGTTCCGCACTTACGTTTAGTGAAAAAAATACGAGCTTACGGAATATCGGATCAGGTTTGTGATTGGATTCAGGATTTCCTAGAAGAAAGAACACAACATGTCATTCTTAACGGTTCAAAATCTGCAGATGTAGAGGTAATTTCGGGAGTACCGCAAGGAAGCGTGATAGGACCTTTATTGTTTACAATATACATAAATGACTTAGTTGACAACATCGGTAGCTCCGTGAGGCTATTTGCAGATGACACGGTTGTCTACAAGAAAGTAGCAACATCAGAAGACTCGTACGTACTCCAGGAAGACCTGCAGAGGATTAATGAATGGTGCGACAGCTGGCAGCTTTCCCTAAACGTAGATAAATGTAATATAATGCGCATACATAGGGGCAGAAATCCATTCCAGTACGATTATGCCATAGGTGGTAAATCATTGGAAGCGGTAACGACCGTAAAATACTTAGGAGTTACTATCCGGAGCGATCTGAAGTGGAATGATCACATAAAACAAATAGTGGGAAAAGCAGGCGCCAGGTTGAGATTCATAGGAAGAATTCTAAGAAAATGTGACTCATCGACGAAAGAAGTAGCTTACAAAACGCTTGTTCGTCCGATTCTTGAGTATTGCTCATCAGTATGGGACCCTTACCAGGTTGGATTAATAGAAGAGATAGACATGATCCAGCGAAAAGCAGCGCGATTCGTCATGGGGACATTTAGTCAGCGCGAGAGCGTTACGGAGATGCTGAACAAGCTCCAGTGGCGGACACTTCAAGAAAGGCGTTACGCAATACGGAGAGGTTTATTATCGAAATTACGAGAGAGCACATTCCGGGAAGAGATGGGCAACATATTACTACCGCCCACATATATCTCGCGTAATGATCACAACGAAAAGATCCGAGAAATTAGAGCAAATACGGAGACTTACAAGCAGTCGTTCTTCCCACGCACAATTCGTGAATGGAACAGGGAAGGGGGATCAGATAGTGGTACAATAAGTACCCTCCGCCACACACCGTAAGGTGGCTCGCGGAGTATAGATGTAGATGTAGATGTAGGTACATGCGTCACCTGCTGTCATACTTCGCTTGATGTCTTTCAGCTTTCTCGTTGTACGCCGTTGATTCTACCTGTTGAGTATGCAACATAGCGCAGCAGTATCCCAAATGAGGGCGGACGAGCATGATGTAGGCAGTCTCTTTAGTAGATCTGTGGTATCTTCTAAGTGTTCTGCCAACTAAACGCAGTCTTTGGTTCGCCTTTCCCACAACATTTTCTATATGTTATTTACAATTGGAATTGATCGTAATTGTAATTCCTAGGAATTTAGCTGAGGTCACGGCCTTTATATTTGATTGATGTATCGTGTACCCGAGTATTACGGTATTCCTTCACTCACGTAGACGACCTCAGACTTTCCATTATTTAGGGTCGAATGCCAGTTTTCGCACCATACAGTTACGTCTTTGGGGTTTTGCATTCGTTTAAATCTGGTGTGCTTTGTTCGTTGTTTCTGCAACAATGTTCTGATCTGTTTTGTGTACCATGTAGATCACCTCTGTCGTTTGATAATTTATTGGGTATAAATCTCTCAATTGTTGCCGATACTATTTCTTTTTATTCAAGCCGCATATGGTTTCCAGTTACATTGTTAACTTGGAATAAATGGAGATAGTCTCTCAGAAAAAGGGTCAACCGAATTTTTTTCTCTTTTTGTTTTTTAACATATATATTTCTCGTTTATTTTTTGGTGGATATTCACTCTCGCTACGGCAGCCCTGTGGTTACTAATCCCCGTATCCGTTTTGGTGCTCGTTATCAGCTCAGGATTACTTGTTGCTAAGAAGTCAAGTGTGTTATCACAACCATTTACTATTCGGTTGGGCTCATGGACTAACTACTTGAAATTCTTTTCAGAAAATGCCTTTGGCACAATTTCGGGTAATGTTTTGTGCGTACCTCCGGATTTAAACGTATTTTCGCTAATATATGGTGGGTATGTGTTCTTAGATCCTTGAGAATACCTCGTCACGGTTCTAGTTGCATATCGGACCCAAATCTATCCTACACGCTTCACGCAGCCGACATAGCATTCTCCTCAAAGTTTGATCTCTGCGAAATATCGTCCTGCGTGCTGTAAATATTTGCCTGCTAATCAATATCATGTTAGTTCTCCACTACACTCATTGTAAGTACGTTCTTTAGTCTCAATCGTGTCAACTTAGGCACTCACTAGTATCGTTACAAATTTTAATATGCAAAACACACTTGACACATGATCAGCAAGAATCCGAAATCAAAAGAATTCCGTTACCTCGCCCCTGAAATCATTTCAGTGACCACTATAAATAACTAAATCTACTAATCCTCCTAAATACTGCAATACCAGTACCAATCCCATTCATAACGTGAAAATTGACCAATACAAACCAACACAAAACCAGAAAAATGCTGCTAGATAAAGATATGGGATAGTACATGAGCAAACAACTTAGTATTCTCCGAATTTACAGTGTTTATCGAAGTTACAATTATAGATTTATTAAACTTTTATCCAAATGGATCGTTACCAGAGACGCTAAGAGCTCAATCATTTCCGAAAAATTTTTGGCAGCGAATACGTACAGGATTCTCAATTTTATACTGTGAGCTACAACTGCAGATCAGAATCTGCAGAGTGACCGAAATCCTGCGCAGGGGTCGCCAGTTCTACATGAAGTATTAATTGGTCCTTTGACATACCCCCGAGGGTGTCTGAATTTCCTGCATCGGTGGGACTGCCCGATGGTCAGTTGGCTCCCAATGGGCTCAGTTGCTTTAATATAAATGTATCACTACGAATTAATTATGGAAAAAGGATATCCCAGACAAACATGATGCACACTTAATTAAAAGCGGATCGTGCAGCTATGAAATGATGAAATCAAATAATAGTCCAGATTAACGCCAACTGATTGTAAAGTTCCCTGCTAAGGCATACATGAACAAAATTAATCTGGGAGTCTCTTCGACACTGAAAATACACTGTACACTAAAGCTGACGATTACTAACATGAAATAGTTCTTACCTAAGAATTAATTAACTGGCAAAGAATGGATAGGTTAGGTGCTTTGGAAAGACTGGTATCTTACAAATAAGTTGTGGAATGATAAATTCGGCGTGGACACAGAGGAACTGAATGACTGAGCCAGAAGAAAACAAAATTTATAGATGCAAAGAACATCATCAGTCAGATTATGGAGGAACCCTCAGTAACTGAAGAAAAGTAGAAGAATCCCAGAACCTATACGATCTTAACGACGACCGCAATATCTCACGTTATTCCTCACACTGGTGGATAGAAAGCTGCGAGTGCCATGATCTGATTCATGCAGCACATCAGCTGCTGACTGCGGCAGCATCCGTTATCTACATCTGCAAGCAAAGTGTTCTTATTAACATCTCTGAAGATCTGCAGACGTAGGGCTTCACTCAGAATCCCTGGGCAAAGTGTTTCACACTGTAAAGCATTCTCTCTCGTCTCTGCAAAACCTGCCCAATTACCGTGCGCAATTACCAACACAAATCCAGAAAAATGCTGCTAGATAAAGATATGGGATAGTACATGAGCAAACAACTTAGTATTCTCCGAATTTACAGTGTTTATCGAAGTTACAATTATAGATTTATTAAACTTTTATCCAAATGGATCGTTACCAGAGACGCTAAGAGCTCAATCATTTCCGAAAAATTTTTGGCAGCGAATACGTACAGGATTCTCAATTTTATACTGTGAGCTACAACTGCAGATCAGAATCTGCAGAGTGACCGAAATCCTGCGCAGGGGTCGCCAGTTCTACATGAAGTATTAATTGGTCCTTTGACATACCCCCGAGGGTGTCTGAATTTCCTGCATCGGTGGGACTGCCCGATGGTCAGTTGGCTCCCAATGGGCTCAGTTGCTTTAATATAAATGTATCACTACGAATTAATTATGGAAAAAGGATATCCCAGACAAACATGATGCACAGTTAATTAAAAGCGGATCGTGCAGCTATGAAATGATGAAATCAAATAATAGTCCAGATTAACGCCAACTGATTGTAAAGTTCCCTGCTAAGGCATACATGAACAAAATTAATCTGGGAGTCTCTTCGACACTGAAAATACACTGTACACTAAAGCTGACGATTACTAACATGAAATAGTTCTTACCTAAGAATTAATTAACTGGCAAAGAATGGATAGGTTAGGTGCTTTGGAAAGACTGGTATCTTACAAATAAGTTGTGGAATGATAAATTCGGCGTGGACACAGAGGAACTGAATGACTGAGCCAGAAGAAAACAAAATTTATAGATGCAAAGAACATCATCAGTCAGATTATGGAGGAACCCTCAGTAACTGAAGAAAAGTAGAAGAATCCCAGAACCTATACGATCTTAACGACGACCGCAATATCTCACGTTATTCCTCACACTGGTGGATAGAAAGCTGCGAGTGCCATGATCTGATTCATGCAGCACATCAGCTGCTGACTGCGGCAGCATCCGTTATCTACATCTGCAAGCAAAGTGTTCTTATTAACATCTCTGAAGATCTGCAGACGTAGGGCTTCACTCAGAATCCCTGGGCAAAGTGTTTCACACTGTAAAGCATTCTCTCTCGTCTCTGCAAAACCTGCCCAATTACCGTGCGCAATTACCAACACAAATCCAGAAAAATGCTGCTAGATAAAGATATGGGATAGTACATGAGCAAACAACTTAGTATTCTCCGAATTTACAGTGTTTATCGAAGTTACAATTATAGATTTATTAAACTTTTATCCAAATGGATCGTTACCAGAGACGCTAAGAGCTCAATCATTTCCGAAAAATTTTTGGCAGCGAATACGTACAGGATTCTCAATTTTATACTGTGAGCTACAACTGCAGATCAGAATCTGCAGAGTGACCGAAATCCTGCGCAGGGGTCGCCAGTTCTACATGAAGTATTAATTGGTCCTTTGACATACCCCCGAGGGTGTCTGAATTTCCTGCATCGGTGGGACTGCCCGATGGTCAGTTGGCTCCCAATGGGCTCAGTTGCTTTAATATAAATGTATCACTACGAATTAATTATGGAAAAAGGATATCCCAGACAAACATGATGCACACTTAATTAAAAGCGGATCGTGCAGCTATGAAATGATGAAATCAAATAATAGTCCAGATTAACGCCAACTGATTGTAAAGTTCCCTGCTAAGGCATACATGAACAAAATTAATCTGGGAGTCTCTTCGACACTGAAAATACACTGTACACTAAAGCTGACGATTACTAACATGAAATAGTTCTTACCTAAGAATTAATTAACTGGCAAAGAATGGATAGGTTAGGTGCTTTGGAAAGACTGGTATCTTACAAATAAGTTGTGGAATGATAAATTCGGCGTGGACACAGAGGAACTGAATGACTGAGCCAGAAGAAAACAAAATTTATAGATGCAAAGAACATCATCAGTCAGATTATGGAGGAACCCTCAGTAACTGAAGAAAAGTAGAAGAATCCCAGAACCTATACGATCTTAACGACGACCGCAATATCTCACGTTATTCCTCACACTGGTGGATAGAAAGCTGCGAGTGCCATGATCTGATTCATGCAGCACATCAGCTGCTGACTGCGGCAGCATCCGTTATCTACATCTGCAAGCAAAGTGTTCTTATTAACATCTCTGAAGATCTGCAGACGTAGGGCTTCACTCAGAATCCCTGGGCAAAGTGTTTCACACTGTAAAGCATTCTCTCTCGTCTCTGCAAAACCTGCCCAATTACCGTGCGCAATTACCAACACAAATCCAGAAAAATGCTGCTAGATAAAGATATGGGATAGTACATGAGCAAACAACTTAGTATTCTCCGAATTTACAGTGTTTATCGAAGTTACAATTATAGATTTATTAAACTTTTATCCAAATGGATCGTTACCAGAGACGCTAAGAGCTCAATCATTTCCGAAAAATTTTTGGCAGCGAATACGTACAGGATTCTCAATTTTATACTGTGAGCTACAACTGCAGATCAGAATCTGCAGAGTGACCGAAATCCTGCGCAGGGGTCGCCAGTTCTACATGAAGTATTAATTGGTCCTTTGACATACCCCCGAGGGTGTCTGAATTTCCTGCATCGGTGGGACTGCCCGATGGTCAGTTGGCTCCCAATGGGCTCAGTTGCTTTAATATAAATGTATCACTACGAATTAATTATGGAAAAAGGATATCCCAGACAAACATGATGCACACTTAATTAAAAGCGGATCGTGCAGCTATGAAATGATGAAATCAAATAATAGTCCAGATTAACGCCAACTGATTGTAAAGTTCCCTGCTAAGGCATACATGAACAAAATTAATCTGGGAGTCTCTTCGACACTGAAAATACACTGTACACTAAAGCTGACGATTACTAACATGAAATAGTTCTTACCTAAGAATTAATTAACTGGCAAAGAATGGATAGGTTAGGTGCTTTGGAAAGACTGGTATCTTACAAATAAGTTGTGGAATGATAAATTCGGCGTGGACACAGAGGAACTGAATGACTGAGCCAGAAGAAAACAAAATTTATAGATGCAAAGAACATCATCAGTCAGATTATGGAGGAACCCTCAGTAACTGAAGAAAAGTAGAAGAATCCCAGAACCTATACGATCTTAACGACGACCGCAATATCTCACGTTATTCCTCACACTGGTGGATAGAAAGCTGCGAGTGCCATGATCTGATTCATGCAGCACATCAGCTGCTGACTGCGGCAGCATCCGTTATCTACATCTGCAAGCAAAGTGTTCTTATTAACATCTCTGAAGATCTGCAGACGTAGGGCTTCACTCAGAATCCCTGGGCAAAGTGTTTCACACTGTAAAGCATTCTCTCTCGTCTCTGCAAAACCTGCCCAATTACCGTGCGCAATTACCAACACAAATCCAGAAAAATGCTGCTAGATAAAGATATGGGATAGTACATGAGCAAACAACTTAGTATTCTCCGAATTTACAGTGTTTATCGAAGTTACAATTATAGATTTATTAAACTTTTATCCAAATGGATCGTTACCAGAGACGCTAAGAGCTCAATCATTTCCGAAAAATTTTTGGCAGCGAATACGTACAGGATTCTCAATTTTATACTGTGAGCTACAACTGCAGATCAGAATCTGCAGAGTGACCGAAATCCTGCGCAGGGGTCGCCAGTTCTACATGAAGTATTAATTGGTCCTTTGACATACCCCCGAGGGTGTCTGAATTTCCTGCATCGGTGGGACTGCCCGATGGTCAGTTGGCTCCCAATGGGCTCAGTTGCTTTAATATAAATGTATCACTACGAATTAATTATGGAAAAAGGATATCCCAGACAAACATGATGCACACTTAATTAAAAGCGGATCGTGCAGCTATGAAATGATGAAATCAAATAATAGTCCAGATTAACGCCAACTGATTGTAAAGTTCCCTGCTAAGGCATACATGAACAAAATTAATCTGGGAGTCTCTTCGACACTGAAAATACACTGTACACTAAAGCTGACGATTACTAACATGAAATAGTTCTTACCTAAGAATTAATTAACTGGCAAAGAATGGATAGGTTAGGTGCTTTGGAAAGACTGGTATCTTACAAATAAGTTGTGGAATGATAAATTCGGCGTGGACACAGAGGAACTGAATGACTGAGCCAGAAGAAAACAAAATTTATAGATGCAAAGAACATCATCAGTCAGATTATGGAGGAACCCTCAGTAACTGAAGAAAAGTAGAAGAATCCCAGAACCTATACGATCTTAACGACGACCGCAATATCTCACGTTATTCCTCACACTGGTGGATAGAAAGCTGCGAGTGCCATGATCTGATTCATGCAGCACATCAGCTGCTGACTGCGGCAGCATCCGTTATCTACATCTGCAAGCAAAGTGTTCTTATTAACATCTCTGAAGATCTGCAGACGTAGGGCTTCACTCAGAATCCCTGGGCAAAGTGTTTCACACTGTAAAGCATTCTCTCTCGTCTCTGCAAAACCTGCCCAATTACCGTGCGCAATTACCAACACAAATCCAGAAAAATGCTGCTAGATAAAGATATGGGATAGTACATGAGCAAACAACTTAGTATTCTCCGAATTTACAGTGTTTATCGAAGTTACAATTATAGATTTATTAAACTTTTATCCAAATGGATCGTTACCAGAGACGCTAAGAGCTCAATCATTTCCGAAAAATTTTTGGCAGCGAATACGTACAGGATTCTCAATTTTATACTGTGAGCTACAACTGCAGATCAGAATCTGCAGAGTGACCGAAATCCTGCGCAGGGGTCGCCAGTTCTACATGAAGTATTAATTGGTCCTTTGACATACCCCCGAGGGTGTCTGAATTTCCTGCATCGGTGGGACTGCCCGATGGTCAGTTGGCTCCCAATGGGCTCAGTTGCTTTAATATAAATGTATCACTACGAATTAATTATGGAAAAAGGATATCCCAGACAAACATGATGCACACTTAATTAAAAGCGGATCGTGCAGCTATGAAATGATGAAATCAAATAATAGTCCAGATTAACGCCAACTGATTGTAAAGTTCCCTGCTAAGGCATACATGAACAAAATTAATCTGGGAGTCTCTTCGACACTGAAAATACACTGTACACTAAAGCTGACGATTACTAACATGAAATAGTTCTTACCTAAGAATTAATTAACTGGCAAAGAATGGATAGGTTAGGTGCTTTGGAAAGACTGGTATCTTACAAATAAGTTGTGGAATGATAAATTCGGCGTGGACACAGAGGAACTGAATGACTGAGCCAGAAGAAAACAAAATTTATAGATGCAAAGAACATCATCAGTCAGATTATGGAGGAACCCTCAGTAACTGAAGAAAAGTAGAAGAATCCCAGAACCTATACGATCTTAACGACGACCGCAATATCTCACGTTATTCCTCACACTGGTGGATAGAAAGCTGCGAGTGCCATGATCTGATTCATGCAGCACATCAGCTGCTGACTGCGGCAGCATCCGTTATCTACATCTGCAAGCAAAGTGTTCTTATTAACATCTCTGAAGATCTGCAGACGTAGGGCTTCACTCAGAATCCCTGGGCAAAGTGTTTCACACTGTAAAGCATTCTCTCTCGTCTCTGCAAAACCTGCCCAATTACCGTGCGCAATTACCAACACAAAACCAGAAAAATGCTGCTAGATAAAGATATGGGATAGTACATGAGCAAACAACTTAGTATTCTCCGAATTTACAGTGTTTATCGAAGTTACAATTATAGATTTATTAAACTTTTATCCAAATGGATCGTTACCAGAGACGCTAAGAGCTCAATCATTTCCGAAAAATTTTTGGCAGCGAATACGTACAGGATTCTCAATTTTATACTGTGAGCTACAACTGCAGATCAGAATCTGCAGAGTGACCGAAATCCTGCGCAGGGGTCGCCAGTTCTACATGAAGTATTAATTGGTCCTTTGACATACCCCCGAGGGTGTCTGAATTTCCTGCATCGGTGGGACTGCCCGATGGTCAGTTGGCTCCCAATGGGCTCAGTTGCTTTAATATAAATGTATCACTACGAATTAATTATGGAAAAAGGATATCCCAGACAAACATGATGCACACTTAATTAAAAGCGGATCGTGCAGCTATGAAATGATGAAATCAAATAATAGTCCAGATTAACGCCAACTGATTGTAAAGTTCCCTGCTAAGGCATACATGAACAAAATTAATCTGGGAGTCTCTTCGACACTGAAAATACACTGTACACTAAAGCTGACGATTACTAACATGAAATAGTTCTTACCTAAGAATTAATTAACTGGCAAAGAATGGATAGGTTAGGTGCTTTGGAAAGACTGGTATCTTACAAATAAGTTGTGGAATGATAAATTCGGCGTGGACACAGAGGAACTGAATGACTGAGCCAGAAGAAAACAAAATTTATAGATGCAAAGAACATCATCAGTCAGATTATGGAGGAACCCTCAGTAACTGAAGAAAAGTAGAAGAATCCCAGAACCTATACGATCTTAACGACGACCGCAATATCTCACGTTATTCCTCACACTGGTGGATAGAAAGCTGCGAGTGCCATGATCTGATTCATGCAGCACATCAGCTGCTGACTGCGGCAGCATCCGTTATCTACATCTGCAAGCAAAGTGTTCTTATTAACATCTCTGAAGATCTGCAGACGTAGGGCTTCACTCAGAATCCCTGGGCAAAGTGTTTCACACTGTAAAGCATTCTCTCTCGTCTCTGCAAAACCTGCCCAATTACCGTGCGCAATTACCAACACAAAACCAGAAAAATGCTGCTAGATAAAGATATGGGATAGTACATGAGCAAACAACTTAGTATTCTCCGAATTTACAGTGTTTATCGAAGTTACAATTATAGATTTATTAAACTTTTATCCAAATGGATCGTTACCAGAGACGCTAAGAGCTCAATCATTTCCGAAAAATTTTTGGCAGCGAATACGTACAGGATTCTCAATTTTATACTGTGAGCTACAACTGCAGATCAGAATCTGCAGAGTGACCGAAATCCTGCGCAGGGGTCGCCAGTTCTACATGAAGTATTAATTGGTCCTTTGACATACCCCCGAGGGTGTCTGAATTTCCTGCATCGGTGGGACTGCCCGATGGTCAGTTGGCTCCCAATGGGCTCAGTTGCTTTAATATAAATGTATCACTACGAATTAATTATGGAAAAAGGATATCCCAGACAAACATGATGCACACTTAATTAAAAGCGGATCGTGCAGCTATGAAATGATGAAATCAAATAATAGTCCAGATTAACGCCAACTGATTGTAAAGTTCCCTGCTAAGGCATACATGAACAAAATTAATCTGGGAGTCTCTTCGACACTGAAAATACACTGTACACTAAAGCTGACGATTACTAACATGAAATAGTTCTTACCTAAGAATTAATTAACTGGCAAAGAATGGATAGGTTAGGTGCTTTGGAAAGACTGGTATCTTACAAATAAGTTGTGGAATGATAAATTCGGCGTGGACACAGAGGAACTGAATGACTGAGCCAGAAGAAAACAAAATTTATAGATGCAAAGAACATCATCAGTCAGATTATGGAGGAACCCTCAGTAACTGAAGAAAAGTAGAAGAATCCCAGAACCTATACGATCTTAACGACGACCGCAATATCTCACGTTATTCCTCACACTGGTGGATAGAAAGCTGCGAGTGCCATGATCTGATTCATGCAGCACATCAGCTGCTGACTGCGGCAGCATCCGTTATCTACATCTGCAAGCAAAGTGTTCTTATTAACATCTCTGAAGATCTGCAGACGTAGGGCTTCACTCAGAATCCCTGGGCAAAGTGTTTCACACTGTAAAGCATTCTCTCTCGTCTCTGCAAAACCTGCCCAATTACCGTGCGCAATTACCAACACAAAACCAGAAAAATGCTGCTAGATAAAGATATGGGATAGTACATGAGCAAACAACTTAGTATTCTCCGAATTTACAGTGTTTATCGAAGTTACAATTATAGATTTATTAAACTTTTATCCAAATGGATCGTTACCAGAGACGCTAAGAGCTCAATCATTTCCGAAAAATTTTTGGCAGCGAATACGTACAGGATTCTCAATTTTATACTGTGAGCTACAACTGCAGATCAGAATCTGCAGAGTGACCGAAATCCTGCGCAGGGGTCGCCAGTTCTACATGAAGTATTAATTGGTCCTTTGACATACCCCCGAGGGTGTCTGAATTTCCTGCATCGGTGGGACTGCCCGATGGTCAGTTGGCTCCCAATGGGCTCAGTTGCTTTAATATAAATGTATCACTACGAATTAATTATGGAAAAAGGATATCCCAGACAAACATGATGCACACTTAATTAAAAGCGGATCGTGCAGCTATGAAATGATGAAATCAAATAATAGTCCAGATTAACGCCAACTGATTGTAAAGTTCCCTGCTAAGGCATACATGAACAAAATTAATCTGGGAGTCTCTTCGACACTGAAAATACACTGTACACTAAAGCTGACGATTACTAACATGAAATAGTTCTTACCTAAGAATTAATTAACTGGCAAAGAATGGATAGGTTAGGTGCTTTGGAAAGACTGGTATCTTACAAATAAGTTGTGGAATGATAAATTCGGCGTGGACACAGAGGAACTGAATGACTGAGCCAGAAGAAAACAAAATTTATAGATGCAAAGAACATCATCAGTCAGATTATGGAGGAACCCTCAGTAACTGAAGAAAAGTAGAAGAATCCCAGAACCTATACGATCTTAACGACGACCGCAATATCTCACGTTATTCCTCACACTGGTGGATAGAAAGCTGCGAGTGCCATGATCTGATTCATGCAGCACATCAGCTGCTGACTGCGGCAGCATCCGTTATCTACATCTGCAAGCAAAGTGTTCTTATTAACATCTCTGAAGATCTGCAGACGTAGGGCTTCACTCAGAATCCCTGGGCAAAGTGTTTCACACTGTAAAGCATTCTCTCTCGTCTCTGCAAAACCTGCCCAATTACCGTGCGCAATTACCAACACAAAACCAGAAAAATGCTGCTAGATAAAGATATGGGATAGTACATGAGCAAACAACTTAGTATTCTCCGAATTTACAGTGTTTATCGAAGTTACAATTATAGATTTATTAAACTTTTATCCAAATGGATCGTTACCAGAGACGCTAAGAGCTCAATCATTTCCGAAAAATTTTTGGCAGCGAATACGTACAGGATTCTCAATTTTATACTGTGAGCTACAACTGCAGATCAGAATCTGCAGAGTGACCGAAATCCTGCGCAGGGGTCGCCAGTTCTACATGAAGTATTAATTGGTCCTTTGACATACCCCCGAGGGTGTCTGAATTTCCTGCATCGGTGGGACTGCCCGATGGTCAGTTGGCTCCCAATGGGCTCAGTTGCTTTAATATAAATGTATCACTACGAATTAATTATGGAAAAAGGATATCCCAGACAAACATGATGCACACTTAATTAAAAGCGGATCGTGCAGCTATGAAATGATGAAATCAAATAATAGTCCAGATTAAAAGAGGTCCAGAGGAAGAGCTAGTCCAGAGGAAAAGCTCTGAAAAATACTGGCCAACGATATTCTTGCTAACAAAATGACTAACTCCCTACCTGGCAAAAGTTTTTGCCATGTTAACCAGTCGTCCAACTCCGAAGTGCGCTACAGGTTTTCTTTACTTGAGCCAATACGCTTCGATGGCCAACACGAAAGATCTACAGCCATCTCTGCATACGTTAGTTTTCACTAACGTTAGGTCTCGTCGGATGTGGATACTGCGATGTTTATGTAAATCTGGTTAACGTTAACCATTAACACGCGCTCATCTGGTGATAGACTGGGTCGAATGGGAAAGTTGAACGAAGGATAGTGCTTTGAAGGGCAGAGCGGAAGAAGTTCCAAGGCAACAGCCTGGGAAAAAAGACTTCATGGTTGGGTCGAGTTGTAAGAGCAGTAGCGGTTTTCTTGCCTCCTGCAATAGGTCATGCAAGGATAAGTTTTGTTAGTAGTATCATGCAGGTCGATATCTTTGACGTTGTGCAGTGGTGTTACTCGGCGGCTGCCGCTGGATGCCGGTGTTAATTTCTCGGTCAGCGTCAGATAACCTGCAACAGTTAGGATCATCATCGTTTTGTGTCCGATAGGTCATATAGCAGATTCACAGTGTGGGGTAATGTTGCCGGTTTGTTTGTGCGTCAGTGTGCGAGCTTGTCGCTTTCCCTGCTGCAGCCTATTGACCAGCTTTAATAGCAGCTGGCATATTCAGTCAACGTTGGTGATATTCAGGGGCTTCTGGACGTTGTCGCTTGTGGGTGTATGTTAGCTTGCCATAGGTCGTTATGCCCTAACTAGTAGCGTCTTCGGCCGCTTACGCTTCCACCTATGGTTGCGATCATAGCTTTCCAGAGTGTCTCAAGTTTCTCTATAGTCGTGTGGCGTGTTTTTTGAATACTTCTCTGAGGGTTTCAAGGAGCTATTCATCGTGAAGATCCACGGAGCGTGTGTAGCGTGGAGCGTTGCTGATGATGCGCAGCACTTTGTTCTGTATGATTTGCCGGCAGCGCAGGTGAGTAGGAGATGCGTATCCTCAGAAGGGAGCTGTGTACGTCATCAGAGATCTAATCAGTGTCATGTAGATGGACCTCGACACCCTCCTATTCAGTGTACCTTCCCTATTGAGCATTGGTGGAGTTGTTTGAGCCTCTATGCGCTCTGTTGGCATCGTATTCCGTGTGGTCCCCCCATGTACGTTTCCGGTCCAGCAAAACACCGAGATATCTGCCTTTCTCTCCGAAACGTACTCGGCGTGTACGCAGAGTTACCTGTTGACAGTGTTGACGTTTGCGCAGTAGTTTCGGTCAGCGTGTAAACGAAACTGCTTGTCTACATGTCTGAAGTTATTGGAAACTGACTGTCTGACTTCTTATCTTTTGCTATTTTCTCGTGGTTAACCAAGGAGGTGTTTACAAGAGCTTAGACAGGAGGGTGCTCACCACACGCGGCCTATCGCCTTTACCAAGTAAGTGAAGGATTCCTGAACAAAATGCAGCTGCGTTTTATCTCACGGGGCACAGAGATCACTGACTGAGACTCAGACGACACATCTTGTAAAATCCAAGTTTCCGCACAAGCCCAAACGCTCGCTGTGGTGCGTTATCGGATAGAAGTCAGATCCCAATTCTGCGCAGGGTCATTATGAAAGAAGCTTCCGGGAGGTGATTACTTAGTGACCGAGATAAACAATGTTTGTCCCCTTGCGTGAGACATTTTTCCCCATCGCTTTGCTTTCATCTCTGAAAGACGAGCCGAAACTCACGGGGGGAGGGAGGAGGGGGCAGAGGTTGGTGTGGGGAAGCTCGACTGAACTCTGAGTCACTAACCTGCTGCTCTCTTTCCTCCCTGGCTCACGATGACCCTGCTAAACTACACAAAATATCGCATGCAAAACTGCCACCAGAGTAGGGAGCGAATTAATACAGAGTAGACAGCTTAATCCTTGCAGTCAGTGCGGTTACGATTACCAGTTCAAATGGTTCAAATGGCTCTGAGCACTATGGGACTTACTGCTGAGGTCATCAGTCCCCTATAACTTAGAACTAATTAAACCTAACTAACCTAAGGACATCACACACATCCATGCCCGAGGCAGGATTCGAACATGCGACCGTAGCGGTCGCGCGGTTCCATACTGTAGCGCCTAGAACCGCTCGGCCACCGCGGCCGGCTACGATTACCAGTATTACATATTTATTAACTGAGAATAGCATCCATAATCTGATGAATTGAGATCAGTTATAAATGAAATAAGAAACGTGCGAGTCCAGCAATTGAGTGATGTATATCTGTTAGAACCAGCATTATAACTTGCGTCAACGAACAGTGAAAAAGAATAAATATCAGAATGCTTCTGAAAGTGATCAAACAAATACAGAGTTGTGAAACATACATTCCTTAATTAGAAAACGACAATGTCTGTAGGAACATAAGAACAGTACTAGGGAAGTGGAAACTACCTATTGTTGAAATAATTTTTAAATGGGGGAAGAAGAAAACGGTAAATATTGCGAAGACGTTTCATTCCTGATGCGAAAAAAAAATCTTGTTAGGAAAACATATGTTTTGCACTCAAAATCTATACTAATATAACACATTAATGTTTGAACACATGATCTAAAATAATGGCAGTATCAAAAATCAAGTTGATTACTTACAGGATACTTAAAGCATTTGATATATTCATATGTCTTGATATCTCTTAATTCATATGTAGATGGTATGTTACATTAATTCAAAAAAATACTAGTAATTACTTACATCTGTGATAAATCTGTCGCGATCGTTTTATTCTCTGACGCTCATGCAATAGTATGTCAGTAAGTAGTCTTGACAAATAGCTCCTCAACAATGATTGCTTATAGATGAAATATTGTAACTCAGTATGACGACTAGCAGGAATTTAGCTATGGAGTTCAACTGCAAACCTAGGTGTAATGCAGCAATTGTCGACACAAACGTTCAAATCGCTTAACTTGTTTGTACACCCTACCTTTTAAAGGTGAAATGTGTATTGGAGGTAAGTAATCTATATTTGTATCATAGGCACATTATTTAGAATTCAAAATAAAACTGAGGCGATCGGCGCCCAGGAAATGAAGGAGACGTATTTATATATTTTCTTTTGTTCTATAATAGAAGGCACATTTCTCTTCAGAATTATGTATGCGTTTTGCATTTACCTAAATTTTTATATTTTTATTAATTTTCTAAAAATGTGCTGACATTCATTTTTCGCGACTAGTTGTCTGACCGTTCAGCATTATATGTTAAACATTTTCACACAGTTGGCAAACAAGGCACTACAAATGCAGTAGCTTAACTACTTCCAGTTCAGACGGCTTGTCTCAAGAATAGCATATTGTGGATCTTAGCCCCAGTCTGTTGTAAACAAGGAATGATTTGGTAATCGTTTATTCAAAAACAAAGAACGTCCAAGAAAGAATATAAGTAACAGAATGACAGTACCTTGTGATAATGCGGAAATTGAGATTGTCAATAGTGAGGTTGCGTGAGAGGAGATGTCACTTCCAACTTGAAGTTCGCAGTGAGCCTTCGGAGAGTACGGACGTGGAAAAGCACGGCTCTGCCAGCGCCAAGAGCTAAATTTTCGTGTTTACTTTGTGTGAGGTGATGTAACCAAAATGTAAGTTACTCTTTCCAGAGTTAACGGCCTATAGTCACAATTGACGGAGGTGATGGTGACAATATGAAGGGTGGTGGACTGAACAGTGACCATATTATTACTGAAGTACGTACTGTGATAATGGACGCTTTAAATACTGTGAACAGAGCCGACAGAGCCAGTACCAAATGAAGACATCGAGATGAGAAGCCTTGACAGGAACACACAGACAACTAGTAGCAAAGGAGTAGATCCGATAAAGTTCCTTGTGTAGATGCATAACGACGGAGTGGATGCTGTTCTAATTGTAGTATATCATATGAATGCGATAGCATAACCTGCAGAACTGGTAGGTGGCAGAAGCAAAACAAGAGTAAAGTGTGATGGTAAGCCGGTTTTATTGAAAGCAAAGATTAGAATATAGAAAATAAATGGTCTATATTCTGAAGATGAAATTTTGGAAGTTCTCCAGTCCACCGCACTTGTAGCGAAAATAAAACCTCCACTGTACTTATACAGTAAGCGGGAATATTTCCAAAAGGCCTATTCCAGTATGCTTAATAACACTGAAGGCCCAGAAACACAGACTACGTTTCTGACCGGTGAGTAAGATGCGACGTGAAGCTTTCTCTACCCTCTATCTTTCTATATGTAAACAGCCTGAGATTTAAGCGCAGAAGGAATCATTGTCAAGCAAGTCTAGACGTACGCAGCGGATGGCAGACCATGAGCGACAAGCATGCCTTCCTTGTCTACATATCAGAGTGCTTCGCAGTAACGACAGTAGCTTTGCCCACAATTCATCTGTATCCCATTCAATACAATTAAATGGTATATCCTATTAAAACCAATGAACCCGGTGAACAGTATATTGTATTTTACCATCATTGTTGTGGGAGGTATATCCAGTACCGCACATACCAAGTAGTGGATGCAAAGTATCAACCTGAAGCCTTCTTTTTATAACACTCTAGCTCTAAGGTGTGCTATCAAATGAACAGTAAATGACTGTTTTACCTTACAATATAATGATATGGAATGCCCGATGTATAAGGAATAATAAATACAGGTTACTTTTGTTTATGAACGAGCAGCATATAGCGATCGATTTGCGCAGTAAGTGGGAGGTGGTTAGCTCCATTGACCGAAATCAAAAAAATTGTTCAAATGGCTCTGAGCACTATGGGACTCAACTGCTGAGGTCATTAGTCCCCTATAACTTAGAACTAGTGAAACCTAACTAACCTAAGGACATCACAAACATCCATGCCCGAGGCAGGATTCGAACCTGCGACCGTAGCGGTCTTGCGGTTCCAGACTGCAGCGCCTTTAACCGCACGGCCACTTCGGCCGGCCCCGAAATCCCAATATCCGGTTTTACCACCGTGAGCGGTTGCTGAGAACATGTATAGAGGAAGAGTGCTTTTAATTAAACATAGTAGTCCACGTCAGATTTTAAATTTAGAGCTTCCTCTTGCAGAATTTCACAATTCAGGTGTCTCCATACTCTGATACTGGGAACACCGCCAAAATCTCTATATTCATATCACAAAACAATATGACCAAGAAAGATCTGTGTACTGTTATCGTTCCGGTATTTTCTTTTTATTGAATTCCAAGATGTAGCTCTTAGTTCAGTTTCCCGTCCATGTCCATGAGTAGCCATTTATTTAATAGCGAAGTTCGTGTATGGATGAAAATGTCGAAACGCGCAGTGGCGTGGAAATGGATGCAATCATACGACTGAATGTAGAAAGTGATCCTAAAGATAAATTCAGTGCGATGTACCTTATCTGCAATGACGACTCATATTCCGTAACTATATGCATTTAAAAAATGAAAAATATTAACGAATGATGACAAATATTTCGCGCGGAAAACTGTTTCTACAAGTGACAGTATAAGCTTAAAAACGAAGTTACTAAGTTGTCAATGAATGTAGGAAATGTATCTTATATGTTATCTGTTCCTGTCTCTTCAACAATTATGAAAAGAGAAATATCGTTGCTGGGTGCAAATTAGTGGGAAGAGAGGGACAGAGGTTCAATAAATTTAGATAAAAATAATTGTTCATTTACTTAAATATAATTTCATAAAGCAATACCAAGGATTAACATTTTAAACCCATCAGAAGATCAAGGACAGAAGTCCCAAAAAGTAGTACTTAAATAAATACATAAATTTTGTAAGTATTTAGTTAGTAGAAATATACTTTTTATTCATGTCTTCTTCAAATAAGATACGATATTCAACTATAAAAAAGTTTGCCACTCTTTTGTGGTTCATGTCTAAAATATGGCTGAAAAAGTATGTGAGTCAAACCACTGAGACCCGGAGACTGAGGGAAAACATTCATAAAACTGACGTAACCATCCAAGGACTTGGGTCACTCGGTTGTCTCACAGTAAAAGAAACCACTCAGATCTGGAGAGTGAGAGACGATCTTCAGATGAATGACGTGGCACTGGAGATTGGTTTCAGACGACTGTTCCATTCGACTGAGAAAATCGACTGTACTGTTGCAGGGCAGATCCGAGCCCAGGCGCGCGCATAACACATTGCTACACGGATTCGTGCCATACTCAAGGAGTGCAAAAAGGCACAGTATGACAACACCCAGTACATGTTTCAGCAAGCTTCACAGTACGGAGCCATATCGTGTAACATACGAGCTCGTCTGAGCCACGGCGTCCTAGTACTGAAGGAAAATGCGAAGGCAAGGAGAACTAACAATAAATGAGATGCGATACAAGGGTAAGTCCGCTGACTCCTCCAGAGAATGAAGGCAACTGACTGCATCGCCGGCCGCGCTGACGTTATGTTCAGATTAATTACCCCCATTTCAGAAACCTCAGTGTCTGGTCATCCAGTCCGCTTCTCTGATTCCAAGGGAACGAGAGCCTCACTACTGGCAGGATATTTTGCTTGGCGAAACGTGATAAACTACCTGCTGCGAGAGAGAATGCATTGTCTCCAAGACTGTGGCCAGCTGGCTGTAGTAGAATTTAGCCACTGCAGTCTGCCAGTGCCGTTGGTCACCTCTATGACTGATAGTAGAAGTGAATGGGCCTGAGTCTTCTCTGGTGAAGGTCTCTACAAAGTGTACTGCCTTGTAGGCTGTGCCTGATACTGCCTCCCTCGCTGTGCGTGGCACTGCCTCCACGGATGTAAGCTTTGCTGCATACTTGAGTCTTGGGCTTCTACCTTCACTGCAAGCACCCTCCATGATATGTTGTCAGCACACGCATAAGCACGTGTAGATCTTCTAGAGTGCTGGGGCAGGCCACACAAGCATTGGTGAGCCACGGTAGGCTTGCCCCTACAGACTCCTGCCAAGGCCACCTGCATGACATCACTCTTGAGTCCTGACCTGCACAACGGTCAACGGCCACAGCTGACACAACGCTGTACAACATTCCTTGTCGCACCAAAGAGAGTACTTCAGCACGCCTTCCGCCACGCTGGAGGAGACAGTCCGTAGTGTAAAGTCAAAAGTAATAAACACGTGTTCAGACAACGCTGTGTCTCTAATGCGTTAGGGCGTATGACAGTCACCTCCACCATCTCCTAAGCTTTGCCTTTCTGCACCTGTACTTCCTCCTACTCCGCATCCAGATTCACTAAAAATCTTAATCCGAGGGGAGAACATCACAGAACGAAAAACCAATCGACTGGTTAATTGGCTGTAAAAACTTATAGGTTGTCTCAACAGTATGTAGGTTCATTTCCAAGAGCATTCAGAAAAGACAGAATATTACGAATGAAAGTAAAAAGGAAGTTACAGTGATATAATAACTAACTCAAAAGCAATCTGTTCCAAAGTGGCCAATTGTATTCATTCATGATATCTAAATCTGTTGCTAAATAGCGTCTGGTACAATATCCCTCCATCCACTTTTTTTTATCGTGCTTGGATACTTTTTTTCGTGCTGCCCTAAAAGTGGCTGAGAAGTTACTGATCAGAATTGTTGATTTCATCGAAAAATGAGGTCATTCACTGCGTTATGACAGTTTCTGCGACTATGCGGTGCCAATTTCAAAATGTCTGAGGTATAGTCCTTCGGATTCGTTCATAGATATCACTGGCCATTCCTTTCGGTTGATCGCTGGGTTCCTGCGTCCGGAAGGAAGGTGTTCATGAGCTCGACGTGGTATGCACGTTCATTATCGTCATGAGAAATGAGCCCATTACCAAAATGATAACTTCATGGTAAGGCAATATGTTGGATGCTCCTGTCCCCATAAAATATGGTTCAAATGGCTCTGAGCACTATGGGACTTAACATCTGTGGTCATCAGTCCCCTAGAACTTAGAACTACTTAAACCTAACTAACCTAAAGACAACACACACATCCATGCCCTAGGCAGGATTCGAACCTGCGACCGTAGCAGTCGCGCGGTTCCGGACTGAGCGCCTAGACCCGCTAGACCACCGCGGCCGGCTGTCCCCATAAGGCACAGCCTTCAAATTAGCCTCGGTGATTATGAATGCCGTTCCATATCGCACACGGTACTGGTACAACACATGGTTTATCTACCTCATTGCTGAACTATACACCTACACGTCAGTTTATTACGAGCTACAGGGTAAGTAAAACGCCGTCATGTTCATCTATCACTTTTGTTTATTTGCGGTTCTCTCTCTCTCTCTCTCTCTCTCTCTCTCTCTCTCTCTCTCTGTCATATCAACATTACGCTAGACTGCTGTTCCAAATATCATAAGTTATTTGTTTTCTAACTTTCTTGAAACTTGATGTGTAAATTACCAAAATAACTTCTACGATTTCAGTGCCAAGTACATGTTACTTAAGTACTTATATATTTTTGTTTCACGATCTACATTGAATTATGGAGTCGAATTTGGGCAATATCTGATGTTATAATTGTGCTATGGGGCTTTCTGTTCATCAGCATCCCCAAGGTTAACCACGATTAAGGCGTCGAACTCGGATTCCTGGGCTACACAAAGTGGTCTACCTTCATATATATAAGAGAACAATTCAGCAGATACGTCCTTTTAACTTGCACTGTGCTAAACCTTATGACATTGAAAATGATGTTACTAATGGGTACAAAAATTTAAAAAAAAGGTTCGGGATAAATTGTATTTTCCAGTTTTTTATATCTAAACACCAATTCGCAGCTTATATTCTAAGATGTATCCTGATCCTTGACCTGATGAAACGTGTCAATTCTGTTATGACCAGTTTTATGTGATCAACTTCACAAGTGTGATAGAGCCTTCTCTTTGTTGCTCATTACTACCGCTTTCGTTGGCTTCCATTTCTTAGATGGACAGCTAGGCAGATTAGATGACACCAGTGTTTCACTCATTTTTTGTCTTTTTTTTAAGTGTTCGAAATTTTTAGTCTTTTGTCGTTGCCAACCTCTGAGCCACATTCAAGTAATTATTTTATTATACAGTAGCGAACATAACAGTGCTTCCCAATCGATGAAAATGTATGGAAATTGGATATAGCTCCTAATCTCCTTCTGCCCCCCCCCCCCCTCACTTCCCATCTCCTTCTCCCTTTCTCTTTGTCTGCCTCCTCATCCTCCTCCCTCTTCCTTCTGTTCGTCTCATACTTCCGCCCCTCTAAACCCATCGCCAACCATCACCTACGCCTCACCATCTCTCTGACCTTCAGCCTTATTTACTGTGATAGCTAATTCAGATTATGTAGCAGTATTCAAACGTAGGCAGATAAGCCATAAATACAACATTTCCGTTTCGTATTAAATCCGACTGTAAGGAAGAGAACCAAACTGCATATTGTTCCGTATGCAAATTTTATTTAAAAAATGTGTAATGAGAAAGACCACGTATGGAAAAACTTTTTTCTAATGGTTCAACTGTTCTTCTACCATAGTTAAAACTGACCGAGAGAAAGAAAACGAAACCACACACATTTATACCACAGCAATTATTTTATTCATGGCAGTCAGTTCTAACAAAAAACCTCTACGTTACTATTTAAAAACAATGTAGCCCGTATCCAAATGAAATTTCATTGGTCGATAGATAGATTTCTACTAACAGATACTTCCTATTATACAGTATTATACATTTGTACCCTCCACATATAAAAATGTATAGCCTGTGTCCATCTGAACGATTATTCAAGTAGCATGTAAAAATTTCAGTTACGTAAGTCAAGAATTTTTGGAGATGTTTAACAAAAGAACGCCGCTTTATACATGGTATTAGGGGTATAGGTGATAAGAGGTGTCTTAATATGTATCCACTTCAGTGTGTTAATTCTTTTTCTCTGCCTCTAACAGTCTTCCTACGAACACATCATCTAACTTACTACCTGATGTTTTCTACACAGTCGTAACTGTACCATGAAATGAACTATGACTGTCAGTATAGACTTCCCATTCTGCGTCCGTATGTCTACACTTCATTACCTGACCGGCTACCCAGGGGAAAATAAACATTAATAGCTTGCTTATGCCACACATACTTGGAGGTACTATCCAACCTAAGGAAAACACTACCCGTAATAGCCGTAATAGGTATAATTATTAGTCTGCAGGTAAAGTAAACGGTGGTGCATTGTTCAGCGCACTGTTCTCAGTATTCAGTAGAAATATCAGCACTTATACCTCGACGCGCAAGTCGCCAAAGAGGCGTCAAATCGAAAGACTTGCACCCGGCGAACGGTCTACCCATAGTCACACGACATTTTATTTATTTAGCACTTATACCCCGAACATCCTGTGTATTACAATAATACCAATACGTTATGTACAGTGTGTTCCAAAATTACAATGACAAAAGTTGAAGAGACGAGAAAGGTGACCTGAGGGACAAAATGAAAATAGGAGCAGGCGGGTTGGCCGAGCGGTTCTAGGCGCTACGGTCTGGAACAGCGCGACCGCTACGGTCGCAGGTTCGAATCCTGCCTCGGGCATGGATAAGTGTGATGTCCTTAGGTTAGTTAGGTTTAAGTAGTTCTAAGTCCTAGGAGACTGATGACCTCAGAAGTTAAGTCCCATAGTGCTCAGAGCCATTTCAACCGTTTGAAGATAGGAACCTGTGTCCACAATTGTCATTCAGCAACGCTACAGAGCGTCAAAGTTTTAGGCGCTGGTGCCTCAGTTTGATTCCGTGATGGTGTTACAGACTTTCAAGGGTGATTGAGAAGGATAAGTGTATTAGCTTGAGCCGAGAGACCCTGGTCCGGAAACGAACGACTCGAAAGTTATAAGCAAAATTCGTTCTGGTACCTCTGAAGCTGGAATACATGCACTGGTGGTGCTGTTAACACTGCCGGGTATGCTAAATTCCAGAGGTGGTAATGTAGATCAAAACAGAAAAACTGTGGTACAGATGGGCTCTAAATTGCGTACCTTAAGAAGTATTGGCACTCGCTCAATAGAGGAGATGTGTTTCACAGTAGCAGAGATAAAGAGGTTATCGTAGCTCCTCAGGTATGGGTTTTACAGCGCATGTATTCTGGACATTCTTTTGTGTTTTGGTCTATACTATCACCTCTAAAAGTAGTCTACCCTACAATCTTAGCAACAATATTACCGGTACACCTGTATTATTGTCACAGACGTATCAGAACGATTTTCGCTTACAACTTTCGACTCGTTCATTTCCTAACCAGGGTCTCTCACCTCAAATTGATACATTTGTCCTTCGCTTCATCCCTGAAAGTTTGTAACATCATCATGGAATCACTGCTGTATATACAAGGAAATATAGCCGCTACTGATTAATAGCATCGTTGGATGACGTTTCCGCACATGTGTTCCTGTACTCATTTTGTTCCTCAAAACACCATCTACATGCCCTCGAAGTTCGTGTGTGTACTTTTGAAACACCCTGTATATTAAACAAGTTATAGCTCATGTACATCTGAAAATTCGTTAGAGCATCATGTAAATACGAGAAGTGTATTGGTGAAGAACTTTCCGAGATTTTGGGTAACATCGTTTCCGAATTATCTGTTATATATACATTTACACATCGTATATATTTTAAAAATATATAGACCCTATCTGTTCGAATGTTCGTTAGAGTATCGAATAAAATTTTGAAGTACATCGGTCAGGCACTTTTCTAGATTTTTGGTAACAACTTTTCACCTATATGTATTATATACAGTGTGACTATTATTGAACTAAAACGTCACTACAGATATTCGGATTTAGGTTATGACATGTTCGATATGTCTGCTATCATTGTCGATGATGTGGCGAAGACGAATTAGCGAAATTCTGCATGACCCACTAATGTGTCGGAACATCGATGCTGTCGATGACCTCCTGAATGGCCGTTTTCAGCTCAGAAATGGTTTTTGGGTTATTGCTATACACCTTGTCTTTAATACAGCCCCACAAAAGGGAGTCGCATGCGTTCAGATCCGGAGAATGTGGCGGCCAAACTGCGTATCCCTGAGACAGAATGCTGTCCCCAAAGTGCTCCTCCAGGACATCAAACACTCTCCTGCTTCGATGGGGTCGAGCTCCATCTTGCGTGAAGCACATCTTGCTGAAATCAAGGTCACTTTGGATGATGGGGATGAAATCACCTCTTAAAATCTTCAAGTATCGTTCGGTACTCACCGTGGCATCAAGGTACATCGCACCGATTATTCCGTAAGTGGGCATTGCTCCCCAGACAATCACCGGTTGAGGGCGAAGAGACTTCTCGATCGCAAAATGCGGATTCTCAGTCCCCCAAACTCGCCAGTCTTGCTTATTGACGAATCCATCCAAATGAAAATGGCTGATAACAGCAAGGCGCGTGCGCATGTGCATACTAGTTCCCATCATGCCCCGCGGTCATCAATGCAGTTTGAAGGTCCTAACGCATAGCGTTCACAAGTTATGGCGATTTTATTTCACTGGTTCAATAATTGTCACCATGTATGTAAGGCTATATTACTAGTGGGTGCACCAGTAGATATAGAAAAACACGTTCGTATGTGAATGGAATGTTGTCTCAAAATATCAAAGTAATTCGTGAAGAACTATCGGATATTTAAGATATTGAACAAACGAACATTTACATTTTTATCGATGTAAATTTTCGTATGTTTGTATACTCAAATTAAACATGCTTCTTTTCAAACTTTATTCGTGCTCCGTCTCTAAAGTGCGTGTTGGAAACAAAAGCGAAGTACGTCGACGTAATTCAGAGTACGTGATGTTGTTTCTCTTTTCTTTTTCTCCACAGAAGAATCGCAGTGTAGCGAGAGCAAGGTTGAAAACCTATGCCCCTCGGTGCGCGGATTGAGCTGGCGAAACCCGTGGCTGCTGTCAGGCTGACGGGCGCCGTGTCAAAGGGCAGCGGCCATCACTCTGTCTGCAGGGCTGCCAGCAGACTGGAAAATAAAGCGACGCGACGGGCGCACAGTGAAAATTTCATACCGCCTGCCACGGCGTCAATCCGCGAGGAAGGACGCGGGCAGCGACTGGCCGTGCCTGCCGGGCTCAAATACTGGCTGCGATGTCACGCGCACCGCCTTTCCTGTCTCTCATCGTCCCCCACTGCGTCCCGCGCACGCCAGCGAAAGATGCACGTCGTGTGTTCGTTTCGTATGTGCCAGCACCGAGTCTCATTCCAGCGATCGTCATGTCAGACGAAGCTGTCAAATTAGATTGTGGCATATGCCACGAGTTTTCAAGTCTTGATGGCAGCTGAAAATGAAACCTTCACCCGTGTACTCTGCTTCCACCAAGTCGATCCTCTACAACACACTGTCGGAAGTCCGGCTGGGACGTAGGAGGCGATACCATAGGAAAGTTACTAAGTTAAAAAAGCAGTCTTAGGTTGCAGAATGTTCTTTATTAACTTAAGAAAGACGCGTTTCGCCCGGAGGGGGCATCATCGGTTTATTTGAAAACACAATGAGGAGCCAAAGGAATTGGTACACCCTTCTGATATCTTGTAGAGACCCCGCGAGCATGCAGATATCTTGTAGAGACCCCGCGAGCATGCAGAAGTGCCGCAATACAACATGGCACAGATTCCACTTATGTCTGAAGCCGTGTTGTAGGAACTGACTCTATGAACCCTGCAGGGTATAACATCCACGATATATATATATATATATATATATATATATATATATATATATATATATATATATATATATATATATATATATATTTTACGAGTGGAATATGAACGTCTGGATAATATTCATTCAATTATGTAATTATTTCTTAAAAAGATGATAATTATGTAAAACAGAGACAATATTTGTCTCACATTCTTTGTTAATCTATGTCATTCATTTCTTTTGTTTTGTACCCTTTTGACGCCTTCTTCTGATGTACATCGCCGACGCAAGACGCGAATCGATTTGACGTCTGTTAAATGAAAAACATTTAACGTAAAATTATTCTACTTTTACGTTCATTTGCTGGTAAAAACAAATAGAGCCAAATGCGTTAAAACAATTTATGATTAATTATTGAAAATTCACTTCCTCTTTTAATTATAATTTTGTATTAATTGTTTTATTATAGCTGCAGGAAGAGCAGCCATTGTTAGTTGCGATTATATAGCAACTTCGTCTGTACTTCTTGTTGAAAATAGCATTGGTTTGTGTTAAACTAATTTGAAAAACAGTTTAAAAAATTTTTTATTGGTAGCATCAATTTAAATGACTTATATGATTTATTGGGAAAAGGAAAATCTTAATTAAAAAAGAAATCCTCTATCTTTTGTTGGCCGCCATCTTAACTTTTATTACAGCGGTAAATTTAAATTACTTGAAACTGCAAACTTTTAATATTCCGATGTGTAAGAAATAAATGTGCACCGGTGGTACTGAACTCTATTTGTACAAGAAAAAATTAATCGAATCAGACTGCATTTTCTAAAAACAGTGCTGATGGTATTTATTGTTGAACAAGATTTCATTGCTGATGTATGTGGCCTAAATTAAACTATGCACGAATCACGGAGAAAAATATTTTTTGGTAGCATACGTCACTGTTGTGTGCGAGTGATATTCTGTGGTTCCTTTTCATGATCAATTTGCTAAGAATAATTAAATCCATCGAAGACAAAGAAAAATATAAAAGCTCTGATGTACGACCTGTAATTTTAGTGATATGAACACCGATTACAGTCAACATTATTATACTACGTCAGGTGTAATTCTTGTGTAATTTGAACAAAATAAACAAAATAATTATCCGGGAGAAGTTGCAGTTTGAATAATGCATTTTTATGCATGTGTATAATATTGTCAGTGTCATTTACAAAATCAAATCAATGCAACTGCTAAAAAAAAAAAAAAAAAAAAAAAAAAAACAGTGAGTTCAAACCGCAGAATACCATAGAGTATCATATCATCCATATTCATTGCACTTGTCGATGTTGATGATACACAAAAACCGCCACAAGGGCTGTCCGTAAATCCGTAAGGGTACGACGGGGTGGAGATCTCTTCTGAATAGCACGTTGCAAGGCATCCCAGATATGGTCAATAATGTTCATGCCTGGGGAGTTTGGTGGCCACCGGAAGTGTTCAAACTCAGAAGAGTGCTCCTGGAGTCACTCTGTAGCAATTCTGGACGTGTGGGGGGTAGCAACGTCCTGCTGGAATTTCTGACGTCCGTCGGAATGCAGAATGGAGATAAATGGAAGCAGGTGATCAGAAAGGATGCCTACGTACGTGTCATCTATCAGAGTCGTATCTAGGCGTATCACGGGTCCCATATCACTCCAACTGCACGTGCTCCACACCGTTACAGAGCCTCCACGAGCTTGAACATTTCCCCGCCGATATGCAGCGTTCATGGATTCATCTCCATACCCGTACACGTCCATCCGCTCGATATAATTTGAAACGAGACTCGTCCGACCAGGCAACATATTTCCAGTCACCAACAGTCCAATGTCGGTGCTGACTCGCCCAAGTAAGGTATAAAGCTTTGTGTCGTCCAGTCATGAAGGGTACACGAGTGGGCCTTCGACTCCGAAAGCCCATATCGATGTTTTGTTGAATGGTTTACAAGCTGACACTTGTTGATGACCCAGCCTTGAAATCTGCAGCAGTTTGTGGAAGGTTTGCACTTCTGTCACGTTGAACGATTCTGCTCAGTCGTCGTTGTTCCCGTTCTTTCCGGATCTTTTTCCGGCCACAGCGGTGTCGGAGAATGTGACATTTCACCAGATTCCTCATGTTCACGGTACACTCGTGAAATGGTCGTCCGGAATGTCCCCACATCATCGCTACCTCGGAGATGATGTGTCCCATCGTTCGTGGCGCCGACTATAGCACCACATTCAACGTCGCTTAAATCTTCATTACCTGCCATTATGGCAGCAGTAACCGACCTAACAACTGCTCTGGACACTTGTTGTCTTATATAGGTGCTGCGACCGCACCGCCGTGTTCTTCCTGTTTCCATAGCTCTCTATAGGAATACGCATGCATATACTAGTTCCTTTGGCGATAAGGGGACGACGATATTACAATAAATCTGGCTTGGTCCTATTCTGGACTGCTACAAAAGCCAAATAAGCTTCAAAAACCGACCAAATTTAATTACATAGAGAAATGTTATATAAATCGAGTTCAAATATCAGAAATTTTTTGCCAAAAACTGTCAAGAAGAGATGATGCCGCATAAAACGTACTACAGGGCAAACTATTTGGAAAAAATATTAAATATTACAGAAATAAGATCAGAGGGATTAGTCGTGAGTAGAGAGAGGGGAAACCGCAAAATGCGTATTACCTCACGAAGGTGACAAGACAGGCATAGCAGCGGAGAACAGGACCTTGCGAGCAAACTGCAAACAGCCATAAACTACAACGGTCCCACAGGTCCGTCCGTACTCAGATACTGCAGACACATGAATGATAGGAGCTCTCGTAAAATATTGGACCAGTGGTAATGACAGTCTGGTGTACTGTGTGGCATCGGCGTAAAATTCAAATATTAATGGACATATTAAGAAATAAATAAAGCAAAACAGAGGATACGGAAATATACACAACGAGTGCATGCCAAATCGAAAGCTATGCACGGAGACATACCAAATCCTTATGCTCAAAAGCAGTGTAAAAATGAAATAAAATACATAGAGCAATAAAACAAAGATTTGGCTACAAATATAAGGCTAAAAGTTAACAATGCCAAAAATATAAAATATAGCTGTATATACATGACAAGCGATCAAGTTCCCTGTAATAAACAGCTAAAAACTAATAAATTGTTTAAAAACGGGAAACATGCAGTCACAGAAAACCTAATTCTTTCTTGATAACTGATCATTGACTAACATATCCTCCTTAGTGACTGTTCTCTAAATAGCAGCAGTAGGAGATAACTGTACCACCACGCCAAGATGGAATGGAATAATTTTTATAGGAAAGAACGGAGTGCCAGAAGTTTGCGGCAAAAGGTAGTATTGGTAATTGCTTCAGGACGCAAAGGGCCTAGAAATGTGACGTATAGCATGTACATAGGCTAACAGTTCAACTATTATTTCATAAATTTCAGGGTGTGACTTAGAAACATTTATTCTTTATATATTTGGGTGATAACCGTGAGCTCAATTCCTGATTGAAATTAAGCGACTTGACACAATGATCTAGTGTGAAAAAAAATGCTCACACTTAAAACTTAGGCTGAGGTATAGCCTACAGAGTTGTAAGACATTAAGAGAGCTGTGACAGCGATATCGGCACACTAACAAACGAAAGAATACGAGGAAAGGGCCTTTCTATATTCAGGTGTCAAAAGTTACGGGATGCCTCCAAATATAGTATCGGTGCAGCTTTCGCCCGACGAAGTGGAACAACTCGACATGGCATGGACTCAAAAACCGTTCGAGGTCCCCAGCAGAAATACTGATCCATGCTGCCTCCATAGCTGTCCATAACTGCGAAAGTGTTACCGTTGCGATGTTTTGTGCATGAACTGACCTCTCAGTTATGTCCTGTAATTTTTCGCTGAGGTTCATGTCGCGTGATCTGAGAGCCCAAATAATTCGCCCCAATTGTTCAGAATATTCTTCAAACCAGTCTAGAACAACTGTGGCTCGGTGACATCGCGCATAGTCATGGGAACAAGGAGTGCATGAATGGCTGCAAGTGACCTTCAGGTAGCCAAACCTATTCCCGGTCAACGATCTGTTCGTTTGGACCAGAGCACCAAATGCATTTCACTTAAACACAGCACAAACCATTATGGAGCCACCACTAGCTCGTATAGTGTCTTGTTGACAACAGCTTAATAGATAATTGGTTCACAAGGTTTGCTCTGACCATCAATTCCCTACTCCGCCTCAAGTGCATACATTTCAGCTAGTATATCAAGAAATTCAGTAATAAGTCCGCAATTCAACTAGTCTTTCGTTAATCCAATCTCCTATTTACTTACAAGCGGAATGTTGTCTCTGTCATTTCCAAGGAAATGTGATGCATCAGACATTTTATGAACTTCACTCATGACGTACTCGAAAATATTCAGATTTTTAAAGTGATAAATTAAGTTGTCTGGGAAACTATGTAACATGGTTTTATGTGCTTTGCTATAAACTAGTTTAATAAATAGACAAAATGAAAGGCCATTGGAAGGGTGTTTGAAACCTCCTAAATAGCCAATCATCCTGCAGTTGGTTTATCAAACTTTGCGTTAGGCTGTTTAATTATATAACTACATATTCATTAATAATGACACTCCTTTGAAAATTAGGTTTGGCAATCAGTGCAGCAGCTCTGCATCCTCTTTCCCAGCATGTGCTAGTTTTATGTCTAGTATCTTTTGCATGTATTTACTAAACACGGTATTCCTCATCAGTTCAAGAAAAAAATCTCAAAATCTTCTTGCACTCAATCGTTTCTGCTCGTTGATTTCAATTTATGGCTTCATCCAGGGTGCGTGCGTAAATGATAAATTTCTACGAACCTCTTTAACAACGATTTAGAGAGCAGACATTGCTTTTTATTTCTGTAGAGAACAACGTACAGTAGGGTTTTTAATCACACAAAGTTGAAATTAATTTTCTCCCTTGTTACTCTCAGACAGTAGTGTGCTCTCAAAATACGGACGTAAGATAAATCCGAATGAAAATCTTGAATACAGTTGGGGTATTGGAGAACCTACTTCTAAACCATATCGCATCTCAAAATCTTATAGCACGTTTTCCAAAAAGCAGCAATACTCTCCTGAGAAAGACCTACAAAACTGGGCACTGAAAGATACTGTAAGATTGCCCAGGTGCAAATCTTATCCTATGAAGATACACACTGCGGTGTGTCCTAATATCGTATCGGACCTCCTTTTGCCCGGCGTAGTGTAGAAATTGGACGTGGTAGGGACTCAACAAGTCGTTGGAAATCCTTTGCAGAAATATTGAGCCTTGCTGCTTCTATAGCCGTCCATAATTACTGAAGTGTTGCCGGTGTAGGATGCTGAGCATGAACGTAGCTCTGGATTGTGTCCCATGAAGTTTCGATGAGATTCGTGTCAGGCGATATGGATAGTCAAATCATTCGCTCCAATTGTCCAAAATGTTCTTCAAACCAATTGCGAACATCTATGGCCAAGCGACATGGCATCGTTGTTTGGAAAATGAAGTCCATGAATGGCTGAATTATCCTCCAACTAGCTGAAAATAACAATTTCTAGTCAGTTCTCGTTTCAGCTGACCAGAGGACCCCGTCCGTTCGACGTAAACCCAGCCCACACCATTATGGATCCTACACCAGCTTGCACAGTGGCTTGTTGACAACTCTGGTCCATGGCTTCGTGGAGTCTGCGCCACACTCTAACATTACCATCAGCTTTTACCGTTTGAAATCGGGACTCGTCTGACGTGACCACGGTTTTCCAGTCGTCTGTGGTCCAACCGAAAAGGTCACAAGCCCAGGGAATGCGACGCACGCGATGTAGTGCTGTTAGCAAATGCACCCTAGTTGGTCGTCTGCTGCCACAGCCCGTTCACACCAAATTTTGCTGCACTGTTCTGACGTATAAGTTAGTTGTACGTCTGACATTGATTTATAATGATATTTGACGCATTGTTGCTTGTCTGTAAGCACGGACAGATCTACGCATACGCCACTGCACTCTGTCGTTAAATGAGGACCGTTGAGCAATGCGTTGTCCTTTGTGAGAGGTAACAACTGAAACTAGATGTGGAACATAGGGAAATCAGGAAAAGGTGTGGACGGGGCCTAATCAGTTACCGTTGGTTGCACAGTAAACACGTACACTTACTTTAAGGATATAATTTTTTTTAAATAATCAATTTTTTTTAAAAAAATTACTGTAACACAAGCTACACTGACAGCTGAAGGCCTTATTAAGAAAGAATTTAAAATTATTTGTCGTATGAGGGCCACGAGCAATACATCAGAACAATTAATGACTTAAGGCCTTAATCACAAATGAGGAAGGCAATTACATGTTAAAAATACCAAAATAATTTTTTAAACAGTCATTAAAAATGACTGTAACATAAGCTACACTGATGGCTGGAGGCCTTATTAAGAAAGAATTCAAATTGTCAGCTGAAGGACACAAGCAATACTTCAGAACTATTAGCGGCTGAAAGCAGAATTACAAGTGAGGAAGACAATTTCACGTTAAAATACCAAAGTAATTTTTAAACAATCATTAAAAAATTGACTGTAACACAAGCTACACTGATGGCAGAAGGCCCTATTACGAAAAATTCAGATTATTTGTCGGCTGTAGGCCGAAGCAGTAGGAACAATTTAAACAAAACATTATTTTTAAACAAGTGACACAATCAGACCAAATAAAGAAGGAAGTGATCCACAGACAGTGCTCCAAGGATCGACATGAGAAAAGTCCCTAGAGCTGCGTAAATGGTGACACAGGCAGCCAAGAGTTATACTCACCCAACAGGATGGCAATTCAAACTTGGGACAGTTTAAATGCCGAGCAATCCTCTTACCAAATCCACCTAACGTATGATAACCAGTACAACGATGGAATAATTCAAGAGAGGGCGAAGTGAGAGACAGCACTGCGTCTTCAGAATTCGGTGTTTAAAATATCGAAAGGCAGAAGGAACCACTACAACCAAGGTAGACCAAACAAATCACAATCCACACCGCAATCAAGGAGGCTGACGAACTATACATCATGCCGGACAGCATCGCCAAGACGAGGGAAAGTACACTGCCGCAAAAATACTCTAACCTCCTAACCTCCAGGGCAGGTAACTGGGGCGTTAGGGGCCACTAGGCAGTAAAATACCGCTGATTGCACTTCACCAATAATGATACAAAATTCAAAATTCCATAACCGTCAGTAGAAGACGGCTAATAGATTCAGCCAACTTGACACGCTCCACTTGCTGCTGTTTGTCTCACGGCGACCCTCCGAGCAGCAAGGCACGAACAAATGGCGTGACACCAAATAGTGGAGGTTTCACTACTGGATTAATGATAACTCAACTCAACGTCCCAGGTCTGGTGGACAAAGAGGTTGTGGCCCTCGGAACTACAGCCCCTCGATCCGGCAATGCCTGCTTGCCACCGGCGGTCCCAGCATGTCCTCGTGCTGCCGGACCTCGCTGCTGCTCCGTCCCAACCCAACTACCGACACACCCCGCCCGGAAAACACTTCACATCCTTCGAAACATAGTACGGGTACTAGATATCTATAGACACTGCTGCTGCCACTCATGGACAGACAACACTAGCAAACACAGTGGCGCCAGTAAACAGGAAAAGAAAACGTGACGCCACTATCCCTATTATATAATGCCAACCAACCAACAGCATCAACGAGAACCGCACACGGCTCATGAAATTTGATATTCACGGTACATTCTTGACACTGTACATTTTGGATTATTGAGTTCTCTGACGATTTCCGAAATGAAATGTCCAATGCGTCTATCTCTAACTACCGTTCTACGGTCAGTCTGTTAATTCCCTTTGTTTGGTCATAATCACGTTGGAATTGAGTTCAAATGACAGCTCCGCCAATGCACTGTCCTTCTATATCGTGTTTACACGATATTACCGTCTTCTGTACATATGCATATCGCTGTTCCATAGCTTTTGTCACTTTAGTGTATAACGTGGGAGACGTCAGCTTACTCGCCATAACTAGCCAAGAACTTTTTGTTTGCAATAGCATGTCTGCATACGTATTAAACAATACAATGTGTTAGTCATCTTTCAACAAACTGAAGTTGTTCATTATCTGAAAGAAGTTGTCATTTCTGCTCTGGTTATTTTCTGCAGAATATTCCATGCGAAGCCAGGCAAAGCACTGGGCATGATCCATTTTAAATGTTTTAAGACAGAAGCTGCAAGTGTTTCTGAACAAATCACCAAGAGTACCATATCGGTTTTCAAACGTAACTCGGAGTAATCTCCTAGTGACTCACACAGGAATACATTCCACACACATGACGTTCTTTGGTACACTTCTTGCAGTATCACCTGTTAATAAATTTTCATTTAAACGATCTTACAGTAAAAACAGTCATTACTTACATACCCATACAGAATAATACCATTTTAATTAAATTAACTTCACAATCGTCAGCAAAATACGTCCTCATTATATTGACTTCATCTGGTTTCAAGTATGATGTGCACCATACGAAGGAGCATGTCAAAAATCTAAGTGATTCGATACACTAGAGAAGGAGTAAAGCTCCTACGTGCTAGCCTCAAAAGGTTTTTTATGGAATAGAACTGATTCGTATCTGTTTTACCAACTTGTTACAGGAATATGTTTACATGTTTCTTACAATGGTGATTTGTGACACATAGCGGTACAACACAAAATTGTTTCACATCATTCTTGTTTTCCGTGATTGGATGCGGTAGACATTAATCCTTTCGCAGCTAGAGGTAAGTATCGTAGCCACCAACTGTAATCCCTTACTGCGTTCATACGAATACGCCGAACGACTTCTATATATTGCTGGCGTCTCGTGGTAGTTGGCTACACCACACCTAGTTTATTTTTGTTAGTAAAAGGAGCTGTTAATTGTTGAGAAATGTTTGGCGTTTAACGGTTCATGGAAAGTGTGCCTCTCACCAAAAAACGTTATTTTAAAGGCAAGTGGAAAGTATGCTTTTTCTGTGAGACAATGGAAGTAAGCTTACCACAAAATTAATAATCCTCTTTGTGGGCTGTAGGAAGCACGCTTACAAACAAATCAATTGTTTTACTACGCCCTTCGGAACATGTCTTACACCCGTGAATGTGCCTTCCATCTTGTGGTAGTGTGCTATACCAGGTCTGCATAAACTGGTAACAACCATAATTTTCTGTCTATCGTGAGGTCACTACTGGTGTCACTTACGAAGCAGGAACACAGTTATTTGTTTCCGTGGTACATACTACAGTACCTTGAAGTAATCTGAGACTCTTGTGGGAACGAACATAAATCAGTACGGCGAATAGTGATTCAGCTTCACCAGATGTTTAGTGCGATCAAGGGATTCCAACGTTCGTGTAGCAACAATCCTTAACCACTCACAAAAGTGCAGTGGGAAGAATACTCACCATCATAATTTTTTATCCTTAGGTTCTGTATACACATACGAGAGGACAGATTCAGCATTTGACATAAACATTTTTGTTCGTTCCTAATGAAAATACTGTATTGTCTCATGTTTTTGAATATGGGGCAGATAACCTATGTATGTTTGAACATGGGAGTTACACTGTGATTGGCTGTTTCATGTTAATTGCCGATAAAATACGAGGCTATGATTGACAGATCTAAATATATATTTGTATTATCTTAAAAGCTCTCTGATTGGCAAAGCGTCTCTTGCGAATAAGTTGAAAATAACTTAATTGGTCACTAAAATATTATGGTATGATTGGAGAAGATGAGAACGGTAGGGGAAGGGGAGCACATGCGAGGGGTATGGAGGGGCATGAAGGTATCTTGGAAAGACGGCAAGAATTTGTGATGCCACAATGATGAAGACTGCTTACGTGCCAAGACAGCAATTATGGCTTCTTGTATTGTGACCTCTTGCTTTTCCCCTTACCGCTGTATGACCTTCGAGCATACAGCTGAATAACGGAGTGGGTCAGGTAATACTTTGCTGTAACACTGACGTCGATGTAGATCAAGAAAGAGCAAATCTAACGTGAGTTCTTGTACATCGAATCTTAGTTCCTACACAGTGATTTCACGCACTGGCACCATTATGCTCAAGGGACCATAAATTATTGTAGATTTATTGAAGTTGATTACGGTCTGCAGTCTCTTCTGAAATAAAATTCTCATGTATTTGCAACTATCAAACCGCCCTGGCTTCGTATGGGCATCACTATCTACGGCCATG